>NC_071390.1:75875923-76486756 GCF_022682495.2 Desmodus rotundus
AAGAACAATAGTTCTGGGAAAGGGGAGGGAACACTTTCTTTGGAAAAGTCTCATTTCTGCCTACCTGTCCCTTTCAAACACACACTTTTATTTATTTTTTTACCTTAGAAGTTGACCTGAACTAGAAAAAACAATGCAGTTTGATTTAGTTCTGCTTTTTTTTCAGTGATAGCCAGACCAAATTTACTGTTTATAAGATGAACCAATAAAGAAAAACAACACGTTTTTCAGACCATTCTCTCAGAAAAATCCTTAGAAACTTAGACAAAATAAAATGAAATCAAACCATATTATTTAAACTTGAAATTGTTGAATTAGAAAGAGTTTGTAAAATCTATTGTTTTAATTCCTTTCTTCTACAAAGGTAACCACCCCTGGCTTTTCTTAGTTTGTACATTTCCTTCCCTGTCTTCTAAGTTCTTTCAGACAAGATTGGGCACGTTCAGGATGGTATGGTCGTAGACCTAAGTTCTTTCAAATGAAAGATTCAAGTTAAAACATCTGCCTCACCTGCCTCATGGGATTTTCTGTGTGGATTTATGGTAATAAAGTAACACAATTAGTCCATGTTGATATGGTACTTTACAGTTTATAAAGGAAGCACTTTCATTTAACCTTTACCATGACTCTGTGAATAGATAAAGCGATGTGAGCTTGAGAGGACCACGAAATACAACAGGCCTATTGATGATGTAACTGTAAGGAATAATGACAAGTGTCCCTGTGTCTGAGTCTTTCGGGAAGAGGGTGGGAATGGTGGCTGCAATCTCCTGCTGTGGCCTGGATATTTCCCTGAGGCCACTTCAGGGCACCAGCAGCCTCAACATTTTGGCTTCCAAAAGCATTTGGGTGAACCGAGGAGCTGTATTGGGGTTGGGTAAAGCAGAACTCGGACCAAGGTGCCTTTGCTCACTGCTCCAATTCCTGGCACCAGCCCTATCTATATGATTGCTCCCCAGAGAGGTTGGGAATCAATCTAGCTTTATCCCTTTTACTCCAATTTGGCTTCACAACTGCCAGCCCATCCTGTTCACTAACTTCCCTAGTGAAGACTTAGTTGTCAGATGTGCCCATGGCAAATGACAGTGTAGAAACTCACTTCCCACATCAGTTTAGAAAGTCAACAGTAGTGCAGTCTCTTCTTCCTTGGAGACTGGCACTGTGACTCGGACTCAGAATTAGTTATTTGGCACAAAGAACCCCTCTTTCACCTCTGACGACACATCAGAGAAAGTAAATGGATTCTTCAAACAAGTCACTTGAGTTTTAGATTAAATTTCCAATCTAGAATTCTACTCCTTCATGAGTGCCCACCCTTTTCCCTCTGGAGTCACTCTTTTTTTGGTCTCAGATGTCACTTCTTCCCGGAGCTTTAGTGGCTCCACTCGCCCACGGGTCACCCTACTGCAGCAGTGCAGTAACGGATGTTTTATCTGCTCCAAGAGACTGAGCTTCTTGGAGGCAAGGACTATGATTTCCTCACCTCTCTATTTCAGACACCTAGTACATGGCTAAGGAATAGTTTAAGAATACATCAGTAAGTTTAGTTAAATTAATCAAAGCAAGCTGGCTGGTATCAACGCTGGGGGCCATCAGTGCTCATACAGAGGTTTATATTGGTCTGAATCAAAGTGGTTAAAATTATCCCTGACCTCAAAGGTTTCCCTTCTTCATCCTGTCTTTATACTACAAAAACACCATCCCTCAAACAACAAGCTTGAAAAACTACTTGAAAAGGGGTTTGGGAGGGTATATGTGAATTTTTTATAAACGTCTATTAAATGAAAAAGATTAAAAAAGAGCTAATTTTTATACTGGTTGTGACCCTGATTGCTTAGGGCCCACAAGCACAGGACTGGGCATGCTGCCTTTGTTGGTAGGCTGCTGGCTAGCTGCTGACTCACACTGAAAGCCAGGTCACTCAAGTTGGTGTGGATGCTGAAGGGTGTAATGGACCCAGACTATGGGACACAGTGCAGAGGCTCAGGGTACGACATACCAGCCAGTGCCAGCAACCAATGAGTCATGTCCTGGCTCAGTACCCAGTGTCTGCTGCTGTGCAGTCCCAGCACTCATCTTCTATCACATTTTAGTTATTTCAGACAGGTCCCACTTTGCGTGATTGATCGTTACTTTTACTTTCATGAGGTTTAGGTGAATGGAAGAGAACCACAGCAAAGGAGCATGGCAGGAAGTTTCTTTGCAAAACATTCAGTATTACCTTTGGGTTAAGGCTTCTTAAAACCCCAGAACTTAAGTGTTCTGAGGTTAAAAGCTTCCTATTTGCCACAAAGTTGAAGGATGGTGATTTAGCTGGTGTTTTCTTCACAAGGGCAATTTTACATTAAGCCATCTATAGATTCTTCCTCTGTAGAAGGCCAGTATTAGAGAAGTAGATTCTAAATCCTGACAAAGCTCATCTGGGAAATGAAATGATGAGAAATTATACTAAAACTATACCATATACCTCTTCCCCAGAACATTCTGGATTGGGCTGGGGTGGGAAGGGGACTGGCTGAGTCATGCAATCTGAAGTTGAATCAGGTTTCTTCCAGATCACTTGAGAAAAAATGGAGGAAAAAATAGAGTCTGATCATAACCTATAAATATTTCCCCTTATTTCCTCTACTTTGTCTCTTATTAAATGAGATAGAAAAGAACTCCAAAATCAGTTATTCTAATCACAATATTATACTAATTTTACAATTATAGCTACTACATACTGAACACATTATATGTCAGCCATAATATGTGTAGCCCAATGAGATGAGTACTATTGTTATTTCTATTTTATGGATGAGTAAACTTCAGCTCAGAGATGAAATACGTTGCCTGCTTAAGGTGACAGATACTTGGCAGAACCAGGGTCAAAACTGAAGTCTGTCTGAAGCCGAAATCCACACTGTATCTTACATGACATTTCCCCGCTCTGTTTGGAGGTGTTAAAGGATTAATTCTATGTCACACAACACGTTAGCGGCACAGTTGTGATAAAGACACAGGTGTCTTCACCCAAGGATCTCTCTTATTCTACTGTAACATTGGGGCATCATAAGTTGACGCAGCAACCAAACAAACATCTAGCTTACATATCTGAGAAACTTCCAATCTCTTATAATTAGTTAGTCTTTAATAAGAATTCATTTTATTCTATACCTAAATAATATGTTTTTATAGATTTCTCTTTGTTCTATCAATAAATTTACAATCTAGCTCTGACCACTGTGGCTCAGTTCTTTGGGCATTGTCCCACAAAGTGAAAGGTCAATGGTTTGATTCCTGGTCAGGTCACATGCCTGTGTTGTGGATTCAGTCCCTGGTCAGGGCGCATATGAAGGGCAACCAACTGATGCTTCTCTGTTACATCAATGTTTCTGTCTCTTTCTCCTTTCCCCACTCTGTAAAAATAAATAAATGAAATCTAAAAAAATAAAAGTGAATTTACAATCTAAATCCCATTTTTTCCATTTCGGCCACTTTTAATCATCTCAGAGTGCCTCTTATGCGTAAGGGGTGAAGCCTTAGGTATTCACCAGGTCAGGGTAACTCACATCACTGCATGGTGATGCTGGATGTGGGGGATGGGTCCAAGAGGGAATAATGCTGCTTGCTCAGCTCTCTGCTGGCTTTCAGTCACTTCCTCTGCTACCCACAACCAAATGGACCCTTCTGGTGCTAATTCCTGGATGGGTGGGTTTGTGTACATTCTAGGACACTGTGGGTCTCTCCAATGAACTCTCCTGTGAGGCTGGGAGTTAAACCCACCCCCTCAACCCCCACAGATTTTTACAGCCAGAGGTCTTGAGGCTTTATTTCCCCATGCTGGAGCCCTGGGTTGTGCAGTCTGTCTCACTCCCCAGTTGTTCCTCCTGGCTTATCTACACACAAATGTGGGACCACCCAGTCGCCAACCATGCCCACCCTGTCCCCCAGCCACCACCTTGCCATGCATCCTTTCTGCCTGGGCTTCCCATCTCCACCCCTCCTACCAGTCTGGATGAATGTTTATTTAACTCCTTGGTTGTCAGACTTCCATGAAGTTCTATTTTCTATCAGTTCTGGTTGTTTTTTGTTTTTAAATCTGTTGTCCTCCTTTTGGTTGTGTGAGGAGGCACAGTGTATCTACCTATGCCTCCATCTTGGTTGGAAGTCTAAATCCCATTTTTACCAGACCATGTATCTTAATTTCTAGTAGGATATATACGGCCACTCTAAGGAGCTGCCCTACATATAGGTTTGGGACAATAGTATGTGTGATGGATGACTAAGTTACCCTAAGCATAATCAAAGTAGATGGCATGAGGTAGGGACTCTAAAAACCTGATATATTCAACCTCCTCCACCCACTGTCCTGCCTAAGATTCTGAAATTCCAGGCATTGGCATCATTTCCTTGGGTTAATGTATCATATCGCCAATTAAAACAGATATATACTATTGTTTATTGTCTATACATATCTTACTTTGTTGCATTGAACCAGATGGCCAGAGGTTGAAGGGATGGAATACACAGTATAAGGAGAAGAATCCAGGAAAGAATCAAAGCAGAGGACCCAAAGCTTGGCAAAGGTCAGTCCAAATAGGATAGTGCCTAATGGAGTGGTAGCAAGTACATATTGGAGGAAAAGAGTCTTCCAGGAAAAGAAATGTAATGATTCCCCTGCTAGCTAAGATACTTTTAGAAAATAAACACTCATGAATAGTTGGGGCAATCAGTGGTTGACACAGTGCCAAATACTCAAGGTAGAGAAATGGAGAAAGGGAGAAGATGCTAACATGGGAGAAGACAATTTAAAAATTAAATGAGAATGAAGAGAGTCTAGAGAAAACCTCCTCAAAGGCCCCAGGCTAGGGATCCTTAAAAAGGAAACCTGGTACCTACCACACATGCCCCAGAGGAATTCAGACCTCATGGCTTTGTGCATGAGAATGCCAGTGGGCCTTCAGCTATGGACCCAATGAGTCTGCAAAGGACAATGAACTCCCAGATTCTCAGCTTCTTCCCTCTTCTACAAAGCAGGAGTACCTCTCACAGCATTCTACAACTCTCTTTCCACTGCTTGTCCTGGCATTGCCATACTGTTTAGTGTTTACTTGGAAGGCTGGTGGGCTTTTCAGAGGGAGGCAGAGGATCATGAGGAAGGGTCATGGGTGTCACCACACTCTAGTGCCCATATTTGCCACCACCACATCACCCTTCACCTGAGATTTGCCCCGCCACACAACAACAAGCCTGCATTCCCACCAGCTCAGTCTTCATTTATTCTAAGATGTGGGGGAGCACAATTCAAACCAGAAATTAAGTCCCAGGAGTGCCCTGCTGCTAAATTGGTTGAATAAGTGGCAAGCAGGGCAAACCAGCCAGCAATGAATTTTCAATTTGAGATTCATGGTGATTATAACTTAATGGGAGGAGGCAGAGGATCAGAAAGGAAGCCTAGGAGCCCAGCCTTGACCTCCCACTGCTGAATAATCAAGGCTGATCACAGAATTTTTGTGTGTAGGAGGCTTTGCTATTCATGGTTTGCAGAAAATTAGATTATGGCGAAGGAAAGCCTCTTCAGCATACATGTTGCCTATTGTGCAGGCTTAAAGGGAAATTATGTAATAAGGAAAAATGTTGCTCACAGAAGTGAAGGTGAAACCTTTGTGTCCTGCACCCTCCCATCTCGAATTCCAGGAACATCGTCTGTTTTCTTGAGTCTGCTCAGGGCAGGCAGCAGGCACAAGCACCCCCTTCCTTCAGTGAGCAGGGCCAGTGAGCCTTCACATGGCCACTGTCCCTTGGAAACCATATAGTGCTCCCCAATAGCTCCCATTTCACTTGGTGGAAGCTTATTCAGAATCATTTTCTTGAACCATAGTTTCACTCTCAAACTAGAGGACATTTCTAAGGTCCAAAGGATATATGCTTCTCTGGGAATCACACAGCATTTGGTCACCTTCTGCAACAGCTCCCAGTGAAGCGTTCGACCCTGACCCTCAGCAAGAGGATTTATCCCCAGAAGATGGAAGGTCCCAGGCAGCTCCTTCTCCTACCTCCTAGTCCCCTGCCAACACTTCTCCGCTTCCCTGCTGTACAGGCTCAGAAAACTCAGACCAATGTTGGTAGCAACCTAACTGCAAAAGATAACTACAAAAGTTTTTTTTTTCTTAAATAGCCATACAAGCAAACATACATACAATGGCATTTTGAAGTTATATATTTTATTAAAGTAAATCTGTCCTGGTTTTTAAGGTAGTCCATGTTATTGAAAGTCCCTGTTTAGACAATAGAAATTGGGGTGGTCTGAGCTGTAACAGGGGAGTCATAGAGTGAAAAGGATTGAGTAGTTTTCTTCTGTGTTTGCGTGGGAGAAAAGAAAATCAGTGGGAAAGAACAAAAGAGAGTGGGACCAGTCCCAGCAAATGAGAGGCACTGCCAGCTCCTCTCTCTATGAGGTCTTTGCCCAGCCCTGTGAAAGAAAAGTGGTGCCCAGGAACTCAGTGTGAAAGAATAGCACCCTGTCCTTGTCACTCCTGAGTCTTCTCCAGGGAAAGATTTCATTAGTACCACACTCTTGGCCTCTTTCTTGCCTCCCCTTCACTCATTCTTCCAGAGATAAGCAGTGAATGACTAAGGTTTGAATCTCAGTTTTCATGGTTACATGGGGCACTGGATTAAGAATTCATGATACTACTCCAGCTACCTCCTTAAGGGTTTTTATGTCAAGGACCATGGGATGTACTTTGTATTATCTTCTTTCAACTTTCATTCTTTCATGTAACTGGGGCACTACTTTGGAAAATGTTAGCTTACTTTTTTCATTTGCTTTTCTGTGCATTCCTTCAACATGAGGCAGCCTGGGCCCAGGAAGTAGAGGAAACATCAAGGTTAGGAGATGTGCTTCAGGCTGCTGCCTTCCTACTGAGGTGAGAGCTGTGGTCTGCTGATGGGGCTGGGAGACAGGTAGACTGGACTAAAGGACAGATGAAAGATGTGTTGGACACTCAGCAGCAACTACAGTACCATCAGTTAATGGCAAAAACCAAATTTCCAGGGTCCTGACCAAGCTAAGCAGGAATAGGCCACAGGGTCATCAGCCACAGCAACCAAGAATGCCACTGGAACTCATGTGCTCTGCCTGACAGAGCAGAATCAACACCAAATCCCAGGCAAGGGGCTTTGTTCCTTCTCCCTCAGGCCAGCCACTGCCTGTGCCCTGTACAGCACCTCAGAGGGCAGCCAGGAGACAGGAGAACAATCTGAAAGACTGAGCAATTCTACTGAAAAGACTGAGTTAAATCTCAAAAGAGAGTGTCCATATGGTTTCTGTCGAAGATTTAAACTAAACTCAAGTTTTTCTCTCTACTATGTAGTAACTAGTCTCCCGGTTCATAAGAAAGGGAAGGCCAGATATAGATTCAATAAAGATCTATATCTTGGGAAGATGGTGGCAAGATAGGTGGGAGCAGAGTCCACTTCCCCTCTGGCACCAGTGAAACGCCTAGATGATCTGAGGAACAGAGAGTGAACAGCCAACGGTATTCCAGCATATATGAAGATCTGAGACAAAAGATAGAGGACATTGAAAGATCAGACGGTAAGAAGAGTGCTTAAGGACAATAAGGTCCCTGGGACCAGTGCAGGGACCTGGGTGGCTGAAGCCCCTGGCTGGGGTGCAGGGTCTGCTGCAGGATTCTTGGGAGAGAGCCAGGCTGGGCTGTGTGAGAGGCCAGGTGCTTGTTTGGACCAAGGGGGCTTGAATAGAAGGAATTTCTCAAAAAGAAAAAGAGAAAATAGAGGCACTTGGTGGCTGTTTAGAGAACTCTCCGCAGCAGCCATGGCCTCTTGCACCCCACCGCCTCAGCCCCTGGACTGTGAACACTGGATAAGCAGCCCCAGCACACACCTGAAGCCAGGTTGGTGCGCACCCCATTCAGCTGCCTGGGCGCCCACACCTGAAACCCCAGGTGGGTGAGCACCTCGATCAGTGGCCTGGGCGCACACAACTGAAACCCTGGGTGGGCACACACCCTGACCAGCAGCCCAGCTGCCTGGGGCTCACAGGCCCAAAGCCGGGAATCAGTGTGCACCCAGATCAGTGACCCTGTTGCCTGGGTGCACAGGCCCAAAGCGCCCCGGTGAATGCCTACCCCAATCAGTGGCCTGGGGCCCACACCTGAAATCTCCAGAGGGTGTGCACCCTGATCAGACCCTCGGCTGCCCAGGGCATAGGCCCAAAGCTGGAGATCCATACGCAACCTGGTCAATGGCCTGGCTGCCTGTGGGCGACCACACCAGAAGATCAGGTCTCAACAACTCTCACTTAGCCCCTGCGCACAGAGTCCTGCAGGGCCTACTCGCTCTCTAGGAGGAAGGCAGAACACCCAGCAGAGGGGAGCTGCAGGGCTAAGGGAGACTGCAGTCCTCAGAAAGACTTGACCCAGTAGGGGGCTGAACTACCCTGAAGGAGCACTGAGAGCCCCTAGCATCTAAGACAGCAAAGAGCAAGAAGGTGGTGTGTGAGTTGCCCCTAATTGGTGCACCTCAAAGATAGCACAACTGGTGAACTAAAGGCCGAGAGGGGAGCAGAAGGACCCTGAGGAACTGGACTGCTGGCTGGACAACAGCGAAGATTGTGGCTCAGGAAGGGAGAAAAGGGAAACCAATTCCTCCACACACCCCTTCCCCTTTCACAGACAGGAAGACCAGTGGAAGTAACCTGACTTGTTTAAAGCCAGCAAAAGACTATTTTTTTTCTCTTTCTCCCTAAATTCCTTCTTCCTTTCTGTCCTTCTTCCTTTTTTTTATTCCTTCTTCCTTCCATCCTTTACCTTTTTATTCCTTCTTCCTGCCTTCATTCATTTTTTTTATTAAAAATCCTTCTTCTTTTCCTTTCTCCGATATTTCTTTATTCCTTCTTCCCTCCTTCCATCCTTCCTTCCTTCCATTGCTTTCCTATTCCTATTACCTTCTTTCCCTTCTCTTTTCTTTTCCTTCTTTGTACTTTTCCCACAGGAGAGACAATAAAACCTGGAGCTCTGAAAAGACCAGAGTTAGACCCTGTTAGATCCATAAACATATCAGCTCAAGACCAGTGGGCTCAGGAGATTAAGGACACAGCACCACTGAATCCCACTGGCATTCTACCATAGAAGTTCATACCATAAACCCAAGGAGTAAGAACAGATCAATCTAAGAAGCAAAGGCTAACAAGAAGAGTCTCACAAACAATGGGAAGACAAAGAAACAATCCCCAAATGAAAGGAAAGAAGGAAACCTCAGAAAGAATGCTAACTCAAATAGAGGCAAGTCCACTATCAGATACTGAGTTCAAAGCAATGGTTATCAGGAAACTCACTGAGCTCACAGAGAATTACCAGAAACTACAGGCAAACTACAATGAACTCACTGGAAAATATATCAACATGAAAAAGGAAATAGAAACTATCAACATGGGCGAAGAGGAAATGAAGAATACAATTTCTGAACTGAAGAACACTGTAGAAGGAATCAAAAGCAGACTTGATGAAGCAGATGATCAGAGCAGTGAGCTGAAGGACAAGGTAGAAAAAAAACACCCAGAAAGAGCAAGAAAAGAAAAAGAGGCTCAGAAAGAATGAAGAGGGATTGAGGGAAATGCAGGACAACATGAAACGTAACAATATCCGTATAATAGGAATACCAGAAGGACAAGAAGAAGAGCAAGGGATAGAAAACCTGCTTGAAAAAGTAATGGTGGAAAATTTCCCTAATCTGATGAGAGAAAAAGTCACCCAAATCCAGGAAACACAGAGAGTCCCAAGCAAGAGAAACCCAAAGAGGCTCACTGCAAGACACATCATAATTACAATGGCAAATTTCCAAGACAAAGAGAGGATCTTAAAGGCAGAAAGGGAGAAAAAGGAAGTAACATACAAGGGACTTCCTATAAGGCTAGCAGCAGACTTCTCAAGAGAAACGCTCCAACCCAGAAGAGAATGGCAAAAAATACTCCAGGTAATAAGAACCAGAGGCCTGCAACCAAGGCGACTTTACTGAGCAAGGCTCTCAATCAAGATAGAAGGCCAAGTAAAGAGCTTCCCAGACAAAAGAAGTCTAAAAGAGTACAGCTCCACCAAACCAGCTCTGCAAGAGATGCTAAAGGGACTGCTTTAAGGAAAGGAAGGAAAAGAGAAAGAGAGAGGAACACAGGTAGGAAAAAATGGCAATGAATAACGACCTATCGATAATAACCTTAAATGTAAATGGATTAAATGCTCCAATCAAAAGACATAGAATAGCTGAATGGATAAGAAAGCATGACCCACACATATGCTGCCTAAAAGAGACCCACCTCAGGACAAAAGCCCTACACACAGTGAAAGTGAAGGGCTGGAAACAAATTTTCCAAGCAAATGGACAGGAAAAACAAGAGCAGGGGTAGCAATACTCATATCAGACAAAATAGACTTCAAAAGAAGGGCCATGAAGAGAGACCCAAAAGGTCACTTCTAATACTCAAAGGAAGAATCCATCAAGGAGACATAAATATTGTAAATACATATGCACCCAACATAGGAGCACCCAAACACATAATGAAAATCTTGGAGGACTTTAAGAAAGATATTGACAGCAACACAATTATAGTAGGGGACTTTAACACCCCAAGGTCAAAATTGGACAGATCTTTCAAATAAAATATCAACAAGGATATTGTGTCACTGAACAATACCCTAGATGAAATGGACTTAACTGATATATAGAGAGCTTTTCATCCCAAAGAAGCAAAATACACATTGTTTTCAAATGTACATGGAACATTTTCAAAGATACATACTCTTGAGATCGTATAAATATTCCACCTTTTACAAAGATAGACCACATGATAGGACACAAAACAAGCCTCAACAAATTCAAGAAAATTGAAATCATATCAAGCATTTTCTCTGACCACAAGGGAATGAAATTAGAAAACAACCTCAAAGGAAAAAACCCAAAACACTCAAAATCATGGAGACTGAATAGCATGCTATTAAACACTGAATGGGTCAAGAATGAGATTAGGGAACAAATCAAAAACTTTTAGAAACAAACGAAAATGAACTCACAACAACCCAAAACCTATGGGACACAGCAAAGGCAGTCCTTAGAGGGAAGTTCATAGCAATACAGGCCTACCTTAAAAGGATAGAAACATCTCAAACAAACAACCTAATGCTACGCCTACAAGAACTCGGGGAACAAGAACAAAGACAGCCCAGAGCACGTAGAATGAGGGAAATAACCAAGATCAGAGCAGAATTAAATGCCATAGAGACTAAAAGCACAATTGTAAGGATCAATGAATCCAGAAGCTGGTTCTTTGAAAAGATCAGCAAAATCGACAAGCTTTTAAGTAGGCTCATCAAGAAAAAAAGAGAGAGGACCCAAATAAACACAATGAGAAATGAAAGAGGCGAAATTACAACTGACACCACAGAAAAACAAAGGATTGTAAGAAATTACTACGAAGAACTGTATGTCAAGAAATTTGAAAACCTACATGAAGTGGACACATTTCTCAAGAAATATAATTTTCCAAAACTGAATGAAGAAGAAGAAACAGAAAACCTGAACAGACCAATAACAGCAGAGGAAATTGAAGCAGTCATCAAAAAACTCCCAACACACAAAAGCCCTGGACCAGATGGTTTCACAGGAGAATTCTACAAAGCCTTTACAGAAGAGCTATGCCCTATCATTCACAGACTATTTGAAAAAATCCAAAATGGTGGAAGACTCCCAAACTTGTTTTATAAAGCTAGCATCATCCTAATCCCAAAACCAGATAAAGACAACAGCGAAGAAAGAAACTTTCAGGCCAGTATTGCTGGTGAACATAGATGCTAAAATCCTCAACAAAATATTGGCAAACCATATCCAGCAATACATTACAAAGCTCATACACCATGATCAAGTGAGATTCATCCCAGGGATGCAAGGATGGTACAATATTCACAAGTCAATAGACATAATACATCATACAAACAACAGCAAAGACAAAAATCCCATGGTCATATCAATAGGTACAGAAAAAGCATTTGATAAGATACAGCACCCATTTATGAAAAAAACACTCAGCAAAGTGGGAATAGAGGGAGCATTCTTGTATGTAATAAAGGCCATATATGAGAGACCTACAGCCAACATCACACTCAATGGACAAACACTGAGAGCTTTCCCACTAAGATCAGGAGTAAGACAAGGATGCTCTCTCTCACCACTCCTATTCAACATAGTACTGGAAGTCCTAGCCACAGCAATCAGACAAGAAAAAGAAATAAAAGGCATACAAATTGGAAAGGAGGGAAATGAAACTCACTGTTTGCAGATCACATGATAGTGTACATGGAAAATCCTATAGACGCCCCCAAAAAACTACTAGACCTAAAAAATGCAATTGCCAAATCAGCTGGATACCAAGTCAATACTCAGAAATCAAAGGCATTCCTGTATACCAACAACGAAACTGCAGAAACAGAAATCAGGAAAAAAATCCCATTTGATATAGCAACAAGAAAAATAAAGTATCTAGGAATAAACATAACCAAGGAGGTAAAAGACCTGTACTCAGAAAACTACACAACACTGAAGAAAGAAATTAAGGAAGACACAAACAAATGGAAGCATGTACCATGCTCATGGATTGGAAGAATTAACATCATCAAAATGGCCATACTACCCAAAGAGATTTACAGATTCAATGCAGTCCCTATTAAAGTACCCATGACCTATTTCAGAGATATAGCACAAACATTTCAAAAATTTATATGGAACCATAAATTACCCCGAATAGCTGCAGCAATTTTGAGAAAGAAGAACAAAGCAGGAGGGATCACAATACCTGATAGCAAACTGTATTACAAGGCCACTGTAATCAAAACAGCCTGGTACTGGCATAAAAACAGGCACATAGACCAATGGAACAGAACAGAGAGCCCAGAAATAAACTCAAGTCATTATAGTCAATTAATATTTGACAAAGGAGGAGGAGCATAAAATGGAGCAAAAATAGCCTCTTCAACAAATGGTGTTGAAAAATCTGGAGAGCTACATTCAAAAAAATGAAATTCGATCACCAACTTATGCCATACACAAAAATAAACTCAAGATGAATAAAAGACTTAAATATAACATGTAACACCATAAAAGTCCTTGAGGAAAACATTGGCAGGACAATCTCAGACATTCCACGCAGCAACATCCTCACAGACATGTCCCCTAAAGCAAGGGACATAAAGGAAAGAATAAACAAATGGGATCTCATCAAAATAAAAAGTTTCTGTATGGCTAAAGATAACAGCAGTAAAATAAAAAGAGAACCAACAGTATAGGAAAACATATTTGCCAATGATACCTCAGACAAGTGCCTGATCTCCAAAATATATAAAGAACTCACAGGACTCCACTCCAGGAAGACAAACAACCCAATTAAAAAATGGGCAAAGGACTTGAACAGACACTTCTCCAAGGAAGACATACAGATGGCCCAGAGACATATGAAAAGATGCTCAGCATCACTAGCCATCAGAGAGATGCAAATTAAAACCACAATGAGGTACCATCTCACACCAGTCAGAGTGGCCAACATAAACAAATCCACAAACAAATGTTGGAGAGGATGTGGAGAAAAGGGAACCCTAGTGCACTGTTGGTGGGGATGCACTGGTGTGGCCACTGTGGAAAACAGTATGGAATTTCCTCAGAAAACTAAAAATGGAACTGCCCCTGTCCCAGCAATTCCACTGTTGGGATTATACCCTAAGAACCCTGAAACACCAATCCAAAAGAACCTATGCACCCCAATGTTCATAGCAGCATAATTTACAATAGCCAAGTACTGGAAGCAACCTAAGTGCCCATCAGCAAATGAGTGGATCTAAAAACTATGGTATATTTACACAATGGAATTCTATGCAGCAGAGAAAAAGAAGGATCTTATACCCTTTGCAACAGCATGGGTGGAACTGGAGAGCATTATGCTAAGTGAAATAGGCCAGGCGGTAAGGGACAAATACCATATGATCTCACCTTTAACTGGAACATAATCAACAGAAGAAAAAAATCAAACAAAATATAACCAGAGCCATTGAAGTTAAGAATAATCTAACAATAGCCAACGGGGAGTGGGGACAGGACAGTGAGGGGAAGGGATTGCAGGAACTACTATAAAGGACACATGGAAAAAATCAGGGTGGAGGGTGGAGGTGGGAGAGGGTGGTGGGTTCTGCTGGGGTGGGGTGGAAGTACGGGGAGAAAAGGCATACAACTGTAAATGAATAACAATAAATATTAAAAATAAAAGATGTATATTTTCTTCATATGACCCAGTGGAGTAAGAGTAACTTTATAATCACTTTATTTCATTTCTTCATTTATTCATCCAATTAATAAAGTCCTGCTTCATGCTAATAGTTCGGGAAGGCACTCAGAATACCAATTGAACTTAGGAGAGATGGCAGATTTTTGGTCAGAAGAGCACTGGCTCAGAGGTCGTCCAATAAGGCACATCCTGTGCTGGGGAAGATGAGCACTGCTGCTAAGCTATGCACCTTCAAAAGCTGAATGCTCTGATTTTACCTCCCAGGTAAACCTGTTTTTATTCCACTTGGGAAAGTGGCTGGAAGCTGTTTCTGCTAACAACTTTCTTTGTGGTAAGATGGACCAAATCAACAATTGGCCCAAATATTTGTTTAGTAATGCCCATGAGTCAAAAATATCATTATGAAGCCATTCTTCAAGGTAATGGGAGAAACAGGTAAATTATGGAGATTGAATTAGCTGTGTAGGTTCTCTAGGTTCTGTTATAAAATTGATGGATTCAGTGCAGAACAGAAATTACAGAATATGTCACTCTGATCATTTGTGCAAGAGGAAATACAAGTAACAAGTAAACACATGAAAATAATTGATATTTTCACAAGTACTGTATAACCAAAGAAATGCATACCAAAGCAAACTTGAGGAACTATTTTCATCTGAATTAGCAACAAAACAAATCTATCAGGAATTTACTAAAAAGACAATTTACTCATTTATTGCTATATTATTTTTGCTACTGAAAATTGGTATAAACTTTTTTGGAAAAGCAGTATAACACAGCATAAACAGAACAACAAAGATGGTCATAAACTTGGCCTAGTAATTTCATTCCTAAGACTTTATCCTAAGGTAGTAATTCTGTAAAGCAAAATCTCTGTAAAGGCAGAGTATTCTCTATAACGTTATCAGCATTAGTGGGAAAAATATATTCTGAATGTCCAACAATAGGACAATGTGGTCATATTACACAATGAATTAACATACAGTCACTAAGAGAAATAAGAAAAATGACAATGTGAAAAATGTGAAGTGTTATTTTAAAAAGGCAGTTAAAAAAGATACTATGATTATGCCACTATGTAAAGCATGAACATGTATAGTAAACAAAAATGATAGCAACTGTATAGAAATGGCATAATTATGGCATTTTTAATTTTTAAAACATTGTTACCTCTCATTTTTAATGAGAAAGTATTAACAAATGAAATCTAAGGTCCCTGTCAAGTATGGTGTGGTCATGCATCATCTCATAAAACCAAAAATAACCAGTCACATGAGTGATAGCTGCACTTTAGGGAGTGAGAAATTGCTTTTAACCAAGATCTATAAGAAGTCTGTTGAGTGGTTTGAGGTGTGTCAGAATAGAAAATGCACGTAGAGAAAGTCATTGCTACTTCCAGGAATCACATCAGCCAGCTCCGTATCACTCAGCACATCGGCCATGCTGCAGGCTTCCCAGAACTTGAGCATTCTGGTGGAAATACTCTGCAGAAAGCATGGAAAAGCCAAACCCACAAAGCCAGACTGAAAGGTTTTTAATTACATCAGAAGGGTTGAGTGTGGTCTGTGTTTCACATGAAACATATTTTTTTCATCTATTTGCTCATTCAAATACTGTTGTTGTTAGCGTCTGCAGGATACATTCTGCCTGGTTTTAGGTAATTTAATGTTCTTTTGTTATTTTATTTTATTTTTATGATATCAGTGTGACTCTTGATAATACAGATTATTTCCTGGGCATTTGAAAAGGAATCTTTCAGGGTCTTTCACCTAAACTTACAAAAGTCCCCAATTTCTGTATTCAAGAAAAAGACACAGAGCTGAAAGGGTCAGGACGCTGGGCCAGGCTTTTGTTTGTGCTCAGCACTTTTGATCCTGACTTCCTGAGAGGAAAGTCATTGCAAACCACCCAGGAAGCAAGGAGGAGTGCAGCCTACTTGTGTGTTCTCCCATTTCCTCAAGGAAGACTCCATGGGTGTGACTTTCCACTTGGCGTGAGAAACATGGGGACCCTGATGCCACTATTTTAATAAAGAGATGGTACCAAATGTCCTCTGACAGCATTTTATAAACCCTTGCATCCAGGAAAGGAGGGTTTTCCCTGGCAGCCCCTGCCACCAGAAGATCTCGGGGCGGGCATGGCACATCTGTGTCTAGGAAACATTGAGCAGCTTCATCTCCTGCAGGTTTCTCAGTCGCCCCAGGAGCACGTGTGAGCAGAGACAAAGCCATGTTGCTTCCTTTGAGCTCTAGCTCATTATTCAGAATGAACGGTTTTCTTTCTAAGAGCTCTTCTCTGCTTCTTTGTTACTAAATAATGGACATGAAGATACCACATTTGATGTATTAATGAAAACATGAAGATACCACATTTGATGTATTAATGAAAACATAAAAATTAGACCCAAAATTTATAACCACTAAACTTCTATCATCTTCTATATGTTGCTTTCCGATGATCATGTGAAAACCCCAAGGAGTCAGATTTTATGTGTCTATTATTAGTCTAGGGCATGATTCTGCTCATGGAATTACACCCTGCTTTTAAGAGGGCACTAGTAATGCAGCTGCAAATGCACATAGCAAAGGTGCAAAGGGAAAGGCTGTAACAAACCTGCTATTTGCTACAAAACAAGCATCATGTTGTCTGAACACTTCTTGAGTTCTAAAAGCTGGCCAATGTTGCTTTAATGGTGAAAAATCCAAAGCTTGGAAAACCATCCTCCTTCTCAGGGTAAATGTCCTTTTCCTTAGCTCTAGAATAGAGAAAATTCCTATTTAACCAATATACATAAGAATGAAAGGGCTGAAAGTTTTTAGAGGGCATACTGTAGGCAGGGAGAGGGCAGATTTGATAACAAGGAAGGAAACTGGCATTCTGGCTCTTTCCATGCAGTGTTGAAACAGGGTGCAGCCAAGAGGAGGGCCCTAAGAAGGGATTTGTAATGGGGTCCAGAACTCAAGGTGTCCAGGAAATATTAGAAAAAAATATATAGGATGTCCTCACCCCCACAAGCCTGAGCTGGGGGAAGGGACACATGGAACAGGGCCATTCAGAGCTGTTTTGTGTAGCAACAGCTTTGCAGCTAACCCCTGGCATGGTCATTTAACATATCTATAACCTTTAACTGGTTTCATAGATAGCTGTGGCCATGCTTTGAGCCAGGGGGATGGGAGTAAATTCCACTCAAGATGTAACTGGGAAGCAATTCCCCCTGGTTACAGAGCCTACATGAGAGCTCGGAGAAGATTGGCTCTGTGTCATGGGGCCACACCTGCCCGGACTTACAATGGCAGCCCAGTAAAGCTGGAAGAATATGGGAATGCTGGCAGGTGTAACTGCTTGCAGGAGGAGTCGGAAATGGGGCTGCAAAGGAAGACGGCCACTGGGATTTAAAACCTAGGTGTGGCAGACAGAGAGGGAGGACAACGCGGTTCTGAAAGAGAAGAGAGAGGACCACGAGGTTTGGGGGGAGAAGGGAGAGGATCATGCAGCTTTGGTGAAGTGAATAGAGAGAAGACCATGCAGTTTTGGAGGAGAGGGAGGACCATGTGGTTTTGGAGTGCTCCTTTTGGCCACGTGGCTTAGGCAGCAGGAGAAACTTTGCCGGGAAGAAAAGGGGAGAAAGGATTCTTGCTGGTGGGCCATGAGAAGGTGCCACATGACTTTGGATTAACTGGAGATTGCAGCAGCCACACAGCTGATGGTACCAGGAGCCTGAATTATGGACTTCTACTTGTTTTCCTGAGATACGATACCCCGGACTGAGCAGAGGGAGAGGGAAGGACTGTCCATCTGTGGGTATTCTAGAGGACTTTAGTATCTTAATGAAGACATTAAGTCATTACTCTAAGTCTGTGTAAGTTTTAAATAAATAATTTATTTCCTTTTCACCATTCTCTGGCATTGAGAGACGTTTTTCCTCTAGAGGCAGGCATTTCAAACCTAGTAGGTGTGTGTGATGGGGGGGACCTCCAGAGAGAAAGAAAGGGGGGATTCTTTCTGTAATAATATATCGGGAACCCCCCCTGTCTGTTTTCTAACAGTGTGGCTCAGATTGCCATGTCTGTTCCTCCTGCAGAGCCCACATTCCTAAGTGAGCCCTGAAACAGCCATAATCCAGAACATCCTATAAAACTTCGTTCTTTATAAAACATTTCCTTTTCAAATTCACAGCTACTTAGCCAGAGCTACAATTCCTCGATTCCTTGGTGACTGAGAAGACCTTTTACCACTTGAGCTGTTTTGTATCAAGACCAAATAAAATGAATAAGTACAGAGTTTCAGCCGGAGTCCCTAGTGCTCCTTCATGTTGTTACCTCTGCTTCATCAATAATATCAGCTGTATTCAAAAAGAAGTTCCCCTATAGTTCTAAATAGGATTCTTAATCCACAAGGGAAGTAATAACAAAGACCTTTTTTTAAAAGGCTGTTTTCTGTGTACTGGAGTATTAAAATCACTATTAGATTCTTTCTGCTCTCTCACATCTTGTGGAGTCAGAAGTTCAAAAGCAACAGTGGCTGTTGGGTTGGGCTTTTATTAGACATGAATTCACTATCAAAGTTTAAATATGACTTTTCACATCTTGCTATGCATTTACCTCTTTCTTCAATATATAACTCCACATTTTTTCCTCTGCATCTTTGTGTATTGTCTTCTAAAGAACTGATAAGTCTCTGACTTCTAATTTAATTTCTAAGGTTTCTTTTCTATTTACTACAACTTTTTAGGTGTTCAACAAAGCCGAATTAACCAAATTCTCCAGGAAAACATGTCCATGTTATCGTGACATAACAGAGCACAGCCTTTCTCATAGTGTTGTCTATTCTTATTATTGCACACAAAGAAACGCTTAATATTATAATTCTGAGTACAATAAGATTTTTTTAAATATATTTATTGATTATGCTATTACAGTTGTCCCATTTCCCCCCTTCACTCCACTCCATCCTGCACACCACCTCCCTCCCCCACATTCCCCCCCTATAGTTCATGTCCATGGATCATACATATAAGTTCTTTGGCTTCTACATTTCCTATACTATTCTTACCCTCCCCCTGTCTATTTTCCACCTATCATTTATGCTACTTATTCTCTGTACCTTTCCCCCCTCTTTCCCCCTCCCACTCCCCTGTTGATATCCCTCCATGTGATCTCCATTTCTGTGGTTTTGTTCCTATTCTAGTTGTTTGCTTAGTTTGCTTTTGTTTTTGTTTTAGGTGTGGTTGTTAATAACTGTGAGGTTGCTGTCATTTTTACTGTTCATATTTTTATCTTCTTTTTCTTAGATAAATCCCTTTAACATTTCATATAATAAGGGCTTGGTGATGATGAACTCCTTTAACTTGACCTTATCTGAGAAGCACTTTCTCTGCCCTTCCATTCTAAATGAAAGCTTTGATGGATAGAGCAATCTTGGATGTAGGTCCGTGCCTTTCATGACTTAGAATACTTCTTGCCAGCCCCTTCTTGCCTGTAAAGTCTCTTTGGAGAAATCAGCTGACAGTCTTATGGGAACTCCTTTGTAGGTAACTGTGTCCTTTTCTCTTGCTGCTTCTAAGATTCTCTCCTTATCTTTCATCCTGGGTAATGCAATTATGATGTGCCTTGGTGTGTTCCTCCTTGGGTCCAGCTTCTTTGGGACTCTCTGAGCTTCCTGGACTTCCCGGAAGTCTATTTCCTTTACCAGACTGGGGAAGTTCTCCTTCATTATTTGTTCAAATAAGTTTTCAATTTTTTGTTCTTCCTCTTCTTCTGGTACCCCTATAATTTGGATGTTGGAACGTTTCAACATGTCCTGGAGGTTCCTAAGCCTCTCCTCATTTTTCTGAATTCTTGTTTCTTCATTCTTTTCTGGTTGGATGTTTCTTTCTTCCTTCAGGTCCACACTGTTGATTTTGAGGCCCAGTTTCCTTCCCAACACTATTGGTTCCCTGTACATTTTCCTTTGTTTCTCTTAGCATAGCCTTCATTTTTTCATCTAATTTGTGGCCAAATTCAACCAATTCTGTTAGCTTCCTGATTACCAGCGTTTAGAACTGCGCATCTGATAGGTTGGCTATCTCTTTGTTGCTTAGTTGTATTTTTTTGTGGAGCTTTGATCTGTTCTTTCATTTGGGCCATTTTTATTTGTCTTGGTGTGCCTGTTACTTAAAGGGGTGGAGCCTTAAGTGTTCCCCAAGGCAGGCTAATGCTTGTTGCTGTGCTGTGATGCTGTGCTGTGATGCTGTATGTGGGGGAGGGACCAATAGGGAGCAGTGGCGCTTGCTCCACTCTCTGCTGGATTTCAGTCACTCCCTCCGCTACCCACAATCAAACTGGGCCCCTCTAGTGCTGATTCCCTAGTGGGTGGGCTTGTGCATGCTCTAGGCCCCTGTGGGTCTCTCCAACGAACTCTCCTGTGAGGCCGGGAGTCTCTCCCACTGCCACCTCAACCCCCATGGGTGTTTTCAATCAGATGTTTGAAGCTTCACCTCCCCTCGCTGGAGCCCTGGGTTGCAAGGTCTGCCTCGCTTCCCCGCCAATCCTCCTGGTTTATCTATGCACGAATGTGGGGTTGTGGGGTCTGCTAGCTGTCTCACTCCCCATTCCACAATCCGCCACCTTGCTGGGTCCACCAGTCGCCACCTTGCCGCGAGTCCTCTCTGCCCCGGCTGCCCATCTCCGCCCCTCCTACAGGTCTGGATGAATGTTTCTTCTTTATCTCCTTGGTTGTCGGACTTCCATGCAGTTCGATTTTCTGTCAGTTCTGGATGTTTTTTGTTTTTAAATTGTTGTTGTCCTTTTGGTTGTGTGAGGAGGCACAGTGTGTCTACCTACGCCTCCAAATGAGATTTTTTAAAAACATCAGTTCTCCAGGGAGAGAGGCATAGGGAAGGGAGGAGAGGGAAACAAGTTATCAGAATTTACAGAAAATGGCAGAAACTGGAAACTCAGGCTAGACGTGGGGAACAGGGAGTAGTCCAAGAAGATTACCAAACTTTTAACTAAAAGAGAAGTCTACTGTTAGTTATGACAAGAACATTTCATGAGCTGTTCCTCAACGAAGATACAGTCACTATTAAAGCCACATCACTTTTTTAAAAAAGCTGCATAATGATTAGAAGAATGAAGCTCAGATGCTAAGTCTCAGAAAGAGGTAAAGAAGCTCAGCTTCTCAAACCTTCTGATGGAATTGCTCACAAGGGAGGATGGCAATAATTGCACATGCCCAAGATACTTGGGAGTAAAGATTGAAATTACCTCTTACAAACTAGAAGTTTCTTCAGAGTTTCCTGTTTTCACTTTAAAAACCTTTGTGAATTGTGCATTTGACCTCATAATATACCCATGGTCATCTTAATATAAAAGTAATGTTCTCACCCTGGCTGGTATAGCTCAGTGGGTTGAGCGTGGGCCTGTGAACCAAAGGGTTGCGGGTTCAGATCCCAGTTGGGGCACATGCCTGGGTTGCAGGCCAGGTCCCCAGTACAAGGAGCACAAGAGGCAACCACACACTGATGTTTCTCTCCCTCTCTTTCTCTTTCCCTTCCCCTCTTGCTAAAAATAAATAAATAAAATCTTTAAAAAAAATAATGTTCTCAATTGCCACTCATATATCCTTGGCACACCGCGGGCATAATCTCCATTGAATAAGGAGCAGGTAGAGGACACACTTTTGACAAACCCCTCAAAATCCTTGTTAGAATGCAGATTCTGATTCTGTTCATTCAGGGTGGGATCCCAGGCTCTGCTTATGTAAAATCCCCCAGGTCATTTCTATGCATTTTGGGTAGCTGGGCCATATGCCATCACATTGCACAGTGTAGTCCCTAACCATCAGCATCAGCATCTGCTGAAAACATGCTGGAAATGCAGACTTCCAGCCCTATGCTGGAAATGCAGACTTTTACTGAATCAGAAAGTAAGGTGGGGCCCAGGAATATGTCCTTGTTAAAAACAAGCCCACATAGAGGTACATGGAATTAACCAGGGAGTAAGAATTAGGTAAGCCAAGAGTAGAGATTATAGGTGCTTAGGTCCTATGATACATATATGCCTTAAAGATTCATGCAGATGGTTCAAAACCAAGAAAAGAAATTTCCTGGATCCAATTCCAGAGCCAAAAATCAGAGATGAACTCATTGCAACCAGGGCAGTTGCAACACAAATATATTGCTGAGCATGGAACTAGAAGGGGTAACCAGAATGTGGTCTGGATAGGAGATTAGGAAGATGGGTTTAGGAAGAAATGAAAGTTCACCAGAACAATTTCATCCACATGAGGCTTGGCCTTCCGCATTTAAGCCAGATAAGTGAGAGGACTGTGGGGAGGGGTTGAGAACTATTCCTGCAGAGCCAATGCGCCATCAGATTGTAATTAACCTGAGATACAAAACATTGATTTCTACACATTAGCAGTTGTTCTTTGGGGAAGGCTTGTTTTATGTACTTTAGAGTCTTCATCAGCTTCCTTTTGAAAAAAATCCCAACTTTGTTCTTTATTCTAAAGAATTTTCATGAGCTTTTGTTTCTAGAGGGAAAAGAGTTTAGTCCAAGTCTAGGTAGAAATAGCTATAGAGAGAGCATCAGAGGTCAGGTATAGGGGAACCACAGCACCAAAGGGGACAGCTGAGGCCTATGGTGGTAGATGATCAGGAAAGCCCTGAGCTAGCTGGGCCCACTGCTCCCTCCTGGCCTGAGGTGACCACACACAGAGGCTCTGAGTCCCTAGAGCTGAGCTATCTTGCTGCACGAAAAATCTGGATTTCCTTCAGCTGGGCCAAAGCCCAAGCCTGGAGTTCCAGAATGAACTTAGTAGTGGTGTTCACAGAGGAGGTGTTTTCTGTAGAGGTATGAGGTACTGCTTGTGATTTCATCACTATGCCTCATACCAAAGAGTGACAGAGTTATTGCTCCAGCAAAAGATTGTTTTTTGTTCTATTATTTTTGGTGTTTTAGTTCCCAAATCTTTAAGGAAAGTCTTTTCTAAAAATTTTTATTGTTATTCAATTACAGTTGTCTGCATTTTCTCCCCATCCCTCCACCCCACCCCAGCCAAACCCACCTCCCTCCCCTGCCTCCCCCCTCCTCCTTGATTTTGTCCATGTGTCCTTTATAGCAGTTCCTGAAAACCCCTCTCCCCACTGCCCCCTCCCCACTCCCCTCTGGCTATTGTTAGATTGTTCTTAACTTCAATGTCTCTGGTTTTATTTTGTTTGATTTTTGTTGTTGTTGTTGATTATGTTCCAGTTAAAGGTGAGATCATATGGTATTTGTCCCTCACCACCTGGCTTATTTCACTTAACATAATGCTCTCCAGTTCCATCCATGCTGTTGCAAAGGTTAGAAGCTCCTTCCTTCTCTCTGCTGCATAGAATTCCATTGTGTAAATGTACCATAGTTTTTGGATCCACTCATTTGCTGATGGGCACTTTAGGGAAAGTCTTTAATTCATAAGCAGTCTCTATATAGCACAAGCTTTGAGCGTACCCAGAGTTCCCAGTTGCCCTGAGTGCCCTCCTGCAGGGCCTGCTGTGGCTCCAGGCTTTCCTCTGCCCTATATGCAGGTTGTTCCTCCACCTTCTCCAGAGGGTGGAAGCCAGCCCTGGGGACCAGCAGGCCTAGATGGTTTGATGCACTATCCCAGAAGCCCTGACCTCAGGAGGGGTGGTTTAAGGGAGTAGGACACAGGAAGTTACGGGTAGTCACGGGCCCCATGAGCTACAAGGATCAGAAGCTTTCTTCTTGTGCTTGTCCTATTTCTCCTCTTCATCCTCTCTCCAGGACCCTCTGTCTTCTTCACTGACTGTCCCATTCCTCCAAACTCTCCCCAAATATTTTTGGGAAAGAAAAGTAAGCATAAATACAATTGTTCTAAGAGAAGTTAAACCCCCTAAAAGTTATCTACAAACATACATAGGAACAGGTTGTATAATCACCCTCATATCTCCAATTTTTCTCCATCCAAAGAACATAAAGAGTTATGTCAAAGAGGTTAACACCTAAAATCCAACAGGATATTAAGAATGAGAACATTCAATAATTAAACATCTATCTCATTGTTACCAGGCACTAGATACTACAGTCCATAAGGAGAAAAATAGCACATATGTACACAAGTGCCCTGGAAGTCAGTTTCTCAACAGCTGTTTCTAGTTATGCTCAGTTTTTTATTCTATATACTTGGTGACTTAGAGGGACAAGGCCTTTAGTTACAATGAAGAACTTGAATTAAAGCATGAATCAGACACCCAAAAGAGAGCTGACCTGGTTTGACAAAAATAAATATTATGAAGATTAAAATTGAACTACACAATTTGTTTTATTGTTGAATTTTCAAAAAACACAACAACTCATCAACCAGACTAGAATATGTTTCCTAATAAGCACAGTATGATGCATTATATTTATTGAACAACTACTAAAGAAAGGCACTGTGCTAGTTGCTTCAGCTAATATAATTCAATCTTCACAAGCTGCTACATAGTAGAAGTAGAAACAGGAGAGGAGCTACTTGGATGTCAGTCAATTCCACTGGAATGAATAAACCGAGATAAATTAATCCCCACTTTTGCCTCACCCCTCTGCATCATCAGAATGACTTTCTGAGTAACAGAGCCTAGGGCATGTGTCTGCTCCTTGGCTCTGCTGTGGTGGGGAGAAGAGGAGTTGGGAGAGGAAGTCTCCAGGGATTTGGCTGTCTTCCTAGAAGAAAGGCAGTGCTCCTGACTTGTGTCACCAGAGGTGCACCTAATGGTAAAAAGGTCACTCCTCAGGGAAAACCAGAGCACTATAAGAAAGGTAAAATAGTGGGTGCTCAGGAAAGGAAAGGTGCTCGCTTCAGAAACACCAAAACACAAAGTGAAATGAGTTGCCCAGGTTCACATGACTACAAAATATTTGCCCCTGGACAAGAAGAGAGAACATCTGAATCCCAGTGCACCTTCTGTTACCTGCACCTCTGAAACTACTCTGAAATTACTGCACAGAAACCAAAAGGAACAGAAAGGAGCATCAATGTTCTTTAGATGCCAAAGCAATTAATTTCAAACATACCAGCCCCCTTATCCATGCCTCATTAAGACAGAAAATCTTTTAAACAACCCAGAACTCCAGATGACAACCTGTGTCAGAAAATAATCAGTAAATAAGTAACCAAAGGTGGACTTTGAAAGGCTCATACAGGCTTCACACTCTATCACATAGCACCTTGTGAGTATGAGTTACATCATGGAGCAAAAGCATTTAGCATGTTGCTTTTCTCTTAGTAACTGTTCAGTAAATGTTATGTATTATAATGTGATTATTTGGGAACATATATTCTATTTGGATGAATGATTTTTTTCTTTTGAAAATGCAGAAATTGAAGTTGGACTTTTGGTAAGCAAATATTTATTAAAATTTCTTAAATGGAACATAGCACTCATCTTAAAAGTATAATAATTAAAACATGAAAAAAATTAAGAACTTGTACTTACCAAAAGAATCAATAATGAGAAAAAAAGCCAAGAGTGGGAGAAGATATTTATCATACATGTAAATAGCAAACAAAAGACTCACATCCAGGATATATAAAGAACTCCTTTTATTACTCCTCTATTGCTATGAAACAATTTACCTCACCACTTGATGGCTTAAAACAACAAACATTTGTTATCTCAGTTTCTGTGGGTCAGCAAGCCAAGCGTAGTTTAGCTGAGTGTCTGGCTCATGTCTTCCCTGAGATTGCTGTGGAACTGTCAGCTGGGGTGAGTCAGCTCAAGGCCTGGCTCTGGAAGAATCTGCTTCTAAAATCACTCACATGGCTGTTGCAGGCACCAAGTGCTTACTGGCTGTTGCCTGGACATGTCAGTGGGCCTCTCCATAGGGTGGCTCACAGCATGGCAGCTGGCTTCTCCCAAGCAAAGGCAGAGAGGGAGAGAGAGAGTCAGAGAGACAGAGAGAGAGACAGAGAGAGAGAGAGTTAGAGGACCAGCAGACAGACAGAAGTCATTGTCTTTTTTAAACCTAATGTGAGAAGTGACATCTCATAACATTGGCTGTATTCTATTAATTAGAAGTGAGTCACTAGGGTCACTCAGTTCAGTCCACACTCACGCTCAAGGGCATGAATACAGAAGGGTCACTGAAGGCAAATCTAGAAGCTGGCTATCACACTCTTGCAAACAATAAGAAATGACAAAATAAAAACTGACAAAGAGGAGGTAAGATGGCGGCAACATAGGTGGGAGCGGAGTCCACTTCCCCTCAATGCCAGGGAAATACCTAGCTGATCTGAGGAGCAGAGAGAACAGCCAACAGTATTCCAGCATATATGAAGATCAGAGACCAAAGATAGAGGACATTGAAAGATCTGACGGTAAGAAGAGTGCTTAAGGACAATCAGGTCCCCAGGACCCGCGAGGTACAAGGGCGGCAGAAGCGCCAGCACAGGTGCAGGGGCTGCTACAGGAATCTTGGGAGAGGGCCAGGCTGAGCTGTGAGTAGCCAGGTGCTTGTTTGGACCAGGGGGGCTTGAATAAGAGGAATTTCTCAAAAAGAAAAAGAAAATAGAGGCACTCAGGGGCTAGTTAGAGAACTCTCGCCAGCAGCCACGGCCCCTGGTGCCCCTCCCACCTTCGCCCCTGGACAGCCAGCACGGGATAAGCAGCCCCGGAGCCCCGGCGCTCACCTGAGGCCCGGTTGCGCGCATACAGATTAGCGAACTGGGGGCCCACACATGAAACCCCGGAGGGGCACCCACACCTGAAACCTCAGGTGGGAGAGCATTTGGAGCAGAGGCTAGCTGCTCCACCCACAGGCCCAAAACCTCCACCCGAGTGCCCCGAGTGATTCAGTCCCAGGGTGGCCCTGCCCGCCCGAGAGACTCAAGCCCAGGGCGGCTGGATCGGCCCCCCAAGCCCAAAGCGGCTGGATCGGCCCCCTACGCTACGCGCTTCTCAGACACAAAGCCGGCCGGCTGCGCACGATCCAAGCACAAAGCCGCTTGCGCGAGTTCCAAGCCGAATGCAGCTGGCTCGCAGGCTGCACGCATTCCAAGCACAAATCAGCTCCCGCGTGTCCCAAGCACAAAGCTGCTGGATTGGCTGACCAACACCCTGATTGCCTGCCAGGGACCACACCTACAACGCCTACCTAACACCGGGCACACAGAGCCCTGCAGGGCCTACTAGCTCTCTAGGACAAAGGCAGAACACCCAGCAGAGGGGAGCTGCAGGGCTGGGGGAGACTGCAGGCTGAACAACAGTGAAGAGTGTGGCCCAGTAAGGGAGAAAACTGAAACCAATCCTTCCAACCACCCCCGCCCTTTGCTCAGACAGGACGACCAGCAGAACTAACCTGACCAGTTTAAAGCCAGCAGATTTTTTTTCTTTTTCCCTTTCCTCCTTTCCCCCTGAATTCCTTCTTCCTTTCTTTTTTTTTCTTTTTTTCATTCCTTCTTCCTCCCATCCTTTACCTTTTGTATGTCTTCTTCCTGTCTTCTTTTATCTATTTCTATGTTTTAATTTTTGTTAAAATTCCTTCTTATCTTGCCTCCAATCTTTCTTTATTCCTTCATCCCTCCTTCCTTCCTTTCCTCCTTTTCTATTTCCTCTTTCCCTCCTTCCCTTTTTTTTTCTCTTTCTTCCCCCCTTTCTCTTTTTCCCACAGGTGAGACAACAAAACCTGGAGAGCTGAAAAGACCAGAGTTAGACCGTGTTAAACCCATAATCATCAGCTCAAGACCAGTGAGCACAGGAGATTAAGGAGACAGGACCACCGAATCCCATAGGCATTCTACCGTAGAAGTTCATACCATAAACCCAGGGAGTCAGAATAGAGCAATTTAAGTAGCAGAGGCCAACAAGAAGAGTCTCACAAACAATGGGAAGACAAAGAAACAATTCCCAAATGAAAGGAAAGGAGGAAGTCTCAGAAAGAATGCTAACTGAAAAAGAGGCAAGTCAAATATCAGATACTGAGTTCAAAGCAATGGTTATCAGGAAGCTCAATGAGCTCTCTGAGCTCAAAGAGAACTACCAGAAACTACAGGGAAACTACAATGAACCCACTGCAAACTATATCAACATGAAAAAGGAAATAGAAACTATCAACAAGGGCCAAGAGGAAATGAAGAATACAATTTGTGAATTAAAGAACACAGTAGAAGGAATGAAAAGCAGACTTGATGAAGCAGAGGATCAGATCAGCGAGCTGGAGGACAAAGTAGAAAAAAACACCCAGAAAGAGCAAGAAAAGGAAAAGAGGCTCAGAAAGAATGAAGAGGCAATAAGGTAAATGCAGGACAACATGAAACGTAACAATATCCATATAATAGGAATACCAGAAGGAGAAGAAGAAGAGCAAGGGATAGAAAACCTGTTTGAAAAAGTAATGATGGAAAATTTCCCTAATCTGAGGAGAGAAAAAGTCACACAAATCCAGGAAACACAGAGAGTCCCAAGCAAGAGGAACCCAAATAGACCCACTGCAAGACACATCATAATTAAAATGGCAAATTTCCAAGACAAAGAGAGGATCTTAAAAGCAGCAAGGGAGAAACAGGAAGTAACATACAAGGGAGCCCCAATAATGTTAGCAACTGACTTCAATGGAAACGCTCCAAGCCAGAAGAGAATGGCAAAAAATATTCCAAGTAATGAGAACCAGAGGCCTGCAACCAAGGCTACTTTACCCAGCAAGGCTCTCCATCAAGATAAAAGGCCAAATAAAGAGTTTCCCAGACAAAAGAAGTCTAAAAGAATACAGCTCCACCAAACCAGCTCTGCAAGGGATGCTAAAGGGACTGCTTTAAGGAAAGGAAGGAAAAGAGAAAGTCAGAGGAACACAGGTAGGATTAAAGGCAATGAATAACTTCCTATCGATACTAACCTTAAATGTAAATGGATTAAATGATCCAATCAAAAGACATAGAATAGCTGAATGGATAAGAAAACATGACCCACATATATGCTGCCTACAAGAAACCCATCTCAGGACAAAAGACTTATACAGACTGAAAGTGAAGGGCTGGAAACAAATTTTCCAAGCAAACGGACAGGAAAAAAAAGCAGGGGTAGCAATACTCATATCAGACAAAATAGACTTCCAAAGAAGGGCCATAAAGAGAGACCCAGAAGGTCACTTCATAATACTCAAAGGAAGAATCCACCAAGAAGACATAAACATTGTAAATATATATGCAACCAACACAGGAGCACCCAAATACATTAAGAAAATCTTGGAGGACTTCAAGAAAGATATTGACAGCAACACAATTATAGTAGGGGACTTTAACACCCCAAGGTCAAAATTGGACAGATCTTTCAAATAAAATATCAACAAGGATATTGTGTCACTGAACAATACCCTAGAGGAAATGGACTTAACTGATATATACAGAGCTTTTTATCCCAAAGAAGCAAAATACACATTCTTTCAAGTGTCCATGGAACTTTCTCAAAGATAGACCACATGATAGGACACAAAGCAAGCCTCAACAAATTCAAGAAAATTGAAATCATATCAAGCATTTTCTCTGACCACAAGGGGCTGAAACTAGAAACCAACCCCAAAGGACAAAACGAAAAGCACTCAAAATCATGGAGACTGAATAGCATGCTATTAAACAATGAATGGGTCAAGAATGAGATTAGGGAAGAAATCAAAAACTTTCTGGAAACAAATGAAAATGAACTCACAACAAGCCAAAACCTATGGGACACAGCAAAGGCAGTCCTGAGAGGGAAGTTCATAGCAATACAGGCCTACCTTAAGAAGATAGAAACAGTTCAAACAAATAACCTAACCCTATGCCTACGAGAACTGGAGGAACAACAACAAAGACAGCCCAGAGCAAGCAGAAGGAAGGAAATAACCATGATCAGAGCAGAACTAAATGACATAGAGACTAAAAGCACAATTCTAAGGATCAATGAATCCAGGAGGTGGTTTTTTGAAAAGATAAACAAAATCGACAAGCCTTTAAGTAGGCTCATCAAGAAGAAAAGAGAGAGGATCCAAATAAACACAATTAGAAATGAAAGAGGAGAGATTACAACTGATACCACAGAAATACAAAGTATTGTAAGAAATTACTATGAAGAACTGTATGCCAAGAAATTTGAAAACCTAGGTGAAATGGACACATTTCTAGAAAAATATAATCTTCCAAAACTGAATGAAGAAGAAGCAAAAAACCTGAACAGACCAATAATAGCAGATGAAATTGAAGCAGTCATCAAAAAACTCCCAACACACAAAAGCCCTGGACCAGATGGTTTTACAGGAGAATTCTACAAAGCATTTAAGGAAGAGCTAACCCCTATCCTCCACAGACTATTCGAAAAAATCCAAACTGATGGAAGACTCCCAAACTCTTTTTATGAATCCAACATCATCCTAATCCCAAAACCAGACAAAGACACAATGAAGAAAGAAAACTTCAGGCCAATATCTCTGATGAACATAGACACTAAAATTCTCAACAAAATATTAGCAAACCGTATCCAGCAATACATTAAAAAGATCATCCACCATGACCAAGTGGGATTCATCCCAGGGATGCAAGGATGGTACAATATTCGCAAATCAATAAACATAATACATCACATCAACAACACCAAAGACGAAAATCACATGATCATATCAATAGATGTGGAAAAAGCATTTGATAAGATACAGCACCCATTTCCGATAAAAACACTCAGCAAAGTGGGAATAGAGGGAGCATTCCTCAACATAATAAAGGCCATATATGAGAGACCTACAGCCAACATCATACTCAATGGACAAAAACTTAGAGCTTTCCCACTAAGATCAGGAACAAGACAAGGATGCCCTCTCTCACCACTCCTATTCAACATAGTACTGGAAGTCCTAGCCACAGCAATCAGACAAGAAAAAGCAATAAAAGGCATCCAAATTGGAAAGGAGAAAATGAAACTGTCACTGTTTGCAGATGACATGATAGTGTACATGGAAAATCCTATAGACTCCACCAAAAAACTACTTGACCTAATAAATGAATTTGGCAAAACAGCTGGATACAAAGTCAATACTCAGAAATCAAAGGCATTCCTGTACACCAACAATGAAACTGCAGAAACAGAAATCAGGAAAAAAATCCCATTTGATATAGCAACAAGAAAAATAAAGTATCTAGGAATAAACCTAATCAAGGAGGTAAAAGACCTGTACTCGGAAAACTACACAACATTGAAGAAAGCAATTAAGGAAGACACAAACAAATGGAAGCATGTACTATGCTCATGGACTGGAAGAATTAACATAATCAAAATGGCCATACGACCCAAAGCAATTTATAGATTCAATGCAATCCCTATTAGAGTACCCATGACATATTTCACAGATATAGAACGAACATTTCAGAAATTTATATGAAACCATAAACGACCCTGAGTAGCTGCGGCAATTTTGAGAAAGAAGAACAAAGCAGGAGGGATCACAATACCTGATATCAAACTGTATTACAAGGCCACTGTAATCAAAACAGCCTGGTACTGGCATAAAAACAGTCACATAGACCAATGGAACAGAACAGACAACCCAGAAATAAACTCAAGTCTTTACGGTCAATTAATATTTGACAAAGGAGGCAGGAGCATAAAATGGAGCAAAAACAGCCTCTTCAACAGATGTTGTTGGGAGATCTGGACAGCTACGTGCAAAAAAATGAAACTTGATCACCGACTTACGCCACACACAAAAATTAACTCAAGATGGATAAAAGACTTAAATATAAGTTGTAACACCATAAAAGTCCTCGAGGAAAACATTGGCAGGAAAATCTCAGACATTCCACGCAGCAACATCCTCACAGACACATCCCCTAAAGCAAGGGACATAAAGGAAAGAATAAACAAATGGGACCTCATCAAAATAAAAAGCTTCTGCAAGGCTAAAGAAAATAGCACCAAATTACAAAGAGAACCAACAGTATGGGAAAACATATTTGCCAATGATACCTCAGACAAGGGCCTGATCTCCAAAATATATAAAGAACTCACACGACTGCACTCCAGGAGGACAAACAACCCAATTAAAAAATGGGCAAAGGACTTGAACAGACACTTCTCCAAGGAAGACATACAGAGGGCCCAGAGACATATAAAAAGATGCTCAGCATCACTAGCCATCAGAGAGATGCAAATTAAAACCACAATGAGGTACCATCTCACACCAGTCAGAGTGGCCAACATAAACAAATCCACAAACAAATGTTGGAGAGAATGCGGAGAAAAGGGAACCCTAGTGCACTGTTGGTGGGAATGCAGACTGGTGAGGCCACTGTGGAAAACAGCATGGAATTTCCTCAGAAAACTAAAAATGGAACTGCCCTTTGACCCAACAATTCTGCTGCTGGGATTATACCCTAAGAACCCTGAAACACCAATCCAAAAGAGCCTGTGCACCCCAATGTTCATAGCAGCACAAGTTACAATAGCCAAGTACTGGAAGCAACCTAAGTGCCCATCAGCAAATGAGTGGATCTAAAAACTATGGTATATTTACACAATGGAATTCTACGCAGCAGAGAGAAAGAAGGAGCTTATACCCTTTGCAACAGCATTGATGAAACTGGAGAGCATTATGCTAAGTGAAATAAGCCAGGCGGTGAGGTACAAATACCATATGATCTCACCTTTAACTGGAATATAATCAACAGAAGAAAAAAGCAAACAAAATACCACCAGAGACATTGAGGGGGGGAACTCTCTAGCAGTGGCCAGGGGGGAGTGAGGTGGGGACAGTGGGAAGAGGGGATTGCAGGAGCTATTATAAAGGACACATGGACAAAATCGGGGGGATGGTGGGAGTAGGGGAGGGAGGTGGGTTCAGCCGGGGTCGGGGGAGGGAAGGGGAGAAAAGGCATACAACTGTAATTGAATAACAATAAAATAAATTAATTAATTAATTTTAAAAAAACTGACAAAGAATTGAACAAGCACTTTACAAAAAAATCTAAATTGTCGATAAACATAGAAAATGTACTCATTAATAATTTTTCTCATTAGTCATGAGAAAAATAAAAATGATAAAAATAATAATCCAACTATTGGCATGGATTGTAGAACAACGGGAATTCTCATGTACTTCTGTATAACTGCCTTAAAAACCTGATTGGTAGTACCTAGTAAAACTAAACTGCACATATTCTCTGACCCTGTATCTCCATTTCTAGAGAAAAGTCTAATAAAATTGTATACATGTGAATACCAAAAGACATGTATAAGAACAATCATAACAACTTTATTTCTCATAAGCAAAAAACCTAAAATATCTATCAACAATAGAATGGATAAAAAACTTGCACTATAGTCATACAATTGGCTACAATAAAACAATGAGAAAAGGCCTACTGTTATACCTTAACAGTATGTATAAATAAATGTCACAAAATAATGTTAGGCAAAAAATATGTGCCAGAAAAACACATATATTGTGCAATTTTATTTGCATAAAACTCAGAAACTATGTAAACTAATCAATGGTGAGAGAACTTCAGAGACTGCTGCTTTTGGTGGGTGGGACTTAATAACCGGGAAGGGGCAAGTTGGGGGAGTTTAGATGTCTGTTAATGTCCTATGCTCTTTACCTAGTGATAAGGGTCATTAACTTTGAGAAAATTTGATATGCTATACATTTATGATGCATGCACTCTTCTGTTTGTGTACTACATTCTATGCAATTTTTACTTTAAAATTTTTTTAAACTTTTTTCCTGCTATGCTATTCAGAATGGTAACTGTGAATAAAAGTTACTAATAAGTAAATCTATTAGAAATTAAATTCTGTGTCCATTGGTGTTATGTCCTGAGTCCTCAGTCCCTAAGGTCTTAAATATGAAGAATTAGTTTTCAATTTAATTCCTGGAAACTAAAAATTTGCTGACATTGTTGACTTCTCTGCTTCCTTTCTTCCCCGAAGGGAGCATTAGAAATGTCCTCCAGTTCGGACAACACCAATAGCTGGCCTGTCCTTCCCATTCTTAGTGAGTCCACAAATTGAAATGAATAGCAGAAGGAGAAATAAAATATAGAAAAGGAGAAATATGCAACATGCCGTAGGAAAGAGAATATATAAAATGGCAGGGGGGGGGTGTTGATAGGGGAAGTGGTTAGAAAAACCTGAAGGAGTATGAAAATAGGGATAGAGGAGAAGATGAGAAGGGCCAGAAAAAAGGGAGAGAGTTGAGAGATCTATTAGCCATATGTTAAAATTTCAAATATGCTATCCTGTTGATACTGCCATTCAGAACATGTGTCTTGATTCTTCAGGTTTGGAAAACGTATTACTGACTGAGAAACTCCAAACTTTTCAGTGTCAAATAATTTGCATGTAATAAATGTGAATGAAGAAAATAAAACCGTAATAAAAACATTTTTTCTCTTCTGTGAAAAGGTGAGTGTGGCATAAAGGGATGTGTCAATGAAGAGTATAACAGAAATTTGTCTGTAGGCAGCATTTGTATGGCTTTACAGGATCCAGGATTTGGAATAGACCTTAAAATTCATATAACTGTACCCAAAATTGAAATCTTAAACTCCTCTTTCAAACAAATAAACAAACAAAACCCCTCCTCTTTCATAACTTCCAAATGGAAGAATTATGGTGGAGAAACAGTGCAAGCAGCAAGCTGGATAAATTCATACATACGTGATATGGCAAGACCCCTTGAGAATCTGTATCCAGGCCACTTCCATCCACTGCCTCATTTTCCTAACACAATATGAGACAGATTTTTCCATGAGATTTGAGGGCCCCTCCTCTTTAACAGCTTTGACACTGAAGGACTGTTGATGAATATGCATGCATGGTGAATGGCTGGATTCGGCACATTTGGGTCTGTAAATAATTAGGTCTTAAGCAAGGTTAAGTTTTAACTATTGAAAAGTAAACATTCCATTGACCCACAAAAACGCTCTTTTAGAAAACTGTGAAAAAAAGGTCTTCCAGCAACACTGTCACTATTCCTTCCCCAAATCCCAGCCCTCCCTGCCCATCATAAATGTGCATCCCTAGCTCCCAAACTATGGTAACACTAACGATGAGGAGGGGAGCTAAATTGTTATCCTTACCTTTGCTCTCCTTTTTTTCGAGTTAGTAGAAAATTCTCCTACAGAGTGGAAGCTTTCTCATGCATCCAACATAAGAAATTACTTAAAAATCTGTAATGTAAATGGCTCTCAGTGAGAAGTATCTGCTTTTGTCAAAGGTTTGAAATCATTAGTTTTAAATTAGAATTAATGTTTTACATAGACTAGTAGGCATTCATGGCATAAAATTAATCTGTCTTGGGAAAATACTAAATGGTAAAATAAATACATGCAAGCTGTATTGCACTCCCTGTATCTCATATAGTACATCCTATCCACGTTTCTTGGGAATCATACATAGATGGTTGAAAGCAAGGTTTTCTTTTTTTTCTCATAATCAATCCTATGCCAAGGGTTTGCTTTCTGCAAATGGGAACGTTGCGTGTGCAGGAGTGCCCTCTTTGAATGTAAATTCCATGGAGTAGTAGACTGTGAGGAGTCACAGTGGTATATCTAGGAAACATTCATTTGGTTGGACTTTTCTAATAGTTTCTATTTTTATCAAAAACAAAATCAAAGCTATTTTTAGTGCAAAACCAAATTCTAAACAACACTCACGAGAAGTAGTAAAGTAGCATTTTATCAGAAAATCACCTGCAGAATTTAGAAGGCAATTTAGAGTTACTAATTAGTGTGTTAAATGGATATATTCAGAAAGTGCCAAGGGGATGAGTCAACACTTATGAAAGAACCTTAATTTCAGGATTTCCTGAGTGAGTGCTCCATATTATAAGCCTACCTACGCATTAATGCATGGGTTAGAGAAGTCAGTTCACCCAGACAGTCATTGTGTGCATAATTTTAAAAAGAATAAATACTAGTTTGGAAATTGCTCTACTTCAGTTGCCAAAAGTAACACCCTTTCTGGGCATATAGCCACTAGATATTTGCCCTGCTTTCTTTGTGACTGTGGAACCCTGCAACATTGTTTGCAATTTTATTAAAGGATTCATTGAGTTAGTGGATAATCAGGGAGAACATACTGGCTATTAAAACAGAAACATAGGCCTGAGATTCCTTAGAAGAAAGTTACCTTCTATCTTAATATAATGTTTACCGTTTATTTATTTTAACCTGAATCCTATCAACTCACTATCTTTACTTCCCCACAACCACCATTTCTCATCAGTTCTTATCTGGGCTACTGCCATAACCCCCGAACTGTTCTCCTGGGTTTCAGCCTTGCTCGATGCAGTCCGTTGTCCACACAGCAGCCAGCATGAGCCTTCGAGCACTGCTTAAACAGCTGAGGCTCTGTAGGCAGCATTCTTTCCTGGAGCAGGCATCTACCGTTTTGAGGACAACCCTCCAGCCCTGCTAAGATGGGAAAGGTTTGAAATAGTCCACTCACCACCACAGGACCTGTGAGTATCTCCATGCCATGTCCGAGGACCAACATTGGTATCTATTGCTGACAAGTTGGACATTCAAAGCCAGCAGTAGTGAGATAGGCTTTGGAAGTGGGAGTTCAATGTGATAGAACATTTGGCATTTACTGTGAGGCATTTAAAAATATTTTTCCACCTGTCTGGTGTAGCTCAATGGATTGAGCGCCGACTTGCAAACCAAACTGTCGCCAGTTTGATTCCCAGTCAGGGCACATGCCTGGGTTGTGAGCCAGGTCCCTAGTAGGGGGTGTGCAAGAGGCAACTACACATTGATATTTCTCTCCCTTTCCTTCTCCCTCCATTCCCCTGTCTCTAAAAATAAATAAATAAAATCTTTAAAAAATATTTTTTCATTGACTTTAGGTCTTGGGAGTTCTGAGAGAAGCCAGCTCACGGTGGGAAACTCTGGATTCATGGTTACCTGGAGGTCCATTGTTAGGCATTTCATCTCTAGCAGGTCTCAGTTTCCGAAGCATGTCATTCTCTGCTCATGATGGCTTGTCTTGACTCTGGAATTGTAGAGGCTTGTGTTGTATATTCTCCTACCAGAGCTCATCTTCTTTGTCCCATTGACACTTCCTAAAACCCAAGATCTTCTTGATCATGATCCCAGTGGCAGGGCTGAGAGCATCATGGCCTGGACCAGATGCAGTGCTTGCTCCTGCTTAGGGTGCTATTCAAAGCTGATATCCTTCTTTGTTATCTGGTTCATGAACCAGAGAAGTTTTCCCAGGTATGACACATGTGGCAGCCAAAACCCAAGAAGTTCTACAAGGCACCATCATCTTTTTCTGTGTGAAGGATTCAAATACTGTAATTTGAATTTGTCTGAAAGGGTTATCCCAGCATGCCTTTACCAACAGACCCTTAAGTGAACAGTGAATTGTCCACTGAATCTTCAGAGGATTTCTCTTTCATCCCCTGGAGCTCAGGTATGTTCCCAGGCCTCCAGTGTCTTGCCGCTTCTTGCTCGTGCTGCCACAGCACACTTAAGTTGATAGTGTGGTTTGTGGGTAATTGGGATGGTCAGACATGTTGGGACTGCATAATGACTAAGAGCAAGAGGGTTAACATAGTCCTGAAGAAAACTGTAAATGAATACTGTCCTTCTCACATGAACATGAAGTGTTTCTGATCCTTTTTCCTAACTAGAGTGGAAAGAACACATCTCCAAACCAATGGCTGTATTTCATGTATCTGAGAGCCTCTTCATCTATCTTTTCAGTACAGTCATCCCTTGGTGTCTGCCAGGAATCGGTTCTAAGATCCCCACAGATAACAAAAACCTCAGGTGCCCAAGTCCCCTGTATCTAATGGCATAATGTTTGCATACAATTATGCACATTCTCCCATATACTTTAAATCATCTTTATATACTTATAATACCTAATACAATGTAAATGCTATATAAATCATTGTTATACTGTATTGTTTATGGAATAATGACAAGAAAAAATAATTATACATGTTCAGTATGGACTCAACCATCGTAGGACTAACTACTTAGTACATGTCAGCAACAGCACAACATTTTTTACTTTTTATTTTTACCTTATTTCTACTTTAATCTTTGATCCTCAGTTGCTTGAATCCATGGTGTTGGACTGTAGAATCAGAGGACAAACTGTAATACCAAAATTTCTATAACAGCTGCAATGAGGCTGCTACTCGTCAAGCCTTCAGTGAGAACTGTCACACTGTAATGAGGAACTTGCCCCTGGAAATGGGGAGGGGTGGAGAAGCGTGGAAGACAGTGTGTGTGTGCGTCACCCTGGCAACTGGGATGACATGCATAACACAGGAAAACACGTGCAATGCTGGTGCCAAAAACCAGGAAGATAATTGGATGGGAGGGATTGTTGGGGGTTCCTTAAAAGATGGAGCACAGGCAAACAGTACACTTTCACTCCCTCATTCCCTGGCCAGTGGGTCCCCCCTCGCCTGGCACTTTTGCTCCCCAATCCCCTGGCTGGGGGCCAATTTTTCTGAGCCAGAGACCTAGCAGGAAGGATTCCCAGCGCTCCCTGCAATAGCACTCCAGGACTTGCCTGTTCGGGATTTTGGGTAGGGGAGCAGGGGGAAGGCTCCGGAGGAGGGCACGGGTATTCTAGGGAGGCAGGCCAGGGGAGGCTCTGCTGGTGGACTCAGAAAGGTTTGGGACGGCTAACTCTATGCCCCTTCCCCATGTAGGAAGCCTCGGTGGCTGCCATTTGCCTGCAACCTATGCCTCCGGTGTGGGCCCAGCAAGCCCCACGTCCCTTCCCAGGCAGGAAGCCGTGGTGGCTGCTGCTTGCCCATGGCCCACACCAGTGTGGGCCAGTCAGCTATGGCCCCAATGCAGTCAGGGGAGGTCAGGCCAGGGAGGGTCAGGCCCTGTACCCAGCCCTGAGTGCTTTGGGCTGGACCTGGAGAACTGCAAGTACTATGAGCACCATTAGTAAGAAGCAGGGTGGGGAATGAGAGGAAATTAGGGCCTGCAGATCCTGTCTGGCAGGTCCTGGGAGGTGGTCAGGTAACAAATCCCTCACACCTTCCCCACTGCAGAGCCATAGGAAACAGTTGTGGTGACCAGCCCCCAGCAGCTTGCTTACTCTTCTGGAGGTGGGGCAGGGGTGGGCATTAAATAATCTACTGTGTGTGTGTATGTGTGTGTATTCCATTTTCCTTTCTACCAGACTCTGTCTCTAGTGTTACAGCCTATGGGCAGCAGGTGGTGGAACCTCGCTGGTTGCTTATAGTAGTGGAACCCAACATGGGGTCCTGGCCACTTGTGGGAGGTTGATCCCCCAGAGAGTGCATCTGTGGGGCTTCCCAGTTGCTGAGAGTTCCTCTGCACACCCGCTGTGGGCACTGGTTACTTAAACATGCCTGGCAGGTGGAAAGCAATGGGTCTGGACAAGGAATTGACTCTGGGAAAGAGGAAGGATCACCTGAATTTTAGGGCTGTGAACCAGGGTCTGGGTGAAACCTGGCAGTTTGGGAGGAGGCCAACTGGTTGACAGAAAAACTTACTCATGAGCATTTGTTGAAATAATGGAGTCGTGGATGGCAGTTTTCTCTGTATGTTCCCACGTTGCCTGGCATCTTTCGGTCATAGGATTGGATGTTTTGTATCTGGGCCAGTAGGGGCCATTCTGGGCTGGTTTCTGAAAGGAGCCCAGTGGATAGAATTTTAGTGAACTGGGGTACATACAAGCCATTATCCAATGTCCAAGGAAGTATTGGTTTATTACTGTAATACCATTTCACCTACATAAGCTTTGGATTATGGGGAAACGTAGGATCAGAGGTCCCCAACATTTTCAGCTCCAAGAACCAGTTTCATGGAAGACAATTTCTACATGGATGGGTGTGGGGGATTGGGGAAGACCAGGGGCAGAGCTCAGAGCTTGCATTACTGCCAGGCTCAGGCAGTAATGCAAGCAAATCTTTGCTTGCTTGCCCACCACCCATTGCTCACCTCCTGCTGTGCTGCCTGGTTCCTAACATGCCATGGACTGGTAGCAGTCCACAGCCTGGGTATTGGGGACCCCTGCCGTAGATTACTATATTACTATGCAACTGGAACAGTATTGTCAACAGTTGCATCAGTGGGACGAAATCTGTTATGTCAAGGCATTTATGTCATTGCATAATAGGATTTCACTAGAGACAGAGGTCCACTTGATGATGCAGAGAAGGCAAAGGATCTTGAAACTTTCCTGATAGAACACAGGAAGTAAAGGAGAACAAGGAAATGGGCCTTATTAATGCTCCGAACTCAAGAGACACAAGGTTTATAGCAGGAGGACCCCCTCTATCATCATCACCACTACAAGCTACCCCTAAAATAGAGCCCAAAGAGTCAATGGCCCCTCGAAGACCCATCAGGACACCCTTTTGGCCAAGGAGCCTCTTTATCTGGAGCAAGACCCATAGGCAGAGTTAATCAGGAAGGCTCAGCCTGCTGGCTACTATTGGGTTCATATTCTACTCCCCACTTCAGACTTACTGAATTGGAAGAATCCCAGCCCTCATACAAGGATGATCCTCAGAGAATGGCAGATTTTATCACTTCCATTTTTGCCATTCATCATTCAACATGGGCAGATGTACAGGCTCTCCTCAATATCTTGTTAACAGTAGATGAGAGATGGCTGGTTATAAACAAGGCTAAAGAAGAGGCCCAACGTCTCCACCAAGAGAATCCCAATGTGTCCCTGAACCCAGCTGGGGCAATTCCCTTGATGGAGCCTGGCTGGAACCCAAATGTTGGGGACTAGTCTTCCTAGAAAATTACAGAAAAAACATACTAGAAGTGCTTAAGAAAGGGGTGCCTAAGCAAAAAAGCCTGAATATGATACAGGCCCTTCAGCAAAAGCCAAATGAGGATCCTTCTGAATTTTTAGAGAGGATCTCTCAGGTCTATAGAAAGCACACTGATGATGATCAGCAGGCATCAGAGAATGTGTGGATGTGAGCATGACTTTCATTGGCAGAGTGCCCTGGATGTCAGAAAGAAACTCCAGGGTTTAGATGGGGCATTGGGAATAAATCCCCCTCAGCTGGTAGGCATAGGGAAGGTTAAAGCAGGTCACAGTGTTCTTAGAAACAGGGTGATGAGACCAGACGAAGAGGTGAAACCCCAGAGAGAAAAAGAGAGGCCTGGTAGACACCAATCAATGTGCCTATTGCAAGGAGGTGGGCCATTGGAGAAAGGAATGCCTGAAATTCAAAAGGGAATGTAGGAATGGAAACACTCATTGGGAAATGATAAAAAAAGTGAGGGGAGTCTGATGACAATTTAGGTTGCCCATGGGTTCTCTTGGATATCTCCTGACCTATTACTATATCCCCACAGGAGCTCTGGGTACAGTGGATGGTGGGGAAGAAGCCAATTGATTTTCTTGTAGATATGGAGTTATATACTCAGTGCTGAATACAAGAGTAACCAAGTTCAGATACAGTAGCAGTTACTGGAGTGACTGGACAATTACAAAAACACATGTTTCTTCAACCCTTAGAATACCAGCTTGGGGATCAAAAGATCATACACTGTTTTCTCCACATGCCACACTGCCTTATTCCATTGCTGGGCCGAGATTTACTTTGTAAATTGCATGCCCAAATAACTTTTTCTCCTGAAAAGCAGCAACTATATATAGAGGTCCCACTGCAACATGCTTTCCAGATCAAGGCACTTCTGACTTGCACAGAAGGTCCCAGAGGTGGATTCTTCCCACCAGGGATGAGCAGGTTGATCAAACCATTTGGGCTGATGGAACCCCAGATAAAGCAGTTAGTGTCCAACCTATGTAAGTTAATTTAAAGAGGGGGGCATGGATCCCACAGAAGAAAGAGTACCCCCTCTAAAAGGAGGCTTTAGAGGGATTCAGCCAATATTGCAGAAATTCTTAAAATCAGGACTAATCCAGTCATGCCAGTTTCCTGATAACATTCCCATTTTGCCAGTCAAAAAACCTAACTGGGATGAGTATCAATTTGTACAAGATCTTAGAGCCGAAAATGACATTGTTCAGGACATTCATTGTATAGTGCCCAGTGCTCAGCCCCTGTACTCTGTTGATCATGGTGCCCAGAGATAGTAAATGGTTTTCAGTCCTAGACTTGAGGGATGCCTTTTGCTTCATCCCAATAGATGAACATGCTCAACGACTCTTCAACTTTGAATGACAAGAGCCAGAAACAAAAGCCACGCTCCAATACTCCTGGACTGTGCTGCCATAAAGATTTAAGAACTCCCTGACCTTATCTGGTGGAGTATTAACCAGGGGCTTATGGGATATTCAAATGAAATCAACAGTTCTTCTACAATATGTAAATAACGTATAACTAGCAGCACCTATGAGGACTGTTTGTTTAACACCATTCTAAATCATTTGGCAAAAAGGGAATATAAGGTGTCACCTCATAAGGCCCAGAATTGCAACCAGGAGGTGGCATAGCTGGGATATCAACTGAAATAGGGCACTAGGAGCTTGATGGTAGATAGAAAACAAGCCATTGCTACACTAAAAATCCCAGAAAAACCAAAGGCGGTTTTGTGGGTTCCTAGGGATAACAGGGTTCTGCCAAATTTGGATTCCAAACTTTGGACTCATAGCAAAACCTCTGAACAATTCCTTGCAACGAATGGACTCTGAACATTTTGAATGAGCAAGGGATTGTCAGGTAGCATTTGATACCTTTCAGGAAAAGCTGGTGTTGGCTCCCGCACTAGGGAGGAATCACCCAATTTACACAAGAGTTTCAAATTGTATGCTCAAGAAAGGCAAGGGATTGGACTGGGTTTACTAACCCAGACTCTGGGACACGTCCCCAGGCCCATTTCCTAGCTCTCAAAGAATTTGGATCACATGACAAAAGGATGGCCACCAGGTCTTTGAGCAGTGGCAGCTACCTATGACATCTTAGAGGAAACTGAGAAGTTCACTTTGGGATAGGCTATTACAGTATTGGTACCACACCGTGTCCTAACTTTATTGGAACAAAAAAGAGGGTACTGGCTGACAGCAGGGTACATGGGAAAATACCAGGCCATTCTGTTGGATGAGCCAAATGTGACCTTGCAGACTACCACAACTTTGAATCCGGCCACTCTGCTCCCAGACATGGAGGGAAACCGCCTTCTAGCATGACTGCTTAGAAATTATTGATCAAGTTTATTCTAGCAGGATGGATCTACTCAACCAACCACTGGCAGCACCAGACTGGGAGCTGTACACAGACAGGAGCAACATCGTGGACCACAGACAATGATGAACTGGGTACACAGCGGTCACTTTAGACAGGGAGTAGAAGCCCAAGACCTTGTTCTGGGAACCTAGGCACAGAAGGCTGAACTTATAGCCCTCACAAGAGCCTTAGTGCTGTCCCAGGGAAAGAAAGTGAACATCCACACAAACTCCAAATATGACTTCATGGTAGTCCATTCCCAAGGAGCAATATGGAAGGAGAGAAAGGAGAGATGGCTCTTAACCTTGGGGAACAAGGATGTTAAAAATGCAAAGGTGATTTTCCAATTTCTTTTTTTTTGAGTTAAATTTTGGTTTATTATCTAAGAAGACTTGTTTTTAACATCTTTGGCATATGTATACCCAAAAGATTTTTCTAATACAAATGATCTTATATCCTATTGGTATTTGCCTTGTTTATTTCTACTGTCCTGTCTCTCATTATTTAGCCTATGTTATTTTGAGAATATTTTGTTTCTGTCAGTTCTGTTTTGTTCACAAGTTGCACGGCAAGGTCATCTAGTTCAGCACTCAGGTCAGGAGTATCCTTAGGAAGGCCTCAGTGGTTTCTTTGCAAGAATCACCGCTACATCTTTTGGTATTTATTGCAATCATGTGTTTACTTCTATTTTGGATTGTCTGTCTTATCTCTTGGATATCAAAAGCATCCTTCAGGGTAGGCATGCTTTCTGTTTTATAGCTGACACCCTTATTTAAATGTAAAATCCTAATTATAAGTGGCAGGTACATGAATTAAAATGACTGCCAGAACTTTCCTTCTGGACACGTAAGATCCTAAAATCTTACTGGAATTTTGGTGAGTTGATTTTCTTTTAATGTTTTTCCTTTATAGGAAAAAGAAGACCATTTTGAATCTGTTCAACTGAAATCCTCAAGATCTCCAAATATATGAAAAAAACTGTGCTGTAGCCTTCAGACTAAAGAACAAAGAAACCCGCTCCCTAGTTTCACAGGTCCATAGTCTAGAGCCCATCCTTGTACCTGGCACATTGGTGATGTTACGGAGGGAGGCCATGCCGCTGAAAAGGGAAGGAGGTTGAAATGTTGGATTGCCTTATCCCATGGTCGAGTATCTTGCCAAAAATAGGAAAGCAAATGGTTTGGGTCTCAAATGAAGATAAAGCTCAACTCAGGAAGAGATTTTTCTGTATATACACATAACTGAAAACCAAGGTCAAGCCCACCAGTGCACTGTTGATGCATGCTATATAATTAATGGGTAACTTTCATTCTTTAAAATTCTACACAAAAAGTGTGCTTTGGAGGGCAGCTGTCAGCATACGCAATGTGAACCCATCTTTGTCATTTTTGGGTTTATATTTTGGGGAAGATTTGAAAACTTTTTAAAGGTATAGTTATTTTTTCCCATTATTTATTTTCCTGACAAGACCTTAAAACACCTTTTTAAAAAAATAAAAAATGGTGAACCAAAAAGACAATAAATCCTTCATTTTTCCATAGGGTATGATTTCAGAAGCCTAAGAAAACATAAGTTTTTAGGAAGAGTCAGCATGTGCTTGAGTTATCTAAACTTATAATCGCCTTTGAAATTCCATTCTTGTTGGAACTGGGAAGACAAACTTGACTAGAAGTGTTGAAGGAATCTTTAAAAAAAAAAAAAAAGGAAGGAGAATCCTTGACTTTCCATTAGTACAATCAACTGACACTATCATAGAAGTCAAATGGTTTAAAACAGTTTATGTAATGCTTGAAGCATGATTTAAAATGAGTGGGAGAGCTTGTTTATCAAATGACCTTGCAAAATCACAAGGAAGAAAGTGGGGTGACTTGTGTACATGTACAGGTGACTGTACGAATGTACTAGAATAATTTTGTGGTCTCCAGAAAAAGGCAGTGGGATATTTGCCTGATGTAAAGCATCAAAGGTTACGTGGTTATTGTTCTGCTTCAAGACTTAGAGGATTATGGCTTCCATAGAAGTCTTTCTCTTTTAAGTCAATAAGGCAGGAATTCAATTTTGGAAAATTGCTTACAATTGTATTCATAAGAAGAATGTGGTTATACCATAAGCAGTTATAAAATAAGTGTTGCTGTTCTTATTCAAAAGTGATCCAGATGATTACAATCTTTCCTATGACAAATTACTAGTGTTAGCACATCTTAAATATTATATTTTTTAATTTTTAAATTTGTATTGTTATTCAATTACAGTTGTCTGCCTTTTCTTCCCATCCCTCCACCCCACCCCGTGATTTTCCAATTTCTAGAGGCAGTGATTCTACAGGACCAGGTGTAATGCACTGCCCAGGACATGAAAGGGATAGTTTGCAAATGAGCCAGGGGAACCAAGCTGCTAATAGTGCAGCAAGACAAGCAGCCAGAGGGCTGCCCTGATTAGGGGTTTTGATCCCCTCTTTGGACTTGTCAAAATTTAAACTTCATTATATGGAACAAGATAAGGAACAGGCCCATGAAGGGGGTTTCACTAACACTGATCTCAATTCTATGTAGAAGATCAACGCTCATTGAATGATCTTAATACCCAAGGCTCTAGTTCAGGGGTGTCCAACCTGTGGCCTGTGGGCCACATGCAGCCCAAGATGGCTGTGAATGTGGCACACCACAAAATTGTAAATTTAATTAAACATTATAAGATTTTTTTGTGATTACATGTCACAGCATATTTAATGTGTGGCCCAAGATGACTTTCCTGTGTGGCGCACAGATGCCAAAATGTTGGACATTCCCGCTCTAGTGTATCCTATCCTCAAATACCTGAATGGATCTCTTATGTCCAGGATGCTTTAATGGACCTCATTAGGCCACAATTGAAGGGCCCCCATTTGCAAAGGACTGTTCAGAGGATTACCCAAGCCTGTGAGATGTGCCAAAAACAATCCTAAGACAGAATGCACCCCAGCAAAAAAAGGAGTACAATATAAAGGATTACACCTATTTGAGGACTGGCAAGTAGACTTTACACAAATGCCTAACACCAGAGGAAATTTCAATTTTTTATTAGTGTGTGGATATTTTTTCCAGGTGGAAAAAGTTGTGCTACTTCAATTGCCACAGTTCCCATTAGAACTGAGAAAGTGACTAAAGTCACCTTTCTCACAACTTCTACTTAAAGAAATAATTCCTAGGTTTGGACTTCCTCACAGTATTCAGAGTGACGATGGACCATTATTCACTTTGGAGATCTCCCAGAAGGTTGGATAGGCATGGCAAATAAGATGGAAACTACATGCATCTTGGAGACCTCAATCTATGGGAAAGACTAAGAAAATGAATCACAGAATAAAGAAGACCCTAGAAAAAATATGCCACAAAAGGCATTTGAAATGGGACCAAGAGCTTCCCATTGCTTTTCTCTAGATAAGGATAGCACCCAGAAGTGAACTTAAGTTAAACTCTTTTGAAATAGTTTATGGGAGATCCTTCCAAATTTCAGAACTGGGAGTGCCCCCACCCCAGATTTGGAGCATGAGTGGAAAATTAAGCAATATGTACAACATTTAGGGCAAACACTGACCATTCTGCACAAGTTTACTCATTGCAGGTTCACCTACCCATCTGACAAGCCCTTACACCCATTCCATCCAGGGGACTGAATCTTACTAAAGACTTGGAAGACTCAAGGCCCTGAACAGTAGTTAGCTGAGCAATAGACTGGTCCCTATGACATCCTACTGATAATACATTCTTCTCTGAAGCTTACAGGAATTAAGCCTTGGATCCACCACACATGAATAAAACGGGGACTGCCTGAGGAGAATTTGAACCCTGATGCTGTGGCTGGTGCTGAAAAGGATGCTAGACCTGCACTCTGGAAGGAAATTTGTATTAGTATTTCAGAAGACAGTGGGCCCTAATGCAAAGTGACAATATTCCTTTACTTTATGTGTTCACAGTTTTAGGGATTTTAGGGATTTAGGTGGCCAGATACTGAGTTTTGTGTGGTCCATTCCATTGTTTAAAAGGACAAAGATTGAAAGTGAATTATGGTTATTATGAAATGAGTAAGAAGCTCTATGAAGGTTGCAGAAAGTGTAGAAACTTGTAAGGCATATAGAAAGCTACAAGAAAAAAAAAAGGTTTGTGAAGGTTGTAGAGGCCATAGATGGGTTTGATTCTTTTTTGAAAGTAGAGAAACCTCAGTGATTGGGTTGAGTTATACTTTGCTTTAGGTTTTGTTTGGTTTTGTTTTTGCTTTTGTTTTATAATCTTTTTGGGACTTGGGGAACTTAACTCTTTTGTTTATATTGGGAATCCTCTGTCTATGCCATTTGGGGCTTCATGCCATTTGGACCTAAGAAATGTTGTCCAGTGCTGCTTAGAGCTGGCTGGGGTGAGAGAGCATGATTCTGCTATGAGACTAGCTGGTGAGAGGTCATGTCTCTGCCAGGAGACCAATGGATGCTCTGGTAGGTGAGAGAGTGCCTCTACCACTGGGGCCTTGTGCCATTGGTGCCAGGTAGAATTCAGCTGGGGTGAGAACATATCTCTGTTGTTTGGGACTTTGTTCCATTTGGGACCTATGGAAGGTCATCTGGTGCTGGTTAGATCCTGCTGAGGTGAGACAATGTCTCTCCCATTGGGGCTTCATGTTATTTGGGAACTGAGAAAGGCCATCTGTGTACTTGATTAGTAGGATCAGTTGGTGGGAGACAAGATTCTAAGGCTAATTTTAGTTCCTCCTTATTTTTTATTTTTGTAATTCTGGGGTTTTTTTTTGCTTTTGACTTTTTGTTTTGTTTCTGTTTTGAAAAGAAATTGAGTTCAAATGTTAAAGCTTTACATAAGGTTAGGAAGTAAAGTAATGAAAGATATAAGGCATGGAAATGCAATTTTGGTGGATACTGGAAGGACAAGAACTTCTACTTTTGCTTTGTATTTTTTTTCCCTACCCAATCCCTGCAGAATTTGGCATTCTTAATGAGTAAGAATATAAAATTTCCTTTTCATAAAACAATAAAACTGGTTTCAAATTGTGGTTTTAATAACCAAGACTTTGACTGGAATGTAATGCCTGAAGGAGGCATGCCTGGGCTCTGGTTGTTACCAGAAAGCCTTGAGAAACTAAGATTGACTTTGGAAACTAGCAAAGGCCCACTGGAGAAATGGCCTGGTACCTTGTTTGGTCATGTGGTCCATAGCAGTCTTTACAGGAAAAGAATAAAGGTTACTTTCCTGAAAGATGGCAGGGAGGAAACTTAAGACACAATTAGGACCCCAAGGACTTAAGTAATATAGGTACTGCAGGCAATGCTGTATGGAAGTTGTGAGGCTTGGCTCCCATGCCTTGAATGGCTGTCTAAAGGTCAATCTGAAGGTCCCTTCTGGAAGTTCCTGCAAAGCAGACTTAAAAAAACCTATGTGTTCCGTGCTGCTTTTGCTGTTTTTATGCAAATGATGAGGCAGTTTTTTTGAGGCCAATGAGGGTGATCTTAAGGAGAGGAATCAGGTTTTAAGGAAATTTACAATGCTCATTTGTGAACATTGGACTTTAGTCCAGCTAATTGTCTCCAAAGTTTGTTTTCACTTGAGAGTTGAACTGGTTTAACCTCATGATATCAAATTGTCACTGCTTCATATTATTTCAGCAAAGGACTTGCAACTGAACATCTTCTCAAAAGATAGTCTTGTGGACTCAGAAATGGTGTAGTCCCCAGTTAAAAAGCCTACCTGCATCACCCCCTCCTGGGAGTCAGTGGTTTGGCTGGACTACACAGTTGAGTTGGTGAAGTATGGGGCAGCCTACTAGCTTCTCTTTAAAACTGCTTTATTTTCTGCCTTCATAGTTTGGACAGAAAGGGTCCAGAAATGTTAAAAGGGGGAATCTCAGCATATAACCCTAAACTTAATTTAAGTTGAGTATAATAGGCAGTAAGGCTTCAGACAGGTGTGACACAACTTACGTACCTTCAAAGAAGCCATTTTTTTCTCAATCAGGGTCACTGCAGAATTCGTCCCTACCTTTTGTTATTTAGCTGTTATAATTTTGATTGTGCCTTCTAACCCTCTTGCCAAATTTGTCACCTCCAGAACACAACAAGGATGACAACTCATCCAGTAATGCCATCCTTTGGACATCACACATGCATGCCACTTGCCAAAGACAACCACTGATTTGGACTTTGCAAGGCTCTTCACCCTCATGTGAAGGCTCCCCTCCATTCCAGACACCTTTTGTTAGGGGCCTCTGGACCAGGGGATTGGTAGGACTACAGTCCTCAGTCAGCAGGAAGTATTTACAGAAGAACAAGACCTTTGTCCATCTGCCCGTGTAAGATTAAAAGTGTCCATAAGTGTTAAAGGGGGGAATTGTAATGGGGAGAACTCCCCCCCACAAATGGGGAAAGTTGGAGAAGGGCCAAAGATAGTGCATGGGTGCATCACCCTGGCAACCAGGAAGAGACTTACCCTCCCATCTACTTTCACCATGTAGCAGATTATGGGGTGTCTTTAAATGGCAGAGTATGCACTAACGGCATGGTTTTGCTCTCCAGTGCCCTTCCTAGTGGGTCTGTGGCTGGAGGCTGAGTTTCCTGAGCTGGGGACCTAGCCAGATATATTCCAAATGCTCCCTGTCATACTGCTTCAGGACCTGCCTGTGTGGGAGTGCAGCATACTTTGGGTAGGAGGGCACAGGGGGAAGTTTGGGAGGAGGCAGGGGAGAAGCTAGGGTGGTAGACTCAGAGAGGCATAGGGTGACAAACCTCATGCCCGTCCCCAGATGGGAAGCTGCAGTGGCTGCCGCCCACCCACGGCCCACGCCAGAACAAGCCCCATGCTCCTTCCCAGATGGGATGCCAATCCTGGCTGCTGCTTGCTTGTGGCCCACACCAGTAAAGGCCAGTTGGCTATGCCCCAGTGCAGCCAGGGAGAGTCAGGCCCTGTACCCCTCCCTAAGTGCTTCAGGCCTGAGCTAGGGATCTGTAGGTACTACCAGCAAGGTTGGTAAGGAGTGGGTGGCAGGGTGGGGAGAGAAGATTAGGGCTGGCAGGTCCTAGGAGGTGGCAGAACTACAAGCCCCCTGCACCTCCCCCAACATACAAAGCCGTGGGAAACCACTGTGGTAACCACCCAGCAGCAGCTTGCTCACTTCTCTGGAAGCAGAGGCAGGATGGGCATCAAATACTCTACTGTACTGTACTACACTGTAACATAAATATAGATATGTTAATAAAAATTCCATTTTCCTTTCCACCAGACTCTATCTCAAGTTTTCGCCTATGGGTGGTAGGCAGTGGAACCAGACTGGTTGTTTGGTTATAATTCTCCAGGACCTATCTGGTTTCAGCAGGGACAAGGCTGATGAAATAAATTGATATATGATAGGGACCATCAACTTGCATCTTTTAGGTTGCTAATCTCTATTATCTACCCTTACTATCAGACTATTCCATTTGGCCTTCTTCATCGTAAAAATATTTTACTCCCTAGAACAGGAATAGAATGTTAGGTTACTCCAGCTTCAAGTATATCAATTCCAACTATGTACCAGGAACTGGGAAGTGACATGAGGCAGGTCCACGGACCCAGGGGACCCACTGTGAGCTTGCCCTTAGCCAGAACTTCCTTTCATTATTACCTGGTTCCCTAAGGCCTCCACTCTAATGGGGGTTACAATGATACTTTGAGTCTCTGGGTATCAATGTTAACTTAGATTTAGTTCTCAAAATTTCCATTTTTTCCTCTTTCTACAGTGGATGGTCAACTGAATAAATGATGACAAGTATCTTTGTGGGAAAATGAGGGAACTGTCACAGAATATACTTGTTGTGATGTTACAGGATCCTACAGGACCTGGTTACCTCTTAGGTAAAAGAGTATTAGATCTAAAAATTGGCCCAGGTGTGGGGATTGAAAATTAAATAGTGATTTTTTATTGATGTAACTGCCCTCAGACTCTTCTCCATTCCTGCTTTTTTCTTCCTCTGAAATTATAGGTATTAAACAGCACCTTTGTTGCTGTTGTCTAGGGCAATGGTCAGAAAACTAGAGCCAAATTCACTTCTAGTCTACTACTTGTTTTTGTACATAAAGTTATATTGGAACATACTCATGTTTAGGCTTTTAATTTTTCCATACCACCTGTTAAGAAAGCTCAGACATTTCTGCTTTGCTTAGAGTTGGCCACTGTTTCATCCAGGCTTTTTAAAAACACACCAACTTGTGTTTGTCTCATTTCTGGGTCTTTGCCGGGGTGATAACTTTCATCTCCTGAGAAAATGTCCAAAAATCAATGAATTCTTGCTTATCCAGCTTTACAGTTTAGCATCTTTGACCTAGAATCCTCAAAATCTAATCCCACACTGCTTCCCTATTCCTCATCAGCAATGGGAATTATTTTCTTGATTCTTTATGTATACAGTGTATAATCGTTTTCTTGTCTTATCAAGCCTTATCTTGACCACAGCTGGATTATGCCAATATTTAACTCTAATCATCTCTCTGGCTGCAGGGATGAAGATGGGGACAGCTCCAAAGGGGGCAATTAACTCCTGAGAAGGAGGATTCTGCAGTGGTTCAGATTGATGGAAGTATTAGCCCATGCTCGGGACAAGTGGGCCCCTCTGCATGCCCAGAAGGTGAGGGTAAGGGTGTGGTAGAGTCAATATCATCATCATGGACATCCGTCCAACTTTCACTCCCTGGAAGGAGTGTTTGAATGTTTCTGAAGCTCTGCCATTCTCACAATTAGGTCTAAGCTTGCCTTTACATTATGTCTGCTCTTCAGCCACAAGTGATAAGGACTTCTTTATAGGCTGCCACCATTATCATGACAGACTCTATGGTTCTCATACTTTGCCATTGAACACATGTTTACAGCTATGAGTTCCTCATTATCCACAGCAAGGAGTCAATACACCTAGTTTTGGCCATCCAATTAGGTAGTCTTTTAGGCACTGTTTTCCTTATATTTTTAAATGCTAGCAATATATCACAATATTTCATGCCCACCACAGTATTTACCTCCACAGAGACATTTTCAAGGGTCATCAACAGTAAAATATTTAGCAATTGGACTGCATTTTGTGTCAAGGACCAAATGTGTTCTCTACCTGCCAAGAAGTAGGTGAGCTAATTCTTTGCCCCTGTCTTAATGTCTGTTTCTTCAGACAACTGTTGGTACTACCTGTGTTAATCCAGACCCTCTGAGAAGCAGACATGAAGACAGTTCAGTATGCAAAAATGTTCATGAAGGAAGAACCTGTAAGAACAAGCTACAAGTATTGCCAGGCTATGAGGCAAGTATGAATCCAAGTGAAGAAGAGAGAGAACATTGAGTGGATGCTCCTAGTATTTCACATAGTGTAAGAAAGCTTCAACAAAGATGGCAAGGATTCCTTGAGTTTAAATTGGCCAAAAGAAGATTTACGTGTCTCCCAGAAATGAAGTTTCCTTTAGTATCTTCTAGTACGCTCAGTCCTTGACTGGGGAGGAGTCTGTGGGAGGCATGGTCTTGGTGAAAATGAAGTAAAATGGATTTCAAAGGACAGCATCTGGGGCCCTGAGTCAATTAACCTACCTGTAGCAGGAAAGTCATAGGTATTTTCATGTCTTCCATATAGAGTTAATATGATTTTAAATCAAAATCCCATCAAGATTTTTTGGGGGGAGGGGTTGGTACAAATTGATAAGGTGATTTTAAAATGTACAAGAAATGCAAAGGACTTAAAATATCTAAAATCATTTTGAAAAATCTTGGAGTATACACAACCTAATTTCAATACTTAGTATAAGTCTACAGCAACCATACATACATGTAAGTCATTAAAATAGTATAGAGTACAGAAATAAATGCATACATGTATTATCAATTGTTTTTATTAAAGATGTAAAGATAGTAGGGAAAAGATATTTCTTTCAATAAATGATGTTGGAACAATTGGATATTGATGTACAAAAAGTGAACTTGGACTCTAACTCCACACCACATACCAAAATTAATACAAAATGGGTAATAGATTTAAATATAAAATTAAAACATGTAAACTTTCTAGAAGAGAATATGAGACAATTTTTAGAATGGGTTAGGTAAACATTTCATAGGCTATAAAAATAATGAACTATAAAATAATGTTATAAATTAGACTTCATCAAAATCTATAACTTTTGCTTTTAAAAATACATTGTTAAGAATAGGAAAAGGGAGGAAACAGACTAAGAAAATATTTCCAAAGTATATATGCAGAACATATGAAGAGCTCATACAATTTAATAAGAAGAAGACAGATAGCCCAATTTAAAAGATGGGCAGAGCAAAAATTTTGACCAGACACTTCATCAAAGAAGATATATAGATGACAAATAACATAAAAATATATTTAACATCAATAACTATTGGAAATGAAAACTACAGTAATGTACTACTGCATATGCACTAGAATATCTAAAATGAAAAAGACTGGCAATGCCATGTGTTGCCAAAAATATGAAAGCACCAGAATCCTCATATATTGTGGATGAAATGCAAAATGGTACAACCAACTTGGAAAACAAGACAAGTTCTTATACAGTTAAACATGCACTTATGAGCCAGTAAGCCCACTCCTATGTACTTACCAAAGACAATGGAAAATATATGTTCACACAAAGACTTGTAAATTAATGTTCATAGCATTTTTATTTATGATAACCACAGATTGGAATCAATCTATATTTTAGCATATCTGTATGTTCACACAATGAAATTACTATTTAGCAAAAGAAAGAAATGAACTGTTATATACCCAACAACAAAGATAATTCTAAAAACAATTTGCTAAGTGAAAGAGGTCAGATAAAAAAGATTGTGTGATTCTATGTATATGAAATTTTAGAAAAGGGAAAATTATAGTAGCAGATCAGTGGTTTCTCAGGCTTGGAAATAGGGGGTGGAGACTGATGGAAAATGAGCACTAGGGGATTATACACCATCTGGGTGGTGATAGTTACACAACCCTACACATTTGTCAAAACTCATTGAAATTGTACAAGGTCTGTCTGGAAAGTTCTAGCTGTTGTTAATATAATGAGAATGGTTTGTGTGACACTGATGTAACCTGGCAGCCAAGGAGAGTGGTCTGGAATGCGCATGTATGAGCAATGATGGCTTCACTGTACTGGTCAGGGGGGATGGTAGACGCCATTGAATGAGCATGTGTACTGGGTGGCCATCACATTCCAAATGACTGAGCGAGTTAGAGCAATGAATTTGCATCAAGTTTTGCGTTAAGCTTGAACATTCCTCCACAGAAACTATTCAGATGATCCAGAAGGCCACAGCTATGGGCAACTGGTGATTGGCAGTTCATCATGACAATGCGCCTGCTCGTGCAGAGTTTTTTGGCAAAACATCAATTACCCTCATGACTCAGCCCCCCTACAGCCCAGATTTGGTGTCCTACAACTTTTTTCTAGGACAGCCCAGAAAGCTGTCCTACAGCTTTCCCCAAATATGATGGAGCAGCTGATGGCGATTGGGAGAACTGTGTGAGGTCCCAAGGTACTTACTTTGAAGGGAACTGGGGCATCATTGTCCTGTGAACAATGTTTCTTGTATCTTCTTCAGTAAATACCTCTATTTTTCATATTGCATGGCTAGATACTTTCTGGGCAGACCTCATATATATGCACAGCCCAAGGAGATAATTTATGCTTCTTGGCCCTTATACTAAGATTATGGCTGGCATCTTTCAATGTTTGTTGTTTTTTACTCTCAAGAACTGTTTGATCTGACTATGAGCAGGGATGAGATTTTCTATAAGTCTTTCTCTCAGTTTCTGGATCCCCAAAAATTCTCCTGTGGGACAGACCTACACAGCAGCCCTGAGCATGGACTATTAAGGGAAGACTTGAAGGAGAAGAGGGTGCATAACATACTGTAAAGGGGAGCCAATCCAGGGAACTAGAAATTATTGTTCCAAACCCTGGGGCAGAAGCATAAAGTGACACAAGGGAAATGGAGACTTGGAGCTGGGCATGATAGGCAAGGACAACAGTCCTTCTTCAACCTTTAGGGAAAGAGAACAGGGCCACCTGGAAAGAAGCAACCTGGTGTGGCCAGGCCCTCCTGTCACATTCTCAGTCACTCAGCAACATGGGATTCACTCAGCTGCTGCTTTGTTCAGAATCTGTGAGTGCAGAGAGACAAGGTAGTAGATAGAAAGGGAAAGATGTACCAGCCTCTGATAGAAGTGGGCTAGGGTGGTTGTGATGGGCTCCTACCCTGGTTCTGACTCCAGAGATCAAGAGCAGCTGGAAAATGGGATGACTTTCTTGAGGGGTGAATCATGTGACTCGTGACTGAGACACATTTCCAAAGCACTGGGCAATGTGGAGCATCCTGGCTGACCAGTCAAATGATTGTGGTTGAAAATAGGACAACTCCATACTGCTGCCCCAGGGCTCTCCACACCATCAGGGAGCACTTAGAGGGATGCAGAATATCTCTTCTCCTTTTGGAAACATCAAAGGAAAATCAAAGAAATTACTTTCAATCTGATCTTTATAACTGAATGCCTCACTGATCAGGATAAGTGAGGGACAAACACATTTGTGCCTACATAAAATGGCTTTTGGAAAAGTAAGATCTGATCCACTGAGCTGAATAATCATTATAGGCTGTAATCAGTAAAACCAAATTTCACAGCAAATGGGACACTTGCTATCAGGGGAGCTATGCGGACATGGTATGGAAGGAAGAAAACAATTTTTTTTTAATTTTTATTGTTATTCAATTACAGTTGTATGCCTTTTCTCCCCATCCCTCCACTCCACCCCAGCCGAACCTACCTCCTTCCCCCACCTCCACCCTCCCCCTTGATTTTGTCCATGTGTCCTTTATAGTAGTTCCTGTAATCCCCTCTCCTCACTGTCCCCTCCACACTCCCCCCTGACCATTGTTAGATTGTTGTCAACTTCAATGTCTCTGGTTATATTTTGTTTGCTTTTTTCTTCTGTTGATTATGTTCCAGTTAAAGGTGACATCATATGGTATTTGTCCCTTACTGCCTGGCTTATTTCACTTAGCATAATGTTCTCCAGTTCCATCTATGCTGTTGCAAGGGGTATAAGCTCCTTCTTTCTCTCTGCTGCATAGAATTCCATTGTGTAAATATACCATAGTTTTTGGATCCACTCGTTTGCGAATGGGCACTTAGGTTGCTTCCACTACTTGGCTATTGTAAATTGTGCTATGAACATTGGGGTGCACAGGTTCTTTTGGATTGGTGTTTCAGGGTTCTTAGGGTATAATCCCAGCAGCAGAATTGGTGGGTCAAAGGGCAGTTCCATTTTTAGTCTTCTGAGGAAATTCCATAGTGTTTTCCACAGTGGCCTCACCAGTCTGCATTCCCACCAACAGTGTACTAGGGTCCCCTTTTCTCCGCATCCTCTCCAATATTTGTTTGTTGATTTGTTTATGCTGGCCACTCTGACTGGTGTGAGATGGTACCTCATTGTGGTTTTAATTTGCATCTCTCTGATGGCTAGTGATGCTGAGCATCTTTTCATATGTCTCTGGGCCCTCTGTATGGGAAGGAAGAAAACAATTTGACCCTGGAAAAATGCTCTATCTCTTCCTGTGCAGCCTCATGCACAGTTAGATTTTGTTTTCTCGGGCACTGTTTGTACTACTACACTACTAGTCAGAAGAGCCCACTGAGCAGTTCATGAAATCTGGGTCACTTTTGGTGTCCAGCTAAAGTTAGAACTGTGTAGATTTGGCCGGCTGCTGAGAGCAGGTCTGGGTATGTCTCCATTACCAAGGTGAATGCAGGTTCACACTGTGCATCAGTAAAATGCTGATCATGGGAGTGGTCATTTTCAGATTAGCCTCCAGAAACTATTTATAGCAAATTCGGTGTTACTAAATCCCAATGGTGAACATCTTAAAGGGCTTCATGGCACTGCCTAGAAAAGCAGAATTAGGATTGTTTAGCAAGTGATTGGAGGCAAAAACGAACTTGTGTTTATGAGAATAAGCTACACAACAAGGTAAGGACTTTCAATATAGCCTTTTTATTTATTTTTTAAAGACTTTATTTATTTATTTTTAGAGGAAGGGAGGGGGAAAGAGAGGGAGAGAAACAAATGTGTGGTTGCCTCTCATGCACCCCTTTTTGGGGACCTGGCCCGCAACCCAGGCATGTGCCCTGACTGGGAATTGAACTGGTGACCTTTTGGCTGGCAAGCCCACACTCAAACCACTGAGCTACACCAGCCAGGGATCAACATAGGCTTTTTAAAGACATAGCGTTATTTCTTTCTAAATCTTGCACAAATTACAAAAATTTTCGACTAGAGCAAATAAACCTTCCTGTTTCTCAGTAGCATTCCCTTGCCTCAGATTTCTGAATGTTGCCATCTGGGATAAAAATCAGAGCATGGCACACTGGCCAACACGGCCACCTTCCCACTCCTGAGCAAGCAGGGATGGACAGCTGCCAGACTCCTGCTCTCGCTGAGCCATTAAGAGGACACAAGCCTCAGTGAACATTCTAGATAGTAGCATGTCCCACATCTGAGTGTGACTTTTAGGGAAGAAGCTCCTACTGCTGTCCACAGAGGCCATCAGCCCACCTTTGGAAGCTGTACTCATTAGAAAGTTTTTCTTTCTGTTAAGCTCTCATCAGCTTTACTATAATTCCCACCTTCACAAAGGCGATATGAATTTTAAAATCTTTGACCTGGAGCAAAAACGCTCAGATACAAATATTGTACTTGTCAAATTCAGATAAAAGGTTCATATGTATTCTTGAGTGGCAATAGTAACAAACATGTCCCACATATGCATGCTCATCACTTGAGTCAATCTCAGCATACTAAGTTGAACCATATGAAACTGGTAATTTGTAGGTCACAAGTGATTGACAATTGGCAACTTCACATGTTTCAACCTATAACACAATGGTTAAGAACATGGACTTTGGAGCTTGCTATGCCACTTACTAGCTATTATCCTTGACAAGTTACTAAGGACTCTATGCCTTTCTTTCCTCATCTCAATAGTATTTATCTCATAATTATAATCTCACTTTTACAACATTTGTGAAAAATGAATGAGTTAATACGTATAAAGCATTTAGAAGAGTTCTTGGCCTATAGAGATCATTATTGATTCCCCGTTCATAGGATTTTGCCCATTCCTGTTACATAGGACATTTCCTATGTGGGGTGGAGTGGATGGCTGCAAGAGGGACATTTGTCCAGGGCATCACATTAAAAAATAGCTTCAGTGTAAATTTTTGACATTAACCCAAAATGAAAGTAAATATGCAGTCAGACAGACACACTGACAAGATTTATGAGTTACTATAATTCATGTTATCAATATTTAAATTTATCACAGTATTTTGGGATTTTCTGGCAATCTATTTTTTAATATACTTAAACCACATAAAATATATGATTGGCTTAATCTTCTTAATCTTTGAGAGTCCATAGAGAAGGTAACAGCTAAAATCCACTGACTCCTGAATATTAGTGTATTTTAGTTAACAAACCGCCCTGCTCCCAAACAGCCCACTGTGTGTGGCTGCCTGGGCTGCAGGATGGACCTGAGATTACATCTCGTTACATCATTACATTACACATGTCCCTTCAATTACCACATCTTTTCACACCCAGATCATATTAGAAACCCATTTGCTTTATTCAAACAAAGTGTGAGATATTCAGTCCTGAGTCTTCAGTTATTATTGGCATTTGAACATGACTGAGCACAGTAACTTAAGCCTCTGCTCTTGTCATCATGCATTTATGAACAATTTGAACTGTGATTTTTACTTTTTAACCTGGGACTCTTCAACTCTCTTAAAGGGAAAAATCCAGACAATAACACCAGACTTTATGCTATCACATGCATATTAGCTCTATAAAGAAAACACTAGGGAGCAACAATAAATGAAATAACAAAAACCAGGTGAGATAATTAAAACCATCTTAATCCCATCATGCTGAGAGGGAGAGATGTCAGCCCATTTCTTTGTTCTTTTTTTTTTTTAACTGTGTGAGCTTCAGCTCTCATTTCATTTCAAACAGCTCTCCTTACACTGTTGTTTTACAGATGTGAACCTGTGGGATAAATTAAGTTTTACTCAAGGTATTTAGAATAGTAATAATCTGCTTCTCAGAGGAGGAGAAATAAAGGGGAAAATTTAGACAAGAATATGCACCCTACAAAGCCAGGTCTGTAATGCCATCTAAGGATGCTGAAAGAAAGAAAGCACTCCCTGGCCAAGGCAGAGCCATGATAACAAGTGTTGACATCATCATTGAACCGTGCTGGAAAGGAGTAGGAAAAATCACTGAAAGTATAAAAAGTGAAATGAAGATTGTCTTCTAACCATTGTTCTTTAATTTGAATGAGGAGTAGAAGGTCAAAGTACAAAGAAAGGGAAAGTTATTAAGGGAGGCCAACTGAGGAAGGCCCACAGGGTGTGAGATCCTAGTTATGTGACACTGTGGAAATCCCACTGTGCAGAAAGAAGCCACAAAGCTTGGAGGCTCAGGTGGACAATAGTTCCTCGATCTTTAATGGCCGCGTTGTATAGTGGAAGGAGCAACCAAGATGAGACTCTATTGGGTTGAGCCTAGGCTCAACCACCTTAGGGAAGTCTCTTTCTTCATTAATAGAAGGAGAAGGCTTAGAGCCCCCTCAAGTATCTCAGAGGATTAAGCCTGTTAGCCAGATAGCCAAATCTGAGTTGGCTTGGCAAAGGGTGAGGGTGGAGATAGTGACAGCTGAGGTGACCTGATGTCATATTCCAGTAACTAGGAATTTGCATTAAGATTGGATGGTCTCTCTTGGCACACAATTTAAGAGAAGAAAGTGGAAAACAGAGAAATGTGCTTTACTGGAGAGTGGCAGAAGGTTGCAGAAAAGAGATTTTTGATTTGTTTTGGTTCTTACCAATTTCAACACTTTGATAGATTTGGATTTTTAAAACTGGAAAATTCAGAGAGAAGCAGCTAGAGCCATTTTTCTAAAAGGACATCCAGTGACATTACTCCTTTGCTTAAAATCCCACAGTGCTTTCCTGAGACTATCAGGAAAAAAAGATCAAATTCCTTAGGATAATACACATGGCACAAAGTAGATATTCTACTTTGGTTAAGTGAGTAGGTGAAAAATTGGGGCCATCGGCTGTTAATACACAGTAACAACAATAATGAATATGAGAAATTAAAGAATACTGAGAATACTGTACTCCTCCCTGAGCCTAAGACATATTTCTTTGTTTCAATGGGAGTTTAACATTAGGTTACAGAGGTAGTAAGGACTCCCCAAAACTAAAATAAGCATTTTTCTTTGATTAATTAAAATGATTGAAAGATAATTATACAAAGACTAGCTTCCACATTCAGTGGCTGAGAGTTGTTTCACATGCAGTCACCCCGAAATCCTCAGGCACCAGGATTATGGGTGTTTCTGTTGGTTTGAGAAACGTCACCTATGTCATCCCTTCCAGTTATTACTCTTCTGCAGGAGCTGACCAGTTCTGAGTCCCAACCCATGAGGGACTAACATGAACATGATAAACTCATTTAAGTGGAGGTGTTAATGGATGATAATGGCTAAATTAGTGGGAGGAAATCCCCAAAGAGGTGCATCTATGTTTATCCATCAAGTCCAAGGGCACAAAATGGACAACTGCCCAAAGGCACCCAGGCAGCCAGGGAGAAAGGCATCTGTATGATTTCTTCCTGTCAGTTGGAAAAATGGGAAGATTCAGGCTGGTGCAGCCTCAGAAATACAAGCAGAGCCAAAGAGAGGCAGGAACTGTGTAGACCCTGTGAGAACTGTAATTGTCTGCTCATTTACTACTTTTGTATCATTTTTTCCTCAGTGTTTGTCCTGGAGCCTAACAAAACCCCCAAATTTACATTTGAAATCTGCTTCTATTCATAATGTCATCCATAAACATGTTAAGAAATAGATACTTGGAGGGAGAATCACGAGGTGGGGAGGGGTGGCCAGTAGTTCATTAAGTAACCCTGACTGTGCCCTGAAATCTCACCTTCCCCAAGGGATTACGTCCTCCGTTATTACACAAACTGTAACACTGGGCCTCAGGCAAAACACAAAACCTTTCTTTTGGCATTACTCTGTATAGCTGAATAAACATTTACTAAGAGAAAGTAAAGTAAAATTAATATTTATAATATAAAAATGCCATTCAAGAAACTTAAAAACACCTCCACACACAAAATGTGTGAAATAGCGACTCCAGGAGATACAACATTCTAGAAAGATGTATCAGAATTGGGCAGGAAGTACAGGATATTGTAGCTATCCAAACTGGGTATCTGTATTTATAAAACAACAACAAACACCTTGAGGATACTGCTCTGTCTCCAAAGGACTGGCTTCACTTCCTTACATCTGAGACAAGGAAATGGTTTTTCTTCTAGTAACAAAACAAAGCAACACAAAACAAAGAACAATAAAAACAAAGAAACTGAAAAATAAACAGAAAGCCATATACAATTTGATCTTCAAGCCTATTCTTCAACATTAACCAGACACGGCAGATGCAGCTGCTTTTGCCACATCCCCCAACACTCCTTCTCTGATCAGTATGCTTTACTCTTCCTTAACTTTTCTTCTCATTTTTCTTCCAGGTTAGTTGATGGGATTAAGACAGTTTAATTGTCTCACCTTGTTTTTGTTATCTTATTTATTCTTGCTCCTATTGTTTTCTTTATAGAGCTAATATGATGGCAGAAGTTCTGGTGTTCTTTTCTGCACTAGCCTCCTCCAGTCTGTACTGACCTATTGCTGGGTGGGGAAAGCAGCTGCCTGAGCCGTGTGTGATTGGAAGGCAGACTGGAAACATTTCTGTCACTTCCAGATGTATCTCTTCTTGACTCTGCCATGGCCCCTCAATGATGAACTGACTGTGCTTTAGACTGAAGTACAAGTGGAACTTGAGCAAGTAGGTCCCTGCCAAGGAAGCCTGGCCTTTAGTTATTAAGTGCCAAAGCCACATGTCAGCCTAAATCTACTATCTGAACACCCTTTTTACCCTTCCCACAGGCTCCAGGTACTCGCCATTCACTTTTATTCATTCATTCATCATATATATCTATTTACCTATATCTATATATACATATACATTCATACATATATACATATACATGCATACATATGTATATATACATACATATACATACATACATAGAGAGAGAGAGAGATTGAGAACTGTTTGTTTAGCACTCTGCCCTGAGGATGGTGCTTCCCTGCCCTTATGGAGAGAAGGCTGACATTACACAGCTAATTACACAAAAATGTAATTACTACTCATTTACCCATTCAATAATTATATGATAAGCCCTAACTATGCTCAATGTTGAGAACGCAATAAGTAACAAAAAACATCACATTTTGTGCCTTCATGAAACTTGTACCCTAATAAAATATAACACAAAGCAATGTAAAATTGTCTGTGAGGTAAGAGCTATAAATGGAACACAATTGTATGAAAGTGTATAATTAAAAATATAGATGAATCTGTAATTAGAAAAACTGGCCTCATCTGGGAGATCCCAGAAAGGCTTCCTTGTAGAAGTGACTTGGGCTGAGAATCTGAAAGAGACATGTCTAAGAAGGAAAGTCATTCCAGTTAGAAGAGACAGACGTGCAAAGTCCAAACAGGAAGAAACATGGCGCACAGGAAGCCAGTGTGGTAGGAATGGAAAGGAAGAGATTTGACGCATACAGGAGACATTTAAGAGGTAAAACTCCAAAGAATTTGGTGATTTGGGTTGAATACAAAAATGAAAAAGATGACTGGAGCTCCCAGCTTTCACAGCTGGGAGGGTGTGAGTGCCACTCACACAGATGACAAACACTGGAAGGACAGTGGTTATGGATGTTCAACTGCACACATCATTTTCTGCAGTTGGCAGTTGAGATAGGGCATGCTGGAGGAGGTTTGGACTTGGAAGTTTAGAGAATAACACAGTTCTGACAATACTGAATTCCAGGGCCTATGGCATCCCTTGTGGAGGCATCAGGTAGAAAGCCAGATTCACAGGTCTGAAACCTACAAGGAAATGGCTTCACAATGGCACCCTGGCAAACTTGCACAGACCCAAATAAGCCACGCAAACAATGCACAAGACAAAATCAGAGCTAATCTGATTCTTGGCAGGAGACCTTGTAATCCTGTGGGGTTCTTCTCTGAGTCCATCTTCCATTTCCACTCCCCCCAACTTCCCTATCTTCCCCAGGAGGCTGTCATGAGATAGTTTCTCATCACTTCCAAGGTTATGTTGACTAAGGAGCTTCCTGTCTCAGCCCCTCAGAAAGGATCTCCAGAATATAAACCCTCTTAGCAGCAGCCTAGATTTGGGTCCTTGCAGTAGGTATCCCATGACTCACATAGTTGTCATCAGCCCCTTTTGTTTCAGTGTCGTTCTCTTTGGTGTGTTGGAGAAGGATTAGGGAAAGTCCTCTGGCTGGTGTTATATTTTCTGTAATTAACTATCTCCAACTAAAAGAAGTTTACTGCATCTTTATTGGTTGAATAACCGATGGCTTGGCTTTTGACAAAGCCAAGAACAGATATAAGGATGAATAGATTTAGAAGACATAAACTCACTGATGGTATTTCTGTTTCTCATGTATAACTCAAATATAGTAAAATGCATAAATCTCAGGAGTATGACTTCATGATTTTTTTTACATATGTGTATGCCTGTACCCACTATGCAGGTCATGACATAGACACCCAGGTAACACTCCACACCCAGACATAATTGCTGTTCTTCTTTCAATCACCACAGATTAGCTGAGCCTGGTGTTGGAACTTTATACAGATACAATCCTACAGTCTCTAATTATGTTTTTGTGTCTGTATCCTTTCACTCTACATTATATCAGTGAGGTTTATCCACTTTGTTTCTTGTAAAAGTAATTTGTTCTTTTTTATCTCTCACAGTATTCCACTGTATTTAGATACCACAATTTCTTTATCCATTCTACTGGGATGGATGGTTTCCTTCCAGGTTTTAGCTATTGAAACCATGATTGTTATAAAGATTCCGGTACATGTTTTTGGATGGTCACAGCATGCATTACTGTTGAATATACATCTAGGAGTGTAATTGGGTTACTAGATTACCAGGCACAATGATAAACAGATAGATGATAGATAGATAGATAGATAGATAGTTTCCTATTTGAGAAATCTTTACCAACTTGAAAGTTAAGAAGATACTCTCTTATACTTTCACATTATTTACTCTTTCATTTATAAGTCTGTACTTTACCTCTAATCCACATATGTGTAGAGCATGGATTAGGTAACAGAGTTTATTTTTTTCCTCCTTAATGGACATCCAATCGACCTATATACTAAAAAATACTCTTCATCACAGAAGATAGCAGTACAGTGGCCATAAATCAGGTGACCACAAAGACTAGGTATATTTCTGGGCTCTCTGTTCTGTCTTATTGGTGTATGTATACATACCAGGTCTTGTGCCATACCAGGTCTTGATGACTGTAGCTTGCAATAATTTACACACTTGTTAGTGTTAATCTTCCAACTTTGTTTTCTTCTTCGGGATTATCATGGTTGTTCCAGGTCCTAAGCATTTCCACATAAAGTTTAGAATAATCTTGCCAACTACTAAACATACAAAGTTTCCCAGGATTTTGATTTGGATATCAATAAATCTTTAGGTCAATGTGGGGAGAAATGATATCTTGAAAATACTGAGTCTTCAAATTATTAAAATGATAAACCTTTTATCCTGGCCAGGTGTCTCAGTTCGTTGGTGTGTTGTCTGGTACACCGAAGCAGTCTGGGTTGACATCCAGTCAGGTCACATACTGAGGTTTCAGGGTCAATTCCTGGTTGGAGAGAGTACAATAGGCGAAGAATCAATGTTTCTCTCTCTCTCTCTCTCTCTCTCTCTCTCTCTCTCTCACTCTCTGTTTCTTTCTCTCCCTTCCTCTCTCTCTAAAATCAGTAAACATATCCTTGGGTGAGGATTTTAAAAAATGGTAAGCCTTTTAATGTACTCAGGTATTCTTTAAAGTCGATTAAAAATGTTTTGCAGTAAAAACTGGAAAGTGTAGAAGCCTAGAACTTTCTCTCTTAGATTTATGCCTATATATTTATGCAGTTTTTAAGTGCTATTTTATGTAACTTTGTTTTTTCAAAATTTTTATTGTTATTCAATTACAGTTGTGTGCCTTTTCTCCCCATCCCTCCACCCCACCCCAGCCGAACCTACCTCCCTCCCCCACATCCAACCTCCCCCTTGGTTTTCTCCATGTGTCCTTTATAGTAGTTCCTATAATCCCCATTCCCAACTGTTCCCTCCCCACTCACCCCTGGCTATTGTTAGATTGTTCTTAACTTCAATATCTCTGGTTATATTTTGTTTGCTTTTTTCTTCTGTTGATTATGTTCCAGTTAAAGGTGACATCATATGGTATTTGTCCCTCACCACCAGGCTTACTTCACTTAGCATAATGCTCTCCAGATCCATCCATGCTGTTGCAAAGGATATAAGCTCCTTCTTTCTCTCTGCTGCATAGAATTCCATTGTGTAAATGTACCATGGTTTTTGGATCTGATCATTTGCTGATGGGCACTTAGGTTGCTTCCAGTACTTGGCTATTGTAAATTGTGCTGCTATGAACATTGGGGTGCATAGGTTATTTTGGATTGGTGTTTCAGGGTTCTTAGGGTATAATCCCAGCAGCAGAATTGCTGGGTCAGAGGGCAGTTCCATTTTTAGTTTTCTGAGGAAATTCCATACTGTTTTCCACAGTGGCCCTACCAGTCTGCACTCCCACCAACAGTGTACTAGGGTCCCCTTTTCTCCACATCCTCTGCAACATTTGTTTGTGGATTTGTTTATGCTGGCCACTCTGACTGGTATGAGATGGTACCTCATTGTGGTTTTATTTTGCATCACTTTGATGGCTACTGATGCTGAGTATCTTCTCAAATGTCTCTGGGCCCTCTGTATGTCTTCCTTGTGGAAGTGTCTGTTCAAGTCCTTTGCCCATTTTTTCATTGGGTTGTTTGTCTTCCTGGAGTGGACTCCTGTGAGTTCCTTATATATTTTGGAGATCAGACCCTTGTCTGAGGTATCATTGGCAAATATGTTTTCCCATACTGTTGGTTCTCTTTTTATTTTAGTGCTGTTTTCTTTAGCAATGCACAAGCTTTTTATTTTGATGAGGTCCCATTTGTTTATTCTTTCCTTTATGTCCCTTGCTTTAGGGGATGTGTCTGTGAGGATGTTGCTGCATGGAATGTCTGAGATTGTGCTGCCAATGTTTTCCTCTAGGACTTTTATGGTGTTACATGTTATATTTAAGTCTTTTATCCACCTTGAATTTATTTTTGTGTGTGCTGTAACTTGGTGATGGAGTTTCATTTTTTTGCATGTAGCTATCCAGATCTCCCAACACCATTTGTTGAAGAGGATGTTTTTGCTCCATTTTACACCCCTGCCTCGTTTTTCAAATATTAATTGACCGTAAAGACTTGAGTTTATTTCGGGGTTCTCTGTTCTGTTCCATTGGTCTATGTGCCTGTTTTTATGCCAGTACCAGGCTGTTTTGATTACAGTAGCCTTGTAATACAGTTTGATATCAGGTATTGTGATCCCTCCGCTTTGTCCTTCTTTGTCAAAATTGCTGCAGCCATTTGGGGTCGTTTGTGGTTTCGTATGAATTTCTGAAATGTTTGTTTTATATCTGTGAAACATGTCATGGTACTCTAATAGGGATTGCATTGAATCTATAAATCGCTTTGGGTAGTATGGCCATTTTGATAATGTTACTTCTCCCAATCCATGAGCATGGTACATGCTTCCATTTGTTGATGTCTGCCTTAATTTCTTTCTTCAATGTTGTGTAGTTTTCTGAGTACAGGTCTATTACCTCCTTGGTTAGGTTTATTCCTAGGTACTTTATTTTTCTTGTTGCTATATCAAATGGGAGTTTTTTCCTGATTTCTGTTTCTGCAGTCTCGTTGTTGGTATACAGGAATGCCTTTGGTTTCTGAGTATTGACTTTGTAACCAGCTGTTTGCCAAATTCATTTATTAGGTCAAGTAGTTTTTGGTGGAGTCTATAGGATTTTCCATGTACACTGTCATGTCATCTGCAAACAGTGACAATTTCATTTCCTCCTTTCCAATTTGGATGCCTTTTATTGCTTTTTCTTGTGTGATTGCTGTGGCTAGGACTTCCAATAATACATTGAATAGGAGTGGTGAGACAAGGCATCCTTTTCTTGTTCCTGATCTTAGTGGGAAAGCTCTAAGTTTTTGTCCGTTGAGTATGATGTTGGCGGTAGGTCTCTCATATATGGCCTTTATTGTGTTGAGGAATGCTCCCTCTATTCCCACTTTGCTGAGTGCTTTTATCATAAATGGGTGCTGTACCTTATCAATTGCTTTTTCTGCATCTATTGATATGATCATGTGATTTTTGTCTTTGCTGTTGTTGATGTGATGTATTATGTTTATTGATTTGGGAATATTGTACCATCCTTGCATCCCTGGGACGAATCCCACTTGGTCATGGTGTATGATCTTTTTAATGTATTGCTGGATGTGGTTTGACAATATTTTGTTGAGAATTTTAGCATCTATGTTCATCAGCGATATTGGCCTGAAATTTTCTTTCTTCATTGTGTCTTTATCTGGTTTTGGGATTAGGATGATGCTGGCTTCATAAAAAGAGTTTGCGAGTGTTCCATCAGTTTGGATTTTTCCGAATAGTCTGTGAAGGATAGGGGTTAGCTGTTCCTTAAATGGTTTGTAGAATTCTCCTGTGAAACCATCTGGTCCAGGGCTTTTGTGTTTTGGGGCGTTTTTTGATGACTGCTTCAATTTTGTCTGCTGTTATTTGTCTCTTCAGGTTTTCTGCTTCTTCTTCATTCAGTTTTGGAAGATTATATTTTTCTACAAATCTGTCCATTTCACCTAAGCTTTCAAATTTCTTGGCATACAGTTCTTCACAGTAATTTCTTACAATCCTTTGTGTTTCTGTGGTATCAGTTGTAATTTCTCCTCTTTCATTTCTAATTGTGTTTATTTGGATCCTCTCTCTTTTTTTCTTGATCAGCCTTCTTAAAGGCTTGTAGAGTTCGCTGATCTTTTCTACAACCAACTCCTGGATTCATTGATCCTTACAATTGTGCTTTTAGTCTCTATGGCATTTAATTCTGCTCTGATCTTGGTTATTTCCCTCATTCTACGTGCTCTGGGCTGCCTTTGTTTTTGTTCCCCGAGTTCTTGTAGGCATAACATTAGGTTGTTTGTTTGAAATGTTTCTGTCTTTTAAAGGTAGGCCTGTATTGCTATGAACTTCCCTCTCAGGACTGCCTTTGCTGTGTCCCATAGGTTTTGGGTTGTTCTGAGTTCATTTTCATTTGTTTCCAGAAAGTTTTTGATTTCTTCCCTAATCTCATTCTTGACCCATTCATTGTTTAATAGCATGCTATTCAGTCTCCATGATTTTGAGTGTTTTGGGTTTTTTCCTTTGGGGTTGGTTTCTAGTTTCAGTCCCTTGTGGTCAGAGAAAACGCTTGATATGATTTCAATTTTCTTGAATTTGTTGAGGCTTGCTTTGTGTCCTATCATGTGGTCTATCTTTGAAAAAGTTCCATGGACACTTGAAAAGAACGTGTATTTTGCTTCTTTTGGATAAAAACTCTCTATATATCAGTTAAGTCCATTTCCTCTAGGGTATTGTTCAGTGACACAATATCCTTGTTGATATTTTGTTTGGAAGACCTGTCCATTTTTGATACTGGGGTGTTAAAGTCCCCTACTATAATTGTATTGCTGTCAATATCTTTCTTGAAGTCCCCCAAGATTTTCTTTATGTGTTTGGGTGCTCCTGTGTTGTGTGCATATATGTTTACAATGTTTATGTCTTCTTGGTGGATTCTTCCTTTGAGTATTATGAAGTGACCTTCTGGGTCTCTCTTTATGGCCTTCTTTTGATGTCTATTTTGTCTGATATGAGTATTGCCATCCCTGCTTTTTTTTCCTGTCCATTTGCTTGGAAAATTTGTTTCCAGCCCTTCACTTTCAGTCTGTGTAAGTCTTTTGTCCTGAGATGAGTCTCTTGTAGGCAGCATATGTGTGGGTCCTGCTTTCTTATCCATTCAGCTATTCTATGCCCTTTGATTCGAGCATTTAGTCCATTTACATTTAAGGTTATTATCGATAGATAGTTATTCATTGCCATTTTTTCATATCTGTGTTCCTCTCTCTTTTTCTCTTTTCCTTCCTTTCCCTAAAGCTGTCCCTTTAGCATCTCTTGCAGAGCTGGTGGGTGCAGGTGTATTCTTTTAGGCCTCTTTTGTCTGGGAAGCTCTTTATTTGGTCTTCTATCTTGATTGAGAGCCTTGCTGGGTAAAGTAGCCTTGGTTTCATGCCTCTGGTTCTCACTACCTGGAATATTTTTTGCCATTCTCTTCTGGCTTGGAGTGTTTCCATTGAGAAGTCAGTTGCTAACCCTATTGGGCCTCCCTTGTATGTTACTTCCTGTTTCTCCCTTGCTGCCTTTAAGATCCTCTCTTTGTCTTGGATATTTGCCATTTTAATTATGATGTGTCTTGCAGTGGGCCTCTTTGGGTTCCTCTTGCTTGGGACTCTCTGTGTTTCCTGGATTTGGGTGCCTTTTTCTCTCATCAAATTAGGGATGTTTTCCATCATTACTTTTTCAAACAGGTTTTCTATCCCTTGCTCTTCTTGTTCTCCTTCTGGTATCCCTATTATATGGATATTATTAGGTTTCATGTTGTCCTGTATTTCATGTAACCCCTCTTCATTCTGTCTGCACCTCTTTTCCTTTTCTTGCTCAGTCTGGGTGTTTTTTTCTACTTTGTCCTTCAGCTCACTGCTCTGATCATCTGCTTCATCAAGTCTGCTTTTGATTCCTTCTACTGTGTTCTTCAGTTCAGAAATTGTATTCTTCATTTCTTCTTGGCCCTTGTTGATAATTTGTATTTCCTTTTTCATGTTGATATAGTTTGCTGTGAGTTCATTTTAGTTTCCCTGTAGTTTCTGGTAGTTCTCTGTAAGCTCATTAAACTTCCTAATAACCATTGCTTTGAACTGAGTATCTGATAGTGGACTTGCCTCTATTTGAATTAGCATTCTTTCTGAGGCTTCCTCCTTTCCTTTCATTTGGGGATTGTTTCTTTGTCTTCCCATTGTTTGTGAGACTCTTCTTTTTATCCTCTGCTTCTTAAATTGATCTGTTCTGGCTCCCTGGGTTTATGGTATGAACTTCTATGGTAGAATGCCAGTGGGATTCAGTGGTGCCTTCTCCTTAACCTCCTGCACTCTCTGGTCTTGAGCTGATATGTTTATGGGTCTAATAGGGTCTAACTCTGGTCTTTGCAGATCTCCAGGTTATATTGTCTCACCTGTGGGAAAAGGAAAGAGAAGAAAAAGGAAAAAAAAAGGTGAAGGGAATGAAGGAAAAAGGGAATAGTAAAGAAATGGAAGGAAGGAAGCGAGGAAGGAAGAAGGAATAAAAAAAGATTGGAGGAAAGATAAAAAGAAGGATTTTTAACTAAAATTTAAATAAATTCAAAAATAAATAAAAGAAGGCAGGAAGAAGGAATAAAAAAGTAAAGGATGGAAGGATGAAGGAATAAAAAAAGAAAGAAGGACAGAAAGGAAGAGGGCATTTAGGGAGAAAGGAGAATAAAAATGTTTTCTGCTCACTTTAACCAGTCAGGTTAGTTATGCTGGTCTTCCTGTCTGTGAAATGGGAGGGGATGGTTGGAGGGATTGGTTTCACTTTCTCCTTTCCTGAACCACACTCTTCACTGCTGTTCAGCCTCTAGTCCATTTCCTCAGCGTCCTTCTGCTTTCCCCTTGGCCTTTAGTTTACCAGTTGTGCTGTCCCTGAGGTACACCCATCAGGGGCAACTCACACTCCACCTTCCTGCTCTTTGCTGTCTTAGATGCTAGGAGCTCTCTCTGCTCCTTCAGGGTAGTTCAGCCCCTTAGTGGGTCAAGTCTTTCCAGGGAATGCATCTCCCTTAACCCTGCAGCTCCCCTCTGCTTGGCGTTCTGCCTTCCTCCTAGAGAGCGAGTAGGCCCTGCAGGGCTCTGTGCGCAGGGGCTAGGTGGGAGTTTTTCAGAACTGGTGCATCAGGTGTGGTCACCAGTGGCCTGCCAGGCCGTTGATCGGGTTGCGTATCCGATCCCTGGCTTTGGGCCTGTGCGCAGGGGCAGTCAGCTACAGATCCAGGTGCACACCCACCCGAGGTTTCAGGTGTGGGCGCCCAGGCTGTTGATCAAGGTGCGCCCACCCAGACACTTTGGGCGTGTGCGTCCTAGCAGCCAGGGTGCTGATCTGGATGCACACTGATCCTTGGCTTTCGGCTTGTGTGGCTGGGGCAGCCATGCTGCTGATCAGGTTGTGCTCCCACCCAGGGTTTTAAGTGTGGGCCCCAGGCCACTGATTGGGGTATGCGCCCACTGGGGTGCTTTTGGTCTGTGCACCCAGGCAGCCATGCTGCTGATCAGGGTGTGCACCCACCCGGGGTTTCAGTTGTGGGCGTTCAGTCTGCCGATCTGTGTGGGTGCAACCGGGCTTCAGGTGTGTGCTGGGGCTGCTTATCCTGCCTTCGCAGTCCAGGGTCTGAGGGGGTAGGGGCACAAGAGGTGGCGGCTGCTGCAGAGAGTTCTCTAACTAGCTGCTGAGTGCCTCTATTTTCTCTTTTTCTTTTCGAGAAATTCTTCCTATTCAAGCCCCCCTGGTCCTAACAAGCACCTGGCCTCTCACACAGCCCAGCCAGGCTCTCTCCCAAGAATCCTGCAGCAGACCCCGTGCCCTGGGAGGGGGCTTCAGCCGCCCTGGTCCCTGTGCTGGTTCCAGGGACCTTATTGTCCTTAAGTACTCTTCTTACCGTCTGATCTTTCAATGTCCTCTATCTTTGGTCTCCAATCTTCATATATGCTGGAATACCGTTGGCTGTTCACTCTGTTCCTCAGATCATCTAGGCGTTTCACTGGTGCCAGAGGGGAAGTGGACTGTGCTCCCACCTATCTCCATGCCATCTTCCCCTGAGATGCCCCTGTCCCTGGGGGGATGAAAGCACTAATTTCCATCCTCTTAGGCATGCCATCCAGGACAATGGCTCGTAGCCTCTGGTTGAAGCAGGTCCCGAATCCTCACGTCCCTCGTCGGGTTCCAGATGTGGGGGTGCTCCAACCGTAGGGCCCCCCCCAGCCACCATGGATGAAAATAAGTCTACCAAGTGTAACCTTGTTTTTTAACTTTCAATTTTGAATTGTTCATTGTTAGTACATGGAAATAAAATTGATTTTTATATGTTGACATATCTAGGGAATGTACTAAAATCATTTATCAATTGGAATAGTAAAAAAATTCTTTTAGATTTTTTACAGGCATAAAATGTCACCTTTATAGAATAACAGTTTACTTCTTCCTCTGCAATCTTTCATTTTTATTTATTTGCTGCCTGGCTGGGCTCATCAGGAGCCCTAGTACAATATTGAGTTGAAATGATGATACTAGACATTCCTATCTGATTTCCAAAGTCAGGGACAGCACATTCATTAGTTCATCATTAAGTATGATGTTAGCTATCTTTTGTAGAAAGCCTTTATCAGATTAGAAATGTTTTATTTATTCTTAGTTTTCCGAGAGTTTTGTTTCTTCTAGTGTTGAATTAATTTTTTTGCATTTATTAAGATGACCATATAGTTTCCTTTGTTAATACTATTGATGTAATAAATGATGTTCTTTGGTTTTCTAGTAGAAAATCAACTTAGCATTTCTCAAAAATACTCTGTCATATAGCATATATTGCTTCATTTTATGTGCTATTGTTTTATTTAGGATTTTTGCATCTATGTTCACAAGGGAAATTGGCTTGTGATTTTCTCCCTTCCTTCCCTCTTTTCTCTCTCCCTTTCACCTCTCTCCCTTTCCTTTTGGTTCTTTTTTTTTTCTGTATGTGTTACTGATTTATTTTGCAATTTCCTTGTTTGGCTTTAATATCAAGGTTATGACAGTTTATTAAAAATGTTGAATAATCTTTTCTATTCTCTGGAAGTGTTTGCTTAAATTTTGTATTGTTTCTTTCTTCAATATTTGGGGAAAAATGTATCAGTAAAACAACCTGGACCTGGAGCTTTCTTTGTGGGAAGGTTTTAATTACAGATTTAATGATATAGGACTATTCAGTTTTTAAATTCTCTTTTTGTGTCACTTTTAATAAGTTGCATTTTCTTAAGAATTTGTGCATTTTATTTAATTTTTAAAATGAAGATTATTTTACTGTTCCCACCTTAATATGTCAAGAGAACCTGTATTTTTCTCCCTCTTTTCAGTCCTAATGTTATTAATTTTTGTGTTTTGTTCACAATTTTCTAAATTAGTCTTCCTAAGTGGTTATAAATTTTATTAATCTTTTTTCAAAGAACCAATTAAAAAATCACCTGATCTTATCTGTGTTATTTTCTTTGGATGTAATATATATGTTTTTTCTACTTTACTAGTGTAGAAACTAAGGTTTTCAAACTTTCTATATTTCTAATATGTGAATTTAGAACCAGAAAAATTCATCTGAATACTGCTTTAACTGCATCTTACAAGTTTTTATGTTTTTGTTATCATTCAGTTCAAAAATCTTTCAACTTTCATTCTGAGGTCATCATTGCTCATAAGTTATTTATTAATGTGTTACTTAATCTCCAAACACTTGTGATTTTCTAATTATCTTTCTGTTACTTCTTTTAAGTCAATTTCTGTGTGGTCCAAAAATATATTCTGTATATTTGAAATGTTTTACAATTTGGAGAACTTTACCGCCAGCATATGGTCTGTTCTGGTCAGTGTTTCATGAAAACTTGAAAAGAATGTGATCTTGCTGTTGTATGTGACCTTTATTTGTCTTAAATATCTGAATCAGTCATGTTGCTCAGATCCTTCTATATCTTTACTGATGTTTTTGTTTACTGATTCCATCAGTTACAGAGAGAAGACTATTACAACCTTCAACTATGATAATGTATCTACTTTTTAAAATTCTATTAATATTTGCCTTATATGTTTTGACCTTTGTTATTGGGGCAAACACATTTTCCCCAGTTTTTATGTCTTCCTCTTGAACTGACTTTTTTTCTTTTTTATTGAATTTAATGGGGTGACATTGATTAATAAAATTATATAGATTTCAGGTATACAATTCAATAAACATCATCTGTATATTTTATTGTATGTTCACCACCCAAAGTCTAGTCTCCTCCCTTCACCACTGATTCTCTCTTTACCCTCTCTTAACTCACCCCAACTTCCTTTCCCCCTGGTGATCACCATACTGTTGTCTGTGACCATGAAGTTTTTTTCCTCTTTGCTTAATCCTTTCACTTTTTTCACTCAGTCCCACAAAATCCCGCACCCCCCGTCCTCTTGACAGCTGTCAGTCTGTTCTCTATACATCTTTATTTATGCTATTTGTTAGTTAATTTTGTTCATTAGATTCTACATATGAGTTAAATCATATGGTACTTGTCTTCCTCTGTCTGGTTTCTTTCTCTTAGCATAATACTCTTCAGGGTCATTCATGCCACTACCAAGGGTAAGAGTTCCTCCTTTTTAAAGTTCAAGTAGTAGTACCTTGTGTAAATGAACCGCAACTTTTTTATCCACTCATCTACTAATGGGCATTTGGACTGCTTCAAGTCTTCACTGTTATAAATTGTGCTGCAATGAACAAAGGGGTGTATATATTCCTTCTAATTAGTATTTTGGCTTTCTTTCTTTTTTAATTTTTTTATTTTTATTCAATTACAGTTGTCCCCACTCCCCCCCCCATTAATCTCCCCTGCCCTACCCAATCCCAACCTCCCACATTCAATCTTCCTGCACCCCGTTGTCTTTGTCCATGGGTCCTTTATACACATTCCTTGACTTGACCCTTCCCCTTCTTTCCCTTGTTATCCCCCTCCCCCTCCTTCTCTCTGGTTATTGTCAGTTTGTTTTTATTTCCATGTCTCTGGTTCTATTTTGCTTGCTTGTTTGTTTTGTGGATTAGGTTCCACTCCTACCCTTCCCAACGGCATGGATGGAACTGCAGAAATTATGCTAAGTGAAATAAGACAGGATGTGAAAGACAAATACCATATGATCTCACCTATTAGTATTTTGGCTTTCTTCAGATATGTTCCCAGAGGTGGAATTGCTGGGTCATAAGACAGCTCCATTTTTTGAGGAAACTCCATACTGCTTTACACAATGGTTGCATCAAACTTCACTCCCAACAATAGTGCACAAGGGTTCCTTTTTCTCTACATCCTCACCAACACATGTCGTTTGTTGGTTTATTGAGGATTCCTATTCTGACAGGGGTGAGGTGATATCTTATTGTGGTTTTAATTTACATTTCTCTGATGATTAGTGACGTTGAGCATCTTTTCATATGTCTACTGGCCATCTGTATGTCCCCTTTGGAGAAGTATCTATTCAGGTCCTTTGCCAATTTTTTAATTGGACTGTTTGTTTTCTTGGTGTTGAGTTTTATAATTTCACTATATATTTTTGATATTAACCCCTTATCAGATGTATTATTTATAAATATGTTCTCCCATTAATTTGGGCTGTCTTTTCATTATGTTGATGGTTTCCTTTGCTATGCAAAATCTGTTTAGTTTGATGTACTCTTATTTGTGTATTTTTGTTTGTTTGTTCCCCTTGTCCGGGGAGATATATCAGAAAAAAAAGATTGCTATGTGCAAAGTCTGCCTGAGATTTTATTATGTTTTCTTCTAGAATTTTTATGACTTAGGGTCTAACATTTATGTCTTTAATCCATTTTGAATTTATTCTCATGGTGTGAGATGGTGTCTAATTTCATTCTTTTGCATGTATCTGTCCAGTTTTCCCCACACCATTTATTGAATAGACTACCTTTACCATGTTGTATGCTTTTGCTTCCTTTATCAAAGATTAATTAACAATAAAGACATAGGCTTATTTCTGGGTACTCTATTCTGTTCTACTGATCAATATATCTGTTTTTATGCCAGTTCCATGCTGTTTAACTATGGATAGTCTGATATCAGGTAGTGTGATACCATCAACTTTGTTCTTTCTCAAGATTTTTGTGGTTATTTAGGGTCTTTTGTGGTTTTATATACTTTTTTTGAGTATTTGTTCTAGTTCTATTAAATGCATCATTGGTATCTTGATGGGAATTGCATTGAATCGATAGATTGCTTTGAGTAGTATGGACATTTTAATGATGTTAATCCTTCCTACCCATGAATTCAATATATGCTTCCACTTATTTGTATTTTCTTTAATTTCTCACTTCAGCATCTGATAATATTTTGAGTACAGGCCTTTTACATCATTTATTAAATTTATTCCTAAGATTTTATTATTTTTTGAAGCAATTGTGAATGAAATTGTTTTCTTAGTTTTCCTTTCTGGTAGTTCATTATTGCTGTATGAAAATGCAACTATATTCTGGATATTTAATTTGTATCCAGCTACTTTACTGAATTCATTTATCAGTTCTAGTAGTTTTTTGGGTGAATCTTTAGGGTTCTTTATATACAGTGTCATGTCATCTGAAAATAATGATACTTTTACTTCTTCCTTTCTAATTTAGATTCCTTTTATTTCTTCTTCTTGACTGATTGCTGCAGTTAGAACTTCCATTGCAATGTTGAATAAGAGTGGTGAAAACTGACATCAGTGTCTTGTTCCCAATCTTAAGGGAAAGGCTTGTAGTTTTTTCCCATTTGAGTAGGATGTTGGCTGTGGGCTTGTTATATTTGGCCTTTATGATGCTGAGGTATGTTCCTTCTATTCCCACTTTGCTATGAGTTTTTATCATAAATGGATGCTAGATTTTATCAGATGCTTTTTCTGTATCTATTCCTATGATCGTGTGATTTTTATTTTTCATTTTGTTAAGTTCTGTATTATTTTTATTGATTTGTGAATATTGTGCCAATGTTGCATTCCTAGAATAAATTCCACTTGATCATGGTGTATAATCTTTTCAATGTATTGCTGGATCTGGTTTGCTGATATTTTGTTGAGGATTTTAACATCTACATACATCAGGGATATTAGCCTATAATTTTCTTTCTTTATACTGCCCTTATCTGATTTTGAAATCAAGATGAGGATGGCCTTGTAAAAACAGCTGCAGGACTTCCCCCTCCCTTTTGAGATTTGTAATAGTTTGAGGACAGGTGTTAGTTCTTCTTTGAGTGTTTGGTAAAATTTACCTGTGAAGTCATCCAGTCAGGGGCATTTTGGTTGTTTTGGGGAGTTTTATGATTACTATTTCCATTTCACTAGTTGTAATCTGTCTATTCAGACTCTCTAATTCTTCATCATTTAGTTTTAAATATTGTATGTTTCTAGGAATTTTTCTGTTTCATACAGAATGTTCAATTTGCTGGTATATAATTTGGTCATATTTCCTTAAATGCTTCGTATTTCTTTGATATCAGTTGTTACTTCTATTCTTTCATATTTGATTTTATTTATTTGGGTCCACTCTCTTTTATTCTTGATAAGTCTGGTTAAATGTTTGTCAATCTTGTTTATATTTTCAAAGAACCAGCTCTTGGATTCATTAATCTTTTATATTTTGTTTTTAGACCCTATTTGATTTATTATTGCTCTGTTCTTTACTACTTTCTTCCTTCTATTCATTTTGGGTTCTGTTTATTGCTCTTTTTTCAAATTTCTTTAAGTGTAAAAATTAGATTGTTTATTTGAGATTTCCCTTGTTTCTTGAGATAGGCCTATAATGCTATGAACTTCCACCTTAAGACTGCTTTCTCTGTGGTTCTCATATTCATTTGTTTCCAAGCATTTTTTGATTTCTTCTTTGACCTCATTGTTTATCCATTCATTGTTAATTAATGTTATTTAGTCTCCATGTGTTTGAATGTTTTCCAGTAATTTTTATTATAATTGATTTCTAGTTTCACACCATGTGGTCAGAGAAAATGCTCAATATGATTTCGATCTTCTTGAATTTATTGACTTATTTTGTGTCATAACAAGGGAATGTTTCATGTGCACTTGAGAAGAGTACATTCTGCTGCTTTGGGATAAAATGTTCTGTAAATATCAATTAAATCCATCTGATCTTGTGTGTCTTTTCAGGTTGCTGGGCTTTTGATGTTTTGTCTGGAAGACCTATACTTTAATGTCATTTGGCATGTTAAAATTCCCTATTAACATTATATTGCTGTCAATGTCTCCCTAAATGTACACCAAGATTTTCTTTATATATTTAGATGCTTCTATGTTGAGTGCATATATATTTACAAAGGTTATATCCTTTTGTTGAATCAACCCCTTTATTAATATGTAGTGTTTCTTTGTCTCTGGTTATGGCATTGTTTCAAGTCTATTTTATGTATATATAAAAGTATTGCTAACTCAGCTTTTGTTTGTTTCCATTTGCACGGATTATTTTTCTACCTCTTCAATTTCAATTTGTGTGTTTCTTTTGCCTGAGGTGGGTCTCTTATATATAGCATATATATGAATCATGATTTCCTATCCATTCACCTATCCTATGCCTTTTGATTGGAGCATTTATTATTTATTGACATTTTATTCTTTATACCTATGTTTCTCTCTCTCTCATATATATATATAAGAAAATATATATATATGTGTGTATATATATATATATATATATACATTCTTCTCTTTCACCTCCTTCTCCTCTCCCTCCCCCTCCCCCTCCCCCTTCTTCTACTTCTTCTCCCTCACCTTCTCCTTCTCCTTCTTTTTCTTCTCCTCGCAGGCCATTTAATATTTTTTTGCAATATAAATTTGGTGGTAATGAACTCCTTTAGCTCCTTTATTTTTTTAGTCCAATAAGCTATTTATTTTGTCTTCAATTTTAAATGGTAGCCTTGCTGGATAGAGTAGTCTTGGTTGTAGGTCCTTGCCTTTCATCATTTTGAATATTTATGCCAATTTCTGCTGGCCTGAAGTGTTTTTGTTGTGAAATCAGCTGGAAGCCTTATGGGAACTCCCTGAGAGGTAACTAACTGGCTCTCTCTTGCTGCTTTTAAGACACTCTCTCTTTTTTTTAACAATTGCCATTTTATATGATGTGTCTTGGTGTGGACCTCTTTAGGTTCATCTTGTTTGAGACTCTCTGCCCTTTTTAGACTTATGTGTGTTCTTCCTTCACCAGGTTAGGAAAGTTTTCAGTCATTATTTTCTCAAATAGGTTCTTGATCCCTTGCTCTCTTGTTTTCTTCTGGTACCCCTATAATGCAGGTGTTGTTATCCTTCATGTTGTCCATAAGGTCCCTTAAACTATTTTCATTTTTAAAATTCTTTCTTCTTTTAGCTATTCTAATTGGGTATATTTTTCTAACTTGTTTTTTAAATCACTGGTTCAATCCTCTGCTTCATCCAACCTAATTTTTTTTCTTTCCAGTGTATTCTTCATCTCAGATATTGTATTCTTCATTTTTTGACTATTTCTTTTTTATGGTTTGTATGTCCTTTTTCATGCTGTTGTGTATCATTAAACCCATTGCTTTGAACTAAGTATCTGATGAATTACTTGCCTCCATTTCATTTAGCTCTTTTTCTGGAGATTTCCCCTGTTCTTTCTTTTTGGGTATGTTTGTCTCTCCATTTTGGCTACCTCTTTGTGTTTGTTTCTATGTTTTAGATAGATCTGCTATAACTTCCAATCTCATGGGTTAGCCTTATGTAGTAGGTGTCCTGTAAGATCCAATGGTGCAGTCTTTTGTGATCACCTGATTGGGTGTTCCAGGAATGTCCCTTGTGTAGGTTATGTGGGTCCTCCTGTTGTAATTGAGTCTTGATTGCTATTGGCCCATTCATGCATGGGATCGACTCTCAGGGTGGCTGACTGTAAGGCTAAATCCCAACCATGATGTGTAAGGTGCTGTGCTGCTGTTGACCACACAATGTAGAATTTGTATTAGCCAGGTTTGGTGCATGCCAAATCTCGCTTTGGATATGCTGCTTGTGAAGCTTATTGGATTCTGCTGTGATGTTGTCTGAATCTGGCCAGAGTGTGTTTGTTCTGCACCTCTTGGGAGGGATCGTGGTGAAAGCCAATGTAAAAACCTGCCTGTGACTTGCCCTGGCAACCTGTTTGATTCTACAGGTGATCCACAGTTCGTGGCTTCTTCTGCTGGGCCTGGGTACATGTGGGAAGGACTGAGTTATGTGCCAAGTCTGACTTTTACCAGCACCAGGCTAGGCAACAGGTCAGAAAAAGTCCCAAGGCACCCTGAGATCCACTTCTGGCTGCCTCACCCTGCCTCTGCCTGCCAGCTGCCTATTAGGCTCAGTCCATTAAAGTACCTCTCTTGGTACTTAAGTTGCAGGAGATAGGTTCATAGTGAGTCACCAGGTAAGGGTGAGTGGTGGTCACCAGTTTGATACATGTTCAAACTTGGTACTAGTCCTAGGTTTGAGGCCACTCAGCAAATATTTCCAGGTGTTCCAAGTGTAGCTAACATCCGCTGTGTGCTTGCATACCTTTGTGTTGGGGTGGGATCTCAGGGAGTCCTCAGAGTAAGGCCAGCAGAGTTTATCAGGCCCCAAATGAGCAAGATTTGGCCACGGAAAGAGAGGGCTTTGCTCTGGTCAGGCATGCAAAGGAAAAATGTCTCTTGTTCAAAAGACACATACCTCAGTCTGTTTCAGATTCTGTCTGGAGGAGACAGAGCCTAGGAGTGTGACCACCAGGAGTAGGGAGGATGTAGAGGTGCTGGTCAGTCTTTGGGGAAGGTGAGGGGTATGATTCTTGCCCCAGAGCCCCACTGCTCAGTCTGTGCTGGGTTTTGCCCAGACTTTGGCAGGTCAGAGCCACTAGCTAGTCAGACAGGTAGGACCTCTGGACCCCAGAGGGTGAGTCTTCCAGGAGCCCAGAAGATGATTCTAGGGATGCCCCATGAGGTGGAGGCACAAGATAGGTTCACGGGAAAGTGAGGGAAATGGCCCTTGCCCCAAAACCACACCACTCAGTCATTGATACCCCCTGAGTCTGCCCAGAGCTCTACTCAATGGCCAAAACAGATGACTCCTCAGCAGGGCATAAGCTCCCCCAGGGTGGCATGAGAGGGAGTCTATACTATAGGGCTATTGCTTTCCCAGGCTGACATTGCAGGAAGGGGATTTCTCCAACCAAGAAGGATGGCATTTTTGGTATGGGAGAATGACTGAGCACCAGGATCCTGGCAGCTGTCACTTCAGCTCTCTCCCCAGAGCCACAAACCCCAGATTCTCCTCACATCACACTAATCCACTTTATTCTCCCTCCATAGTAACACAAGGTGAGTGACAATTAATGAAATTTTGTTCACTGGCCCTCTACATTTATCTCTATATTTACATATTTTAGTATTCTTTATTCTTCCTCCAGTTCTGTGCTTCCATCTGAAATCATTTTCCTTCAGCTGAAAGAACTTTCTTTAATATTTTTCTGTAGTTGCAGTTGTCTGGAGAAAATTGTTCTCAACCTTCACTTTGCTGAAAATGCCTGTATTTTTGCCTTTATTTTTGATCTTCATTTTACGTCCATTTTATTATAGAATTTTAACTTCACCTTTTTAAAGTACCATTCCATTGTCTTCTGGCTTCCAGGATTCCATTGAAATGTCAGACATCAATTTTATTATACTTCATTTGAATGTAATATCTTTTTACTCGGGAGTACTAAAGATTTTTTCTTCGCTTTTAGTTTGTATTGTGTTGGTAAAAAAAAAGTTCATATAGTCTTTTCCATAAAATAAAAGACACATTTTTCATTTTCACCAATAACTTTATTGATTTGGATATTTTGAGTATATGTCAGCTATCTCCTGCATGGTATACCATAGACTGTTTTCAATTAATGTCTCAATTTGATCACTGTCAACTTCAACTGGTCTATACAACCATGGAGCATTGTCCAGGGAGAAATCTCCAGCACAAAACTTCACAGACCACTTTTGATACATTTGATCAGTCATAGCATATTCTCCATACACTGCACAAATTTTTTTTTGCATCTCAGTTGTGCTTTTACTGTTCTTGAAGTAATAAAGAATAATAGGCAAAAAAGTCACATATTTTCTTCCATCTTCACTGTTAAAATGGCTACTCAAAAATTTAACAATTTTGATAAGTTCTTTTCAATGCATGTTGATATGACACTTGTCACAATACAATCTAAAAAAGTTTTTTCAGATGAAGTTGAAAACAAGTAAGCACTATTAGAGCTATCATGTGGGGGGGGAGGAAAGAACTTTTGGCCAACCATAGAAGTTTAATTTAGTGCAGCTAGGGATGGTTTCTTTGTATTTATTTCACTTAGGGCCAACTGAGTTTTGTGAATCTATTGGTTTGTGTCTTCAGTCTTTTTGAAAACCACAGCAATAACCACTTCAAATATTTCTTTGAACCTGTTTTGTATGGAATTTCCTCATGGAATTTCACTCACATATGTTAGACCTTTTGGCTGAGCTTCATGTTTCTTTTATGCATTTTGTTTTCCTCATTCTTTCTCCAAACCCCAGACACTGTACTTCCCTTTATTTCTTATTGATCAATTTCTGAGTTCATTAATTGTGTATTTTGCTGATTATGGTCTTATTTTATACCCATCCAAATAGAGATCTTAATTCTAAATATGTTATTTTACATTTCTAGACCATCTGTTTGATTGTTTTATGAATTGCAATCCTCTGTTGAAATTTTTTATTTATATTTTTATTTTTTATTGTGTACATCTCTTCCAATGTTTTCTTTAACATATTAATCATAATTATTTTTAAGTATTTTTATTGATTATGCTATTACAGTTGTCCCCTTTTTTCTACCCTTTATTCCCTTCTGCCCTACACCTCCCACACCAGCATCCTGTTCTCTCCCATACCAGTTCACATCCCTGGGTCATACATATAAGTTCTTTGGCTTCTATACTTCCTATACTATGCTTAACCTCCCCTGTCTATCTTGAACTTACCATTTATGCTTCTTATTCTCTATACCTTTTCCCCTATTATCCCCCCTCTCACTCCCCTTTGATAACCATACATGTGATCTCTATTTCTGTGATTCTGTTCCTGTTCTAGTCATTTGCTTAGTTTGTTTTTGTTTTTGTTTTTTAGATTCAGTTGTTGGGAGCTGTGAGTTTGTTGTCATTTTACTGTTCATATTTTTGATCATCTTTTTCTTAGATAAGTCCCTTTAACGTTTCATATAATAAGGGCTTAGTTATGATGAACTCCTTTAACTTGACCTTATCTGGGAAGCACTTCATCTGCCCTTCCACTCTAAATGATAGCTTTTCTGGATAGTGTAATCTTGGATATAGGCCCTTACTTTTCATGACTTTAAATTATTCTTTCCAGACCCCTCCTGCCTGCAAGGTTTCTTTTGAGAAATTAGCTGACAATCTTATGGGAACTCCCCTGTAGGTAAGTGTTTTTCTCTTGCTGGTTTTTAGTCTTTGAGAAGCAACTGACATTGTTTTCAAACCTTCTATCCTATTCCAGTTTTCTACTGCTGCTTAACAAACTACCCCAAAAGTTAGTCATTTAAAATAATGTGGTGTCAATACATGGCTCTCCCACCACCTGTGATGAGGGCTGGCCAAAAGGCCCCTGGCCAGCGGGACTGTGTATTGTTTTGACAATAGATTGTAACTCCTTCCCTATCTCCTTTTGTAGAGGACTCTTGTCTTGTGACTGTTTCTTGACTTCTCTTTCTGCATGTACACACTGAGGTAATCTAGTTTAGAGTCACATGTAGGACACATACCTCCTTTGTCTGCAACCCCTTATAATGAACCTCAAACTGGAGGAGCCATGGTCTCTCTCATACCGGCCTGCTGCTGTCAGTACACTCCCCTGTAATGTGAATAATAAACAGCATGTCTACATCAGCTACTCCACTGGGTGTTTTTTTTTTCCCAGAATATCATGAACACTTAAGCAACTCCCTGGTTTGGGGCTCCTGTGTTACAAAGAGCAACATTTATTTTGACCATGAACCTATATTTTGCATTGGTCTTGATAGAAATGCCTCATCTCTGTCCCATGGGGCATTGCCTGGAGTGGCTCCACTGAGTTTGGATCAGTTTCCACGATGGTTTACTCACATGCCTGGTAAGTTGGTGCTGTCTATTGTCTGACAGCTTAGTAGGGCCTATTGGCCAGGATTCCTCTATACATGAGTTTCTCCATGGATCTGTTTGGATAGTCCTACAGCATGGAGTCTGAGTTCTAAGAGGCAAGAAATGGAAGCTGCAAATCTCTTAAAGCTTAAGCTTAGAATTTGCAATAGCATCATTACTGCAGTATTGTGATTGCCAGATAAGTCACTTAGCCTGTTCAGATTCAAGGGTAGGGACATAGATCCCAACTCTTACTTGGAGAAATGTTTAATAAGTGATGATCATCTTTAATTCATCATTTGTGTGCCATTGTAGAACTATATAAGTGTTCAATGAGAAAAATAAGCCACACCTTTGGGTTTTCTAAGCTTCTAATATAGTATCTCAGCCTTTCACAAATGTCATAAGCCTCACTAATTTCTTTTTACTTTAGGAAAGTGCCTTTAAGTGGTTCATTCCAAATGTAATCCACATTCTGGACCCAGAGTCTGAAAATGTTCCCAGAGGTGAAATTACTGGGGATCATCACTTAGCTCTAAACAGTATCCTTCTGTCTGGAATTCAGATCCATCTTTGCTGTTTCTATAACTCTCCAACAACCTGAAACCACAACAGTTATTGAAATTGCCCATTAAGAATATGTTAACTAAGAAGAGAAGAGAGTCCAAGAGACAATGTCAAGAACCTCTAAATTTAAAGACAAAAAGGTGAAGATTATATCAAGAAAAAATAGCTAGAGAGGTAAGAAGAAAGCCAGGAGAGTGCAGTGTCATGGAAGCAAAGGTTGAGTGTTGAATAGGTGGGAGTGGTTTACATTAGACTACAGTGTCACAGACAAGACAGTTAAATAAGGAATGAAAGCCTGATTTGAATTTAAGGACAGGAAAACAAGGTGCAAGAGATGTTGTAGTGCAAGGATGGGTATAGCAGCCAAAAGGCTATGAATTAAGGAGTGAATGGGAGGGGCCTGATTAAATGAAGGCAATGTGAGTGGATGACTATTTCAATGAATCTTGTAGGAATTAAAAAAAGAAAGAAGCCATGATAGGTAAAAGGGACCAGGAGATTGAGTGAGGGGTTAATTTTTATATAAATAGAAGATATTTAATTTAAATATAGGATAAACTTGGAATGCTAATAGAAATATGCCAATAGAAAGAAAGTGACTGAATCTATGGGAGACCAAAAAGATAATTGATGAATAACAAATTCTTTTTAGAAGGAATGAGGTTTCAACCCAGAACAGAGGTGGAAATATTAGACCTAGGCTGGATTAGCATGGTAGAAATGATGAAGAGGTAGGCAAATTCTTCTCTTCTATGAAATCAAGAATCAAAAAGCAAAAAAATAGATGTCCATGCAGTTAAGTTTTAGGTAGGGTAGCAGAAAATGGAGAAGATTTTGATAAAATGGATTTCATTTTCTTAATGAGATAGTGGTTTAGTTTTCTCTTAAAAACGTGAGAAGGCATACAAGGGTAGATGATATAAGAAAAGATGAAGTTTTATTTTTCATAGGGAATAGGAAAGAAAGACATATAAAGAATATTGGGAAACTTTGAGTCTAATTGAGGTTTATAAGTCAGCATTCAGTCTGTGAGGTTTGTGGTATACGAAAACATAGAAATCAAACAGTTAATTTGATTTGGAGTTGGAGTAAGGGGACATGTGAAACAGAAGAACAATGGATCAAAGGAACTGATGATTTTGGCAAATGACTGGTTGGTGCAGTGGTCCAAGAAGTCTAGGCTAGAAGGATGTACACTTAAGATAAAGTGGTAGAATGTAATGTTAAAGTAATCATGGGTGTTTGGATGAGGTCAAAGATCAAGGTAAAGTCAGAGGTTTATGGCCAGGAAGTAAGATATGGAAAGTTAAGTTTTCAGAGGTGGAAGGGTTCTGAATGACAGCAAGGTACACACAGTAGTTGCCTGAAGAGATGGCTGAAATGAAGGTGTGGTAAAAAGCCATTGATGCTTAAGGAGACTAAGGGCTTCAAGGTTTGGTTGCTAAACTATTAGCACAAACGAAATCATTTAAAAAATGCTGACAGGATTAGAGGCATTGATGAAGGCTAAGAACCAGATTCTCAAGTGTATGACTGAAAGATTCTGATAAGAGATAAGGTAAGTGTCAGCAACAGAAATAGCAAATGGTTCTTGGCATAGAAGGGGCATGTATTTTCAAGGAGCAGGAGAGAGGAGCAGCATAGTTTTGGGATTATGAGAACTCCAGAACAGGAGGACTCCATCTTCCAATACTAAAGGTCTATGGAGTGAGGGTTAATGAACACAATCATTTTCAGAAGACCACAGATAGTAGGAATTCTCAGTGGGTAAACCAGGTGTCATTTATGATGAAGTGAAGTTATCCCTGTTGCTATTGTCTGCCTTCTGCTGCCACAGGCAAGAGATGACCCTCTGCTGAGGACTGGCTGCTTTCAAATGTGTCTCTGAGACAGCTCACCTGACCAAGAGAAAGCATGTCTGGCATCACTCCCTAAACCCCTTAGCACTCTGAAGATTGTAAGGAGCTCCCAGACCCTGGATCCTGAAACTTGTTCACATAAGCAGAGCTTCCCTCCCCTTACCTGAGCAACCAACAGCTTCTCCCATCTGCTGTTCTCACTCTCTGCTAAAGCATCATGACATTAATTGTCATGAACTGGTGCAGTAAGAACAGAGACAGACTTCATACCAAAATGGACACTCACGTCATGACAGACCAATGGCTCAGTGTGCTATAGGAAATAACAGCTCACTGTCACAGAAAAATGAGGCAAGGAATAAGCATCAAATGATTCCCCTAGTAGCCCAGACAGCAAACTGAGCAGAACAGGACAACAGTGGGCCCTACAGATTCATATGTTGGTGATACAGTTTCTGCAAAACAAGATCAGGCATCTGTTTAAATTACAGTTGTTAATTTGGATGCCGTTGGTTTTATAGGTTTGTTTCTATCTTATTTGCAGATTTGATTCATTTTTTGAAGCTATAAGTATTTTAATATTTGTACAAATTTAAGTAACGTTATAATTCAGTATTAGAATCTATGGGTTCTTTTTCTGGAAAGAGGATCAAACTATACATTATTCTATTTTGAGAAAGCGATACAAAGAAAGCCAAATGGCACAGAAGTCTCAGCTGAAGACGGATCACAGTAACTGCACAGAGCCAACTTTGCAGTTCCTCTAGGTTTGCCTGTGAGGCTTGAGAATGAGATCATAAGTCTTTAGAATCTTCACTCTAAAGGCCTTGGAAGGAAGATCTCAGCTTTGCAAACATTGTCTTGTTTATGCTGTGCTTTAGCTTAATAAAGAAGGGGGTGGGGAGGGAAGGAAGTGATACTCTCCTCTGTGTCTGCAGGTACCCTAGGGAATAACTGTATGGAATTACACTCTCTCTTACAAACACTTTTACTTCACATGTCTGCAATTCAAGGATAACAGAATGCAAGATACCCTTATATTATCAAGATGGCCCCAACTCAAAGTCTCCTGGAAATGCCACTTGTAATCTTAAAACAAAACCCACCTTCCCTCTTCAAGCAGAGTCAGCAGTTTAATTATGCTAAGTACTTTTCATCCTAGGAGGATTCAGGTTACTGAATTAAGCAAAAGAAGAGCATTCTTTCAAAGGCTTAAGGCTGTACATTTAGAAAGCTGGTAAGTGTTTCACATCAGAAAGTCTACAACCTTTTGGGTAATTTCCAAGAATTGCATTTTACAAACTCACTTTCCAATTCAAGCAAAGAGATGCCCTAATACCCTAGCTCTTTAAAAATGATCCTTGGCCTTCCGAAGGTTTTCTAGATACTGTTAATATGGATGGAGACTTTTAGAACTGACAAAAGATAAACATTTGGTTGAACATAAAAATGTGCTTGTTCAAGCTGTAAATTATATTCAATTACATACAAAGAGTAGTATCTTAAGTCTCATGCTTATCATACTTGTGAGTTTCAACTCATTAAACTCAGAGATAATGGTCAAAAAGAAGGACTCTGTCAGCAGCAAGCCATACATCCCACTGGGCTGTCCCTTCCCTGGCCTGCATCATTCTAGCTCTGCATGTTGGCAAAACCAATTCACACCTCAAAAAGTTTAAGATAAAGTAGAGAGAGCCCTGGCCAGGTAGCTCAGTTGGTTGTGTGTCATCTCATACACCAAAAGGTTGCAAGTTTGATCCCCAGTCAGGGCACATACCTAGGTTCAGGGCTTGATCCCCGGTCACAGTGTATATGAGAGACAACAGATGGAGAGAAACCAATGGATGTTTCTCTCTTACATAAATGTTTCTCTCTCTCCCTTCTCTCTCTAAACTCAATAACTATGTCCTTGGGTGGGGACTAAAAAAAAAAATTAAGGAAAGAAAAGTAGAGAGAGACATCCAGGGTGTGACAATGGGAAGTATAACCAATAATAGAAGGCCCATGTGCACCCTGCAAAGGTACTGGAAAATGTTGCTTCAAGCATACAAAGAAGCAGATGAGGCCTTTTAATGGAAATCCTAGGAGGTGAGGAATCTTTCCTCACATCCAACCATTCCCACCCACAAGGCAGCAGTCCAAAGCCAGGTAGATTCCATTTTGCTCTCCTTGGAGAGAGCAATTCAGCTCTCAGCTGGTGCTCTCCTTGGGAAAGAGAGCTGACTCAGCCACAGAGGGAAGCACAAGTGACACCCTGTTTGGTCACTGAGGCCTTGTCACAACCTTTGCAGCAGCACTTCTCTTTTTTGCTGTTTATTCTCACCCCAACTATGATCCTTGAGTGACAGAGATATCCAATAAGTCATTCACAAGAAAAAGATGATACTATGCTAACCAAACCAGAAATGTTTGCATTTGTTAAAGACCTCATGGGGAGCACAACTTCAGCACAGAGAACAAATTGCTGATGTTGAAATTTCAAGTATTAATGAAGAAGATGTGTGGTGAGAGGAGGTTTTTCCTACAACCTTCAAATCACATTCATTGGGTCATTCCTGTCACTAGGCCAGCCCTGATGATGAACAGGCATTAGATTTGTTCAAAAGATGTTGATTGAATAAATCCTGAAAATCAGGCATTGTATTAGGTCTCTGCTCTGGAGAGAGACATAAGTCTTGAAGAACAGAACTAAGAGTCCAAATTCACTTTTAATGAGTGGAATTTGTTATATTCTATGTGTCCTTATGTGCCCAAGATATTATTGTGTATCTCAGATATTCCTCACAATGTTTTGAAGTCTTGGCATTGTCACTGTATCAGTTATCTATTGCCATATATCAAACCACCACAAAACAGTGGTTTAAACTACTCCTCTCCCAAGATACATTTATTGATTTTAGAGAGAGAGGGAGAGAAAGAGAAAGAAACATTGATGGGAGAGAGAAACATCGATGTAAGAGAAAAACATCAATCAGTTGCCTTTGTACATGTTCTAAATGGGAACCAAACCCACAACCTAGGCATGTGTCCTGACTGGGAATCAAACCCATGACCTTTAGAAGCACAGGACAACACTCCAACAAACTGAACCACATGGGCCCGGGTTTGGTTCATTATTCTGCTAAGCAGTTCTTGTGTGGGCTCTTATAGTCTCTGCTGGGCTCCCTCATGTCTTTGTTCACTTGGTAAATTGGCAGGAGGCTGGCTGGTCCCAATAGCCTCACTCACTTGGTTGGTAGTTGGCTGGATGTTGACTCGGACAATGGGGGTAACTGGGTCACGTGCCTCTCACAATTCATCGGGATAGCTTAGGTTTCATAGCACGACAGATGTAGGGTTCCAATAGTAGATAGAAGGCGAGCTCAATGTGCGAGCACTTTAGAAATGTCTTCTTGTGTCAGATTCACTGCAGTCCCTTGGGCTCAAGCAAATTGCACAGCCCAGCATGACTCATTGTCAGGAAAGTCAACACAAAGGTGTAGATACTTCTAAATTTCTACTCCTTAATGTCAGATAATGCTTAGAAAGAGGGATTATGCTGGCAGCAATAGGGATCATTACTGGAAAAATCAAGCCACACTACATATTATATATACCTGGTTAAACAAACAAACAAACAAGAATCAAGAATCATCCCTCTAAAGCTGGGCTTCCCAGACTTTTGAGTTTTGTGGACCAATAATATTTAGGAAGAAATAAGGGAAAGGGGAGTAAAACCTAGGATTGCTGAGATTTTTATTTTGTTGACTAAGCATATTAAATAACAAAGAGGTAATTACCATGTACTGTCATCATTACTTTGGTAAAAGAAAGGACATTTCAATACCAAAGTAGGAGGAATACATATTTTAGAATATACTAGTCCTCTAGCTAGGATAAATTTGGTTTTATGAAAAGTTATCTCTATTGTCTTTATTTTTCTCATTTCATAGAATGTCCTTAGTCAGGCAGCTGACGTCTCAGAACCCCTGTAACAGGGCAAGGTGTGGTTGCTGAATAGCTGTCTCACTCAGTATGTGCTGAGCATGCTTGTTAGCACTGCCTCTCATGCTTTAAGAAGTGAGAAAGGTAAGACAGCAATCTTCCTCAAAATATTGTGGTCCAGCCTTGAAGTAAAGACTGAGAGTTAACATAAATGGTCTAAATATTTGGAAAACAGAAACTCCAAGTACAGATAAGAATTGCAAAATTAGGACTTCTGGCCAAGATGGAGGCATAGGTAGATATACTTTGCATCCTTGTACAACCAAAAGAAGAACAACAACAAATTTAAAAACAAAAATAACCAGAACTGCCAGAAAATCGAACTGTATGGAAGTCCAAAAACAAAGGAGTTAAAGAAGAAATATTCATCCTGACTGGTAGGAGGGGCGGAGACGGGCAGCCAGGGTGGAGAGGAATTGTGGCAAGGCAGTGGCTGGCAGACCAGGCAGCCCCACATTTGTGTGTGGATAATCCAGGAGGAACAACTGGGGAACAAGATAGACCATGCAACCCAGGGTTCCAGTTCAGGGACATAAAAGCCTCAAACCCTCTGACTGAGAAAACCTGTGGGGGTTTAGGTGGCAGGAGAAACTCCCAGCCTCACAGGAGAGTTCATTGGAGAGACCCACAGGGTCCTAGAACATACCCAAAACCACCCATCTGGGAATCAGCACCAGAAGGGCCCAATTTGCTTGTGGTTAGCAGAGGGAGTGACCAAAAATTGGCAGAGAGCTGAGCAAGTGGCAATGTTCCCTCTTGTACCCCTCTCCCACGTACAGCACCACAACACAGCTACATAGGTGCCCCCTGGTGAATACCTAAGGCTCTGCCCCTTACTACATAACAGGTGTGCTATGCTGTTTTTTGGGCCACAAAAAAAATATGCCCCAAATGAAAGAGCAGATCAAAGCTCCAGAAAAAATACAACTAAGCGATGAAAAGATAGCCAACCTATCAGATGCAGAGTTCAAAACACTGGTAATCAAGATGCTCACAGAAATGGTTGAGTATGGTCACAAAATAGAGGAAAAAGTGAAGGCTATGAAAAGTGAAATAAAGGAAAGTGTACAGGGAACTAACAGTGAAGGGAAGGAAACAGGAACTCAAATCTATGGTTTGGAGCAGAAGGAAGAAATAAACATTCAATCAACAGAATGAAGAAACAAGAATTTAAAAAATGAGGAGAGGCTTAGGAACCTCCAGGACATCTTTAAAGGTTCTAACATCCAAATTATAGAGGTGCCAGAAGGAGAAGAGGAAGAGCAAGAAATTTAAAACTTATTTGAAAAAATAATGAAGGAGAACTTCCCCAATCTGGCAAAGGAAGTCCAGGAAGCCCAGAGAGTCCCAAAGAAGGTGGATCCATGGAAGCACACACCAGGGCACATCATAATTACATTACCCAAGGTTAAAAATAAGGAGAAAATCTTAAAGGCAACAAGAGAAAAGGAGACAGTTATCTACAAAGGACTTCCCATGAGAATGTCAGCTGATTTCTCAAAAGAAACCTTGCAGGCAAGAAGGGGCTGGAAAAAAGTATTCAGAGTCATGAAAGGCAAAGACCTACATCCAAGATTACTCTATCCAGCAAAGCTGTCATTTAGAATGGAAGGGCAGGTAAAGTGCTTCCCACATAAGGTCAAGTTGAAGGAGTTCATCATCACTAACCCCTTATTATATGAAATGTTGAAGAGAATTATCTAAGAAAAAGAAGATCAAAACTATGAACAGTAAAATGACTACAAACTCACAGCTATCAACAACCAAAGCTAAAACAAAAACAAAAACAAAAATGAACAAGCAAACAACTAGAACAGGAACAAAATCACAGAAATAGAAATGACATGGAAGGTTATCAGTGGGAAGGGGAATAAGGGGGGAAAAGGTACAGGGAATAAGAAGCATAATTGGTAGGTACAAAATGGGAGGGTTAAAAATAGTATGGGAAATGGAGAAGGCAAAGAATTTATATGTATGACCCATGGACATGAACTAAGGTGGGGGAATGATGGTGGGAGAGAGAGTACAGGGCAGAGGGGAATAAAGGGGAGAAAGAAATGGTACAACTGTAATGGCATAATCAATAAAATATTTTTTAATAAAAAATTGTAAAATTAACAAAAGTGAGGCTGGCCTATGACTGTGGTACCAGCTCAAAGTCAAGAGAGAAGCACAGTATTGCTAATTAATTTTCCATCTAATTCCTTAACCTCAGTTTAAATGGAAGCTTCCCAGAACCATTCTGAAGACTGTTCTTCCATACCTCATCTTCTGTGGCATCAGTTTAAATCACAGCTCTTCTGTGCAAAAATATATCTGCTTCCAAGCTGAGACTCATCAGGACTGCACTGGTGGCATTCGTACTGCAGGCCTCCAAACACATTGTCATTTTGACATATTTGGATTTGCTGATCACACTGAAATGAAAGGAAAAAAAATAGAGTTCCCAAGTCCACTGCTTTCTAAGGTTGTTGGAATTTCTTTGCCGAAGAGATGCCAGTTGAAATTAAACAAACATTCGAGGGAGTTGCCCATTTGCTTTCTGAAACCATGTAGCTATTTTCTCTAGGGATGTGGAGAGCAGGTAAGCCTGGAGTGGATCTGCTTACACTGGGGAGGTGTTTCTTAGTTTCCTGCCTGTTTCCTTCCACTCAGCACAGCAGATGGGGTGGCTCTCACTTGAACATCAGCCCACCAGAAGCTGAAAAGAAACCAATGCCAAATTTTGATCACTAAATTGTTATCCACTCTCATCTTTACATTCAAATAAGATGCTGTCTGGGGAAAACCTTTTGGGAGAAACCTAATTTTAAAATGACTATCATACAAATGCATTTAATACAGAAATAAAAACTCTTATTGTTTGTTACTTTTTATGAATATCCTTTTCTGTCAAGGCTTGTCCTTTAGCCAAAAGAACGGCACAGCAGCTAACTTCCTTCACTGTTTTTAAACAATATTTCTTTGCCTCAGAATGCTTTTGATTGCAGCATTATAAATTTGTGAGTTTAGAAAGATCTAGCAAGTTTCAAAGCTGGCCTCACACATTCTTATCACTGATAGAAAAATCTGCCCATTGGAAATGTAATAATCTAGTCCAGGTTTGTCACTTTTCAGACTAGGTAACAGAAATCCTAATGTCTAATGCAAAGGTTAGAATGTAGGGCTTCAGAATGTCAGTGCATTATTTTTTGAAATCTGCTCTCAATACTAGGTTCTACTTAAGGAAAATGTCCCGGCAGAAATTACATGATGTGTTTCTACTTGTTCTGAAAACCTCAGAAAACACTCTCCCAAGACAGAGCCATGTCCCTCCACAAACTACCACTTTTTTTTTTTAACTCTTCTAGACCATTCACGCAGAAACAAGTTTTCCTCATAATGACAGGTTATCAGAACCTGATTCCTAGTAGCATTATTTTCAGTTTTTAAATTCAGGATTCTATTAGTAAGAGAGTCAATTGAAGAAGACAGTACCACAGTAATTTGAAAACTTAATCAAAGGGATTTCCTTCTCAAAGTGCTCTGCTCTAGATTTCTTTCTTTAGCCTAACACATCCATCACTCCTATGAGAGAAGTCACCCACCTGTCCAGCTCTATTAAACCACAATCATACACCATTTTCAGATAAGCAGAGAACACTTGCTGCTAGAGGCTTGAATTAAACAACCAAAGATCACCGAGTCCCTGCCTGCCTTCTGCAGGAATGAAGTAGATACTAACAGATGGTCTTCATTACTCTTCGAAGTGACTAACTTTCTGTACAGGTCACCAGAATCAGAAGGTACAAAGATGGTCTCCTCTCACAGGCTCACCGGACTTGCCCCTCCACTGAGCTCCTACAGCAGTGGTCCCTAACCTTTTTGTCATCAGTGACCAGTTTCATGGAAGGCAATTTTTCCACAGACTGGGGATGGGGAGATGGTTTAGGATGATTCAAGAGCATTACATTCAAGCTCACCTCCTGTTGTATGGCCAGGTTCCTAACAGGCCCAGACTGGCACTGGTCTGGAGCGCAGAGGTTGGGGACCCCTGTCCTATAGTACTCAAATGACACTTCAGTTTTAATACTTAAAAACTACATATAATTGCTTCTGTGCATGGACACATTTTTATGAGCATATCATATCAACCCAAATTTCTTGTATACAATTTTCATAATGGTGAAAATGTAAAAATGTTACTCTCAATTCCAGAATGAGTGTTCAGTTTTCTCACATTTGTCTGTAATTATTACATCAAAACTTGGAAACATGGAAAGCCATGTATGGATGAGTGGGACCCCAGCATCACGGTGCACTGGAAGAGGGTGATGATAATGTGAGCTGTCTTTTAACACCTGCAGGCAACATTAGCAACTGCTTCCAGTGAGTCCATTAACACTCTGTCTAGTATCTGATCTGGCAATGGTTCCAGGCAACTTCAAGTTCACACTTGTGGGAATCCGCCTATCAGTTTAAAACACAGAATAATCTAAAGACTCTCTTGTAAAAAGAAATGCAAATTCACTACACTCTGAGGTGGATCAACTTTACTACAAAGTTGCATTTAAAAAAAAAAAAAAGCTCCTGACCCTATCACTCACCTACAATGGTTTTATTGGGTCTTTAGGATGATTGAGGAAGATGGAGGGAAGAGAGCAATTTCTCTCCCATTGTGAGGTTCCTGCCAGGTTGGCAGCTGTCTCCTTTTTCCCTAGGCCACCCTTGCTCCCAAGATTACCAGCAGCTGGTAGGTAACATAAGGAACACATACATTTCACCTCGTAGTAAAATGTCCTATTGGCCGTTGTGAACAGATACCTCAAACTGTACTGTGTCCAGAAGTCCAGAGATGATTTTCTTGCATTTTAAGAGATCAACCAGATAGTGGGAGTTCAGCCAAGACAATGCAGCCCTGGGTCAGAATGTGAATTGGACATATGTGATGAGGCAACGTCTGCAGGGTGGGAGGTGCAGTGAAAACACAGAAGTGGGCTTTCTCATAAGGAGATAAAAAATGTGTAAGGCACATGTGGTATGATAAGTGGGGATAAAATGGATATTATGTATCTGAAGAAAAATTTTTCAAAGAAAGGAAATACTGGATTAAGTAACATGAATGGAAACTGGGCCTTGGAAGAGCTTCAGTATGTGATCCTAAGTTTCTCATGTTTTGTAACGAGAAATAGAATTTATTAAATAAGTAAAATTAGGCAAACTTATTTTTGTCAGCAAAAAAACAAAAGTCTCAGTCAGCAAGACACTCAAGGACACAGGAATAGTAAAAGAGGAAGAAACCATAGAGTTGACGTTTTTGTGAAAAGGAACTGGGTAGAGTTTGACAGGGGATGGAAAGTAGGGACTTACTGTGTCTTCATGCTAGAAGGGGCTTGGTATGTTACATGCCTAGTGGTCCCTGAAGGCACCATAAATAAATCAAATCTTTGAAGACACTCATTGGCTCAGCTGTCTGCTAACGGGCCCCCTCAGTGAGGAACAGCCAACCTCATTACCAGGAAACTTCCAGCACTGTCCTGAGTTGTGCTGAAGAGCCTGAGAAGGCATCCTGCTACCCAGCCTACACTTTCCTTCTCACCCTCCACACACAGACTCACCTCACACAGAGGATGTCAGTGTGGATTAGCCTGGGTTTTTGAACCAAAAGATCTAGCACTCTCTCAACCCATCTCTCATATCAAACCAAATAAAAAAGTAAAATAAATCAACCGCAGCAAAGAATAAATACCTGACAAGTGATTTAATTTTCAGATGTACTTCTGATATCATAAGGGCCTCTTAGTACTCTAGTCATAGTCTTGGCTAGTATGGGATCTGTGTTTGAGAAACATATTTTAAGTCACTTTCAATTGCTAAGTCTGGAGGTGAAGAAGATACCTGGTCCAAGACCTGAGGGGTCACATGACCAATTATGGCTCTACCTTTGGTCTTTATAGTGGTCACACTTCTACGTTAAGAAAGCTCTCTCCTTTTCTGGAATGTGAACCTTCAGACTAATGTCTTTCTCCCCTCCCCTACTTTTTTTTTTTTTAAGACAAATTCTTGCCTTGAGCATGGTGCAGTAGGAATGTTCATAGGGGTGCTTTCTAGAGCATGGAAAACAATCTCCTCCATGTCCTGCACTGGTGACTACCATTCCCCCAAACAGTTACCCACTGGGCAGTTACTTTGCCTTCAGAAATATAACCAAGGGGCAAATATGTCACTCAGGATACTGATCTACTAACAGCCTTTGTCTGTTCATGCTTGTCTAGTTTCTTAAATCAGTTGGTGAGGTTGAGAGAAGGATGGATATTCATAATTCCTAATATTTGGGGGTATTTCTTAGTTTACATATATTTCATAAACATCATTTTACTGATCTTTACCCAAGAGATAAGTGGATATGATTTCTCCTTGCTGAAGACAAATCTGATACTCAAAAGAATAATAAAGTCAGTATGTGGCAGGCAGGATTAGCACCTGGGGCTCCTTACTCAGTATGCATTTTCCACCTTTGTTACATACAACTAAGTGATAAATGTGGAAGGAAAGAGAATGAGAAAAGGGGCCTTGCTGGGCGAGTGAAAGACCAGATGGGCACCACTGAGGAAGTGGTGGGGTAGGAAGGAGGAATCCCGGATGCTGAATCTGCAGGTGGTTTGAAAGTGGGGAGGGGAATGAAGCTATTTCAGAGATGACGGAAGGAGTCACAGCCAACATTAGGAGCCAAGTAATAGTGTACTATAGACCAAAATATAAGTCACCAAGAGAATGTAAAGAAAACTTTCTGTCTTATTTGTGGCTTGAAGGAATGTGGTCTAGGAAAGAGGACATTGGACTGGGAATAAGAGAACTAATGTCGACCTAGCTCTGCCAGGGACAAGCCTGGGCATATGAGTTACACTTCCTGGACCCACTTTCTTCAGGTGCAAAACAGAGGACTTGACTCAGATCATCCTAATGTCCCAGGAAGTCTCAGACACCTATAACCCTGATTCATGTGCACTTTTGATGTTGAGGAGAGGGAGGGGGCACTGAGAGTGGCAGAGGGCTAACATGGATCCCAAATAAATCTTTTCCAGTTCCCCATGTTATGGTTTTCCTTGAATCAGTATGAGAGGACTAGACTCTGGCCTGTGGTATTTGGGGACAAGATCCCCAGTGATAGCACTTGAATGATGTTCCCATCGGCGATGGGATGGGAGAGTGACCAAATGAGACTAAATTTAAACCATTTTCTCAAAGTGAAATGCCTTTGTTGGCCCCTTCCAGATGCTTCAAAGAGCAGTACAAGGATAAGAGGAATTCTGAGATTGTAAATTAGAAGCAGCCTTAAAGCCCTGGAGAATTTGTACGGGGTTATGCCACGGGGCCAACACACGTCAACATTCATCCAGCCTTCCATCAGGCACCTTTGACCAACACTAAAAGCCTGTTACCAAGAGAAGAGAGAATAATTTCTCTCCCTTTAGTCCTTTCTCCTTCCCAAAGTGGTGCTAGCCATTGGGAGTTGTAATTGCAGACATCATCCATGGACTCTGGATATAAATTTCACAAAGGGCAGGACCTTCCATTATGAGTGGGAAGATAGCTTTAATTTTAAAAAAATCAATATATTGTTTCCAATCATTAGAATCCCATGTCCATGGCAAAAATCAATCCTTTTCATGTGAAAAGACTTACATTCGCATTCAGATGTTATTTTACACATGAGTCATTCAGAGAGGTGGGGAGGGTCTTCCTGAGGCCCTGGATGGGCCCCAGCCCTAGCCAATCTGAGAGCCATGGGTTCTTCCGATAACCAGTTTTCAAAAAAGCTGTGACCTAAGAAATTCTACGTCGCACCACAGAGGTTTACAATTCTGTGCAGTGAAAAGGACAGCTCATCTCGACAGGTTCTTTCCTCATTCTTCCAAAACCTCAAATGAAAGAAAAATGAAAAGAAAAGCTGGAATCTCATTTGAAAGAAGGAAACATTTTCCTTTTGCAGTGATCTCTCAAACTCTGTCAGGATGGCAAATTGTTACCACAGCATTCAACCAACAAGCACCAGGGGATTCTAATGTTCAAAATGAGCTGCATTAAAAAAATAATTTATCTACTGGTGCAAGAAAATGCCTTTGATTTTAATCAGTGGCAAGGGTTTGAGTCTCTCTTCTCGTTTCCTTCGAAACAGCAGCAAATGGAGATAGTGCTGATGGTCCTGGAGAGCATCACGTGTTACTGAAATAGACTGAAATAGACTCTTGACAGTGTTCAATTCCCAGAGGGGCTATTCCATTTCCCACACAACATAATAGTAATGATCTTATGAAGAAATTTTGCCTTTATGGAAACAGTTCATTTCTAAAAACATTCTAATGTCAAGCTAAGTGTGAAGCTTCCTAATAAAGAAATAAAAGAAAACAAGGATTCTAATTAAAAACATTGTTTAAGGAGACACTTGTGAGAAAAGAAATCACACTTTGCATGGAAAACTTAATCATCTATATTGCTAAAAAGCACACTGCGGATTATTCAAGCCAGTTTCCCTGACTCTATTTCTTGTTATTATCAATGTTTTTCAAGCCCAGCTCTTTGGGGTCTAGTTTCCCTTAACTCCAGCTGAGCAGTTCCTCCCTTTAAAGTTAGTGTGAACCAGATGCCCAAAAGAGCGATGAATGCTCAAGGAATTCCTAGCCTATTTGCTTCTTTTTTCATTTCACCCAGTTTGGAAAATGATGGAACAGTCTTGCTGTCTGTGAGGTGCTGCCCAGTTTAATGTCCCCTCTGTGTGAACAGAGCAGACATGCCTGGGTGCTGCCTAGGCACTAACAGATTAGAGCAATGAAAATGTTTTCATTAGCATTTTAGGAAATTATAGGACTGGTTTCAAAAGCTTATATATTTGCCACTTTTTAAAAATTTTTCTTGAGGTTTCTTTTTTTCCCCTGACTATGGGAACTAGATTCAAGTTATTCCTTGCTGCCTATGTGAACCTGGAGTCAGCCTGGCTGGATTCAAATGCCCACGCTCTCCCATTCTGTGCCCTTGGGAAGCAACTTTACCTCCTTGTGCCTTATTGCTTCTCCTATAATGTTGGGTTAATCCTAGTTTTTTTGATATTAGGTCATCAAATTCATACCCCCCCAAAAAAACCTTTATCAACTAGGTTCTAATATTATTCCCATGTTACAGAGAAGGAAACCAAGGCTCACAGAGGCTAGTGAGTTACACAGAGCCCACATGAGAGGATGTATGAATTTGATGACACATAGTATGGGACCACCTAGACAGGAAGGGTGCAATATATTTTAGGAATTTGTCATTATATTTTTAGATCATCCCATAATATCTTAAAATAGCAAACAGAAAGGTAGCTACAGATGGGAGCCCGGGGAGCACTAACAATTGGAGGGCAGGTAGAAGAAGAGAGAAGGCAGTTACCAGTAATAAGGACAACAACAACCAGCAGGTTTGGGGTTTTTTTTCTGTGCACCAGGTACTATTCTAAGTGTTTCACATTTTGACCCATTTCACATTCATAATAACACTCTGAGTCAGGGAAGCATTCTATCTACCTATAGATGAATAGACTGAGACACAGAGAGGTTTGGAAAACTTCTCAAGGTTGCACAGCTGATCCATGGCATTGCCATACTAGCAGTCTGGGTCCAGCACCCATTTGCTTAAGCATCACACTGAGCCACTGTCCAAAGGGAACAAACAGGCAAGGTTAGCAAGTGAGGGGGAGAACAAAAGACAGTGCACAAGACCAAGGAAAAATGGGGTGGTTGGCAGTGTTAAATAACCTTTGTAGTCCTGGTCCTGGTGGAAAAGAGAAAGACTCCTGAACTTGGAAAATTTGAGGAGAGTTTAGTAAAGGGATTATTTACAAAGTTGTGGGCTGGTGTAGAAACTCAAAAGTAAAAATAGAATATTCAGTAAGGAAACAGCCAAGAATGGGATTTGCACCTCTAGGCCTGGATAGCTGAGAAAAGAGAGTGGCTACTGGGACCCTGAGGAAGACAGACAAGGAGGGCAGAGAGAGATAGAGAAAGAAAGAGCACTATATGGAAAGGATCCCTTAAGAGGAGCTATTACTTCTGTCATACCCTCAGCATGCCCACTGGGAGGGAATGGGAAATACATACCCAGGACTGAATCTTCCCCCATCTCCTATAGTTTGCTGGGGCTTGTGTGTGTTACAGGCTGTTGAGTGGCTCCAACTCCTGGTAACACTCTGAATGAGCAAAGTCCACAATGTCTTGTCCTCAGCAGCCCTGCACAGCTCCTGTAGACAAATGCCTGTGGATTCTTATATGGAGTCAATTCATCTCATGTTTGGTCTTCCTCTTTTCCTGTTGCCTTCTATTTTTCCTACCACTGTTATCTTTTCTGAAGAACCCTGCCTTCTCTTGACAGCTTTAGTTTTGTCATTTTTGCCTCCAGCTATGTTTCAAGCTTAACTTAATCTAGGACCCACTTGTTCACCTTTCTGGTGGTCCAGAGTATCTGTGGAGCTCCTTTGAATAACAAATTTCAAAAGAAACAACTTTTTCCTATTAGTTTTCTTTACTGTCCAGTTTTCACAGCAGTACATAGTAATCGGGAATACGAGGGTATAGATAATCTCAGTCTTGGTGTCTAATGCTGGGGCTTCCCATTGGCCAAACCCAACTGGTGGCCAGAGGACAAAGAAGGTTATTGAAACAACTGGTACAGTTCACCTCCCAGAATGTAAAAGGGGATGCTGAAGCAGGACAGGAGACTTAAAGGAGCACACAGAGGCTATCCAGCAGTAACTCAGAAAGGTTAAGTAAAATAAAGACCAAAAGTTTACTACTGGGTTTAGCAACTCAAACACTACTAGTGACTTTGTTGAAAACATTTTCCAGTGGAGACCTATAGTGCTGGAGAAGCCTGAGGGCTATGAGCTGAGTAGTACATGGAAAGTAACACAGTGGAGTCAGTAAACAGAGATTGTTTTCAAGAACAGTGTCTATTCAGGAAGGAGAAAGAAAACAAATAATGGAGGGAGAGAGGAAAGACGGAGTCACAGGAATACAGATGATGGAGCAAGATCTTTGGGAAGTTGAAGGAGCCAGGATCAGGCACCTCTTCTTCCAGTGAAGTATGAAGGAAAAGGAAGGGGTCCATATGGATGCAAATCAACATGTTCTCTTGGGGGACAGGAAGCAGATTTGTTGATATCAGCCATTTTCCTCTGTAAAACTAGAAATGAAGCCATCACCTAAGATTGATGGGGAAGGCATTACAGAAAGGTTATGAGTAGAGGGTAGTACTTGAGGGAACTTCATAAGAAATAAGAGAAAGAATTAATCACAATCAAACAGAAGGATTACTTGGCTTAAGTAGAAGATGAAAATGCACAAACTTGGATCTCTACTACTATGTGTTTCCTCCCCGGAACCACATATGCCTGGATGTGGGAAAAGGGAAGGCAGATAGTTGGTTTGGCATTTACTCAGTCTGGAACAGCAGAAATAATGAAGGCAAAATAACTGAGGATGGTGGTGGGAAGTGGTATTGAGAGATAGAGACTGGTTCTAGGCTGGCTCTAGGAAGCTAATTAGAGAAAGCTTGGGGAACAGGAAATAAACATTGGCTAGTGAATGGCTGAGAGAGAGAGAGCTGGCAAGACAGTTCATAATTGGAAAATGGGATGTTAGAATTTATGATTTGAAATGATAAGTTCTTGAGTATGGCATGAGTTAATCATCATGTTTATTTTAATCTATTTTCAACAGCTTATCAATTCTGTAGGTGAAGACTGAGTAAAGAATGTCAGCCAACTGAAGAGTGGGGGGTGGAGGGGAGGAGAAGGGAGGCATAATCTCCAGGCACATGGTCTGGAGATGACATTGGGCCTACAATGCTTAGAGAGGCCCTGTATGTGGAGAAATTCACAGAGGCTGAGAGTGTGGGTCATAGCTAGGAGTGGAGGGAGAGTTGAGAGGCAAGGGAGAAACAGGATAGCATGGAGGCGTAAATGCATAGGGTATGTTTGGAGGGCACTAATCTGCTGTAACACCTTCAAGATGATAAAATTTCAGTCAGAAACTGTGCACTTACGGCAGCTCACAGGGTACATGCCCTCAGAGAAGGCAACACTGCATCATCAGCTCCCCACCAGCAGATGCAGCAGAGTCAGGCAAGGGAGAACTGTCTCTGGCCTCTGCCTGGACTTGCATGCATAATGTGCAAACTCTCAACAATTGGAACTGCACTTAGAAATGCCCCTGAACATTCTTGGAACACCTTTAATCAGGGATTTTCATTCTCTCTTGAAAAAAAAAAAAAAAGACTTTTTCATGACACCAAGGATAGAATTTGGCCATCTCTTGATTCTGAGTTTGTACAGAAGAATTTATTCCAGAATATTTAGGATGTCACTACATCCTAATTATTAAATTTATTATTTAAATTAAAATAATTTTAAAGTTATTTTTAGGGGTTAGTGAAGGAAGTAATCAAAACATTTTTTTAATTAGAAAAAACTAAAATAAAGGAAGAAGATCAAAATTTAATTGCTATATTTTTCATGTAGAATTAAAAGCAGTTGGGCAGTTCTGGGAAGAAATTAATAAACAAAGGGTGAAAAACATGGGGAGGCAGAAGGAAGAGACTGTTCCCAAGCTGAGATTTCTTTTTGCCAACTTTCAATAAAAAACAAAGCTTAGCTCCAAAGGAGAAACCTCTGACAGACTGGTTTAGAATTGTAATACAAAACAAAAAACAAAAAAAACTACAACAAAAATGAGGTGAGTTGAGAAGACATTTCCCTAACGCAGTTCATCTTCTACAGGTGCCGGCAACACCTGTAATGAGACTATCCATGACGTAAAGCTTGTCAAACCACATTACATTCACAAATCCATCACCACCCCCTTATATCCTCCTCCCCCTAAAATGCAGGAATAGTAATATTCTATTAAACTCACATCTCTGCTTTCTGCCTAAAAACATTAACAGGAAAAAGGAAAAAAAATAGTTTCCACCGTTCCACGATTACCAGGGGAAATTATACATAAAGATGTATTCAGGGTGATTCAATAGAACCCCTCATATAACCAGCCACACCAATCTATTACAAATCCTGAAGATTATACATTGAGTGGATCCTATGAAAGATAAAAATGAATGAGGAATCTTAATTTAATTCAAATGTGATTACTACAATAGAAATGGCCATATTTGGAAAATGAGATAAAATCTTTCTGAGAGATACTCTTCAGAGCTTTCATTCATTCATTCATTCATTCATTCATTGTGAAACAAATATGTACTGACCATTTACTGTATGTAGGACATAAAAGTACAGAAATTCAAAATCTAGGAAAACCCAAGGAAACACTGTATGTCACTTACATTTTATGGTCTGTGACAAAGGTGGCTAGTAATTGGATATTCTCTTGTCTTCCCACCTTAATTTGCCTACCTTTAATATGGGCCTAGTATAAAATTTAGTTAACCTAGTCACAATGTATTTGAAGTATAGTTTTATCACCTGGCACACAACTGTCTTTATGAAAATGACATGAGATGATGAATTTCACGGGCAGTTTGTTTTGGTATATAGAAATATGCATCCCTTTGACTCCTTATCTACATCTCCTCTTTGATTCATTTGTTCATCAAATGTAAGTTCCTCATCTACCAAGCACCAGGAAATTCTTGGCACTGGTGATACAAAGAAAAATGAGATAGAGTCTTTTCTTTAAAGAAGCTTATCATATGGGATTAACAAGAAGGTAAACATCCCTGCATAAACAGTTATAGGTGTTAAGATAGCCTGGGCACAGTAGGACACTAGGGACGAAAGAACACGGAATGGCTAGGACAGTTCCAGGAAATGATTCGTTAAGTTCATGACTTATGCACTGAATTTGATTGACAAGTAGACATGTTGGGGTGAGAAAGGAGAAAGACATATTAAGGGGAGTGGTGAGAATGGCAGCATACATGAGTGAGGAAACAGCCTGGTATGCTTGGGGAAAGGTAAGCATCTCTTGGACCAAGTGGATGGGTTCTGAGTTGATAGAGGAGAACTGGAGAAGTGTGAGATGGGAAGATTCACCAGGCAATGGCATTGGAAAGTGGAAGTGGGTGGGAGGAGGTGATCCTTATTCACTGACAATTCCTCTCTGCTACAACAGCTAGAGATTTTTTTTACTTATGACGTAATTCAATCCTACCTTTGTTAAAGACTTTTAAAAAACTAATACAGACTTAGAATGATGTGTGGAGAACCTGAGAAATAATTCTGAGATGGTTATTTAAAGTGATTCTACAGTTTATAATTAAACACATTGGAATATTTCTAGAAATGGCTAAAATAAAAAGCCTACAGTTGCAAAATAATTGACCTAACATTTTTTTCTGCAGAAAAGACTTGGTAAGTCAACATGGACTTTTTAAATTAGGAGTTAAAATAAAGGATATCAATTAATGTATATTAAAGTATACACAAAACAATATAAATCTCATATATCTCTATGAGAGAGAATGTGTATTTATATACACATATATAAGTATGTATATACATATGTACATATACTGTGTATATCTATCAGTACATATTCACTAGTTTGTTTTTATACTCACTGGTTTCCTTTTGAGACTAACAATGCTACCTAAACTGACAAAACAAGCAGGCTTTATCATCCAATCCCAATTTACAGGGAAAAAACTAATCAAAACAAAACTCAGATGAAGCATGAGTCAGACAAAGCTTTATTTATGCACCATGAAGAGAAAGAACACTTGAGTCCCTATTCCCAATACACATATATACACAATTAATGACGTAACTACACATCAGCATCACTTTGCATGTTTTCATATCCACATATACTTGAAACATTTAGTCTGGGTCTATACCATCAATCAGCAGTTGTTGGATCGCCTGTGAAGAGTGACTCAGATTTGATACACCATTTTGTTTCATCATGACTGCCCACATTAGTGTCTGCTGAGGAAGAGTCAGAAAGAGGGTTTCAGACTAATGTCTCCTTTTGACTTTTTCAAATTCACATCTTCTGTGTTACCAGCCAGACTGTCAGACTATAAGCTCCGAGCATGGCCCTCTGGAGCAGGTCTCAAAACACGTTAAGCCTCTGACAACCACCAACTGGCTCACTGACTGTGATCGAAGCTGAGGCCTAGCCCTTGCTGCTTGGTGAACTCAAGACAAAGGAAAACCTAGTATTATTTCAGCTAAATTGAAATTGCTGTTTATGGCAGGATTTTTACAAATTACCCAGTAACATCATATAGCAGATCAGGATGCTTAGGTGACCTGAGAGAACACTTTGTAGTTCATTTGAGCATACCTGTTGGTAAGCAATGCTGATCAAAATTAGGTACACCACAGGATGAACTCTGTCATTCTTTATCAGATGGCAGAGAAAATGAGAGATCCATTTCAAAACTTCCCCAGCTATAATCACATTTACTTAGTTTCAGCAACATCTCTGGAATCATTTGATCATTTGTATTAGACTATCCTGAGTGTTGTAAGAAAAAAAAATAGTAAACACCTAGGCTCAAACCTAGACTGTTCCAAATGGAATCCTGGAAGTGCAGTCTAGAGTTCTAGAAAGTTTTTCAGAGGGTTTATTTGCTCCTAAAGTTTGAATACAGCTACTACATAGCTTCAGAGAATGCTGTTCTACACATAAGGACAGAAGGGATAGAACCATTTTCTGGAGAAAAGAGTACCCCTACCTGCAGAAACCACTTTTGTCCACCTCACTCACTGAAAATTTGCATGGTCTCACTGTGTTTTTCCTGTCACAGATACATGGACTTGTCATCTGCTCTGCCTCGTCAGGTGTCTTACACCACATGAGCAATGGTCCTCAGAGAGCCGTCAGTCTTCCAGGAGAGTCACAGTCCGATCTCTTACATTACATAGCATTTTCACTCCTCTGACCATTTTGAAAAATACGCCATGTTGTTAATTTTCTTCCACCCAAATGATCTTCCCTCAAGTTTTTCATCATTATCAGTTATCAGGCTTGATGTTCTAAAATGGGGTGGTACATGTGCCAAGGTGACAGGGTGTTTGTGAGCTTTAATTAATTAACATTTGGAGAGTGCCTGGAGAAGTGTTTTATATCAGCATTTAATATTATTATTTATTTGTAATGCAGTCTGAGAACATTCTCCATAATGGGGAAAATTACAAGCATCCACTTAATCCCTCAGGGTACTCGAGAGAAAAGTGCTGGCTATGGGAGAGCAGGGAGTTACAGCAGTCTCTGCTATAATCACCAGCCTGGAAATAAAACAAGAATATATTAACTCCAGGTGGAAGGTTATCTAAGAGCCTAAACAGGCCTGTTGGTGATGTACTCATGGCTAGCACAGCAGAAAACCACTCATAACCCCACCCCCTTTCCACTGAAAGTCAATACTAAAACCCAGAAACACCAAGTACATGAAGATGTCAGTGACAATAAATACTCTTTCCAGTTAATGGGCTTCATAAATACATAGATTTTTAACTTAAGGCAATTATCTAATTTCAACTCACCACTTGCTAATTTACTAATTCATTAACTCAGGAAGCAGCCATCCTGCATAATGCTAGTCTCCTGACAATTGAGCAGAGTCTTGGCAAGGATTTATTTTCAACAACACCAAGGATAAAAAGCATGAGATATTTTCAAAGAATAATAAAAAATGGATTAAAGGGAATAGAAATAATTTATCATGTGCAGATGTGCAGAAAGAAAAGATGGCGGCTTTGTCACCTGGATTTATAAAAACAAAATTACAATGAAGGCATCTTGGGCAATCACCGGTTTGTCAACACAGGGACCTAGATGTCTGATGAGCTATCAGGTGCACTACCTTTCATAAAAAAATCACATCATCAAAGGAATAGTTAGTAAATTTTCCTTTTTTGACTCACCAACCCCAGACCTTGCAACCTCTTTGAGAAGGGATAGCGCGAGGAAAGTCTGGCAGGTTCTTTTTGAAAATCAAAGGCCGTGTGCAGGTGAATGCCTCTCTAAGGAGACTTACCACTGTTTAATGACTTGAAAGTCCTCTGAGAGTTCTACTCTGTAGGAAACTATGAAAAAGATCAACCAAAAAAGGAAGGAAATACAGATTTAAGTATCACTTGTGTCTTCTAGAGTCTTTCAAGGAGGAAAGTGCTTCCAGAAAATACCTAGGGATACTTTTCTGCATTTGAGAAGGAAATGAATCACCCAATAGGTCTCACTTTTATAGAGTGTTAAAATATTTTATTCAGAGCATTTACTTTAAAAAATACAAGTAAAAGGGTTATAGTTTTTAGGAACACTTACAACAAAAATAATTACAATTTCTTCCCTATTTTGTGTGTTGCTTTTCACACTCTGAAAGGTGTCCTTTGATGAATAATTTGTTAATCTTTTTCTTTTTAGTTAGTGCTTTTTCTGTCCTGTTTAAAAACATTTCTATACTTTAAGGTCATGAAAATATTCTTATACTATCTTCTGAAAGCTCTACTCTTTTGGTTTTTACACTTATGTCAACAATCCACTTGGAACTGATTTTTCCAATATGCACATTCATTTGTCCCATCTTTTTATTAAGAAGACAGTCCTTTCTCCACAACTCTACAGGGTCACTTTTGCTATGCAGTAAGTTTCCAGCTGTATTGGGATTTTTTATTCTGTGCCACTGATCTATCTACTTATCCTTGCACTAATAACACACTATTCTATATGCTTTATTTTCCTATGAGCTTTGATATTTGGTAGAGTAAATCTGCCTTTCTCCTCCTCCTCCTCTTCATTCTTCTTTTTCTTCAAGAATATCTTAACTATATATGTTTGCCTTTGATTTTCTATATAAATTGTATAAGCTTGCTGAATTAAAAAAAAAGTCTACATTGCATCTAAAGAACAGTTTGGGGGAGAGTTTAAGCCTTTGCTATATTACTCTTCCAATAGATAAATACTTTGTATCTCTCCATTTATTTAGGCTTTAAAAATTTTTGCTCAATCTTGAATTATGGTTTTCTATATAAAGGAACTACACACTTTTTATTAGACATATTTTTGTGTCCTACATAATTTCTGATACTAATGTAAAAGCAATATATGTATATGTATACACAGCAACATATGCCTTATGTATTTAGAGTATATTTCTTTGGAAAACTCAAATCAAAATCAAAAAGACTAAAAGCCTAATAAAAATAACCAAGAGTATTGAAGAGTATTTCATAAAAGAGGCTACCGAAGTGGAGAATAAAATTATAGAAGGCACTTTGATCTCATTAGTCCCCAGGGAAATGCAAATTAAAGGTACAATGAAATACCACCCCAACCCATAAATTGTTAAAATTAAGAATATTGAGGAGAATGCTAGACACTGCCTCTGATGATAAGAGATGGGGGTCACAAGCCAAAGAGCAAAGGCAGCTCCCAGAAGGTGAAAAAGTCAAAAGAAACAGATTGTTTCTGAGAACCTCTGAAGGAACTGCAGAACTCTGACACCTTGACTGAGGTCTAGTGAGATCCATTTTGGACTTCTGACTTCTAAAACTGGCTTTATATATATTCCAATGAATTTTTACCATGAAAGTTTTAGCTCACTGTTGCTACTGAACTGTTAATCTAACTTGATAAAAGTGTGGACTTCCAGTCAATATGGTTGTGTAGGCAGACATGGCTTGCCTCTTTGTACAACCACATCAAAATTACAACTAAAATATAGAACAACCATCACTCAAGAATGTCAGAAATCAAGCTGAAGGGAAGTCTGACAACCATGGAATTAAAGAAATCACATCCATCCAGACTGGTGGGAGGAGAGCAGACAAGAAATGGGCTGGTCCAACATGCACGTGGATAAAAATTCCAGAGGGATAGCTTGGGAGCGAGGAGTCTCAGGATTCCAGTACCAGGAAGATACATCCCCACAACTTCTGGCTGCAAAAACCAGTGGGGATTGTGTCAGTGGAAGAAAGAGCTGGAGCCCCAAGCAGTTTCTCTTAAAGAATGCACACAAGGACTCACCTACTCAGACTCACTCCCTCTGAGCTCCAGCACTGGGGTAGCAGCTTGAATGGCACCAGTGGTATACAGCAGGAAACAGAAGTGTCTGGCATCAAGATGAGCAGAGATCATTATCCTTTTGCTAAACCCTCACCCCACAGACCCAATAACCTGGTGCCATATCGGAGACTCCATCAACCTGGCTAACAGAGTCTAAACTCTGTTTGACCCACCTTGGAGATCCCCGGAGGCTCTGCCCCACCAAGCTTACATGCTCACCAAAACTGACTGTCCATAAGAATGGCTATAAGAATGGAAATAAATAATAATTTACAGGGAAGCAACAGTAGAGTGGATGAAGCCAAGAATCAAATCAATGATTTGGAACATAATGAAGCAAAAAAAGACATGCATAACAACAAGAAGAAAAAGAATCCAAAAAAAAAAAAAATGAAGATGGTATAAACAGTCTCAGAGGCAACTGCAAGAGGTGCAACATTCACATCATAGGGGTACCAGAAGGAAAAGAGAAAGAGCAAGACATTGGAAATCTACCTGAAAAAATAGTGAAAGAAAACTACCCTAATTAGGTGAAGAAAATAGACATGCAAGTCCAGAAAGAACAGAGAGTCCCAAACAAGATGGTGAAAAAAGGCCTACTCCAAAACACGTCATAATGAAGAGGCCAAAGGTTAAAGATAAAGTGAGACACTTAAAAGCAGCAAGAGGAAAGAAATTAGTTACCAGATGGTTACCACATGGAAGAGGGCATGGTTAAAATGGGTGAAGAGGTGAGGGGATTAAGTACAAATAGGTAGTTACAGAATAGTCATTGGGATGTAAACTAGAGTATAGAAAATGGAGTAGCAAAAGAACTTAGACACATGACCCAGGGACATGAACAATGCTGCGGGGATTGCCTGAGGGAGTGAGAGGCGTTGGGTGCATGAGAGCAAAAGGGAAAATCAAGAAAACTATATAGCATACTCAATAAAATGTATATTTAAAATATTTTTTTAATATTATTCAATTAAAGTTGTATGCCTTTTTGCCCCATCCCTCCACCCCACCCCAGCTGAAACAACCTCCCTCGCAAACATCCACCCTCCCCCTTGATTTTGTCCATGTGTCCTTTATAGTAGTTCTTGTAACCCCTTCTCCTCACTGTCCCCTCCACACTCCCCCCTGGCTATTGTTAGATTGTTCTTAACTTCAATGTCTCTGGTTATACTTTGTTTGATTTTTTCTTCAGTTGATTATGTTGCAGTTAAAGGTGAGATCATATGGTGTTTGTCCCTCACCGCCTGGCTTATTTGACTTAGCATAATGCTCTCCACTTCCATCCATGCTGTTGCAAAGGGTATAAGCTCTTTCTTTCTCTCTGCTGCGTAGAATTCCATTGTGTAAATATACCATGCTTTTGGGATCCACTCGTTTGCTGGTGGGCACTTAGGTTGATTCTAGTACTAGCCTATTGTAAGTTGTGCTGCTATGAACATTGGGGTGCACAGGCTCTTTTGGATTGGTGTTTCAGGGTTCTTAGGGTATAATCCCAGCAGCGGAATTGCTGGGTCAAAGGGCAGTTCCATTTTTAGTTTTCTGAGGAAATTCCATACTGTTTTCCACAGTGGCCCCACCAGTCCGCATTCCCACCTACAGTGCACTAGTGTTCCCTTTTCTCTGCATCCTCTGCAACATTTGTTTGTGGATTTGTTTATGTTGGCCACTCTGACTGGTGTGAGATGGTACCTCATTGTGGTTTTAATTTGCATCTCTCTAATGGCTACTGATGGTGAGCATCTTTTCATATGTCTCTGGGCCCACTGTATGTCTTGCTTGGAGAAGTGACTGTTCCAGTACTTTGCCCATTTTTTAATTGGGTTGTTTGTCTTCCTGGAGTGGACTCCTGTGAGTTCCTTATATATTTTGGAGATCAGGCCCTTGTCTGAGGTATCATTGGCAAATATGTTTTCCCATACTGTTGGTTCTCTTTTCATTTGAATGCTGTTTTCTTTAGCCATGCAGAAGCTTTTTATTTTGATGAGGTACCATTTGTTTATTCTTTCCTTAGTGTCCCTTGCTTTAGGGAATATGTCTGTGAGGATGTTGCTGCATGGAATGTCTGAGATTTTCCTGTCAATGTTTTCCTCTAGGACTTTTATGGTGTTACAACTTACATTTAAGTCTTTTATCCACCTTGAATTTATTTTTGTGTGTGGTGTAAGTTGGTGATCAAGTTTCATTTTTTGCACATAGCTGTCCAGATCTCCCAACACCATTTCCTGAAGAGGCTAATTTTGCTACATTTTAAGCTCCATCCTCCTTTGTCAAATATTAATTGACTGTAAAGACATGTTTATTTCTGGGCTCTCTGTTGTGTTCTGTTGGTCTATGTGCCTGTTTTTATGCCAGTACCAGGCTGTTTTGATCACAGTGGCCTTGTAATACAGTATGATATCAGGTACTGTGATCCCTCCTGCTTTGTTCTTCTTTGTCAAAATTGCTGCAGCTATTTGGGGTCATTTATCGCTCCATATAAATTTCTGAAATGTTTGTTCTATATCTGTGGAATATGTCATGGGTATTCAATAGGGATTGCATTGAATCCATAAATCGCTTTGGGTGGTATGGCCATTTTGATAATGTTAGTTCTTCCAATCCATGAGCATGGCACATGCTTCCATTTGTCTGTGTCTTCCTTAATTTTTTTCTTCAGTGTTGTGTAGTTTTCTGAGTACAGGTCTTTTACCTCCCTAGTTAGGTTTTTTCCTAGGAACTTTACTTTTCTTGTTGCTATATCAAATGGGATTTTTCTCCTGATTTTTATTTCTGCAGTTTCGTTGTTGGTATACAGGAATGCCTTTGATTTCTGAGTATTGACTTTGTATCCAGCTGTTTTGCCAAATTCATTTATTAGGTCAAGTATTTTTTCAGTGGAGTCTATAGGATTTTCCATGTACACTATCAAGTGATCTGCAAACAGTGACAGTTTCATTTCCTCCTTTCCAATTTGTATGCCTTTTATTTATTTTTCTTGTCTGATTGCTGTGGCTAGGACTTCCAATACTATGTTGAATAGGAGTGGTGAGAGAGGGCATCCTTGTCTTGTTCCTGATCTTAGTGGGAAAGCTCTAAGTTTTTGTCCATTGTGTATGATATTGGCGGTAGGTCTCTCATATATGGCGTTTATTGCATTGAGGAATGCTCCCTCTATTCCCACTTTGCTGAATGTTTTTATCATAAATGGGTGCTGTACCTTACCAAAGGCTTTTTCCAGATCTATTGATATGATCATGTGATTTTTGTCCTTGCTGTTGTTTATGTGGTGTATCATGTTTATTGATTTGCAAATATTGTACCATCCTTGCAACCCTGGGGTGAATCCCACTTGGTCATGGTGGATGATCTTTTTAATGTATTGCTGGATGCGGTTTGACAATATTTTGTTGAGAATTTCAGCATCTATGTTCATCAGCGTTATTGGCCTGAAGTTTTCTTTCTTCGTTGTGTCTTTATCTGGCTTTCGGATTAAGATGATGCTGGCTTCATAAAAAGAGTTTGGGAGTCTTCCATCAGTTTGGATTTTTTCGAATAGTCTGTGAAGGATAGGAGTTACCTGTTCCTTAAATGCTTTGTAGAATTCTCCTGTGCAACCATCTGGTCCAGGGCTTTTGTGTTTTGGGAGTTTTTTGATGACTGCTTCAATTTCATCTGCCGTTATTGGTCTGTTCAGGTTTTCTGCTTCTTCTTCATTCAGTTTTGGAAGATTATATTATTTGAGAAATGTGTCCATTTCACCTAGGTTTTCAAATTCCTTGGCATACAGTTCTTCGTAGTAATTTCTTACAATCCTTTGTTTTTCTGTGGTATCAGTTGTAATCTCTCCTCTTTCATTTCTAATTGTGTTTATTTGGATCCTCTCTCTTTTTTTCTTGATGAGCCTACTTAAAGGCTTGTAGACTTTGCTGATCTTTTCTACAACCAACTCCTGGATTCATTGATCCTTACAATTGTGCTTTTAGTCTCTATGGCAGTTAATTCTGCTCTGATCTTGGTTATTTCCCTCATTCTACGTGCTCTGGGCTGTCTTTGTTCTTGTTCCCCGAGTTCTTGTAGGTGTAGCATTAGGTTGTTTGTTTGAAATGTTTCTGTCTTTTAAAGGTAGGCCTGTATTGCTATGAACTTCCTTCTCAGGACTGCCTTTGCTGTGTCTCATAGGTTTTGGGTTGTTGTGAGTTCATTTGCATTTGTTTCCAGAAAGTTTTTGATTTCTTCCCTAATCTCATTCTTGACCCATTCATTGATTAATAGCATGCTATTCAGTCTCCATGATTTTGAGTGTTTTGGGTTTTTTTCCTTTGGGGTTGGTTTCCAGTGTCAGTCCCTTGTGGTCAGAGAAAATGCTTGGTATGATTTCGATTTTCTTGAATTTGTTGAGGCTTGCTTTGTGTCCTATCATGTAGTCTATCTTTGAAAAAGTTCCACATACACTTGAAAAGAATGTGTAGTTTTGCTTCTTTGGGATGAAAAGCTCTATTTATATTATTTAAGTCCATTTCATGTAGGGTATTGTTCAATGACACAATATCCTTGTCGACATTTTGTTTGGAAGATCTGTCCATTTTTTACAGTGGGTTGTTAAAATCCCCTACTATAATTGTGTTGCTGTCAATATCTTTCTTGAAGTCCTCTAAGATTTTCTTTATGTATTTGGGTACTCCTATGTTGGGAGCATATATATTTACAATGTTTATCTCTTCTTGGTGGATTCTTCCTTGAGTATTATGAAGTGACCTTCTGGGTCCCTCTTTATGGCCCTTCTTTGGAAGTCTATTTTATCTGATATGAGTATTGCTACCCCTGATTTTTTTTTTCCTGTCCATTTGCTTGGAAAATTTGTTTCTAGCCCTTCACTTTCAGTCTGTGTAAGTCTTCTGTACTGAGGGGGGTCTCTTGTAGGCGGCATATGTGTGGTTCATGCTTTCTCATCCATTCAGCTATTCTATATCTTTTTTTGGAGCACTTAATCCATTTACGTTTAAGGTTATTATCGATAGGTAATTATTCATTGCCATTTTCTCATACCTGTGTTCCTCTCTCTTTTCTTTTCCGTCCTTTCCTTAAAGCAGTCCCTTTAGCATCCCTTGCAGAGCTGGTTTGGTGGAGTTGTATTCTTTTAGGCCTCTTTTGTCTGGGAAGCTCTTTATTTAGTCTTCTATCTTGATTGAGAGCCTTGCTGGGTAAAGTAGCCTTGGTTGCAAGCCTCTGGTTCTCACTACCTGGAATATTTTTGCCATTCTATTCTGGCTTGGAGTGTTTCCATTGAGAAGTCAGTTACTAACCTTATTGTTGACAATAAGGTTAGCAACTTGTATGTTATTTCCTGTTTCTCCCTTGCTGCCTTTAAGATCCTCTTTTTGTCTTGGAACTATGCCATTTTAATTATTATGTGTCTTGCAGTGGGCCTCTTTGGGTTCCTCTTGCTTGGGACTCTTTCTGTTTCCTGGATTCGTGTGACTTTTTCTCTAATCAGATTAGGGAAATTTTCCATCATTACTTTTCAAACAGGTTTTCTATCCCTTGCTCTTCTTCTTCTCCTTTTGGTATCCTTATTATACAGATATTATTACGTTTCATGTTGTTCTGCATTTCCCTTAATCCCTCTTCATTCTTTCTGAGCATCTTTTCCTTTTCTTGCTCTTTCTGGGTGTTTTTTTCCACCCTGTCCTCCAGCTCGCTGATCCAATCCTCTGCTTCATCAAGTCTACTTTTGATTCCTTCTACTGTGTTCTTCAGTTCAGAAACTGTATTCCTCATTTCCTCTTGGCCCTTGTTGATAGTTTCTATTTCCTTTTTCACGTTGATATAGTTTGCAGTGAGTTCATTGTAGTTTCCCTGTAGTTTCTTGTAGTTCTCTTTGAGCTCAGTGAGCTTCCTGATAACCATTGCTTTGAACTCAGTATCTGATAGTTGACTTGCCTCTTTTTCAGTTAGCACTCTTTCTGAGGCTTCCTCCTTTCCTTTCATTTGGGGATTGTTTCTTTGTCTTCCCATTGTTTGTGAGACTCTTCTTTTTATCCTCTGCTTCTTAAATTGATCTGTTCTGGGTCCCTGGGTTTATGGTATGAGCTTCTATGGTACAATGCCCGTGGGATTCAGTGGTGCCGTCTCCTTAATTTCCTGAGCTCACTCATCTTGGGCTCTCATTTATGGGTCTAACAGGGTCTAACTCTGGTCTTTTCAGAGCTCCAGGTTATATTGTCTCACTTGTGGGAAAAGAAGAAAAAAGAAAAAATGAAAAGGAGAAGGGAAGGAAGGAAAAAGTCATAGAAAAGGAATGGAAGGAAGGAAGGAAGGAAGAAGGAAGGAAGGAAGAAGGAAGGAAGGAAAGAAGGAAGGAAGGAAGGAAGGAAGGAAAAAGAAGATTGGAGGAAAGATAATAATAAGAAGGAATTTTAATAAATATTAAAATACAAAATAAATAAAAGAAGGCAGAAAGAAGGAATAAAAAAAAAGAAAGAAGGAAGGAAAGGAAGAAGGAATTTAGAGGGAAAGAAGGAAAAAAAAATTCTTCTGCTGGTTTTTAAACCAGTCAGGTTAGTTCTGCTGGTCTTCCTGTCTGTGAAATGGGAGGGGATGGTTGGAGGGATTGGTTTCACTTTTCTCCCTTCCTGAGCCACACTCTTCACTCTTCAGTCAAGTTCCTCAGGGTCCTTCTGCTCCCCCCTAGGCCTTTAGTTCTCCATTTGTGCTGTCTCTGAGGTGCACCAATTAGGGGCATCTCACACTCCACCTTCTTGCTCTTTGGTTTCTTAGATGCTAGGGGCTCTCATTGCTCCTTCAGGGTAGTTCAGCCCACTACTGAGTCAAGTCTTTCCAGGAACTGCATCTCCCTTAACCCTACAGCTCCCCTCTGCTGGGCATTCTGCCTTCCTTCTAGAGAGCGAGTAGGCCCTGCAGGGCTCTGCGCGCAGGGGCTAGGTGGGAGTTTTTCAGCCCCGGGTCTCAGGTATGGTCATCCGTGGCCCACCAGGCCATTGACTGGGTTGTGCATTAATCTCTGGCTTTGAGCCTCTGTGCCAGGAAGCTGAGCCACTCATCCAGGTGCACACCCACCCGAGGTTTTAGGTGTCGGCGCCCAGGCCGCTGATCGAGGTGCCCACCCATCCTGACACTTTGGGCCTGTGGGCCCAGACAGCCAGGCCTCTCATCTGGGTGAACACTGATCCCTGGCTTTGGGCTTGTGTGGTTGGGCAGCAGAGCCGCTGATCTGGGTGTGCGCCCACCTGGGGTTTCAGTTGTGGGCGCCCAGGCCTCTGATCTGGGTGCACGCCAGTGGGCTTCAGGTGTGTGCTGGGGCTGCTTATCCTGCATTCACAGTCCAGGGTCTGAGGGGGTAGATGCGTGAGAGGCCAAGGCTATGTGGAGAGTTCTCTAAATAGCCACTGAGTGCCTCTATTTTCTCTTTTTCTTTTGGAGAAATTCCTCCTATTCAAGGCCTCCCCCTCCACCCCCCCGCCCATCCAAGGAAGCACCTAGCCGCTCACACAGCCCAGCCTGGCTCTCTCCCAAGAATCCTGCAGCAGACCCTGCGCCCGGGCTGGGGGCTTCAGCTGCCCTGGTCCCTGCGCTGGTCCCAGGGACCTTATTGTCCTTAAGCACTCTTCTTACCATCTGATCTTTCAATGTCCTCTATCTTTGGTCTCCGATCTTCATATATGCTGGAATACCATTGGCTATTCACTCTGTTCCTCAGATCACCTAGGCGTTTCACTGTTGCTTAGGGAAAGTGGACTGCGCTCCCACCTATCTCACCGCCATCTTCCGATAAAATATAATTTTAAAAAAATATTGAAAATAGCAAGTTTTGGCAAAGGTGTGAAGCAATAGAGAGCTCTCGTACATTGCTGGTGGGAATGTAAAAGTCTTTGGAAAATAGTGTGCTACTTTTTACTAAAGTCAATGATACTTAATCCCTATGACCAAGCAATTCTACCTTAAAGAATGTCCTAGAGAAACCAGTGTTTTTGTACTCCAGACTACATATATAAGGACAGTCACAGGAGCATTCTTTTTTTTAATAAAAAATATATCAAAATTTATTAATTATGTGTGGATTTTGTTACCCACCCAAACGTTCCTGGTTCTTTAACACTGGGGACATTTAATAGTTTGCAAAATTTCAGTTACATAAAACCACAGCTTTCTAATATACTTAAAAATTTTGTTACAAAGTATTTGACTGGAGCACTTCATTCTTTTTTTTTGATATATTTATTGATTATGCTATTACAGTTGTCCCATTTCATTATTAGACTTTATTTAATACAAAGAAATTAAAAATAGTCATTGGGCTTACATAACAATTAATTTTAAAATTTACTTCTGATAACTGTGCTCAAGGAAAATAAATATGTATGCGCTTTATTTTATTTTATTTTTAAAATATATTTATTGATTATGCTATTACAGTTGTCCCATTTCCCCCACCCTCACTCCATTCCATCCTGCCCACCCCCTCCCTCCCACATTCCCCCCCTATAGTTCATGTCCATGGGTCACACTTATAAGTTCTTTGGCTTCTACATTTCCTACACTATTCTTACCCTCCCCCTGTCTATTTTCCACCTATCATCTATGCTACTTATTCTCTGTACCTTTCCCCCCTCTCTCCCCCTCCCAATCCCCTATTGATAACCCTCCATGTGATCTCCATTTCTGTGGTTCTGTTTCTGTTCTAGTTGTTTGCTTAGTTTTCTTTGGTTTTGGTTTTAGGTGTGGTTGTTAATAACTGTGAGTTTGCTGTCATTTTTACTGTTCATATTTTTTATCTCCTTTTTCTTAGGTAACTCCCTTTAACATTTCATATAATAATGGCTTGGTGATGATGAACTCCTTTAACTTGACCTTATCTGAGAAGCACTTTCTCTGCCCTTTCATTCTAAATGATAGCTTTGCTGGATACAGTAATCTTGGACGTAGGCCCTTGTCTTTCATGACTTGGAATACTTCTTGCCAGTCTCTTCTTGCCTGTAAGGTCTCTTTGGAGAAATCAGCTGACAGTCTTATGGGAACCCCTTTGTAGGTAACTGTGTCCTTTTCTTTTGCTGCTTGTAAGATTCTCTCCTTCTGTTTCATCTTGGGTAATGTAATGATGATGTGCCTTAGTGTGTTCCTCCTTGGGTCCAGCTTCTTTGGGACTCTCTGAGCTTCCTGGACTTCCTGGAAGTCTATTTCCTTTGCCAGATTAGGGAAGTTCTCCTTCATTATTTGTTCAAATAAGTTTTCCATTTTTTGTTCTTCCTCTTCTCCTTCTGGCACCCCTATAATTCAGATGTTGGAATGTTTCGAGATGTCCTGGAGGTTCCTAAGCCTCTCCTCATTTTTCTGAATTCTTGTTTCTTCATTCTTTTCTGGTTGGATGTTTCTTTCTTCCTTCTGGTCCACACCATTGATTTGAGTCCCAGTTTCCTTCACATCACTATTGGTTCCCTGTACATTTTCCTTTGTTTCTCTTGGTAGAGCCTTCGTTTTTTCATCTAGTTTTCGAACAAATTCAACCAATTCTGTGAGCGTCTTAATAACCAGTGTTTTGAACTGTGCATCCGATAGGTTGGCTATCTCTTCCTCGCTTAGTTTTATTTTTTCTGGAGCTTTGAAGTGTTCTGTCATTTGGGCCTTCTTTTTTTTTTTTTTTTTTGTCTTGGCACGTCTGTTACTTAAAGGGGCGGAGCCTTAGGTGTTCCCCGGGGCGGGGTAACGCTGGTTGCTGGGCTGTGATGCTGTATGTGGGAGAGGGGCTGAGATGGAGCATTGGCGCCCACTCCATTCTCCACCGGATTTCAGACTTTCACTCCACTACCCACAATCAAATTGGGCCCCTCTGGTGCTGGTTCCCGAGTGGGTGGGCTTGTGCACACTCAAGGCCCCTGTGGGTCTCTCCAACAACCTCTCCTGTGAGGCTGGGGGTCTCTTCTGCTGCTGCCCCAACCCCCATGGGCGCTTTCAATCAGAGGTCTGAGGCTTTATTTCCCTGTGCTAGAGCCCTGGGTTGTGCAGTCTGCTTCGCTCCCCGCCGTTCATCCCAGTTTATCTGTGCGCGAGTGTGGGGCCACAGGGTCTGCCCGTGGTCAGACTGCCTGCCCCATTAGTCCCACACTCCGCCAGTCTCGGTCCTGCCATGGCATCGCGAGTCCTCTCCGCCATGGCTTCCCGTCTCCGCCCCTCCTACCGGTCTGGATGAATGTTTATGTTTTATTTCCTTGGTGTTGGACTTCCTTGCCGTTCGATTTTCCATCAGTTCTGGTTGTGTGAGGAGGCGCAGTTTGTCTACCTAAGCCTCCATCTTGGTTCTCTAGGAGCATTCTTTATAATAACCAGATACTAGGAAGAAGTCAAATGATTAGGAACAGAAGAATGGATAAATTGTGGTAAATTCATTCAATGGACTATTATACCAAAATTAAAATGAATGTTACGAGTACACATAAAAGCCAGCTAACTCTCACAAACATTACGTTGATTATAAGAGCCAGACAGAAAGTAATAAATATTGTATGATTCCATTTATATCAAATTTAAAAACAGGCAAAGAGCATGTAGAAAGCTAGAAGCTAATTACCACAAAGGTCTGTCTTGAGGCAGGAGGGGCCTGTGACTGGGAAGAAGAACCAGAGGGCTTCCAGGGTGCTAGTGTGGGAGCTGGAAAATAATTTTCCTCCCACCTATAGAAGTTCTGGCTGGACTAATAATCAAATTAACAGTAGACAGGTTAATAGGAGAAAATGACAAAATGCACCGTCATTTTGTCATTTTTTCCTATATACCTGAATGGATACCTGAATGTACAGTCAGGGTTTCATGAGAATATGAAACCCAAAGATATATTGGGCAGTTGAGGCTTACATGCCATTCTGGACTAAGGAGATAAAGGCAGGGGTCTGGGATTTGAAAGGAAATGGAGGCAATTCACAGATAGATGAGGAAGAGCAAACATGTAATAAGCAAATTCTTGTGGGGCTACCCAAAAACTATGGGATGTGATTTTGCTAGATTTCTTCCTGTCTACCAGAATTAATTCATACGTGCTAAAGTGAATATGCTAAGGTTCCCTTCCCGAAGCAGGTTTTTCTGTCTAAATTCCTTTAGGCAGGTAAAGGGGGAGGGTCAAACATTCTGAGTCTTTTGTTTCTTAAAAATAAGCAGCTGAAAATCAATATCCCTAAGGGCATATTCTGGGGTGTGTGGCATACTCTATTTCCCCTTACTGTCAGTGGTCTTTTTTGAACTGAGTGATGATTATAAGGGTGTTGATTCCGTAATAATTGAGTAAGGTACATATTTAGGGTTCATGTAATTTTCTTAATGTGACTATATTACACATTATTGACAATAAATAATATTTTTACAATTTAACTTTAAAATTTAGGAACTTAGCCCAGGCTGGTGTAGCTCAGTGGATTGAATGCAGGCTTGCGAACTAAAGGATCGCCAGTTCAATTCCCAGTCAGGGCACATGGCTGGGTCACAGGCCAGGTCCCCAGTGAGGGACCCTCAAGAGGCAACCGCACATTGATGTTTCTCTCACTCTCTTTCTTCTTCCCTGCCCTCTCTCTAAAAATAAATAAATAAAATCTTTTTTAAAATTTAGGAAATTATACTCACTGTACATCATTCTTTAAAGTCTGTAGATTGTGTCTGTAAGAGTATAAATTGGTACATTTCTAATCTTCAATTGCTAATTAACCAGTTCAATTAATTAACCTTTTGATTATGTTTGCTTTAAAAAGTTTGTTTTCAGCACCATATTATATATACATATGTATGTATACATATCAATACATATTAATTATAAATATATGCCCATAAAAATATTTAAGAATTCAACTTTTTGCATCAAGTTTAGTAAATAGGTATTTTTGATAATGAAATTTACTCCTTGTAGAAAAGCATGTGTCCAATAATGTTCTATTTTGTATTTTCATTTTGGTACTCATCTGGTTTTTGAATTTATAAGCATTTAAATGATATAAATATAATCTGCTATAAAGCAGTTGAGTAACTTTTATATAGTTAGGAACCACCAGAAATTTTATTTCCCCAGTGGCTAAAATAAGACTTCTTGTGGTCTTCATAAATTAAAACAAATGATTAAACAGAGTGAATATCTATTAGAAATACATGATGCTACCTGATTTAGGAATATACATATATTTTCCCCTTTTCTAGTGTGTGGGCCCACACTGTTTTTTTCCCCCCCTCATAGATCTCTTTAATGTATCTCTGATTCATAGAAGTGATTACTCATCAAGCATTGTTAGTTTGAATAATGATAGATTACTGGCTGGTACTTGAATAAATTCTCAGTAAATAGTTGTTGAAGAAAAACATGGAGAGAGGAAGAAAGAGATGAAAGAAGAAAAGTAGGGTAGGAACAGTGAAAATAAGAACTGCATGACAAAATTATCCCTGGCTGGCATGGCTCAGTGGGTTGGGCATCATACTGCAGAGCAGAAGTGTCCAGTTCCATTCCCAGTAGGGGCACATGCTTGGGTTGGGAACCTGGACTCTGCCTGGGGTATGGGTGAGAGACAACCAATCAGTGCTTCTCTCTCATATTGATGTTTCTCTCCTTTTCTTTCTTCCTCCCTTCCCCTATCTATAAATAAATAAACAAAAATCTTTTTAAAAAGACCAATAGTACAAAAGTAAAGCATAAAGAATTAAAGCATGAAACACTAAATAAATAAAAAATGAGTGCATGAATGAAAAATGGATAGGTAAAAGACTCAATGACTGCTTTAAAATCAATGGGTAACTCAGTAAATGAATAAAGAACATATATAAGAATAGAAGTAGGAGAGAGAAGATGGTGGCGAGATAGGTGGGAGCAGAGTCCACTTCCCCTCCACACCACTGAAACACCTAGCTGATCTGAGGAACAGAGTGAACAGCCAAAGGTATTCCAGCATATGTGAAGATCGGAGACCAAAGATAGAGGACATTGAAAGATCAGATGGTAAGAAGAGTGCTTAAGGACAATAAGGTCCCTGGGGACCAGCGCTGGGAACCAGGGCAGCTGAAGCCCCCAGCCCGGGCGCAGGGGCTGCTGCAGGATTCTTGGGAGAGAGCCAGGCTGGGCTGTGTGAGCAGCCAGGTGCTTGTTTGGATGGGGGTGGCGTTGGGGGGAGGGTGTTAATAGGAGGAATTTCTTGAAAAGAAAAAGAAAATAGAGGTACTCAGTGGTTGTTTAAAGAATTCTCCGCAGCAGCCGTGGCCTCTTGCGCCCCCACCCCCTCAGTCCCTGGACTGTGAACACCGCATAAGCATCCCCAGCACACACGATGCTGCGCACTCAGAGCAGTAGCCGGCTGCCTGGGTGCATAGGCCCAAAGCTCCCGGGTGGGTGCATACACCGATCAGTGGCCTGGGTGCCCACACCTAAAATCCCGGGTGGGTGCCCACTCTGATCAGTGGCCCGGCTGCCCAGGTGCACAGGCCCAAAGGGCGGGATCAATGCGTACCCAGATCAGCGGCCTGGGTGCCCACACCTAAAGACCTGGATGGGTGCACAGCCCCATCAACAGCCTGGCTGCCAACAGTGACCACTCCTGAAGCACTGGGGAATGAACACTTCCCACCTAGTCCCTGAACACTAAGCGCTTCAGGGCCTACTCGCTCTCTAGGAGGAAGGCAGAATATCCAGCAGAGTGGAGCTACAGGGCTAGGGGATACTGCAGTCCCCAGAAAGACTTGACTCAGTAGGGGGCTGAACTACCCTGAAGGAGCAATGAAAGCCCCTAGCATCTAAGACATCAAAGAGCAAGAAGGTGGAGTGTCAGTTGCCCCTAATTGGTGCACCTCAACCACAGCACAACTGGTGAACTAAAGGCCTGGGGGGAGCATAAGGACCCTGAAAAACTGGACTGCAGGCTGGACAACAGCGAAGATTGTGGCTCAGGAAGGGAGAAAACTGAAACCAATCTCTCCAACCACACCTTCCTGTTTCACAGACAGGAAGACCAACAGAACTGACCAGACCAGTTTAAGACAGCAGAAGACTTTTTTTTTCTTCTTCTTTTCTCTCCTTCTTCCTTCCTGTCCTTCGGTCCTTTTTTATTCCTTCTTCCTATCTTCTTTTATGTATTTGTTATTTTAATTTTTGTTAAAATTCCTTCTTCATAGCTTTCCTCCGATCTTTTTTTATTCCTTCTTCCTTCCTTCTTTTCTTTTTCTACTTCTTTTTCCTTCCTTCCCTTTTCCTTTTCTTCTTTTTTTTTTTCCCTACTCAATTTTCCACAGGTGAGACAATAAAACCTAGATCTTTGAAAAGGACAGAGTTAGACCCTGTTAGACCCATAAACGACAGCCCAACATGAGTGAGCTCAGGAGATTAAGGAGACGGCATCACTGAATCCCACAGGCATTGTACCATAGAAGCTCATACCATAAACCCAGGGACCCAGAACAGATCAATTTAAGAATCAGAGGCTAATAAGAGGAGACTCACAAACAATGGGAATCCCCAAATGAAAGGAAAGAAGGAAGCCTCAGAAAGAATGCTAAATGAAATAGAGGCAAGTCAACTATCAGATACTGAGTTCAAAGCAATGGTTATCAGGAAGCTCACTGAGCTCACAGAGAACTACAAGAAACTACAGGGAAACTACAATGAACTCACTGCAAACTATATCAACGTGAAAAAGGAAATAGAAATTATCAACAAGGGCCAAGAGGAAATGGAGAATACAATTTCTGAACTGAAGAACACAGTAGAAGGAATCAAAAGCAGACTAGATGAAGCAGAGGATTGGATCAGCGAGCTGGAGGACAGGGTAGAAAAAAACATCCAGAAAGAGCAAGAAAAGGAAAAGACGCTCAGAAAGAATGAAGAGGGATTAAGGGAAATGCAGAACAACATGAAATGTAATAATATCTGTATAATTGGGATACCAAAAGGAGAAGAAAAAGAGCAAGGGATAGAAAACCTGTTTGAAAAGTAATGATGGAAAATTTCCCTAATCTGATTAGAGAAAAAGTCACACAAATCGAGGAAACAGAGAGAGTCCCAAGCAAGAGGAACCCAAAGAGGCCCACTGCAAGACACATAATAATTAAAATGGCATAGTTCCAAGACAAAGAGAGGATCTTAAAGGCAGCAAGGGAGAAAAAGGAAGTAACTTACAAGGGAGCCCCAATAAAGTTAACAGCTGACTCCTCAGTGGAATTACTCTGAGCAAGAAGAGAAAGGCAAAAAATATTCCAGGTAATGAGAACCAGAGGCCTGCAACCAAGGTTACTTTACCCAGCAAGGCTCTCAATCAAGATTGAAGGCCAAATAAAGAGCTTCCCAGACAAAAGAAGTCTAAAAGAATACAGCTCCACCAAACCAGCTCTGCAAGGGATGCTAAAGGGACTGCTTTAAGGAAAGGACAGAAAAGAAAAGAGAGAGGAACACAGGTAGGAAAAAATGGCAATGAATAACACCTATTGATAATAACCTTAAACATAAATGGATTAAATGCTCCAATCAAAAGACATAGAATAGCTGAATGGATGAGAAAGCATGACCCACACATATGCTGCCTACTAGAGACCCACCTCAGGAAAAAAGACACACACAGACTGAAAGTGACGGGCTGGAAACAAATTTTCTAAGCAAACGGACAGGAAAAAAAAGCGGGTAGCAATACTCATATCAGACAAAATCGACTCTAAAAGAAGGCCATAAAGATGGACCCAGAAGGTCACTTCATATTACTCAAAGGAAGAATCCACCAAGAAGACATAAACACTGTAAATATATATGCTCCCACATAGGAGCACCCCAATACATAAAGAAAATCCTGGAGGACTTCAAGAAAGATATTGACAGCAGCACAATAATACTAGGGAATTTTAACACCACACCATCAAAAATGGACAGATCTTCCAAACAAAATGTCGACAAGGATATTGTGTCACTTAACAATACCCTAGAGGAAATGGACTTAACTGATATATATAGAACTTTTCATCCCAAAGAAACAAAATACACATTCTTTTCAAGTGTCCATGGAACTTTTTCAAAGATAGACCACATGATAGGACACAAAGCAAGCCTCAACAAATTCAAGAAAATCGAAATCATACCAAGCATTTTCTCTGACCACAAGGGACTGAAACTAGAAACAAACCCCAAAGGAAAAAACTCAAAACACTCAAAATAATGGAGACTGAATAGCATACTATTAATCAGTGAATGGGTCAAGAACGAGATTACGGAAGAAATCAAAAACTTTCTGGAAACAAATGAAAATGAACTCACAACAACCCAAAACCTATGGGACACAGCAAAGGCAGTCCTGAGAAGGAAGTTCATAGCAATACAGGCCTACCTTTAAAAGACAGAAACATTTCAAACAAACAACCTAACCATACACCTATAAGAACTCGAGGAACAACAACAAAGGCAGCCCAGAGCAAATAGAAGGAGGGAAATAACCAAGATCAGAGTAGAGTTAAATGACACAGAGACTAAAAGCACAATTGTAAGGATCAATGAATCCAGAAGCTGGTTCTTTGAAAAGATAAACAAAATCAACAAGCCTTTAAGTAGGCTCATCAAGAAAAAGAGAGAGAGGATCCAAATAAACACAATTAGAAATGAAAGAGGAGAAATTACAACTGATACCACAGAAAAACAAAGGATTGTAAGAAATTACTACAAAAAACTGTATGCCAGGAAATTTGAAAGCCTGGGTTAAATGGACACATTTCCAGAAAAATATAATCTTCCAAAACTGAATGAAGAAGAAGCAGAAAACCTGAACAGACCAATAGCAGCAGATGAAATTGAAGCAGTCATCAAAAAACTCCCAAAACACAAAAGCCCTGAACCAGATGGTTGCATAGGAGAATTCTACAAAGCACTTAAGGAACAGCTAACCCCTATCCTTCACAGACTATTAGAAAAAATCCAAACTGATGGAAGACTCCCAAACTCTTTTTATGAAGCCAGCATCATCCTAATCCCAAAGCCAGATAAAGACACAACGAAGAAAGAAAACTTCAGGCCAATAACGCTGATGAACATAGATGCTGAAATTCTCAACGAAATATTGTCAAACCGCATCCAGCAATACATTAAAAAGATCATCCACCATGACCAAGTGGGATTCACCCCAGGGTTGCAAGGATGGTACAATATTCGCAAATCAGTAAACATAATACACCACATAAACAACAGCAAAGACAAAAATCACATGATCAAATCCATATATCTGGAAAAAATCTTTGGTAAGGTACAGCACCCATTTATGATAAACACAATCAGCAAAGTGGGAATAGAGGGAGCATTCCTCAACACAATAAAGGCCATATATGAGAGACCTACCGCCAACATCATACTCAACGGACAAAAACTTAGAGCTTTCCCACTAACATCAGGAACAAGACAAGGATGCCCTCTCTCACCACTCCTATTCAACATAGTATTGGAAGTCCTAGCCACAGCAATCAGACAAGAAAAATAAATAAAAGGCATACAAATTGGAAAGGAGGAAATGAAACTGTCACTGTTTGCAGATCACTTGATAGTGTACATGGAAAATCCTATAGACTCCACTGAAAAAATACTTGACCTAATAAATGAATTTGGCAAAACAGCTGGATACAAAGTCAATACTCAGAAATCAAAGGCATTCCTGTATACCAACAACAAAACTGCAGAAACAGAAATCAGGACAAAAATCCCATTTGAGATAGCAACAAGAAAAATAAAGTACCTAGGAATAAACCTATAAGGAGGTAAAAGACCTATACTCAGAAAACTACACAACACTGAAGAAGGAAATTAAGGAAGACACAAACAAATGGAAGCATCTACCTTATTCATGGATTGGGAGAATTAACATCATCAAAATGGCCATACTACCCTAGGCGATTTATAGATTCAATGCAATCCCTATTAAAGTATACATGACACATTTCATAGATATAGAACAAAGATTTCAGTAGTTTATATGGAACCATAATCGATTCCGAATAGCTGCAGCAATTTTGAGAAAGAAGAACAAAGCAGGAGGGATCACAATACCTGATATCATACTGTATTACAAGGCCATTGTAATCAAAACAGCCTGGTACTGGCATAAAAACAGGCACACAGACCAATGGAACAGAACAGAGAGCCCAGAAATAAACTCAAGTCGTTATAGTCAATTAATATTTGACAAAGGAGGCAGGAGCATAAAATGGAGCAAAAACAGCCTCTTCAACAGAGGGTGTTGGAAGATCTGGACAGCTACATGCAAAAAAATGAATCTTGATCAACAACTTACACCACACACAAAAATAAATTCAAGGTGGATAAAAGTCCACCTTAAATATAAGTCGTAACACCATAAAAGTCCTAGAGGAAAACATTGACAGGAAAATCTCAGACATTCCATGCAGCAACATCCTCACAGACACATCCCCTAAAGCAAGGGACATAAAGGAAAGAATAAACAAATGGTACCTCATCAAAATAAAAAGCTTCTGCATGGCTAAAGAAAAGAGCCCCAAATTACAAAGAGAACCAACAGTATGGGAAAACATATTTGCCAATGTTAGCTCAGACAAGGGTCTGATCTCCAAAATGTATAAAAAACTCAATGACTGCACTGCAGGAATACAAATAACCCAATTAAAAATGGTCAAAGGACTTGAACAGACACTTCTCCAAGGAAGACATACAGAGGGCCCAGAGACATATGAAAAGATGCTCTGCATCACTAGCCATCAGAGAGATGCAAATTAAAACCACAATGAGATACCATCTCACACCGGTCAGAGTGGCCAGCATAAACAAATTAACAAACAAATGTTGGAGAGGATGCGGAGAGAAGGGGACCCTAGTACACTGTTGGTGGGAATGCAGACTGGTGAGGCCACTGTGGAAAACAGTATGGAATTTCCTCAGAAAACTAAAAATGGAACTGCCCTTTGACCCACCAATTCTGCTGCTGGGATTATACCCTAAGAACCCTGAAACACCAATCCAAAATAACCTATGCACCCCAATGTTCATAGCAGCACAATTTACAATAGCCAAGTACTGGAAGCAACCTAAGTGCCCATCAGCAAATGAGTGGATCCAAAAACTATGGTATATTTACACAATGGAATTCTATGCAGCAGAGAGAAAGAAGGAGCTTATACCCCTTGCAACAGCATAGATGGAACTGGAGAACATTATGCTAAGTGAAATAAGCCAGGCGGTGAGGGACAAATACCATATGATGTCACCTTTAACTGGAACATAATCAACAGAAGAAAAAAGCAAACAAAATATAACCAGAGACATTGAAGTTAAGGACAATCTAACAATAGCCAGAGGGGAGTGGGGAGGGGACAGTGGGGAGAGGGGTTTACAGGAACTGCTATAAAAGACACATGGACAAAATCAAGGGGGAGGGTGGAGGCGGAGGAGGGACGTAGGTTCCGCTGGGGTGGGGTGGAGCAATGGGGAGAAAATGCAGGCAACTGTAATTGAATAACAATAAAAATTAATAAAACAAAAAAGATTAGAAGGAAATGAATACAAAAATAAATGGATGAATTAAGTAAAAATGAGTGAAAGACAGTAAGAGTAGATGGATAAATGAGGAATGAAAATGAGTGAATAAAAGAACTGTGAATAATTAATGAATGTATGAATGAAAAATGAGTGAACGTAAATATGTGAAAGAATAAAAAGAAATTAGTCTATTGCATTTATTTTACAAAAGCGGAAATTATGGTCAGTGCAGTTAAGTGATTTTCCTCTGATGGTGATAAACTTGAACATAGATTTGGTGAATGAACTTTGTACATTTTTCACAGCATCATTTAGCTTGGCTTTCCCTGAGAAAAGGACTCTGTACAAAGAGTTTATTTTGGAGGTCATCCTTGAGAGCAAGTGTATAGGTGCAGGAAGAATGTGACAAGGAAGTAGGAAAAGTCAATATGAGTGTGTTGAGGTCACCTCTGAAGTCAGTGGGGATGAGGGCAAATTCTTGACAATTCCCCTCTCAACACTGCCCATCCAAAGGATGGGAAGCAGGAGTACTCATCTAGTAGTGCCCACTGCCCTTGGTTGAGGGTGGCATCCAGGGTTGTTAACTCTAGGCTGCAAAGATGCCAGGTACAGGGATCCCATGCAGGTGTTGGAGAAACCTGGGGGACAGAAGTAAAAGGAAGTCAATGCTTGAGGCAAAGGCTGATAGTGAAAAGTGAGTGAAAGCCATATAGAACTGTCCACCCAGTGAAAGTTACAAATTCAGAGTTGAGGTTTGTGGATGTGAGTCATGGAGCTAGAATCACCTAGAGCAATCTGCCACATTGATTTGTCTTAGAGGAGTTCTAAAAGTTATTTAAAAAATGTTAGAGAAAGGAAGATGACTAAACAGTTCTGATTTAGTTGTGTGCCTAATTAATACAAACTCATCCACGAAAAAAGAAAATCAGGTTGAAGTTTCTGTTTTCTTCAGTCTCCACTTCATAATCCTGAGATATATCATAATACTAGTAACAGATTATTAGATTCTGAAGAGTTATTTTTATTTTTTTCAACTCATAGCAATTATTAAATTTGAAACAAAAGGTGGAGGCTTTTAAAAGTATATGACTAAATGTAGAGACATTAAGAAAATGGAGTGACCATTTCCATTGCTGGAAAGAACATTAGCACTGAACAGCAAGTGAAGATTTTACAGGTGTACAGGGGGGAAACACAAGCTTTCTTCTCTTCTCCTAGATTTAGTAGCTGGCATTTGTGTATTAAACTGACAAAAGACAAATTGACAGGAGAAAAGGCATAAAATCTTATTTGAGGTTAATATTTTAAATTGGCATCCATGAAAACCCTCATAAAAAAGAAATGAGATCTAAATAGGGTATTCAACCTGGGGATTTCTATACCATTTTAACAAAGAATAGTAAATTTGTAAAAAAGTGGAAAGAAAAAGGAAAAGGAGTTTGGCTTCTTGGAGTAGTAAATTGTGGGAAAGTAAATATATGAAGATATAAATAGAAGGTAAGGATAATTTTGGCAAGATTTATTTGTGTAGACCCATCCCAGTGCTGACTTTTTATCTCTAGTGATAGTGATTGCTTTTCCTCCTCCCATTATGGAAGAGAGGAGGGGGAAGACATTCATGAAGGGAAATTTATGTCCCTCTTTTGGACAGATACAGGAGGACAGAGAGATCTTTGAGAGTTTGCTTCTTCTCAGTTGCCTTCAGCTGAATACAATCCTTACTCCAAGTGGCAGATTTGGGAATGGCATATTCTTATTTGCTTCAGAAGTCAAGTCCACTCTCCATGCATTGTTTATTACACATTATGGCAATTTTACCAGAGGACACTTCCAACCTTGGGTGCAGCCATTTTTTGAATCTCTGTACTACCGTTGTTGAGGTCCGACCCTGTCCTTCCTTTTGTACATGTTTAGAGTAGAAAAAGAATAAAACACTAAATATTTATTTATAGGATGTTTTCTTTCAATCTCACCCAATCCCCACCTCTTTTCAGGGTTCCCTAACCATGTCTCCATGATATCCCCCTGAGCATCCCAAAGTGTTCTCACCTTCCTTAGCAGTAAAAGACAGTGCAGAACTCTGATCCCTTCCTAGGAAACATTTTCTGCCTTCCTTCCACTTCCAAGGGATTCCTTTGTCAAAGGGCCAAACTGATAACCTGGTTGAAACTGAAGCATTTGAGGCTAGTCATGGCAAGTCAGGTCTTCTTGCAAAGTAGTATTTATATTTCAGCATTCATTTTTGGTGTTGTAATCCCTAATAATAAACAATAGTGATACTGCTGGAACTGTGGGAGGGCCAAAGAGGGAGATTCTAGAGGTGCTGAGAGGTTTTGCTTTGACCGCCCATCCATGAGAAAACTCTCACCTGGGCCAATAATTTTGCTCCCAAATGCCCCCTCTACTGAGAAGCTTTGTTTCCTCCTTTATTCCTTTTCTCACTAACAAGCATTATTACCAATCCAGTACTCAATCCAGAAACTAAACTTCCATTTTCACTCTTTCCCATTCTTCTTCCTTTCCCTTCCAAACTCTCTCAATCCTGCCTAATCATCTTGCCCAGCTGTATACATTTCTCTTTCAACTACTCCAATTTAGGCTTCTAGAGAGATCTTCACATAATTTACACCTGATCAGAACACTGTCTGCTTATGATTCCTCAACAGTTTTCTATAGCCTTGAAGTTGACATTCCCTTTCACATAACATACTTGCCTGTTGGCATGATCTTTTGCTACTATCTACTCCCATGGAGACTACATGGAGACCACACCATACTCTCTGTTGGCTCCAGGTTTTCACACTCTTTCTTCTGCAGAGAATATTTCTTTTTCTTCCCCTTCTCCTCAAAACTTATCCTGAAATCTTATTGTGAACATGAATTCTTTTTGAAGTCTTCCCTGAGCCCAGCCCACTTGGACTGGTCAGGTGCTGTCACTACACACTCCCATTAACCTGTTGTATTACTCTACCGCAGCTGCTGTAAAAACTTACCACAAATTGCATGGCTTCAAGTTACCGAGATTTATTCTCTCACAGTCCTGGAGGCCAAAAGTCCAAAATTAAAGTGTTGGCAGGGCTGCACTCCTCCCAGAGGCTCTGGGAGAGAGTCGGTTTCCTTATCTCTGGTGTTCAAGGGTGTTCCATGACTGGTGGCTGCATCTCTCTGTACCATCTTCACATTGCCTTCTCCTTTGTGTGGCTGTCTTCTCCTCTCTCAACCAGACATTGTGATGGCATTCAGTGCCCACCTAGATAATCCAGGGTTATCTTCTTATCTCAGTATCCTTAACTGAACCACATCTGCAAAGACCCCCTTTTCCAAATAAGGTAATACTCACTGGTTCCAGAGATTTGATGGGGATATGTTGTGTGTGGAGGTATAGTCAGCATACCACACCAGTGCTGCTCTAATGGACCGTTGCATATTCTGTTTATTTCTTGTTTAATTAGTTGCCACCCTAACAGATTTGTTAACTTTTTTACCTCTGATACCCAATTGTACTCAAATCTGCCCAGAAGTATAGGTACAATAAATACTTAACTTTAGCCGACTCCCAAAACTAATTCTCTGCATTGTCAACATCTGTCCCTATCCTCAGGACAATCCAAGTATCTGTTCTCCCAAACAATTCTTCCCAAATTAGTTCAGGAAATTTCTGACCCAGCAGATGAGCAATCTATCCTAAACAACAAATCAGAGTAAGGAAAGGGCTGGACTCGACCTAGCCCAACTTGCTGCTTCTCCTGAAGAAACCTTGGAGTCAACCAAAGGAGTCTGCACCCCTCCCAAAGACCATTATGCAAAACAACACAGATCATTCTAGGTGCCAAAGTGATCCTTTTCCTTTTCCACCAGGCCAGTGGTCTTCCTAGGGTGTCCTTGGCTTTGGAAAGAGGTACCCCATAGAATTGCTGCTATACTCACCATTTGTGCCTCATTCAAGACACTTCACACATCCGTTCTTTCAAAAATTTTCAGGTCCCTCCTGGTCTCCTCACACAATTCGAACTCCTTCCCCCTCTCCAAATTCCAGATAGTCCCTGGTTGGACCTAAATGTTTAAAAGTCCAGCCCTGTTAACTGTTTTCTGTGGGTAGGGGAAACCCAGGCTTTCAGCACTTATCTTATCTCTTAAGACATAAACACACAGAGGAAGAAAACTGGTTGAGAAGTGAAGTACACAGTGGTGACATCACTTCTTCCTGACTGTGAGCCCTAATCTTAAAGCATCTTTTATTTTTCATTCAAATAAAGCATCTACCCCTGGAGAGCAGGATGACTAAGAAGAGGGGACTGGTGAGGAAACCTGGAAGAGAAAGGCAATGTGAGTCTAGTTTTACTGATGATACAAATGAGAATGGCCCACAGTAAGGGCTGACAGTGTTATCTATTGGAATTGTAGGCATAGGAACTCTCTAAAAAGCAAACTACTTCACAATCCCCAGTGGGACTAGTGTCTGCAAAATGGCTTTGAACTTTTATGAATTGTATCAATTATATTCTTAAGCCCCATGTAAATCACAAAATCAATTTTTCCAATTGAGTTAATGAAGCCAGTTTACCACAGGCACACTGTCTTTCAGAAGAAAATTAGCTGGCACATTGTTTGTAGATGACAGAGATTTGGTGGACAATTTTCCTGGCTTATGATGGCAATGCATTCTGGGATGCATATTTGCAATTTTTCTTCTCTGTGAGCATGATCCATTTTCCCCTGACTGAGCTGGATATGCAGGACGCTGTCACACTTTCTGATGGTGTTTTACCCATCACTGGGGAGCTGCAAATTCATTCTCAAAGTCTCAATACTGAGAAATGTTATTATCACTGGAAACTGTCACTGAAAATAAGGTAGTCTTTAATGGCTGTCCACTTCCTGACTGATCTGACCTTCTGACAGCCTGGGCCTCTTTTCCTCATAAACTCCAGACAACAAAAGAGAAAGTACCCCCTCACCTCCCAGCTTTCTGCAGAGGAACCCCAGTTCTGTAAGAACCAGAATTTCTCTGCATTCTCCTGCACTTGCAGTATGAAAAGCAGTGGGCACAAAGCATTCAACAGGGCCTGTGGCAATTTTGCTTCCTTGATATCTTCAAGCCCTAAGATGCCTTTCAGAGGCTTAGAGAAAGATGTCTCCCTCAGGCAGTGCAGTTGCAATTAGCTGCCCCTCTGGAAAGCTCAGCTATCTTGTTCTGAGGCTGGTAGGCAGCTGTTGACGTGTACCAATGGCTTGTGTAGGACACAACTCACACACCTGTGCCTGGTGACCTTTCCCACAGACAGTCACAAAATGCAAATAGGCAAAGTTTGTCATCAGTGTTTTATAAGCTTCCTATTCGCTATTTCATTTCCTCAGGGCTATAGTGGCGGAAGGAGATAATTCAATGAAGTACATTCACTTTAAAGCAAAAAATGGCTGCTAATGGTTTAACGCACTATCTCCCCGGTGATTTACCTTTGATTTATTTATATTTTTGGAGAAACACTCAGAAATTTTCAAATATTTCTGACAAAAAAAAGGATTCAAAATATTGAAATATTTACACAAGGGTCAGCTAGTGAGGGACTTATACCAGGTGAAGCAAAAGCAGGTTTGCAGTTGTTCATTTGGAAAATAATACAATAATTAATACTGGGTTGACCAAAAGGTTCATTTGGCTTTTAAGTAAAAATAAAAGACACATTTTTTCATTTTCACCAATAACTTTATTGTTCCACTAACTTCTGCTCCTTCAGGCAATTTCATAATTCTATATTACCAAAACTTTTTATCTTTTTGAGCAAAGGACCGTTAACACGTGCCTTTTGCTGTCTTCCTGCAAATTTTTTCCATTAAGAGAATTTTGTAAAGACTGAAATAAGTGGAAATCCAAAGGTGCAATGTCTGGTGAATGTGGAGGACAAATCAGAACTTCCCGCCTGAGCTGTAACAGTTTTTGCCTGGTCATCAAAGATACATAGAGTCTTGAGTTATCCTGATGGAAGATTGTGCATTTTCTGTTGTCTAATTCCAGACACTTTTCATCAAGTGCTGCTTTCAGTTGCTCTAATAGGGAGCAGTACTTGTTGGAATTAATTGTTTGGTTTTCTGGAAGGAGCTCATAATAGAGGACTCCCTTTCAATTCCACCATATACACGGCATCACCCTCTTTGGATGAACACCAGCCATTGGTGTAGTTAGTGGTGGTTCCTTTCATATGCCCCATGATCTCATCCATTCCACATTATTGTAAAGTATCCACTTTTAATCACAATTTGTTTTAAAAATGGAACATTTTTTTATGTTTGAGTAGAGAATCACATGCAAAAATACAGTCAAGAAATATTTTTTTCACTTAACTTATGTGGAACCCAAACATCAAAGCAATTAACATAACCAAGCTGGTACAAATGATTTTCAGCACTTGATTTGGATATTTTGAGTGTGTTAGCTCTCTCCCATGTGGTATAACAATAATTATTCTCAATTAATGTCTCGATTGGATTGCTAACTTCAACTGGTCTACCTGACCAAGGAGCATCATCCAGAGAGAAATCTCCAGCACGAAACTCTACAAACCACTTTTGACACATTGGATCAGTCAGAGCACCTTCTCCATATACTGCACAAATCTTTTCTTGCATTTCACTTGCATTTTCACCTTTCTTGAAATAATAAAGCATAATATGCCAAAAAGTACCATATGTTTTTCCATCTTCAATATTAAAATGGCTGCACAAATATTCACCAATTTTGATATTTTTTTAAATGCACGTTAATATGACAGCTGTCACAATACAATCTAACAAAATTGTTTCAAATGAAATTAAAGACAACTAAGTTCTACAAGAGTCATCTTATGGGGAAAAAAAAAAAACCCTGAATGAACTTTTTGGTCAACCCAATGAGTAATACTACAAAAATAAACTATTTCATATACTCACAACTGTAAATCTACTTTTGCCCCACTCCATATTTGGGTCAGGGCTTTCTGCTTGGTCTCTCACACAAGACAGCTTTGGTATCTCCAATCAAAGTGGGGGCGTGCCAGCTGCCTCAACTCACAGGGAGATGGCATTTGGAACTGGTTTTGCTGCCAGACATTCCTGGGCCTCTGATGCGGACACCGGCCCTCAGTGTCTGTGGCATTATGGATGAGACAAGACAAATTCACATGGACTACAGAAATGCTGTGAAGGAAAAGGGATGACACAGCCTCTCTCAGTAAAAGAGAGGGCCTGCCCTGTCCCTTGCCTGGACAGGCTTTTATTGGGTTTAATTTGCATAGGAATACAGGGTGTATGTACATAAAGCTCATCAATCACTGTCAGACAGATATGATCAAACAATAGATAACACTCAAAGAACTTTGAGGGCTTATTCTGAGTCAGGGTCAGATAGTTAAAGGACCATAAAACTTTGGGGAACAAACTCATTTCATGCTTGGCCCCTTACCTTTTAAATTGAGGGTATCAGCAAAGTAGGTTTCAAAGGATTTTGTGCATTCTTTCCTAGGCCTGATCACCCTAGGGAACCCGCCCTTTCCAGCACAGGGCAGCACTCACCTCCAGCATTGTTTCAGGCTTAAGGCATTGTTTCAGGCTTAAGTCAGGAAGGGGAAGTAAGGCAGACAAGAAATTAGGAGACTCCTTGAGACAGAATGAGGACTCAGTCTATGTCAAAGCCAAGGGTGAGGGTCCATCACCCCCTTTTTCTATAGCCCCCCAAGTCCTTCCCTGAGTGCCCCTTCGCGACCATGCATGTCTTAGGTCATCCCTCCTTTGAGGAATTTTACCCATCATTGGCTAACCAGTCACCTGATTAGCCAATGGGCCAAGCAGGGTGAGGTGAAAAGGGGCAGAGGTGGTGCCCCTGCTGGGAAGGTAAGTTTTGTCTTCTAAGTGGCTTATGGTCCCAAGGTCTTTTTACTCAGCCTCAGCCACAAGGGGTTACAGTTTCTGAAACCAGGCAGGGCGGTTCCCAACAGGCCTCAAAGTGACTCGTGAACTACAGCTCTTCCATCTTAGCCCTGTTGCACCATGATCTGCCCTTCTTTAATTGTCCAGAGTTTGGAGTCTCAGTTAGAATCCTGTGTGTCACTTCAGCTCCATACTTATCCACATCCTCTCTCAGGAGGAAGAGATTTTTACTTTCTATCTCCTGCTGCCCATGAGAGTCCTCTTACGAGAGGACTCTCCCTTCCACGGTCTGGTACTGCCTCACTGGAAAGGGCCTGTGATGGCCTGGCTTCCTTAGAGGGTACAGCCTGCATCTTGGCTATCTCCCCAGCCCCTTTATTGTCTATCTCAGTGTGTTCCTCTTCCACATAGATCTCTGGATGTCCTGGCATGCCCAGTATCTGGAATCTGCCTAAATTAATATCAAACAAGCCTTCTCCATGTGAGTCCTCAAATCAAGTATGGTTGATCCCTGAACCAAACACCAGGCTACTACCAGTCATTACACTACAACTTATGATTACCATCTCTTATTATCCTTGCAACAATTTGAGTGAGGTAGATAGCAGAGGTATTGCTATTCTGGATGACAAATTATAGATAAGCAAGCAGAGGTTCAGAATGACAGCCCAGAATCTCACAGCTAACCAGTGACAGAGCTGGGATGAGAACCTACATCTCCTGGCTTTATTTCCAGGATCTTAGCTCCACTACTTGTCACAAAGCTATACTTCTCTCATTGTCCATCAAGATCGATTTTAATTTAGAGAGATTGTTCCCATGGGTGAATATGGCACACTGAACTCCTCATTCCAGCAGCTGAAGAATAGAAGGAGTTCAGTTTCTTTGGGCTTCAAGGTTCTAGAAAACATAGGAGGTGCTGTGATAGAAGATAATGTAGATTTTGGACTTAGAAACAAGAATGCTTCCACCGTCAACAGAGAACCCACTGTGTTCCATGTTCTTGGTTCCCACTGAAATGTCTCCTCCACACTGCGGTCCAGGGGGCAGTGCACACTGGCTGGGCTCACAGCTCTCTCTACCATCCCCTGCAGGAGATGAGACGAGCACTCAGGGCTGGCCTAGAGAGGCACATGCTTTAAATTCATGAAGTGTGTGATTATGACAGGGAGCAGCTGTGCAACATTGATGGGTAAAGTTCTGAATGTTGTGGAAACCAGATTTTTTTTTAACTCCATTCCATCCCAAGTCTGCAAATATATGTTACTTAGTCACTTCTTTTTTTTTTTTTTTTCCTAACCTGGATCTTTATTTTACCCAGTGAAATTTATTTCAGGAGTCAAATGTTTTTTCTAAAGGACCTGTTAGTAAATATTTTAGCCTTTGAAAGTCATATGATTATGTAAATGAGGGGTGTGGCTGTGGTCCAATAAAATTTTATTTACAAAAACAGGTGGTATGATTTGGCCTGGGGACATAGTTTGCCAACCCCTGTGCATTTTTTAAATTTAAAAAAGTTACAACTTTCATTACCATCAGGGAGTATGCCTATAAACACCTTCCATGTGTCGACATAACATCCAAACCTGTAGAGAATTTTTATGAGTTTATTTGAGCCAAACTGATAATTGCAAGGAGGCAGAATCTCTATGGGTTGAGAAAATGCTCCAGAGAGTGGTAGTTTTGCAGCTTACTTAATACATTAAAATCAAAGAAGGTGATGTAAGGGGGCTTCCATCGAGTCCATTGGTGGTAGATTAGGGGAGTGGGAAAAGCAAATTGGGGAAATTTCTGGGATTGGATAAAAAGCAGAACAGAGACACAAACTTCTTTTCCATGGGTGGGTACAGGATAGTTAATAATTCACATTCATAGCACGTAGAGATGGTATGTGGACAACAAGATAACAATGTGGGTTCTGTGGTCCCCTGCTCTGGTGCTGCCAGTTGTGCCTTTAAGGGATCTGGGGAAAAGAGGTTATGCTGACATTTTAAAGGTATATGGGATGCACAAAGACAATAGACAATTTCAAAGTTAAAGGTTGATCTTTGTCAAGGAAGCTAAAGGCCTACGATGTGACAACCCACCATAAGCTATTTTTAATTAGGAATTTTTACATCAGAATATCCTGTGTGGTTACTTTGGTCTCTGGGTTTTTCTGGCTGACCATGTTGGTCAAATGCAAGCAAAAGTTTATTTAGAAAGTCACAGGGATAGAAGAAGTGAGACACACAAGAAGAGAGCCAGATGGGCTATATGGACTCAGGAACAAGTATCAGAGTCAAAAGAAGGGCCCTTAGAGCTTAGGAGTAAAAAAGGCAAAGAAAATACACCTGGGGGAAGGAGAAGAGGGAAGGCATGGACACGCTCCAGAGAAAGAGAGAGGGGGAGGGCATGCTGGGTTTTGTCTTTAGGGTTTTATCTATTTCCAAAGATGAGTATTTCAGGGGAGGTCTCAGGGGAGGATCTCGATAGAATACTTATCAGTTTTTCCAGGTGTGTCCTTTCTGGGTCATGGTCTCCACTGATTGGTCGACTCCAGAGTGGGGGTCATTAGTCACTGCAGCTGGTCCTGACATCAGCACTGGTGTTGCTCCATCTGGTTTTGCTGCTTTTCTGGGCCTGGAGCTCAAACACAACCGAGGCCTAGACTTTATCTCTAGTTTGACCAAAATTCTACCTCTGTAGTCAACAAACCCACTTTGTTTCTAAGATTATTTGATGCCTGCCAGAATCTCATTGTTCTGAGGGCTGAATGCTTAAGGGAGTGGTCACAGCAAGGGCTGTATGGGAGTCATCTGAGATTATTCTCTGGCACCTTTTTTCCACCTCTAAGGGGGTCTAAACTGCACGACTAACAACATGCTTTGAGGAGGAAAGGTCACACTGGGGTCAAGGCCTCACCTGACTGTTTTCTGTTGCTAGGCACCTTGGGCCTTTCACCCTGGTGATATTCTGTTCCTGGCTTTTTATTCCTACTCTGCTCGTGTCTGTCTAGCTGACTACTATAACACTTTATTTAAGCAACCAAATAAAGACAACTGTGACAAAGAAACATGCGCAGCTAATAAATTTTAATTTTTCAAAATGTAAATATTAACTGAAATTTTATTGTATTACAAATATGTTAAATCATAAGTAAAAGATGAATAAATCTGAAATTTATAGGAATATTATATACTCTTACATATCTTTAAGTTTTTATATATCATTATATACTTATATATTCCTAATATTTATAAAATTAATTTAAATTATATATATTTTAATAGAGTATATGCAAATATATAAATATTGGACTATATGAGTATATATGTCTCTTAGCTGTTTGTGAAAATGATATTTTTAGGACAAGAGGCACTTGAGCAGAGGTGCAAGGATTGGAACAGTTCTTTCATTTCATCCCATGGCTGACAGAAATCTGACTCCTAACCAATCTGTTATACTACCTCCCCGATGTGTGATAGGTTATTTGTGAGAATATGTTCAGATAAGTGGTGTCAGGCATGACAAAAATTTAGAACCTCTGCACTAAAGCTCCTGTGCATCAGTGATAATGGGCTGGCTTTCTATGTGTTTAAGTTTCATAGCAGAGGCTCAACCTCAGGGCATTGTCAGATCCAGTGGCCTCCTTTCTTGCCCTGTATTCCTGGTGGCCATATTTTAAGGTAGGTTGTGAAAAAAAGACACTTTGTAACTGCAAAAACACCATGCTCAACTTCTCAAAGGCAATTGTCCTTTCCTATGTCAGACATTAGTGAAAATAGTGAAATAAGTAAAAAAGGCTTATTAGGCAGCACTGAGTTTTGTTGGCAGAACTCCCAACAAAATGAGACACGGCAAAATGATAAGGACTCCTGGAAGGACACATCTCATCAAGTCAATGAGCCTTCACTAGCTCTCAATCACAAAGAAGACAGCAAGCAGAGACAGGGAAGCTGTCCATTCCCCACTATGGAGATAAGCCAGGAGAGTGTTCATATCCCCTGCAAATTTACTAAATGTATCAGTGGGGCCTGGAGTGAAGCTCTTTTCAAGACCAGATACAATTTTAGCTCTGGTCCTATGTATTTAATTAACTATCTCCATAAGAATTTAAAATACTGAAATGGATTGCATATGCTGGGCATTTTTGCAGGAACATAAATCGCATACTTTAAGCAGGGAGGGCTCCCCTTTCCAATTTTATCTGTGGTAGTTTAGGCAAGTTCTTCATGTAAATGCACATCTTGAAGCAGGAGGAAAAGGGCCGGTATCTTCAATTCCTTTTCAGGTTTTCAGCAGTCTTCATTGAAATAAATGTACTGGAAACAACAGAAGTAGAAAATGGCACAACGGCAATAACGTTTGCATAAAGAAGCCATTAGGAAGGTGTGCCAATGGAACAATTGTGTGATGTTGCATAACAAATGTACACTTTCATTTAGTTACTTTAAAGATTCAGTTATCTGGTAGTTTTCTGCACTTAAAGAGCATGATGCTGAATGATTCTCCATTTCTGAGATGCCAGCAGTTCTTGAAAAAGCATTCACAGAATGATTAAAAGCACAATAAAAGGGTAAATCTCAATGTAATCTTTATCCAGTCTAAATTTTCAGCTTACTACCTTCAAACTCACTCCATCCCTCAACTTGCACAATCACAGCTTAATAAAGGGCATATTTTAAAGGTAGGCTGTTAAAAAATAGTAGGAGAAACCAGAAACAGAACTACAAAACTCCCACAAATGCCTCCAAGATAGAAACTATGTAGACTAGAGAATGGAGAGAACTTTCTGGGTCCTGCCTTTAAGTCTCTCTCAAGGACGGGAACTGAAAAGTCTCCACCCCACTGCTGGCAGAGCTGGGGTGGTCCTGTTAGAGGGCTAAATTCAGCCCACTCCTCACAGAACACTCAATGCTAATGCCCAATAAGTACACAGGAAATGCAACTTCACAAGTAATCATGAATGCAGATTAAAAGGAGAAATATTTTCTGGTCCATGAAATCAGCAACAAGTCAACAGCCCCTTAACTGGTTTTGACTCCATGCTTTCTTTCCTATAGTCCCATCTAAGATGCACACAGAAGCCCCAGTAATCCTGACATAATCTAAGACACCTGGGGTCTCCCTCCTCAGAGCCTTCGCAGGACTTGCTTCCCACTAAGGACAACTCTCCTTCACCTGCTGCCCATTGGCTGCCACTTCCCATGCATCCTCACCTCCTTCCCCTCACTGCTCTGCTCACACTAGCCTCCTTCTAGCCCTGGACATTATGGATAGTGCAGGGCTCAGAGCTCTTGGACTTGCTCTTGTGGCTGTCTGGAATGCTGTCTGCTTCATTTATCCAGGGCTGGGCTCAAGTGTCATTTCCTAGAGAAACATCACTCTGCTGACCTTACCCCTTCACTGTCTTCATAGGACCTATCACTGGACACTGTCTTTGGTTCTGTATTTTTGCTCATCTTCTCTCAGGCTCTGAGTCCCTTAAGGACAGGACATTCTTTTTGTTGTTTGTGGCCACATCTCAAGGGCCCAGAACAGTGCATAGCACACAGTAAATAGTGCTGATGGAATGAATTGAAATGCAGGCCCTGGAGCCAAGGCTCCTCACCTGTGCCTTCATTCAAGGACAGTGAGGGGAGAGACAATCACAGCAAGAAATTATCTCGAAATGTTACCAAACAACTCTAAAATGTTTGTATTCTTGGGCACATTTTACCACTTTCAGATACTTACACTAGAGAAATAATCAGAGATCTGGACATAGATTTACCTATGAAGATATTTATTTGGAATGTATTTGTAACAGGACATGATTGGAATAAACAGTAAAACTAATAGTGGTATATTTTACTATGAAATGTTTACCACTTAGAGAGTAGTTACTAAGTACTGGGTAAGATGCTAAGATGTTTAAACATTGTCTGAACCTGTTATCTTCAATTTGTTGATGAAGATACTGAGGTAACTTGCCCAAGGCATCACCCGATAAGCTTTGTGAAGAATTGAAAATCAAGTTCTGGTTGGCTGGTCTGAGCTAAGAAATAGTAAACTGTGCCTGAATTACAAAATGGTGCCAGCATTTTGTTTTACTTTTGGGGAGGCTGCGTGGGCAAGGAGGAGGCCCTGGATGCATGAGCTGTGGGGGTCACAGCAGTTCTTCCAGCTCTAAACAACCCCAGGTCCCCAAGGCCAAGCTTGGAACCCGATCCTCTGGTTCCTACGAAGCTCTGTGTGTGCAGCCAAGAACTTCTGCAAACATTTATCCCTGACCTTTAATAGAGCAACATCAGGCAAACAAACAATTTCTTCTACTCCCGCCCTCGCTTCTTCCTATTGTTGCCAGGGTTGATGGTTTCCTTTCCAACCCCTGAACTAGTCTCCGTGGAGTCTCACTCATTTCCTGCTCGAGGAGCCTTGGCATCCAGTTGCAGGCCCAGGAGCCAGCAGCCCCAGGGTCTGTTTCTCCTCATTGTCTTTGGGGGAGACCATGAGGCCTCTCTGCTCCCCTCCCAGCCCACGCAGCTGCCACGAGAACCCAGCCCATGGTAGGCGGCCATCTGGCCCTGCAGCCAGACGTGTTGTTGGGCTGCCTTCCATGCCTTGTTCCTGCCTCCCACCATACCTTCATTGCCCCTATCCACAAGAGGCAACTCTCAGTATCCCAGATGCTTGCAGCGTCGTTGACTCCTCCAGTCTTCAGCTCCAGATGGTCTGGATTCACTTTCTGGAATGGCTCTGCTTCTAATTCCCCCTTTACTGTTCATGTGCTCATTTGAAGATTGTGTCCCATTCCATGTTTTCTCCCTTTACATTGGAAATTGTTTTAATTTAAAGCTGATGCTGCTAAGCTGATTAATCAAAGTTCTGCCAGCCACATGCAACATCCATCCTCTTCTGCATTGAAGTGTGTGTGTGTGTGTGTGTGAGAGAGAGAGAGAGAGAGAGAGAGAATTCCTTTCACATGGCCTCTTGTCCCCAGAAATCTAAAAGTTTCTTTGTCTTGGCAGTTGTCCCAGCAATACCATCTCTGCCCTCTTCTTTGGCCTATTCTTAGGGTATTTTGAAAAAAGCTTAAGGGCTCCTACAGTGCTGAATTTCACAACAGCTAGAAGAAACAGGACCAGCTTGGCCCAGTTAGGAAAATCCAAGTTACCCACTAGGGATTCACAGGGAGCTAAAGTGCAAGTGTTTGCCTTTGTGTTCTTCCTATCCCTTTCCTTGGCTTCTTTTTAAGGCTGAGTGGCTCCATACAAAATTAGTTCCAAAGATATACCTTGAGGATTCACAGTGGCATTTTCTTAAATTTTAAAATAAAGCACCATTTTTCTGTAGTTGAGTCTTTTTATGTTTTCTTGTTGCTGAATGTTGCTTTAAAACCAAAGTTATTGATATATTCTACCCTGCAGGGAAATCAATAAAAACTTTAATCACAAAATTAAATAAAAACCAAAGCCACTGACATTACACAGTAGTGCTCACTGAAGCAACAACTTGAAGTTTTATGGTTCTCCTGCGGCTGGACTTGTTATTTGCAGGAAAATCAATATCATCTTTAGAGTAATTTGGGGTGCACCTTGTCATCGTAGAAAACAATTTCCTGGTAGACTTTACTAAAAAAGGTAAGAATGAAGCATCAAAATGTGTTTTCCCACCCAGGAAGTGATTATTCCTTGACAGTAGGAAAAAATACAAGTCAAGTGGCTCCAAATGACATCTCCAACTGTGTCTCCAAGTGTGTCATCATCCCGGGGTCTGGATACCTTCTACAAAGGATACCTTCTACCACACTGTGTTGCTCTTGTCCATGGTCACAGGCCCCCCCTGGAATGACTAAGAGGTTAGAGTAGTACATCAGTTAAAATGTCCGCAGAAGTTCAGCACACGCTTCATCGAACATACAGTAATAGCACTCATTTGTTATGTGACCTTGTGATGTTAGGTAACAGAAGTCCTATTTCTCGTTCAGAAAAGAAAAAAGCTTTTGCAAGGACCAGCATTGTAGAATTGGACGTGAAATTAAGAAACAGTAAGTTCAATATGCCCTAAGTTCAATGCAGGGAGCCTTCTATAGCAGATATGACAGTTCAATTTCTCTTAAGTGTCATGTTTCCTATCTCATCATTCAGTGGCAATGAATATCCACAAACGTGTGTATGTGTACAACCTTTTATCTTTATGAGCCTGTAATGAATAATTAGGATGAGAACTTGTTCTTCTCCCCATAATACTGTCCATGTGGTAAGCCACAGAGTGTAAAGTGAAACCATTGGCAACCTGAACCATCAAGGGCTTCCCCAACTATGATGTAGTAACATACTCTCAGTGAACTTTAAGAGAACCCTGAGTTGTGGCAAGGGTTCATTGGAGTGTAACTCAATATGCTTTAGTCCCTGTGCTTTTGAGTTAGATCTTCAAAATGGCTTTTTTCAAGACCTGAGACTGCTCACTCAGAACAAAAAGCAGAACCAGAAAACAGGGCCCAATTCATACATGGCAGGAGCCAGCTGGATTAGGAAGGGAGGTTTCGAAAGTCAGGAAATTAAAACCAAAAGATTTTGCAAGGCTGAGGCCAAAAATAAATCCAACCAAGGTCAGTGCTCATAGGCCTGGAGCCATCAAACTTGTATCAACAGAGCAGGGCTTAGAATCCAGATACTGGCATAAGAACTATTTCTCAAAGCAAGAGTCAAACTCCACTGGTGCTGGATGACACCATTCTCATGAAACAGTAGAGGTCTTCACACAAGACATCTATAAACCTAGAAGGGGCTCAGGGTCTTTACTTCATATCATGGAGATTGCTGACGAGTGAGCCAGCTCCCAGGGACCAAGGCAGGTGGTGTGTAGAGAGAGGCTATGAGACACTCTGGGCCAGCAAGAGCCAAGAGAGAAAGGGTCAGTTAGACACTTGAAGCTTCTAGGTCAGCCTCTAGGACATTAGTACTGCTGTCCCATTGTTCTTCTCCTTTTGATCAACTTTGCTGATTAAAAAACTAAGGGCCCCTTTAGGATAATTTTCTAACAGGAATCTACTCCAGAAGGTTTTCATCACATGCATAGTCCACATCTTCTTCATTTTTTGTGACTAGGTATCCTCCAGAAAGCTTACCCAGGTTCCCTCTTCCCCACTCTCCAATCCACACACCCCAGTTTGTATCCTTTTCTTATGCTGCACACAAACAACAACAAAAACTGCATATTTCTATCTGAGCTTAATTGTATTATATAGGTTGTACCATATGAAATTGCCAATATCGATCATTTTTTACATAAAATGGCAATTTGACATGGTTTAGACTGTTTTTCTGTGTCTATACCCTCGGTGAGACCATGAGTAAGGACTGTATTTTCTTTTCTGTTTGTGTAATCAGGTTTAGTATGTGGCACATCACTGGGTCTCAGTCAATGGTTGATGCATATATGAAGGGTTTGAGAGTCGAGGCTTTAGGACCTTCAGGACTTAAAGTTGAGGCTGAATATTTGACAATAAAGAAGTATGTAACCCAGGAACAACCCCTCCATCTGACAGAACTATAAGCGGGATACCTTTCTGGGACAACCTATTTCCTCACAAACCTTAACCACACTGACAGATAAACACACTGTTTTACATTACAGCCAAAGGATATTCTCTTCCGGGAGGTTAGCATAGTCTCCAACACCTCACAGGACAGGAACCAAGCCTTGGGTCTTGCTCTTTCATCTGGTATTTACCAGTGCTCTCTTGACAACAAAGACCAAGGTGTTTGGCCTAAAGACACTGGCTTTAAGACTCGCCGCACAGCATCACACAGGGAAAATCTGGCTCCTTGTTAGATGCTGACACCACGGAATGCTCATTTCCTTCCCTATGTGGTCCCCATATCCAACCCACAGTCATGCATGGTGTTTCTGTGGCTGTGCCTGATTCAGTGAGCCATGGCTAATTTCACTTCTGATCTGGCTGCCTTAATCACTAACTTGCAAAATTCCTGAGGAAGTTTGCAGAAATATCTTTAAGTCAAGACATTTTCTTCATGATTATTTTTGGACTTTTTCAGAATCAGACAAAGACATTCTTTTAACTAAACATAGGATAATTTCTAGTGCCAAAACCTTATTGTGAATAAAGCAACAAAACCTAAAAATTTAGACCAGCAATCTTTAAGAAAAAACCATAGAGAAAGACAAGGAAAAGAAGTCTGCTAAGAATCACTTAAATATTATTTTGGCTAAAAATGATGCTCATGTATGTTGGCTTTAACAACTTTTCAGTAAGTCTATGAGTAAAATTAGTGCATTTGTTTTTCTTTCTGATTGTCACCATTTCTTTTTCTTTTCGGTGGATGTTGTGGGGATGGGCTGAAAAATCTGTCAACCTCAGAAAAATAAACAAAGTTCTTGATTTTAATGTTAAATTTCATTCCTAGAGTCTACACAACAATTTTTTGAATGAGTGGGCATCGACACATCATCTGCATTTGGATCTGCTGGAGGGTCAAGAGTCAGACACTGTCCACAGGGAGGGCCAGGGAGAGTGGTGACTTGTGGGGAGGGTGTGCTTAGTTATAGCTCCTAAGCGGGGCTATAACCATTTCAGATAGAATTTCAGTTTTCCAAGTGCCAAAGAGAAAATAATTTTAGAGATTAAACTCTATATGTTTGTATAGACATATTTTACAACAACCAGTTGATTTGTACTTGACATTCTCATCTTTAGCACCCTCTATGAGGAATCAAACCAGATTAGCAATTTATTATTACTGAGAGCTGTGGGTGGGTTAGGTAATAAACCATTAAGCCCACTTTGAATTTCCAAGTGATAGTGAAAAGTGAAGTTCTGTATAGGGACAACACATAGAAAAATTGCCCAATACGCCACAGTTCTCTAAGAAAGCTTCCTCTCACCCCCACCCCCCACTCATATATCTAACATGACCCTCAAAAAATTGCAGATTTCAATGAACCAAGTAAAAAATCTCCCAGGAATAAAAATGAACAGCTGCATTTTATAGAAAATGAATAGAACCAAAAGTGGTAGTTATATAAATAGGAACAATTGGCAAGGATTGGTCATTCGTAGAAATGGCCCAGTTAGGAAAGACAGCAAAGTGATTCACCTGTCATTTACCTGGCACACGATGGCCTGAGAGGATAGAGGGCACTTCTAAGATTGGACAAGACATCTGCAACAGAAGTAAAATTCTCACCTTCTCTAAGAGAAAAGAATTCTTTTTAAGAGATGTTCTAACTTTTTCTTTTAGGTACAAAAGATGACTTGTCAACAGGTAATTATGTTTTAAAACATGTACTTGTATATATTTTCATGTGATCTTTAGTAGATATATCTCCTTAAGCTAAAATAACATCTAAATAAAAATCTTAGACAATATGTAACTGTTCAGTAGGGCATATATATGCCTGAATTCTTTATGTATTTTTTATGTATTTGACTTCTCAGCATGTGAAATGTTAGGGTTGCCAACAGTAATTCATAGTATCCCAGAAATACTTTGCTGGGGCTTGAATTTTAATTTTGGAAATTTCTTACAGAAGTCAGGAGATTTATGCAGAAGAGAGGGCCTGGCTTCATCAGGGATGATAAAATACTCCCCTAGACAACATACAGAGCTTTCAAGGCAAGCTCTTAGGATTTTAAAGGGCTTTCTACAAACTGGAAGAAGCAACATCGAAGGGGCTGGTGTGAGGCAGAGAGGTGCTGCAGCCTTGAAAAAGGAAAGGCTAAGAGGGTTGAAATGATCTCCAGAGCCAGCTCCCTGGAAACCACGAGCTGACCTAACCTGATGGGACAAGTGCTGGCCTGCAGCTCAATTATAAAGTCCAGAGACCTTGTACTTAGTACGGCTTTCTTCATCTTCCCTGTCCACCTGAAGCCATTATGCCATGGAGACTTATATCTGTACTCTTCTTAGCACTGGAAATGAAGGCCCCAAGGTCTGGACCTTCCCTCCACAACCACATTCCTTTCCTGCCCACCTCTGCCCTGAGCTTGCTGCCTCGGGGTCAGTGACACATATATGCTCATAAATTGCCCTCCTTTGAGAAGATTTCCTCTTTTAAATAAGGACCCCTTAAAAAAGCTGTTCGCCTTTATCTAAATGAGTCCAATCATAGCAATGTTCAATGCTGTAGACACAAGTGGGACAAATTTGGGGGACAAGATGTACTCCTTTAATTACATTACATAAGTGGCTCTCTCTCCTGTCCACATAAACGTGTCCTCTGAGGAGGCCATTTCTAAATCCCCAAGACATCAGAGATCAATGTCAGTGTTATCACTAAGCGCTGTTCCTGCCCCAAGAGCAAGCAGAAACCTTTCTGAGATTGTTTAAAAGGACAATCTGAATTACTGAAGGGTGAACAGTGGAATGTGCTCATATTTTCAAATGAATACAATTTATAGATCTATATACTTTAGAAGTCTAATAGAGGTCCTAGAGAGCTTGTTTTAATGAACAGATAAGAATGATTTGTAATTCAGGCATTAATTGCTTATATGTAAATAGCTGCTTCTGAAATGCTTAAGGGTCTGTTTGCAACCAGTTTGTTCTTTTTAAACCTTGGCCTGCAATTTAATTTGCATTTACAATTTACTCCCAAACCTCTTATTTTGTAGATAATGTAAAGGTAAATTTAGCCAACTAATCTATACATGGCGTCCAGATTTCTTTGGTTTTTACCGGAGTTGCTGGTTTTAAATCCTGAGTTATCTGGTATTTTCTCATGACTAATGCTCAATTTTAAGGCACATTTAAAATAGGCAATTTTGCTGTCCTTGCTTTATGATACTAATTTTAGCCAAGGCTGTAGTGATAAAAATCTACATAAATAAATACATAAATAAATAAAATCTACAATGCTTCCTGGAACTACCACTTTCCTGAAACAATAGTTTCCAGAAATGATTCTAATCAGTGAGTGTTCCATTGGCTGCACTGAGCAGTTTTATAGATGGTTTCCATTTACAGTGACTTGTTCACAATATGTGCCCACTTTCATAAACACACATACACATGTGTGTGTTCTATGATTTGTTGGCTTCAGTACATGCTGTTTGCAGTTCAAATTATGCTGAAACAAAATAGCAGATATGGATTTGGTAGAGTCCTGTTGCACGCTAAGACATATCATGGTGGAAATAATACAGAGCTCTTTTTAAGAGATCTGGTTGCTGATAAATCTGTAATCCTTTTTATAACATTTCTGTACATTGAAAAATAGGGATCCAAAGCCCCAGAAATACACAAAATGTAAATCCCAATGGCAATGAAGTAGACATTTTGCAGGTGGCCCCCTTTAGTCTTGGGAAAGAGTTGACTTCCCATGCAACTCTTCCAAACAGCTGAGGAAACCCAACCCCAATGTCAATCAGATTCTAGCGAGTGGAGGTCAGCACTAACATCTGGCTAGTCTGTCTCACTGCAGCATATCCTCACACTCTGCTCTTTCCTGCACGTATTTAACTCTTTGGGAAATATTTTATTTATTCCTGGGTCTGCAGAACAATATAGCCTCTGGAGCATAGATGAGAGTTAGGCCTCTTCAAATTTGTCTTAGGTCAGTGAACAACTGTGCAACAGAAAGTATTCTTCTACACTGACAGAGTGATTAACAATGCTCACCTCTCTTTTGGGGGGAGTTATAACTTTTATTACATCTCCTATGAACAAAGATTAAGCCATAGCTTGTAGAGATTTTCTTTTACAGCGGGAGAGAATGACAGCATCATATCAATTAATGTTGGCATATTACCCAGCACAAGAAAAATGAAACTTAATAGTTTTCAATGTGAAAGCCTTAGGAAAAACTCACTGTCAGAGTCACCCATGAGGCTCATGAAAACTGCAGCCTCACACAAGGTCCACACAACTCTGCGTTCCTGTCACGGATCCTTTCTAATGCAAGGGAGGGGCTTCCAGGAGAACTCAGGCAGTGGATGGCCTCCAGACATGGGGGACTCTCTAAAGATGCAAATTTCTGTTTGTTTTGGAGTAGTACCCTAAAAATATTGGCGGATCATGTAAGGATTTTTCTTTTGTTTTGGAACTTGCTTAAATCGAACCAAGCTCTGCTGGAATTCTCGTCAGAACAGGCTCTCTCTCATGGTTTCTAGTATTTCCTGCCTCTGGCCAGGCTGCAGCAATTTGAACAAAGCTTCTCATGGTATTTCATCCTGTTTGGATTCAGTTCCAGTTCAAACCTGAGATCAAGTTGAGGCAATGGGAAATAGAAAAGCTAAAAGAGTGTGGCCCCTGCTAAAAGAGTGCAAAAGTTTATTATTATTTATTTTAGTAGCAGGTCAGTGGGGAGGAAAGATGCCATATAAAGAAGCCAGAGACCTGAGTGCTGTTGAAGGTTGAATCTGAAGATATTTTGCCCATTTGTAACAGAGACTGCAAATTCTCTGTTACAAGCATATTCCAAGGTCCTATGCATTTCATGTTGAAAATGCTTACATGTTTGGAAAGGCTGCTTATCTGACCTGGTTCTTGACCTTAAGTCAAAGCGCTTACCACTTAGGAGGAGACTCTAAAACTAGGCATTTCCCCTTTACTGCCAATGATTACATTTCAAGCAGGCACCATGGGAATTAGTTACAAACATATTATTCCTAGTGGACAATTTTGCCGACCCAGAAAGACATAGTTTTTGTTCTTTTAATAATGGGCAAATCTGATGTTATTTTCCCCTGTAAGTCTTTTCTTGCTAACATAAAATGAGAAAAATAGTATAGATCCCCCTTTCCAAACCTATCCAAGGCCTCTCAGGTTGTACAATATACAACTCTGCAAAATTTTGTTTACCTGGAGGACAATGACATGTTGTCTTTTGGAATTATGCAGACAATGGCCTTGACTTTCACACCTTCCTATACTAAAAACAGCGCATTAGTTGCCTTTTCTGAAACAAGTCATACACTTCCCTGCCTCTGTACCTTTGTGCACAAGGTCCCCTCTGCCTGAAATACCTCCACCACTGCATTACAATTATTGCTTTTATTCTATTTCCTCAAACACAATAAAATTCTCACAGGCAGGAACTCTCTACTATGCCTCACAGCACAGGTAAATAAAAGTCTTTGGAAAGCATGCTATTTTGCTGTGTTTTGCCCAGTTTACATTATTCAGAAATACAACCAATGAAAAGGAGGAAGTATTAAACATTAAATTTTAAGTGACATGCAATTAAAAATGCCTTATGAGAATCGACACACATTTTTTTAAAGATTTTACTTGTTTATTTTTAGAGATGGGAAGAGAAGGAGAAAGAGAAGGAGAGAAACATCAATGTGTGGTTGCCTTACACATGTCCCTCACTGGGGTCCTGGCCCATAACCCATGTGCCCTTACTGGGAATTGAACTGGCAAACCTTTGGTTTGCAGTCTGCACTGAATCCACTGAACTACACCAGCCAGGGACACAAACAAATTTTAACCTATGTTCTCTTGTTTTTGTCTCAACATCCCCAACTCAGTGAGCATTTGCCTCCCTTTTTGTTCGTCTGCATATTTCCATTTTTAAGTACATTATAACACTAAAGGAAAAATAAAGAAGTTGCACAGACCACTGACATTCAGAAAAGTGGGATAAGGCATAACATATAAAGGGTAAGCAAAGATAAAAGGCATAAATATAAATTTAATATCAGAAGAGCCATTAGAGGGATACAGCACAGTATTGTGGGTAGGGCCCAGACACTGGACCGTGAACTGCCTCGGTTCAAATCACAGTTCCAGCATGTATTTCACATCTCTGTGCTTCAGAGTTCTCACTTGTGAAATGAGAACAATAGGGTTATTCTAGGATTAAACACAATAACATACAGTTTATTTTCATTATCTGCAGTTATCTGTGGTATGTATATTCTATAAAGTTGCCACGAACTCTGAATTAGCAAATACTGAACAATGGCTCCTAGAAGAAATATTGGGTTAGTTTCTGGTGAACCACTGTTCACATTTTTATCAATTGACCAACACATAATTTTGTTTTATGTGAGTCTAAAGACACCATACTTAGTATACACTGTTCACTCATTAACATTGAACTCACTGCTAACCGTAGAACTCATGCCTGCATGAAGCTAATCTGACACATGTACATTCTTCATAAGGCTCATCACAGTCTACTTGTGCTCAAGATGTTAGACAGCACTTTAGTACTATGCTTGGAACCATTTTAAACAGAACACTACCAACAAAAATGCAAAAGCAATAGCACTAAATTGACAGCAAAAGGACACTTGTTTAGAGTATGAGAGCTGGAACAAGAAGGCAGAGTGACACTCTTGCACCTCAGCTGGGAACAGGCACATCAGGACACTCAAATTTTTCATCCATGTCCATGAATTACCATGAAAGCACCGCAAGTATTGATTTGGGGCCTACAAATAAATTTTAGCAAGTAGGTGCATTGGCATATACAGAATCCATAAATACAAAGGTCAACTGTCGATTTTAAAATCTCAGAATAGTTTCTGGCACATGGTAAATCTTATAAACTTGTATAATAAGCTCGTATTACACAAGGGATGTTATATAAGGTAGGAACATGCTTAATTGCTTTAATGGTTAATTTTGTGTCAATTTGGTTGTGTTACAGTGCCTCACTATTTAATAAAACATGACCCTAATTGTTTCTGTGAAGATATTTTGTAGACGTGATTAACTGATTAATATCTACAATAGTAGTAGCTTCTGGTCAAGATGGTAGAGTAGATAAATGCTATGCTCACCTCCACCCATAACTACATCAGAATTACAACTAAAGTATAAAACAACCACCCTTAAGAACCACCTGAATACTAGCCAACAGAACTGCTATCACTAAGGATATAAAGAAGAAGCCACATCGAGATTGGTGGAGGGACAGAGACTCTAAATGAGCTGATCCTATGCCCACATGTGGCAGTTAAGAATCAGGAGAAATATCTCAGCTGCAGAGTCCCCCTTAGGATCAAGGAGTCCCAGCTGCACACCAGGCTCCTCAGCCTAGAGCAACAGTGCTGGCAATAGTTCCCACAACAGCTGGCTGTCAAAATCAGCAGGGACTCAGTCTGGGTGAGAAAGAGGGCTATTGGAATCCCAGGAGACCTCTTAGAGAGCCTCCTCACAGTTTCACTCCCTCACAAACACTTGCCCTAAGCTCCACCAAAGAGACATCTGCATAACAGGCAGCAGGGATATACAAGGAGAAACTGAATTGTCTGCCTTCAGGGAGGAAGCTTGAGGGACAGGTCTGTCTAGGACCAATAGATGTCATTGTTCATTTGTTGAACTCTCCCCCTACATAGCCAGCAGGTGAGCCCCAAGAATGAATCTCAGTTAAGCTAGCTAACACCCATCTCCACTGACCCTGATGATTCTCTGAGACTCTGCCCCACCTAATTCACATGTCTGGCCAGAACTTCTTTTGGAGGTTAACCCGAAGGGCCAGCCTGGGCTTATGCTGCAGACATTCCTGAAATCTCTCAATGATCCACAAACCCCAAACAAACATCAACTGGCCTTGGCATGCCCCATACCTGTGGCTATGTGGCCCCAAGCCTCACACTAGTATCCTCAGTTCACAGCATAAACATTCCTATGCCAAGCCCAGCATAGGCAGCTTCCAACCAAAGATTACTTTGTAGTTCCTACCAGGTGGCCCCAGGCCAGACACAGACAGTGGCTGAACTTATCCTACACAGGAGCCTCTCCCAAGAGACCCCAGAACTAACACACCAGGTGGCCAACTTCAGATCATACCAGAGCACTACCTGATTAGCACCACAAATGGCACACCTAAAGGGTGGATGTGGCAAGCACCTGAGCCCTGCTAAAGCAAATCCCACTCTGTGGGATCAGATCCTATACTGCATCTATCCACCACAGTCACAGCCAGTCAGCCTCAGGGTCAGTCCTACCTACTGATGTGCCAACACAAGCAAGGTTCCACTACAACCAGAAAGCACACACAACGCACACAAGAAACACCCCTGGAGCAACTGGCTTGGGTGAACAGGAGACTGGACCACCTGGACTCACAAGACACCTCCTAGATGAGGTCACTCTGCCAAGACTGGAAGAGGTAAAAGATCTATTTAATACAAAGAATCAAACACAGAGGGGCAGCCAAAATGAGAAAACAAAAAAAACATGCCCCAAATAAAAGAATAGAACAAAACTCCAGAAAAAGAAGTAAACAAAACGGAGGCAAATGATCTACCAAATTCAGAGTTCAAAACACTGGTCATAAGGATGTGCAATGAACTTAAAGGAAGAATAGATGAACTTGGTGTGGACTTCAACAAAGACAAAGGATATATAAAAAGGATCATTCAGAAATGAGGAGTATGTTACATGGAATCAATAGCAGATTAGAGGAAGCAGAGGATCAAATCAGCAATTTGAAAGACAAGGTAGTGGGAAATCACCCAGTTACAACAGCAAAAATAAAAAGGATTTTTTAAAAAATGAGGATAGTTTAAGGGACCTCTGGGACAACATCAAGTGTGATAACACCTGCATCGTGGGTGGGGGGTACCAGAAGGAGAAGAGAGAGAGCAAAGGATTGAAAACCTATTTGAAGAACTAATGACTGAAAGCTTCCCAATCCCAATGAACATTGACACAGAAATCCAGAAATCACAGAGAGTCCAAAACAAGATGAACCCAAAGAGGTCCACATGAAGACATATCATAATGAAAATGACAAAGGTTAAAGACAAAGAGAGAATCTTCAAAGAAGCAAGAGAAAAGCAGTTAATTACACACAAGGGAGCTCCCATAAGACTTATGGTCAGCTGATTTCTCAATGAATACTTCCTGGGAAAAAGGGATTGGCACAAAATATTCAAAGTGATAAAAAGCAATGACCTCCAACCAAGATAACTCTACTCAGTGATACTATCATTTAAAATTGAAGAAGAGATAGAGCTGCCCAGACAAGAAAAAGCTAAAGAAGTTCATCACCACCAATCCAGTCTCACATGAAATGTTAAAAGGACTTCTTTGAGAATAAGAAAAAATATATATAAAGTAAATATTGCAAAGAACAAAATCTCACTGACAAAGGCAAATATAATAAAAGCAGTGATTCAACCAACACTAATGCTAGTCAAAAGTTAAAAGGCAAAGTAGTAAGATTATGTGTAATTATAACAGTAAATTAAGGGATACACACAAACACATACACACACAAAAAGAAATAAAAAATAATGACAACATAAACATGGAGGGGGTGAGTAAAAATGATAGTGATTATATGGAATAAAATGTGTTGGAATTTAAGTGACCATCAACTTAAAATAGATTTTTATAAATATATTGGTATATATGAAGCACATGGTAACCACAATCCAAAACTATACAAGAGACATACAAGGAATAAAGAGAAAGGAATCCAAACACACCACTACAAAGTCAACAACATACAAGACAGCAAGAGAATAAGAAAGGAACAGAGACCCCCTGGCTGAGTGGCTCAGCTGCTTAAAGCATTGTCCCATATACCAAAAGGGTTGCAGTTTCCATCCCTGGTCAGGGCATGTACCCAGGTTTCGTGTTTGATTCCCAGTCAGAGTATATACAGGAAGCAATTGATCAATGTTTCTGTCTCATCAATATTCTTCGCTCTCTCTCTCTACCTCCTTTCCTCTCTAAAATCAATAAATATCCTCAGGTGAGGATTTTTAAAAAAAGAAGAAAGAAACAAAAAAGAACTACAAAAACAATCAGAAAATAATAAAATGGCAATAACTATATACCTGTCAATAATTACTTTAAATGTAAATGGATTAAATGCTCCAAACAAAAGGCAAATGACTAAAGGAGAAATGATACACATAAACAATGAAATATTGTTTAGTTGTAATAAAGAATGAAGGCTTACCATTTGCTATAACATCAATGAATGTAGGGAGTAAGTGAAATAAGTCAGAAAGAGAAGGACAAATAACATATGATTTCACTGATATGTGGAATCTAAAAAACAAAGTAATTGAACAAGCAAGACAGAAACAAACTCATAGATATGGGGAACTAAATGATGGTTGCTAGATAGGCTGGGGTGTTGGGACACTGGGTGAAAAGGTGAAGGGATTAAGTACAAATTGGCAGTTAAAAAAGATTCATGTGCATCTTTTTTATATTCCTTATTGACTGCCTAAGGTCAATATTCCTTGTACAGCATAAGGAATATAGTCAATAATATATAATAACTATACATGGTGTCAGGTGGTATAAGAATTATTGAAGGAATCATTTTGTAAGTTATATAAATGTCTAACCACTATGATGTACCTCTGAAACTAATACAATATTGAATGTTAAAAGTAATTGAAAAAAATTATTGGGAAAGTATCTTCTGTGACTTCCAAAAAATCTACAAAAGTAAAAGAGGTTATCCTTAGTGATGTGGGTGGACCTCATTCAAACAGTTGAAGGTCATAAAAGCAAAAACTGCCATCTCCTGGAGAAGAAATTCTGCCTCAAGACTACAGAATCAACTCCTTTCTGAGTTTCCAGCATGTCAAGTTGACCTATGATTTGGGACTTGCCAGTCTCCCCAGTCACATGAGTTAATTACTTTAAAAGAAACTTTGTATGAACAAGGAAGACAAACAATCCAATTTAAAAAATGGGCAAAGGACCTGAACAGACACTTCTCCAAGGAGGACATACAGAGGGCCCATAGGCATATGAAAGGATGTTCAACATCACTAGCCATCAGAGAGATGCAAATTAAAACCACAATGAGGTACCACTTCACACTGGTCAGAATGGCCATCATTAACAAATCAGTGAACAACAAGTGCTAGTGAGGATGCAGAGAAAAGGGAACCCTAGTGCATTATTTGTGGGAATTCAGAATGTTGCAGCCACAGTGGAAAACAATATAGAATTTCCTCAAAAAGCTAAAAGTGGAACTGCCAAAGATCCAGTGATTCCATCGCTGGGATTATACCCTAAGAATCCTGAAACACCAATTCAAAAGAACCTATGCAGCCCTATGTTCACAGCAGCACTATTTACAATGGCCAAGTGCTGGAAATAGCCTAAGTGCCCATCAGTAAATGAGTAGATAAAAAAACTGTGGTACATTAACAAATGGAATACTATACTGCAGAAAGAACTCCTACTTTTCATGACAGCATGGATAGAACTGGAGAGTATTATGCTAAGTGAAATAAACCAGGTTGAGATAGACAAATACCATATGATCTCATCTATAAGAGGAACATAACAAACAAAGGAGCAAAATACAACCAGAGGCATGGAAACAAGGAACAGACTGACAGAGACCAGAGGGGAAGGGGACATGGGATAAGCAGGGAAAGAAGGGGAAGGGGCAAGTCAAGGAACAGGTATAAATGACCCATGGGCATGGACAACAGGGTAGGGACTGACTGTGGGAATGGGGAGTTGGTAGGGCAGGGGAGAACAACAGGGGAAGATTGGGACAACTGGAACTGAAAATAATATAAATAAACAAATAATAATAAAAAACGAAAATTACGTGTGAACACATACATACCCATCTCCTATTTATGCTTCTCTGGAGAACCCTAATACATTCATTTTGATTATTTTCTCTCTTGTGGTGAGGCAGTCAATAAGGGAGACAACTGACTGGAAATCAGGAGGTCCAGATCCTTCTCTCTCTCTCATCTCTGTCTCCTTATCAGGGAATTCATCAGTAACATAGATGGACTGGCCATTCTCTGCGGATCTTTCTGGCTCCAAGGTTTCCCAGACAGAGGAAAGAGCGTCAGTGGAGAGGCCTTCCCTCTCCCTTCCCTGCCTCCAACTCTCCTCATAGAATCATGGAGTGTGACAGTTGGCTAGACCCTTAGAGATTATATCATCCAAGCTCTTTGTTTCTTTATTTATTCAAGTATAAATGTAAAAATGTCAGCTCACATTCCCTTTTTTTCTTCTCATACTGGGCATAAACTATCGTACGACTTGTTCAGTCTGTTGCCAGATTCTCTGAGCCCTTGGGAAGTCCTGCCAGGTGTGGCCTAAATAACAAAAAAATTAGGAGAAATTAGTGGTGTAGAAGGAGGGGTAGAAAAGATAGGATCCTTTTAAAGCCCTCAAATGCTAGCAGAAAATTGATCAAAGCCAAGATGAGTTTCACCCCTCTCTTCTAACGAGCTGCTAATATTGTGGTGGCAGCCCTGTCAGGATAATTTGTCACACATGTCCCTGTGTGGGCTGAAGCTCCTTCAGAGTCATCTCCCCAACCCATTGCCCCAGGCAACTTGTATGAAACAAAGCTCTAAGACAGCATGGAAAAGGAAATGCGGGGGCTGGGGGGAGAGTTAATGGCCACTGACAAGCTCTCTGGCCCTCTCCCCCAGGTCTTGTAACTGCAACCATATTACCTTCATTAGGCTTGAAGAGCCTGCTGTTACTTCAATAACATGCATGTTACTACTGCCACAACAGCAATGCTCACTGTTACAAAGATGCTGTCCAGAAAAAAATACCACCCCCTGAAAAATAGCACAGTATCAACACTAGTTACCAAACCAATAAAAAACTGTGACAGAAAAACTTCTTGTTGAGACAGGCTCAGTAGTATTCCCTCAGGCAGGGCAAAGTTCTCTCAGGCAGAACGACTGCCTGTGACCCCAGAAGGACCTGTGTCCAAGCATCAGCTGTGGGGTGCGTGGCTCACACAGCGAGTCCATCCATCAGAGTGGACCCTAGGACCCGCCTAAGTGGCTCTCAGGCAGACCATCAATTGGCCAACACAGTTGTAACTATCAGGCCTCACAAAGGTCCCATTCTTTCTGCTTTTAACATGAAAACACCAACAAAACATGCGTTGTGGTTAGACCAGAGGACAGAAGGATGGGACAGAATCCAAGGTGCAATGGGTGTAGGGGCAGAAATAATGCCCATGTCACAGGACATGGACTAAGCTATGCAATGTGGAGAAGGCATAATTTCTCCTTATTCTTCCATACCTTTAACAACATGCCAAATTATAAAGAATTGTATTGTATTTTTTCAAAGAAGACATCTTAGTTATCTATGTTTATGTATCTATTTATACACACACTTCTGAAGCCCAAATAGATTTAAAGAAGCATCATTTCTCTAACAATGTTAATTACATAACCTTTATGTGGAAGCTACTTGTTCTAGGATGCTACAGCTGCAGGGTATAACACCATCCAGCCAACTCCTTCATTTGTCAGAGAAGTGATTTGCCCAAATTGATAAAGTGACTTTTCAAAACTCATATAGCTAGTGCATGGCAGAAACACATTTTAAACATGGTACCCTCAAAACCTGTTTTTTTCCCTACTTCCCCCATGTTCATTTTATGAGTAAAGAAGGAATGAAAGTCCGGGGTGAACTCTCTGTGAACAGGGAGGAGTACCTCAGGTTCAAATCCTCAATCAGGGCTCAAAAAGTCATGTCTTCTCATCTGGACAGGCAACTAAAAAGTCAGACTTAATTCCAGGAGGGCAGAGAAAAAGGGGCCTAGCTGGAGAGAGAAGTAAAAATGTAGGCAACAGGAGATAAGGCCAACTTAAAGAGTTGAATAGAGAAGAAGCTAGGCTAATGTGGAGTAGGACTTGTAAAGATTAGAAAAATTATTCACACTATGAAATCACTAATTCCAACTCAAAATTTTACATCGGAAAAGGCCATTTATAACTCTGTTGCATACCTTAAGTTGCAAGACTCTTTTGAGTAACTCTCTTAGATTGCTCCCTTGTTATTCAAGGACTTCTTTTTAAAAATTTTTATTTGTTGATTTAAGAGAGAGAGATTGATTTGTTGCTCCACTTATTTATGCATTCATTGGATGACTCTTGTATGTGCCCTGACTGGAGAACAGTAACAACCTTGGTGTATCAGGACAGGTAAACGAGCTACCCGGCCAGGGCCAGTCATGGAGTTCTTAACCTCCAGATATATTGCTGATGACTAGTGACAGAGAAGTAAAATGAGAGAACATGGCACAGAGAAGTCCCCAAGTCTGCACCCAATAGTAGGTGATGACAACATAGGTAAATAAAGGGGAGAGAAACTCTGATAAAATATAAATAATCTTCCAGGAGGAATGATGGCAAATCAGCATCACACTATAGAAAAAGCAGAAAAGAATAAACAAGTGTTTTCTTGCCTCTTTATTCTGCTCTTTACCTTCTCTCTACTATATCCCCATGCCTTTCTTCATTTGAGTTCCATACGAGAATGGAAGTTAATAGCAAGTTAATGTGATAGGTACTCTTTTTGAGAACAAAATCAATGAGAAATATTCCTATAACCAGATGTTGGAATCAATTTTACTCATTTTTGTTCTATTGCACATTTTCCCTCTTGTTCTTCCCCAGCCAGCCAAAGTAAACAGATTCTGGATGTTGAGTATCTATGTGAGGCAGGGTTTCAAAGAAACCCATTTATCATGCACCGTAAAGCAAAGGAGAAGTGGAGGAGGAAGGGCTCAAATGCATGACCTCCGCAGCTGCAGGTCTTCATGTTCAGCAGCTTCCCCAACAAAAGAATAGTTGAAGAGGTCCTTGCTCCTTCTTAACTATGTTGCTGAGTTGCTGAATTCACCTGCCACCTCCAATGACCTATGAACTACCCAAATCCTCAATTGCAGATCACAGAGAGAGGTTCCAAGCAGAAAAATTTGGTAACACATGTAAAGCACTGAGCACAGGGCCTGGCATGGACTGATCACTCTAAATGTTCACTGCTGTAGCTGCCAAGCTCATCACGAGCTCTACCCTCCTCTTCTTCCTCTTCCCCCTCCTCTTCATGATCCTTATCATCATCTCCAACCAGCTTCTGGCTGCTAGGCCTCATTTTAAGTTCCAGTCTTGTTTTCAAGAATAAATGAATAAATGAATGCTAAATCCTATTATAATCTTTAAAATATCTCTACTTTGATGAGTAAATAGAATGAATTTAGGAAGTAGCTCAGAGCTTTTCAGTCCAGAGTGTCAGCACTTTCTCTCTCTCTCCCTCTCTGTCTGTCTGTCTGTCTCTGTCTCTCTCTGTCTCCCTGATTTTCTGGGAAGGGAAAGTGTACTGAATATTTCAAACAACTATATGACTACATGAAATCAGACATTTTAATGTGATAGTGTTCACTCTCATCTTTTAGATGACTAAAAATCATTCAACATTTTAGTGACCAATTAAAGTATGAATTACCTCACATTTAGTATCTTTTCATATTGTTATCATACTTTAAACATTTGCAGTAAATGCACAACTATACACTCTGTTGCTTCTTGCATTCCTTTTCTCTCTTGCTAGAGTATATCTCACTCTAATATTTTCAGAGGCCTTTGAATATTTAAACATCCTACATTTTTTCTTGAAAAGATGTTCTTTTTTTCACCTCTTGAACGATAGTTTGGCTAAGTATAGAATTCTAGCTTTTATGAGTTAAGAATTGTATTTGGCTTCACAAATACCAATTTGATTAATGAGCCTCATATGTGATGCTTGATAAAATAGAGTTTGGTTGTTTTGAGTTTTGTTGTTTTTTATGTGTATGAAACTGAAAATTAGAGGTCTTAGGCTGGGGCAATTGCTCAGAGAAGTGATCAAAAACTCCCTCTACCTTACTAGTCTGCAACCCTTATACAGTGTTAGTTCTCATTGTTACAAGTGGTTTACATATCGATATTCATTAAGTCTATGTTCCATGTAGGAAGAAGGGGATAAGATAGGGAGGAGAACAACATGTCCATTTTTATTAATAGATTCATAATGATTTTCTTTTAGTACTAGAAATTGCCTTTTATTTTAATTTACTTAGTATTTGAAAATGTGATGTTGGCTTTTTTCCTATAAGTCCTCTTCTTATTGTTCTATTGATTATGTAGTCTTTGTGTAAATTCTTCCATTTATTGATGTTTATTACTTCTCTTTCATGATGTTAAGTATCATAAGCATCATAAAATACTACGGGTTTGCCTTTGAGTGTCTGTTTCTGCACTTGAAATTTCCAGTAACTCTGTTGGCTGCCTGTTGAGCTGTCACTGGACTTGAGCTTCTGGGGTAACCTGGGGAGCCACTGGGCATGCTGAAGTACAGGGCAGTATAGGAGACCATTCTGCGTGGCGTGAGCCCAGCTCCCACTCAGAAAGGCCAGTGGAAAGTGAGGTCCGGTACATGGGACCCATGCCCACGGATAGGTTCTCCCATGGGAAATGAGGCCTGCATTGTACCTAGGCCACTTTGAGACTTGCTTTTTGCTAAAACTCCCTCACCCTGAATTGAGGCAGCAAACACTTACTACATATCTTTAAAGTAACTTCCTAAAATCTATGCTAAACCTTCCAAGGAGGAGTGTAACCAGTTCAACCACTTTTCCCTTTACATTTGCAAATATCCTTCCTTTTTGATGTAATTAGCAACATCCTTTCCTTTGTTTTCTGTAAAAAGTAATCACTTAAAGTGAACCTGTGCATAGTAAATGAGGACCATCCTCAATGTAATGTGCCCAGAAAAGCAATAAAAGCCTGTCAAGGCAAGGATCTGGGCACTCTCCCCTTGAGAGAGTGGCTGTGTCATCTCTTTTCCTCCACAGGACTTGATAGTCCATGTGAATTTGTCTCATCTCAGCCACAACACCGTGGGCCAGTGTCCATATCAGGGCACCCATCATTTCATCTGCTGCCCTATACTTTCAGGGAGTTGCAAGCCAGCCAAGGCTCTACCAATTCTGTTTCCTAAGATCTCACAGTCACTTCTCTTTCATGAGCCAGTTATCTGTTACTGTTGCTTGTGAAGTAAGAAAGCCAAGTTCAGGGAAAGCACTCCCCGACCCCTTCCAACTGGGGCAGCACAGCTCATCACTGTCTGGGTGTTTCTCAGTCACCTATTACTCCCAGTTTCTACCACCTTCAAGAGGGCACCTTGCTCAGTGCTTCTGCTACCTGTATGTTGCCGCTTTCTCCTATACTTTTCCTCCCTTCCAGCCTCCCTCCCTGGCTGATGTTCCCTCTGAAGTTTACCATTTGCATTCTTTTACAGTTTCTCATAGTTTCTGGTTCCCTGATTGATTTTTATCTTCCTTGCAGATAAGATAATGCTTATACATTTATTTCCTTTGATTTGATGTGAGGAAAGGGAGTCTACAATTTATGCTTTTTTCATCAACTTAAAAACTAAAGACTTTTCAAATATATTATCAAACACATTTATACCTATCCTTTCATGAGATTATCTGTTATCCTGTAACATATCGCTTATAAATCCACAAATGAGGAAACTGAGAGCAGGGTTTATCATGATAACCCCCTTTACCTAAGAAATACTTTCCTGTTTGCAGAAATACTTTTGCTTTTATAATTTCACTTGCTATTAATCTTTCTGATTATATTTTCACTCCTGAAATCTACTTGTTGCCCCATTAAGTAAATTTGAATGGCAAAGAATCAATTTTTTGCCCTGGCAGGGTGGCTCAGTTGATTGGAGTTTCGTTATGTACTCATGTATACCAAGGGTTGCAGGCTTCGTCTGTAGCTGGGACACATACCTAAGTTGCAGGTTTGATCCCCAGCCAGGGTGGGAATGGGAGGCAACCAATTGATGTTTCTCTCTTACATAAATGTTTCTCTCTCTCTCTCTCTCTGTCTGTCTCTCTCTCTCTTAGTCTCTTCCTCTCTCAACAACTATGGGACATTTACACAATGGAATTCTACTGAGCTGTGAAAAGAAAAAAAATTTACCCTTTGCAACAGTATGGATGGACCTGGAGAACACTATGCTGAGTGAAACAAGCCAGTCAGAGAAAGACAAATACCATATGATTTCACTCATATGTGGAATCTAATGAACAAACTGACTTAACAAGCAAAACAGAGATAGACTCAGATGGAGAGCAGACGACAGCAAGTGGGGTGGGAAGAGGTTGGGAGTAGAGGGACTGAGCAAAAAGGAGAAAGAATTCATGGTCATTGACAACAGTGTGGTGATTGCTGGGGGGAAGGGAATATAAGGGGACTAATTGGTAATGGAAAAAATACAATAAAGATTAAATTAAAAAATAAATCAATTTTCTCTTTTCTAAGTGATAAAGCCTAGGTACCTAATCAACATCCTCCCCTATACCAGTGACGTCAGCCTCACATCTTTCTGTTAGGCCTGGCGCCCTTGCTTCCACATGGATATTTCTCCCTGATCTCTCCAGTGCCCTCGAAACTTCTGACCTTATCTCTCTTGTATTTTCAGTCCCTCACTCTTCAACCTAGAAAGAGGCCAAAAAGGTAAGTGATCTTTGGGTATGGTACCTTGAACCAGAGCTATGATAGAATTAATGTTCCAAACAGTCAAGATAGGGAGTCAGAAGTGAGTCTAATCTTGTCCTTTAGAAAGAAATCCAAAGAAATCACATAGAGACAAGATCCTAAGGAATAAAAATGGTGCTAGGGAATTAGAATCAGAGCCAAAGAGTAAACTGCTAGCAGAACAGGAAATAACAAAGAGCAATGAAGAGAAGAGGAAAAAGGAAGAGGAAGTGGAGAACAACCATCACCCTCACCAAATAAGGAAATTAGAAATAATTTATCTAATTGGATTAAAGTACATGAGGCTCAAATGTTCTCACCCCTGATAATCAGGTCTGTGGATGGATAATGTTGGTGTAAGGCAGGCCACGTCTCTCCATCAGACACAATTAGCTACTCCGATGAATTCAAAAGAGAATTAATGTTATTCTCTTCTAGGAAATATATTTAGAGCTAATTTAGGTTTCTAAAATACCTCCTTAATTTACAAATGAAATTTGGAAGTTGTAAGAGCATCTATAACAGCCTATACTCTTTAGAAAATCAAAATTATCAGACAGCCCATGGTGAACCTTGCAAAGAACAACAGTAATTATTTTCAGCTACCCTGTGTACTAAGTGAAGATGAAGTGTGTTTATGCCTGTAATAAGTTAATGAAAGATGCAGTCACTTGGCTATAAATATTTGTTTCAACATAGATCAACCAGTGATCAGTGGGATGAAAAATACTAGCCTTTTAGGAGCTTTAATATTCCTATGAAGTAGACATTGATAGGCAGAGTACTTTTTCCCAGGTTAACTTTTGGAGCTACTTCATCTTAATTATTACAGACAAAAGCCTAATGAAGCTGAGGGGTAGAAGACTAACATAGCATGCTGTGTTCCTAGCATATCTCTACTAATAATGCCTACTTACAGATCTTGCCATCTTTTCTGGTACATGTGACTCTTTTTCTTCCTATTAGATACAGCAAGAAAGTTTACCTCCTAAGAGTTTTCTTTTGTAATGCCCAGGATCTTGATATTCCCATTCCATGCTGAAATGCAGAGCAAGAAAATAGAAATTAAGGTGACAAAAACAAACTCAAAAGTAGGAAGCTACTCTCTAGACCCTCACAAAATCTCCCAGCTGTGATCCAGAGAGATGCCCATTTGGCATATTTCTTCAGTCAACTCCCTCAGGTATACCCTAACACCACCAGCTTTGTTACAAAATGACACCATTTTTCCTGTGGGTTCCAGAGGATGGAATCTGAAATGACCCAAGGGATAGACTAATGTTCTCAGGAAGAACATTTAAAGGGATTGAGGTTGCTCCAAGCTTACTTAAATTTCATCTCCTTCGTGAAAATTTATCTCACTACCCAACTGAGGATGCTTTTCCAGTTCTCTGAATACCTAATACCCTTAGAATATATTGCATATTCTGATTTGCAACTATGTTTCTAAGTACCAATTTCTGGTTGGTATTGGTTTAGAACCTAGTCTCCCACCTTTCTCCCCTTCCTCACAGAGAATCAACTTCACATGGGCAGGGATGACTCCTCCCAGCTTTCAGGGCTACAGAGTGCCCAGAACAATGGAAACAGAACTTAGTAAATACTATTTGACTACACCTCAGAGAAATGATCTAATTATTTTCCTCAAGCCAACAAGTTTTTATTTAAAGAAAACAGAGCCACTTATAATGTCCACAGAGTACTAAACAAAAGGAGTTTGGCATAAATTCAAGCAGGAGAGATTCCTTCAGTAAGGTTCATAATATATGAAAAAGACTTCTGCGGCTGTGGATAATGCAAATAGGCCTGCTTGCTTCCCAGGGTGCTGGTGACCGATAGATATTAATGGAAAGCTTCTCAGGTTGATGGAAGCTGCTCCCTGAGGTTGCTTTACGATAAAATGGACATGAAATAAAATGACCTGTTTAAAGTAAGTTCCATAGGTTTAGACAAGTAATACAACCATGTGTCCAATACCCCAATTAAGATATTGAGCATTTTCAAAACTTAAAAATAATTTTTTTACAGTCAATACACCCTTTACCCCCAGCTCTAAAACTGACATGCTTTCTGTCACTACAGATTAGTCTGCATTTCTAGAATTTCATACGAATTGATTCCTATAGTACCTGCTTCTTTGTATAAGGCTTCTTTCACTTAGCACCATGTTTCAGAGACATTTATATCTTTCTATGGGTCAGCAGTCTGTTCTCTTTTATAACTGAGTAATGTACCATTGTATGAATATACCACATTTTGTTTTTCAGTTTACAGTTGGTGAGTATTTGAATGGTTTATGTCTATTAGGAATAAAGCTGTCATAAACATTTGTGTTCAAGTCTTTGTTTTAATTTCTCTTGAATAAATACCTTGGAATACAATTGTTGGCTGCTTTGAAGGTATTGTTGTAACTTTGTGAGAAACTGTCAAGTGATTTTTCCAGAGTGGTTAAACAATTGTAAATCTATACCCACTATCAATACGTGAGCATTCCATTTGCTCCACATCTTTGCCAACATTTGATATTGTCACTTGTCTTAATTTTACCCATTTTAATGGGTATGCAGTAGTATCTCGTCATGTTTTCAATTTCAATTAACTGGTGACTAATAATGTTGGGCATATTTCATATATTTGTTGGTCATTTATTTGTCTTATTTTTCAAGTGTCTTTTTACACATTTGCTCATTTTTGTTTGACCATTTCTGTTGTTATTGCATTGTGCAAATATTTCATATATTCTGGATGAAAGTTTTTCATCAGATACAGGTAATACAGATATTTTCCTCCAATCTCTTTCTTTTTCATTTTCATAATGATGTCCTTGGAAGAATAAATATTTTTAATCTTAATAAGATCTAATTATCTCTTTTATTATTAATGCCTTTTGTATCCTAAGAAAACTTTCCTTATTCCAAAATCATTTAGATATTCACATATGTGTTCTTGTAGATCAATGGTGGGCAATTTTTTTCTGTAAAAGACTAAATAATCTATATTTTTGCCTTTCAAGGCCAATGGTTGCTGTTGAAATTATTCAATTTGCCATTGTAGCACAGAAACATCCACTGGCAATTTGTAAACAAATGGACATGGCTGGATTTATCCAGCAGACTACAATTTTCCAACTTCTGCTTTAGAAGCTTTATAGATTTAACCTTTACATTTAGGTCTATGATCCATTTTCAATTAATTTTGGAGTGTCATTTGAGCAAGAATTGAGATACATATTCCACCATGTGTAAAAATTTAACATGTGTATATCCAGACATCACAGCAGTATTTGTTTAAAAAAACTATCTTTCCATTAGAAGTGTTATATACCATAATCAAGTAGATTTATCCCCAGGATACAAGGATGGTTCAACATATGCAAATCAATAAATGTAATATAACACATTAACAGAATAAAGAATAGATGTAAAAAAGCATTTGAAAAAACTCAACATTGTATTTCATGATTTAAAAAACTCAACAAATTAAATATAGAAGGAATGTACTTCAACACAATAAAGGCCATTTATGACGAATACACAGCTAACATCATACTCAATGGTGAAAAGCTGAAATGAAAGCTTTTCCCCTAAGATCAGGAATAAGACAAGGGTACCTACTCTTACTACTTTTATTTACCCTAGTATCAGAAGTCCCAGTCAAATGATTAAGCAAGAAAAAGAAATAAAAAGTATCTAATTCTGAAAATAAAAAGGGAGTACCCAAGATGGTGGAGGAGTAAGTGGAAGTTATACTCATCTCCTCCCAGGACCAAACTGAAATTACAACTAAATTATAGAAAAATCATCCTGAATAACCAACAGAGAGAAAAAGGTAAAACTGTCTCTGCACATGACATGAACTGACATAAAGACAAAATCCAAAAAGTGTTAGAACTAATAAATGTAATATAAAGTTGCAGGATATAAAATCAATATACAAAGATTAGTTATGTTTCTATATACTAAAAATGAACTATCAAAAAGAGAAATTAAGAAAACAATCTCACTTAAAATAGCACCCCAAAACAGTAAAATGCTTAAGAATAAATTTAACCAAGGAGGTAAAAAATAAAAACTATAAAACACTGATGAGAGCCATTGAGGAATACAAAAATAAATAGAAAAATATACCATATTTATGGATATAAAGAATTAATTATGTTAAAATGTTTATATTACCCAAAGTGATCTGCAGATTGAATGTAAACTCTATCAAAACTCCATTAGCATTTTTCACAAAAATAGAACAAAATACTAAAATTTGTGTGAAACCACAAAGAAACCTCAATAGGAAAACTAATATTGAGAAAGAACAAAGCTGTAGGTATCATACTTTCTGATTTTGAACTACATTACAAAGCTGTAGTAATTTAAACAGTATGGCATTGGTACAAAAACATAGACCAATGAAACAGATTGGAGAGCCCAGATATAAACCCACACTTATAAAGTGAAATGATCTTTGACAAGGGTGGTGAGAACACAAAATGGAAAAAAATAATCTCTTCAATAAATAATGCAGGGAAAACTGGATAACCACATGCAAAAGAATGAAACTGGACTCCTAACTTGCACCACTAACACAAATTAACTTGAAATGTATTGAAGACTTAAATGTAAGACCTGAAACCAAAAAACTCATAGAAGAAAACATAGGAAAAATCTCTTTGACATTGGTCTTGACAATGATTTTCTGGGGACATCAAAAGCACATGAAACAAAAGCAAAAGTAAAAAGTGGCACTACACCAAACTAAGTATCTTCTGCATTAGCAAAGAAAACAATCAACAAAATGAAAAATCAACTTACAAAACAGGAGAAAAATATCAATATTTACAAACCATTTATCTGACCAGGGGTTATCCAAAATATATAAGAAACATAAAACTCAACATCAAGAAATAAACAAACAAACATAACGAAACAATTAAAACAATGAGTAAAGGACCTGAATAGATAGTTTTTCAAAGAAGACATACAAATGGCATATAGGTATATAAAAAAGTACACAATATCACTAATTATCAAGAAAATGCAAATCAAAACAATAATGAGATATCATTTCATACCTGTTGGGATGGCTTTTATTTAAAAGACAAGAGATAACAAGTGTTGGTGAGGATGTGAAGAAAGTAAAGTGGTACAGCCATTATGAAAAACACTAAAGAGATTCCACAAAAAACTAAAAATGTTCTTACCATCAATCTAGCAATTCCACTTTGAGTACATACGCAAAGAAAGCAAAATCAGTATCATGATAGCCAAGATATGAAAACAACCTGTCTGCCAATAGATGAATTGATAAAGATGTGATTATATATATGAGCATTTTTTAACCTTTAGGAAGAAAGAAATCCTCCCATTTGCAAAAACATAAATGAACCTAGGAGACATTACACTAAGTGAAATTAAGCAGAGAAAGACAAATATTAAATAATCTCATGTATATGTGGAATGTGAATTTTTTTAAAAAGTCACTCAAAGAAACAGTACAATGGTGGTTACCTTATGAGGGAATGGGGGTGTGGAGGGCATGGACATACACTGGTCAAAGGGCACAGGGCTTCAGTCAGAAAACAAATGAGCACTGAGAATTTAATGTACAGCATGGTGACTATAGTTAATACTGTGCTATGTATTTCAAAGTTGCTAAAAGAGTAGACCTTAAGTTTTCTTATGACACACACACAAAATGATAACATGGGAGGTAATAATTATGTTTGGTAACTTGATTGTGGCAATCATTTCACAAAGTATACATGTATCAAATTACCATATTGTATACTTTAAATATACTTGTATACAATTGTTTGTCAATTATACCTCAATAAAGCTGAAAAATAAAGTTTTAAAGTAAATTAAAAAAAAACAATTCTTTCTCCATGGAATGACCTTGGTATCTCTTTGAAAAACCATTAAACTTATGGGGTTTCTATTCTGTTTTATTAATATACATACCTAAAGTATCTTTTTAATGATAGGCCAGCTTTTCATTCCTGAGATAAACCCACTTGGTCATAATATCCAATGCTTTTTATATTTTGTTAGGTTCCACTTGCTGAAAAATAGCATAAGCAAATAGACTGTAATGATATAGGATAAGTAGGAGATCTATATCAAATTAGGCAATCAAGATGTTCCTCTTGCAAAAATAATATTTATGCTGTAACCTACTAGATAAGAATAAAGCTATTATAAATATACTCATTGCAACTCAATCATGCAGCAATTCTCTGACACTAATAGAACTAGAAAAGAGTCTATTAAACTTTAGGCCAAATCTCTTCTTTTATAAGTGAGGATATAAAGCATAGAGAGCATAAAGAACTGAAGTGGCTTACCTAAAGTTTCTAGGTAACTATCTGTAGAGCTGGGACCAGTCGACCAATCTCCTAACCTTAAGTCAAGTGATAGGTACACGAGCTCTCCTCATGAAAGCTGATTTGAACTCACAGTGTCTATTGTCACTTAAGAAGGATACTGCACTCACACTTGGAATGGCCCTGCTGTCACAATTTAGAGATGACTTTGATACTGGCTGGAGTCTTAAAAATGTTAAAAAAATAGTCCCTGGTGAAAGAGACCCTTTAAATCTTAGGGAAGGGAGAGTAGCCTCATTAATTTTTTAATTGAGTTGTAATTTACCTGCAGTGAAAATTGTGTTTCACAGATTTTCAGTGGACAGTTTGATCACTATTATGAGCTAAATGTATGTGTGTCACCCCCTCCCAAATTTCATATGTTGAAATCTTACTCCCCAGTGTGATGATATTATATAGTGGGGCCTTTGGGAGGTGATTAAGTCATGAGGGTGAAGAGCTCATGAAAGGATTAGTCACCCTATGGGAAGACACAGGAGAGCTTGCCTCTTCTCTCTGCTCTCTGCCATGTGAGGACACAGCAAGATGAGAGCTATCTTCAAATCAGGAAGCAAGCTCTCACCAGAACCAAATATGTTGGCACCTTGATCTTGGACTTCCCAGTCACCATAGCTTTGAGAAATAAATTTATATTGTTTATACCACCCAGTCTGTGGTAATTTGCTATAGCAGCCCAAATAAATCCGTTTGGAAAAAAAATGTGTATATTCACGTAACTCACAAGTCTAATATATAGAGAGTACATTTTCAACCCCCCATTTCTTTGTGCTTTTTCCCAGTCAATTCTCTTTCCCCAGAAGTAACCATTTTTCTGATTTGTCACAATAAATTTGTTTCAATTCTTCAAGAACTTTATGTAAATGCAGCCATGAAGTACACTGTCTTTCATGTTGGCATCTGACACTCAGACTGTTTTTGAGATTCATCCATGTTGTTACATGGGTCAGTAGTAGTTCATTCCTTTTTATTGCTGACTTACATTTCACAGTGAAACTACACCCCAGCTTGTTCACTCATTCTCTAATGAACACCTGTGCGGTTTTTAGTTTTCTTGATGATGTTGTTACTTGAATAAAACTGCTATGAATATTTTTCACAATACTTTCTTTAACTTAGTTTTGTTTTGGGGTTTTTTTGGATGAACATCTAGATAGAAGAACTGCTGGGTCATCGTTAGATGCATGACCATCTTTTTAAAAAACTATCAACACCCACCAGCGATGTATAAGAGTTACTATAGCTCCATATCCTCACCACCACTTGGTGTTTTCAAATTATTTTTTTATTTTGGCCATTCTAGTGAGTACTAGTATCTCATCATAGATTTAATTTGCTTTCTCTTGTTGACTGAAAGTCTTGAGCTCACTTCCATATGTTTATTGGGTTTTACATAGCTGCTTCTATAAAGTATCAAGTCTTCACCCATCTTTTTAAAATTAAGGTTTTGTCTTGTGGTTATTAAGCTGCAGGAACTCCTTTTATGTTTGAAATACTAGTCCTTTGTCAGGTACATGTCTGGAAAGTTATCAGGAGCTTCAGACTTGCTCCAGAGTGAAATTAGTCTCAAGAACTGCTTTGGGGATAGCTCTAATAAAAGCTCCCCCGGACTCTCCCATCTTAACCACCACATTTTCTCATGGGCTAAACCTCTTTTTTATTGAATTTATTGGGGTAACATTGATTAATAAAATTATATAGGTTTCAGGTGTACGATTCTATAATACACTATCTCTATATTGTATTGTGTGTTCTCCACCCCAAGTCAAGTCTCCTTCCATCACCATTTATCCTCTTTTTACCATTTTCTACTTCCCCACCCCCCTTTCTCTCTAATAATCACCCCGTTATAAGTCTGAGAGCTGTCATTCTGTTCTCTGTATCTATAAGTCAGTTTCTATTTGCTCATTTATTTTGTTCAATAGATTCTACATTTAATTGAAATAATGTGATACTCATCTTTCTCTGATTGCCTTATTTCTCTTAGAATAATACTCCCCAGGTCCATCCATGCTGTCACAAAAGGTAAGATTTCTTCTGTTTTTATGGCTGAGTAGAATTTTATTGTGTAAATGTATTACAGAATTTTTTGAGTCTTTGTCCAACTCAATTCCTATCAAGATACCAATGGCATATTTCACAGAACTAGAGAAAGTGTTCCAAAAGTTTAAATGGAACCACAAAAGACCCCTAATAGCCACAGAATCTTGAGAAAGAAGAACAAACTTGGAGGAATCATGCTGCTTGATATCAAACTATACTACAAGGCAATAATAATCTAAATAACATGGTACTGGCATAAAAACACACATATAGATTAATGAAACAAAATAAATAGAGAGCCCAGAAATAAACCCACACCAGTATAATCAATTAATATTTGACAAAGAAGGGAAGAACATACAATGGGTTAAAGATAGACTATTAAATAAATGGTGTGGGGAAAATTGGACAGATATGTGCAAAAATTTAAATTAGACCACCTTTTTACACCACACACAAGAATAAACTCAAAATGTATTAAAGGCTTAAATGTTAGACTCAAAACCATAAAAATCCTAGAAAAAAACATAGGTAGTAAAATCTTGGACATTTCTTGTAGTACTGTTTTTTTGTTCTGATATATCACCTCGGGAAAGGGAAACAAAAAAATAAACAAATGGTACTACATCAAACTAAAAAGCTTATGCACACACACACACACACAAAAACATAAACCAGATAAAAAGATAACTCTTTGAATGGGAGAACATATTCGCTAATGATACATCTGAAAAGGGCTCAATATCCAAAATTTATAAAGAACTTCTAAAACTCAATACCAAAAACACCCAAATTTAAAAATGGGCAAAGGACTTGAATAGACACTTCTCCAAAGAGAACATACAGATGACCAATAGGCATATGAAAAGATGCTCAATGTCACTAATCATCAGAGAAATGCAAATTAAAATGACAATGGGATATCACCTAACACCTGTCACAAGGGTTACAATCAATAAATCAATGAACAAGTGATGGCAAGAATGTGGAGAAAGTGGAATCCTTGTGCACTGTTGGTGAGAATGCAGACTGGTGCAGCTACTGTGGAAAGCAGTATGGAATTTCCTCAGAAAATAAAAAATGGGCTGGACTCCTTCGTGAAAGTAAAGCACAACATAGCTCACCTGGGAATGCTTGTCAGGTCCTGCAGTAATTGCTGGAGTGTAACAGCATCCCTGTAAAAGAAAAAGAGGGACTTGCAAAGGGCCTGAATCTAGGAGAAGAGAGAGTTGTTACTGTTTCAACTCCCTTGCTCCAAAAATTGTCTCAGACTTAGCCCTCCTACCAGCTTGCCACCACGCCCCCCCTCATGTTATTTGTCTTACAGAAGTTGCCACATCATATCATCTTGTCATTATAACCCCCGTTTCTCCTTGCTTGACGTTGGACCAGTCTTTTCCCTCAGAATAACCCTATCTGATTAGAACTGCGAAAGAAAATTTTCGAAAGAAAGTTCAAAAATTTTAAAGCAATTATTTTCTGTGCGTAAGAAATCTTTTTTCCTAAAATGACCTCCAAATTCTTTCTTTGTGCTTTTCCAACCTCTCCTCCTCTTTGGAGAAACTGTGCAAGTTCAAGCCAAGGGATGTTATTCTCTGGCTCCTGGCTCATTTTCCTTTCTTATTGGCAACTGGCTTGCACATGGTGAAATTAGGTTCCCCCACTCTTGTTTCTAGTTATCAGCACTGAGACTTCATAGCGTGAGTTCTGGGTATCTGTAATTTAGCCATGAAACAGGATGCTATCTATCAATGTGCCTTCAGAACCCAGCTACTTGACTATCCTCCCTTATTCAAACATTGGTCCACTGGCTTCTTCCTGCTGCCTAAGGTTTGCAATTTCTCAAACAAGAAAGAGGACATTTATTAAAGAGGTCTGCAGTATCTAGATTCAAGTTGTTTTCAAAACAGTGACTACTAAATGAGCAGCTGTGCTGGCTTGGATATGATTCCTCCACACATTTCCTATTCTACCCATTAAGGGACAAATTATGTGTTTATTTGTTGAAGCGTACCCCCTGAAGTGTGTTTGCGTTATTAGTACCATCTGAAAGAAAAGGCAACTAACAATTTAAGTGAATAGCCTCATGAAAAGCCTCCTATTGGCACAGGACTGCATGGCATTAGCCCATTAGGCTCTCACAGAGGTCCCACTTGCTGGGTGAGTTACTTGCTGTCACCTCCATTGCAGCAGATGAGTCAAGGACAGTTCAGGGCAAGCCACTCACTCACCCAAGGTTGTCTGGAAGGTCTGCTGCGGCACAAAAACCTGAGTGCTGGCCTCTTGCATGCTGGCTCAGCCCTCTTTCTACCTCCTTACACTCTTAAATCATAGTACTCTGGGATAGCAGCATGAGGACAGAGTTTGAACAAAAGACAAGGAGGCACTGACATCAGCAGACTGAAAGTGAGCCAAATGAAGGACACATGCTAACTGCTCAGAAGGGGTTGAGAACTGCAGGCACCTCCCTCACTGCTGAGGCACAGCCCCTGGCCCTAGATAAGGGGCTAGTCCTACCTCAGGCCTCCACTAACTAGTAGCCTACAAACATCTGCACTGAAGCTCTCCTATATGCTGTAGTAGCTTCCTCCTGCTTCCCTCTCCTTCCTGCCCATTAAGCACACCTAGTGCAGCTCATCATAAGAATTCACTGGAATGCTGATTGGCTTCAAACAGGTTGTTTCCTTAAAGAAAGGAATGCCTCTCCTGTTGCTTTTGTATTGACCTAGGATTCCACCTAGGAGCTGAAGCCCTTCATTAAGAGAAGAAAAGAGAGAGAAGAGAAGGGAAGGGGAGGGCAGGGGAGGGCAGGGGAGGGCAGGGGAGGGGAGACAGAGCTGGATTTTTTTTTTCTTTTTCTAATACATTTTCAAGCACTTAGAGAAAACTATTTCTCCAGAGGGGAGAAGGGCAATTGTTAGTAGGAAAAGCGAAGTGCTGCAGGAGCAAGTCCAAACACGTCCTGCAGGACCCTGGCTCAGTATTTTACCTTGTTTGTGCTGGAAGAAAGAAAATGCCAAAGGTGGCTCCAAGGTCAGTGACTGGTAGTCCCTTCCTCCTCTGCTTTGAATGGGATGTTTACAATTTTCCTTGTTTGGGGTTATAGGCAAAAAGGGAAATTGACATTTGAGACTGACATACAAGAAATAATATTTTGGGAGAAACCTAATTGATATTATAGTTTCGGGGTTAAGATACAGACTGCGAAGATACAGATACAGGGTTAAGATACATACAGTACTACAGTAACAATATTTATAAGAATAATTATTATTAAAGCAGTCACTTTGTGCTAGGTACTCTGCAATATCAAATATTCATGCCTACTTAATGGGTTGTTGAGAAGAATATATACATCATTTTTAGTACTATGATCAAAGTGCCTATTCCTTTGGCATCACAACACCAGGAGGGTGCTGTCCTGGCCGAGGCTCATATGGCGATTGCACCTCAGTGGGGTCATCATATATTTCAAACATTGAGGGTTCAGAAACTCAGCTGCATCCATTCATCCAACAGTGATGAAAGCATTGATTGGTAAATTAACTTGTGACAGTCAAATTTATAAAAGCTTGTTTTTCATACCAGTATACTGACTGCTCAGTTTTAGCAGAATAACCTCTCCTTTCTGGGCATATTTACATCAATTCCTTAGAAAGATTAATCTTAACACTTGAAGTGTGTAGGATTAGAACAAATAGTAGAAGTGGAAGATGTTGAGAACAGTTCAGAATAAAAGTATTGAGTGAAATAATGAGGATTGTGGAAGTAGGTAGACAAGAGGTATTCATACTAGACAGGCCCTACAGATTGACCATCCACCTGATTTGGCAGATGTCTGGCTTTAGGGGGAAGACAAAAACAAGAATCAAAAGTTTCCTGCCTGAGGATGAGAAAACAGGGGATTCCATTTTAAGGAAGTAACTAATTAGAGCATGACATGAACTTAGATTTGAACACAGGAAATTTAAAGTTCAAGTAAGCCCAAAAGAAGGTACCAATTTAGCACCTAACATTGTAGAATTATTTGGGAATTTTTTAAAAAGATGGTTTTTAGAGTTTTCAGGGAGTACTACAAATATGTAGGCCACCTAGATTGAAAATGTATTGGGGGAAATAATTATGACTATTAGTTATTTGTATAACACAGCCCCCTCCCACCCTCAATTCTTAATGTTAACCCCATTCTCAACTCCCTATGAATTCACATCATAGAAACTTAAGAAGCTTTGGTTGATGGATTCAGTAAAGCATGTTTACTGTGGTCCCTCTCTTCTTAGCACTAGAGAAGCATTACGTGGCATTTAGAAATGTCTTTCTTTTGGGGAGAATGTTTCCCTACTCAGATTAGATTCTAAGTGTTGCTGTAGGGCCCACCTATAGGCTTCACTCTACCCCCTTGTGGTGAAGAAAAGAAAACCTAGGGGAGTTGATATGATATATCTGGTAGGTATTTCAGGGTCTATAACCTTGGACACAGCTGAGAGAGGAAAAGAATTTTATATACTGTGGGAAGGGGAGATGACTCCTTTCCCACACTGGAGCTTCCAAACAACCTGGAAATGTCCGTAGCCCGGGCATCTTGCCATCAAGAACATGAGTCAGGTCCCTGAGGCTCTTAGACTACATGTCCAAAAGCCTTGTTCAGAGTGGATTCTCTCTCTGATCCACTTGAGAATCCTCAGAGCAAAATCTCACCATAGTGGAAAACAATAAGGACTGAGTTAGTATTTCTAGCTAGAGGGGAACTAGGAAGTCTTTCTCATGACCATCACTTAGTCAGAAATGCTCCCAGGACCACCAAACCTATTTTGTTTTTCTCCTTGTAAAAAGATTATTGCAACAATTAATAATAGTAGCACGATTGTTATAATATTAATAATATTTATCTAATAATAGCAATAGTTCACAAACTATATGCCAGGCACTGTGCCAAGAACATTACATTCATTGTTAAATTTAACCTTCACCGCCCTTTTTCATAATTATTTTCATTAGGTATTTTTTGTCCCCATTTTGTTTACTATTTTGTAATCCTAGACTCCCAGAAGGAGAGCTATTTTTAGGCAATCCAGGCTAGACTCAGTCATGAACTTGGCTGTCCATGTTATCTAAGAATAGGCCTGATTTCAACTAGTTTTAAACTGACCTATCAGTTATATCTTGGATTCTTTAACTCTTGAAGTATTTTCCACCTTCCTCATACAAAATGACACCTGACCCTGTATTCTGAAGCCCACAACGTTCTGAGAGTCCTTTTTGTCCATGTGAAAATATTAAATCCATTTATTTTCATTAATCTCATTGCATATATAGCAGACACTACTTTATTCTAAAGTTACACAAGGAGCTAGTGATTCCACTAGATTGTTTTGATTTTTTAAAAAACCTTGTGTACTCATATAAGCACCCTCTTTTGCCCAACTGGACAGCACTATGAGTTTCTGGGAAGTGCATATGACACCCTATCATCTCCACTCTAAGAGTCAATAAAAAAAAAATCCAGCTATTCAGCAAAAAGCAAATGATGAATTGAAAAATATAATACTAATTACATGAAAGTACTCAAAATCTAGATTCAGAATCTCTTCCAAATTTTTTAGTATGTTAAGTAACATAAGAACATATAATTTAAAATTTCACATCACAAGTTTGCTTAGAACAGATCTGTGAATCTCCTACTACACATGGAGTAAGCAATTCTCGATTGTGAGTTTAATGTGGTATTTATCCACAAACACTTTGCTCATAGGCAGCGGGGTCTTGGTTTATGTAACATGAGTAAGCAACCTGTGTAAAATGATTAACTGGCAGGTGGCACGAGCAGCTTCCTACCTTCACAGTGGGTACCATTGTGGGAATTCTCACAATGGAAGGCAAAGGGGAAATCTACAGAAGGACAAAATGAATGCCTTCCCTTGCAAGTCAACATAGAAGATGCTGCCATGTCACACTTCGTCAAGAGTGGTCACAACCCACACTGTTGGTGAATTTTCTTTTTTTGAGCAGTATATTAAAAAAATTCAATAGGCATTTCTTTTATACCCCAAATTCCTTGCCAGCAATACTGGTCTAGTCAACCAAATTGTTCTATTCAGTACTGAGTCCCTTTTCTACCAGACTGATGGGCCTTGGAGTACAGGTAAAGAATTCTATGATTGATTTCATGTTGATTCTGGTGTATTTTAACTGAAGAAATGAAAAGTCCTATTGCAGATGATATATTCTCTACTCATAAGTCCTGGTGCAGTATACTGACGTGCAAATCACAAGAGCTAACTTTGTGTTATGGCCCTGTGACCTGCGTGAACAGCGGCCAACTCCCTAGACCTAACTTTCTAAGGCACATTAACCCACAGAACCTGAGGGTTGAGAGCAACAAGAAGAGTGTCCAGCTTTCTGGAAAAACTAGTCCCTGTCTTGAAACCAGATCCACTCACGCTTAGCTTATTGATATCTAAATTTTGTTTTTTAAAAAAATACAAAAGTGAACCACTTGTAAGGGTGTTGTTCAAATACTTTTCAATCTATGGTGGTTTCCATGTTTTTCCTCTCCTCTTCATGCATTTTTCCTCTGCAGAATAAAGCCACACTTGAAGGGAGACAGATGCGGCAAACATGTGGAAGGTGGGGACTACTTTAAATGACAGCTCTGGGGAAAGGACAAAAATGGGCTCTCCTTATTATATTCTTGGAGCACTAAATATGAAGAAAACAAGCTTCTCGAAGACTAAAATGCTTATGGTACTTCATATTGCTTTGGGAGAAAATGTTCACGTTAATAGATTACATAAGAAAAGTGTCCAAGAACAGCACATTCAAGGCCAGTATAAATACTAGCACATACATTCAGATATGCAGTTACACTATTTGCATGAACACACAAGGAAAAGAAAATTCCAATGTGCATGGCTGTGAGTTTTCTTTTAGTTGCCAGCAATTTTTGAGAGTGCATTGAAATTTTCAAATTGATTGGAGACATTTTACTCAATTTTATCTCTCAATGCTTTTGTGTCACTTCTTCTTCATGATCTGTGGGTTTTACTGATTGAAATGCTCAAATGTTTATTCATTTATTCATTTCAAAGGAACAGATCATTATATGAATTTTCTTTTTTGAAAGAATAGTGTCAGAACTTGCAAATACTTCTGTCTGTCTTTTCTCTTCATATATCCTTCACTCCCTGTCTCTTCTCTTCATAACCCTTCACTCCTTTTATCTCCCTACTCTTCCCCCAGGCTATTTCCTATTTCTGCTATTAGAAACTTTTTCAACATCTGGTCTTTAAAAAGGATCCCCCTTTAATCCTAGTGCATTCATTCTATGGAGAATCATCTCGCTACAGTCAGAGCAAAATTTCCTGTGCATGCCTGGGTCTGGACAGGGTGCAGGGAGAGAGGAAGCATAGCCCTTTAATCTTAAAATTCAAATGCTGTTCAGTAGCACTGCACCATATGAGCTAGCTGCAAACGGTAAATAAGCCCAGCTTGTAACTTAATGATCCTTGTGTTTGTGTGTCTATGAATACATTAAGAGTTCTCAAAGAAAAAATTGTGTAATTGTAAATAAAAGATAGAAGTGAACCATAGGCAGTCACACAGAAACAGGACACAATTCTCTCAATTTGTCAGTGTGAGCATTAACATGGGTTCTCTACCCTTTCAGCTTCCTGTGGCAGCATGAAACGTACTTTAGAACCAACAGCGTGGGGAGAAGTTTAAGGGTCTTCATTACATGTTGTCTTCCCTGCAAAAATCATCTGCTTTACTTGGAATTGATTTCAAAACCAGGTTCATGTGGTGCCTGCTATACCACAATAAACAAATAAGTTAGCTGCTGTGATATGGAAATTTACACGATTCGTTGTACTTAAAAACTGTTAACTGTAAACTTATTAATTGAAAACCACAGGAAAATCATCAGCATGTCCTTCAGTGAAAGAATGAATCTCTTGTTAAAGTGAATTTTAAGGAAATAAAGATGTATTTTTCAAATAAACCTATGCCTCAAGCCACACAATATATTTTTAACTTCTTTCTTTCAGCAGCTCATGCTTTGTTGGTGGACTACACATTGATCTGTTTCCTGAAAACATGTAGTTTAATATCCCTGCCTTGTTTTTTTCACTGCTCCATGCAGGTTATGTTCATTTTAGTCAGTCTTGGTTTTTTGCCTCCTGTCTGGAGAACTTTAATTAAAATGATCCGCTGAAGCCTGAATCCCGTAAGGGGAGCGCTTGGAATCTAAGCTGCATTTTCACCACAGAGCTCCCCAGGAATAGACACCTTCCCCCTCAAACATATGTCCTCAGGGGAATGTTTGTCTAGAAGTTACTGGGATGTGCTATGGACTAAAACATAAACTCTGACAGGAAAATGACAATGATTTTTACATCCAGGCAATTAATCAGGTGAATTTCTAAGATTTGACCAGGTAGAGTTGGCCAGCCCACACAGTCTGCTATCATTTCTATTTGATCTTTAAGAAGAGGTTAGTATAAGATGATGCTGCCTGTTCACTGTACCAGCGGGCTGAGCCCATGGCCTCTTGGAGCTTGTCTCCTACAACTGTCACGTGCTGCCGTGCTGCTGCTGGGTGTGGGGGTGGAGTTCACTCTTCTTTAAGAACACGAGGCTGGAATGGTAACATCATGTGATGATAAAAATCTGAAATCTGGCTAAGATTATGTAGATAAAATTCAGTTTTAAGATTTTAAAAAGTGTTTTTGTTTCATCAAATTATTTTATCAATGCTGTTTCCTTTGTGTACCATACAGAAATCTTCCCCTTTATTCTCAAAATTTTCCCTGTAGTTTACACTTCTGGTTGACTTATCACGAGCTACCGTGAAGTGGAAATGCCACCTGTTGCTCCTGATTTTTTCCTTCCCACAGAATTAATCCAGAGAGGTTGTGAGTTCAGAGATCCAGGTGCCTGAAGACTCTGTACACTCACCCCCTTACCTGCAGCATTCCTCTCAGCTTGGGCTTCTGCCTTCAACAGCAACTGGATGTCAGTAGGATATAATGGACAAAGAATCAAATCACTTACAAAGAATCAAATCACTTACAAAGAATCAAATCCCTTACAAAGATGCACAGAAATCACGTGCATGGTTTGTTAAGGCCTTGAATATGCCATGCCACTATAATATACTCAACCCATCAAATACAGGCATTTAAATATTCTACTGATCTTTAAATATGCCTCCAAAACTGAATCACTAAAGCAAGCAAACAAACAAAAACTTCCATATGGGGTTGAGTATCACAATTACATAACTGTGTGTGCTTACTCTTGCTTTCCCTCTTTGAATAAAAGCTTAACAAAAAATATACTCTTATATAATTAGATACAACAGATTTGGAAAGTTGTCAGTCAGATGCCAGTCAGATGTGTTTTTTTATAAAATGACTCCAACTTTTTGGCACTACTTTCATTGAGGGGTGGGTATAGGAACTCTTCCTTTGAATTAAGGTGGGTTTATAACTGCTAAAACCAATTGAGTAAAATGATGCTTTGAGACTTTTGAGGTTAGAAAACGTCATGCTGTTTCCCCCTTGTTCTCTTGGAACTTCTCTCCCTGGATGCTTCTTCTGCAACCCAGCCCCATGCTGTGTGAGAAGCCCAAGCTATATGGAGATGCCATATGTCAATGTTCAGGAAGGGCCCAGGTGAGCCATGTGCCAGACGTATGGGTGAGGGAGCCTCCAGATGATTTCAGCCCCCAGGGTTTGAGGTCCCTGATGGCCACTCACATTTTCCCAGCTGAGGCCCCAGACATGACAGAGCAGAGACAAGCCACCCCACTGTACCCTGTCTAAATTCCTAAGCCATCACCAGTGAGCATCAATGAAATGGTTATTTTAGGTAACTGCATTTACAGATAAATTGAACATGAGAAATAACAAAAAGAAGGAACAAAGTAGGAAGGGTTTAATACATTTTAGCCAAATGATTTGAAAGGGAAAATATACTCAAGATTCATTGTCATGACTTGGATGGTAGACTTAGTGACTTAGTTGAAGACATAGAGAGGGTGGCTTTATTCTCTCTGCCACTCACACAAGGTCCAGAAGAAAAACAGGGTTATGGATCTAGCTCATAAGTTCATGACAGACTGATATGATGAAACAAACAACACATGATAAAATATAACAGGGGTAAAGGTAAAATCTTTCACCTGTGTTAAAAAATAAACAGGCTGAACAATGTGATATGGGGAAGATGTGACTTAGTACCAGCAAAATATAAGAGGTTTGTATGTTGATAGTAAGCTTCATATCAGTCAAGAGCACAAGGAAGTTGCAATGAAAAGTAAGGTGGTATGAGGCCGCATTAATAGGAAAGAAGTAGGCATAGGGAATTGGATGGGGCACCAGATGGTTCTTCTCTGATGTCTGGAATTCTGGGAGTTCTTTTTCATTCTGGCCAATGAAATGGCCAGACCAGTTGGAGCATGCACCATAGTATAGTGAATGTACTTGTGAAACGTGTTTGCTGGAGAAGAGTTGGGGAATCTGGGGTGTTTACTGGGAAAAGAGAAAGTACATGAAATTCATAGTATCTATCATCAATTTTATGGAGGCAAGTAAAGTGGCAGAGGATTTCTGTACAGCCTCAAGGATAGGACCTTGAACACTATGGGTGAAAACTCCAGGGAGCTACATTGTATTAACATAAAGGACTTTATACCATTAGGGTCATCCAAAACTGGATCTAAGTGACAAGAGTAGCAGTGAAGATCTAAAAATAAAAAGTACATGGCAGAGTAGTGTAGAGGGGATTAAAAGCTAAATAACTTTAACAGTCATGTAACTATTGAGGTTCTCAGATTCTATTGGAGATCATCTATAGTTCAACTTGTTTGAGTAAAATGTCATTTATTCACTCATTTGTCCATTTATTCAGCAAATAATTATTAAGTGCCCACTAGCTAGGTACTGCACTAGGCCATATAGGAGATAGAAGAATGATTAGAATTTCAACCCTACCTCCAGAATCTCATGGACTGGTAAATGGCTTGAGGCAAATATCAGAGTTAAAGGTAGAAAAGAAAAACCTGCAAATTGACAGTCAAATTTCTGTTAATCATATGTTGAGTGCAGTGCACTGATATGGAAATTTTTCACTGCTGCATTTTAATGGTATACTGAAGTAGACACTGATTCTCAGTGTCAATATGAATCTCATGTCACTACCTTATTTGCAACAGCTTCAGGCTCAGTGTTTGGGTTCCGTTTGAGAAATATATGAAATCTATGTTGACATTTTGTTTTAAAAGCACTCATTTAGAGTTCCCTAATTCTCAAATTTTATGATTCTAATCCCTAGAAAAATCCCTAGCAATTAGAGGTAGTAATGAATCGGGGGGATTATTTATTGTGTCTAAAAAGAAATAAGTAGAAAAGGAGGACAGCCCCCAGGGTGTTCAAACCAAATGCAAAGATCACAATATTTACCAGTACACTAATACTGTGCCATTAATTATCACAGTCCCCTTCATGATAGCGATATTGGCTTGCCTAGAACTCTCAGTATCATATAAATTAAAGGAACTTACCAAAGGGTAGTTTAGTTTCAAACATACTGTCTGCTCTCAGATTGCTGCAATAAAATCTTACTTTTCTCGCTCACAGATTACTGGGTGCTATGAGAGTTGACATCAGGGATCTTCGTTGGCCAGCTGTCAGAGGTGTCTGTCCCTGGAGGTGGTTGCATATGGAAGTGGCACATGTGTGCTGCTCCTCACAGTGCAGCAGCCAAGAGAGCAGAGCTGCGAGGTGGCAGCTTTAGCTTTCCAGTGCAACCAGTTGCTGTACACTCCCTACCTTATCTTTTTATGCAAAGAAGGACAAAGGGTGACAGAGAGGAGTCTAGGGTGCTCTTGGCTTTGGGTTTAAGAAGTTTTAGGGTTATTTACTTCCACTTCTTATCCACAGATGGAATAATCTATTAAACATTGCTAAAACGTGGCCATTCAGACCAGAGGGAGAGCACTACTTTGGGAAGACTCCTCATTCTTTTCATGAATAAGTTCTCTGAATATTGAAATAAGATTGGAATTCCTACAGTAACTCATGTGTCAATGATAGCCCTTCCCTCCAAAGTCTTTAAAACATATGAAAAGCAACTAATATCCACTCCCCTACCTTAGTGTTTTCCACTCAAAGTAAACAAGCATCATCCCTTAAATTAAAAAAAATAGTTAATGTACAGTATTGCATACGTTTCAGGTATACTATACAGTTATTCCACATTAACATATCTTAAAAAGTGCTTACCATACTAAGTCTAGTAACAATCTGTTTTATACAAGGGTGTTACAATATTATTGACTATATTCCTTACGCTGCACATTACATCCTTGTGATCTTTTATTTTATAACTGGAAATTTGTACCTCTTACTCCCCCTCACCTATTTTCCCCCTTTCTCTCAACCCCTTCCTCTCTGGCAACCATTATTTTGTTCTCTGTATCTGAGATTTCTTTCTGGTTTTTTTTGTTGTTTCCTTTTGTTTTTTAGATTCCACATGTAAGTGAAATCATATAGTATTTATTCTTTTCTGTCTGACTTACTTCACTTAACATAATATTATCCAAGTCTATTCATGATGCTGTAAAAGGCAAGATTTCATTTTTTCTGGCTGAATAATATTCATAAGCCACATCTTCTTTATCTATTCATCTATCAATGGACACTTAGGTTGCTTTCATATCTTGGCTATTGTAAATAGAGCCTCAGTGAGCATATGGATGTGTATATCTTTTTTGAATTAGCATTTTTCCTTTCTTCAGATAAATACCTAGAAGTAGAATCACTGTGTCATATAGTAGCTCTATTTTTAATTTTTGAGGAACCTCCATACCGTTTTCCACAGTGGCTATGCCAATTTGTAATCCTACCAGCAGTGCATGATGTTTCTCCACATTTATGCCACCTGTTTTCCTCATACATTTTAACATTTATTATGTGGCCTGATTTCCATCTTCCTGTCCTCACCATTGCCTATTTAAATACTTTCAAGTTTGCTAATTTTCCTCTTATGTGTTTTCCAGACTTTGATATGCACTGCAGCCAAGTTAATCTCTTCAGCTCACCATGTAAGCTACTACTTCTTGAAATTAGCACATTCTTTCTAGATTTGACCTGTGTCTCTTCTGTGTCTTCACTCCATGCCCACTCTAACGCCAAGTCCAAGTCAATACAGGATCAAGACAGATACACTGGTAAAGACCTTCTTCCATGTAGACACAGATCCATTGTTCAAACTGCCTAATTCCAACCAACTGCATTAGAAAATCATTGGGGTCTTTTATTTTTTAAAGATTTTATTTATTTATTTTTAGAGAAGGGAAAGGAAGGAGAAAGAGAGGGAGAGAAACATCAATGTGTAGTTGCCTCTGGTGCCCCCAGTTGGGGATCTGTCCTACAACCCAAACATGTGCCCTGACTGGAAATAGACCCAGCAACCCTTTGATTTGCAGACCAGCACTCAGTCCACTGAGCCACACCAGCCACAGCTGCAAATCATAGTTTATTTCTCTTCTTCCTAAGGATATTATCCATACATTAATTCAGCAATTATTAATTGAGCACCCATTCTGTGCCAAGCATTGTGCTACACTTTGCTAAATAAAGTCTTTGCTGAAACCAATTTATGTTAAGACTGTGATGTGTTCAAGGGGAAGCGAGTTGGTTTTCAACTGAGTGAGACCATGCTTCTTTTCATGCATGCCACTTCCTCTCAAAGTATTCACAAGCCGTTGTATGAATCACCTATTTTGGGATTGCTGTATGTCTCTACTAGCTTACTAAACTGGGGTTCCAATTACCTCTTTCTCTGCTTTTTAAAAATCAGAGTGTTTGTCTTCATTCTCCTGACTGTCAATCAATAAATTCTCATAAACCTTGGGATGTAATTCCCAAAATTGGGTCTGAACCCATTTTAGAGGACAGATGATCTAAATGCCTAACTAGCTTTCCATCCCTCCCAGTTCTTGAAGGAGAATATGGAAGCAAAAGGGGGAGGGGGAGCTCTGCTCTCTCTGACAGCTGTTAACTACACACCATCTGTTTTGATCATGTGGCCTGGCTTCTTTCTGCCTCTTCTCCAAACAGAAGGAAAAGTTGTTTCTGTTGCCTTTGCTTTCAGCTTTTCCTGACACATGATACTCCTAGATAATTTTATTGAGTGTATCCATCCTGGTTCCCATATTTTGCACATGCCCTTTTATCAGAAAACTCTGTAGAGAGCAGCAAAGATTTCTTTCGACACTGACACCCTCATTTTCCTCCTCAATGGAAGCATGTGCAATTGTGTTGTCAGAATTCACTTTCCTCCTGGATCATTCCCTCCATAATGAGCCACATTCGCATTTATAGTCTGTAACTAAGACTCTAGAACATATTTTTTTTGAAGTCTTCAAAATTCACTTTCCTAAAATCCAGTATTTATGCCTATCTGCCAAATATTTAATTTCCTTGCTCCTCTGGTCTGCTCGATGATACTTTCACTTAATTCCAATGTCTCTGTCATAATTTTACCCTCAATAACATCAGAACAAGTCTTGATTAGACTGTATCTTCTGAATCAAAGAATTACCAGCTAAGAAAATCAAGTCTCAATCAGCCTCAGATTGTAGTAGTAAAAGTAGTTAGGTAATTTAATTCCAACAACCTTCTGGAGATGCAAGTATAATTATTTCCATTTCACAGATGAGGAAACTGAAGTTAGCAAGGATGAGCCACTTGCATGAAGTCAGGTAGGTTGCTTGGTAGAGATTTGCTCAGGAAATCTCCTTTTTCCTGGGATTAACCATGCTTCCACCCTCCCTTAAATTCAAGCCAATGGAATGTGAGTGGAAGCAATGCATTCTGTTCTCAGCCTGACCCACTAAGAAGTTCCCCTTACCTATGGCCATGCATGTCTCCCTTTCACTAGTGTGTTGCAGAGGCAGGCTGGTCCTAGAAGCTGAATGAAGAATATGGCACAGCTACAAGAAAGAAGGAAATTGGGTTACTGAAACTGTGCTTGAGAAAGCACACCCCCATTATTCAGGAACACTCTTTGTCAACTTTGCATAAATAAAAATGAATTTTTCATGAGCCATTAAGACTTGAGATTTTATCTGCTACAGCCATCAATATTACCCTAATTAAAACAGTAGGAGCAGTTAAAACTATCTGGAATATCTATGTCTAGTTATCTAACCACTGGTACTCAGACCCCCCCTCTATAAAATGGGGAAATAGTAAGATCTCCCCATTAGCAGCAACTCACAGGGTTGCTGTGGACATTATGTGAGTTAATGTGGTAAATCGTGTAGCAAAGTGCCCAGCATTTAAGGATATACTCAGTACATACACTGCAATGACTAGTATCATTACTACATTGTTCTTCCATGAATCCTTATGTGCCTCTAGAACTACTCTGTAATCTCTTTATAGTGACACTCTCTATGCCATTTCCTCGACTGAGCAGTCTATATCACAACCCCAGCAAAGTCTTCCTAATTACCTTTCTTTTAACTACTCCAGGTGTTCTTTTCTGTGATTCCTTCCTATATAAAGAATTCTATATAGAAGAATGAAAACCTATTTTTATTGATTAGTATGTGGGCAATCCCTTTATTTCAGATAAAGTATACTCTCCCTTCTTTGCCATCGCCATAAAGCTCACATTACCAAACATAATAATATATTGCTTTAGATATAAAATTTGACTATTTGGCTAAAATTTTCAACTTTATCCCAACTGTAAAACAGTCATTCCACTTAAGGTATATAATATTCTTTTAGAGCAGTACACCTCAAACTTTAGTTGGTAGACTAAACACCTGGAGATCTTGTGAGAATGTGGAATTCTGATTCCACGGCATGGGGTGTACACAGAGACTTTGTAGAATCACACAGCTCAGTGATGCTGCTACTGCTGCTGAGCCAGGGCCACACTTGGCCAAGCAAGACTCTAGAGTTTCATAAAAATATTCATCAGCCACCCATTGGTTTGCATTTCATTTAACTCATGCCAGGTGATAAACTCATTCTGTGAGAAAGCCAAAGAAAGAGAAAAACAAGCCATTCAATAAAGAAGAGAAATGAATAGGTCTTTTACAGCCAGAATAAGAAAAGTCAATGCAGAAAAATTTCAAAATATTTAAAGAGAAACAAAATCTCATAGACTTTTAATGTGTCATATAAGGAAATAGAAAATGTATTAAGAGCAAAAAGGGTAAGAGAAAAATGTTGTCTTTCATTAGAAGAGTAGTTCTCAAACTCTCAAATTTATCATGCAGCAGAGTCACCTTAACGCTTATTAGAACAGACATTATTCTATGGTCTAGGACCACCTGAAAACTGCATTTCTAACAAGTTCCCACATAATGCCAATGCTGCTGGACAGGGCACCATACATTGAAAAGCTCTATATTAAAGGATGGGGAAATTGCTGGCAGATTACACCAAATGTCAGTCCATACCAGGGGAGCCCTATAATAGAAGAAAGGAAAATGAGGCAAAAAGAGAAACTGTTAAAATCCATTCCAGGCCCTGACAACTGAACTGTACACACCAAAGAATATGTCCTGAGTAATTTCAGGATCATCAGCTGTCATTTTAAAGATTTTTTTTGAAGGGTAAATGACTTGACCAAAGCTGGAATGGAATAACTTAGTTTCTTTTTCTAAATGGAAAACAGAATGACCCTGAAAAACCCTAGATTTCTAAGTTTAACTTCTCTACATAGGAAGTTAGGGGGGAAAGACAGAGGAAATAATCACAGTCTATTGTCAAGCCCCTTGAAAAGAACTGGCCATTGAGCAGTAACAAGGATAGCTTTCCAAAGAAAACGTTCTTTCATACAGTCATAGATTTGAAAGGATCTTAAAATCACATGACCCAAATAGCTGATTTTAAGATAAGAAAAATGATACACAAAGAGATTTTTTTTGTAACCAAAGTCATACAGCTAGTTAGCAGCACATAAAGGAGAGGCTCCCAGTCTCTCGGTTGGTCATCCTGAAGCAGCTTTGGGTTCTGCTATGTTAACTGCTAGGCTCAGCTGTGCCTACTCCTTGAGCCAGTCTGATGAAGGAAGGCAGCATCCTGGGAGCCCCAGCATGTATCATGGTTAAGTTCAACTGAGGTGAAGCATCCTAAGTCCTGTTCCCAAGCCCTGTCCCATATGCCACACAACCACTCAGACTCTTCTACTCACAGGGAACAGAGGTGGCATAGAGGTGGCTGGCTATTTCAGAGGAGTATTGCATTTATCTGACTGTAACAAGACTGCTCATCCTGTCTGTCATATAGACTTATCCATCTAGCAATAGCAAGTGCCTACTGTATGCAAGGAGGCATTGCACTGCACACTGAAGAGCACTGAAAGAGAAAGGTCTCCTCATCCTCAAGCGCTTAGTGGATCCACAGCTTCATCATCAAAGGTACAGCTTCCCCACACTGACAGAACAGAGTCATTGGCACACTGTACAACACGAAGGAAATGAGAGGCCTTTAAATCTAATGTCTGCAGGTTGCAGCACAGAGAGGTGAAGCACCTTCTGTAAGATAAGAGCTCTTGGGTGAAAAGTTTGGGATAGACTTTAATGTCTTAGCTTCTGACTCTGAGTTCTTTGTACTTTATTGCTGTCAAGACAGATTATCTTAATATAAATTAAAGGCCTTCGGATTATTGTCAAACTGAGAGAAGGAGAATATGTGTCTAGGTCACTCTGTTCTGTTAACAAAAGAGGTTCCCTGTAGCAAACACAATTTCTCAGTCTTACCTGCTCATTAGAACTTCCTGGGAGTTTAAAACATTAATGCCTGGCATCCACCCCAAAGATTTGTATTCAATTAGTCCAAGGTACAGCCCTTTAAAAGTTTCCAGATGGTTCTAATGTACAGTCAAAGTTGAGAGAATTATTGCTTTATGGGAATTACCCTCAGCCCACTTCAACTTGATAAAGCCAGAGCTTCTGAGATGCTGGCCATGTGGCTTCTTAGGAAGAGAACACAGATTCTGATAAAGGAATGGAATCCAGAATCTCTGGGTTCCACTTCTGAAGGGGATTTTCAGACAAGGCAAAGGGCAGGTAACAGAGGTTCCTCTATCCCTTCTCCTAAGTTTCAGCTCCCCTAGGAGGTCCCCTTTTTGAGTATTACTATACTATTACTACTAAATGTTCAGATCCAGCTGGAGCCCAAAGCCTGTTCCCCTGGTTCCCATTTGTGTGGCTGATACAGGCTTTAACTTCCTAACATGCATTAGTAGCATAACAGGGAATTAAGAGAGTAGAAGCACAGAGAGTACATGGAATATAGATAATTGGTTTCCACAGAACAAGATACAGAGTCTTCCAGAACTTGCTTGCTCCCTGAGTTTTACAAATGCTTCTCCATTCTACTCATGAGTCCAGCAAAAAGGCCTTTTACCAGTAAATACCCTTTCTGCCTGCTTTTTCTTTTAATTAAGGTAAAATTGGTATATAATATTAGTTTCAGGTGTACAATAATTCGATCTTTGTATACCCTACAATCACCAGAAGTCATGTTATAATCTATCACCATACAATTGATCCCTTTTAACCATTTTGCCTACTTCCAACCCCCTTCCCCTCTGGCAACCACCAATCTGTTCTCTGTATCTATGAGTTTTGTTTTGTTGTTTAGATTCCACATATAGGTGAAATCATATAGTATTTGTCTTTCTCTGTCTGACTTAGTTCAATTGGCATAATACCCTCTAGGTCCATCCATGCTGTCACAAGTGGCAAGACTTTTTTTCCCCTTTTATGGATGAATAGTATTCCATTTTGTGTAAATATATCACATCTACCCACTTTTAACATTTGCCTCTTCTTCCCAATTGAGATCGGGCTCTATGTATGGCTTCCCTATAGAGCTTTCTGTGACAATGGAAGTGTCCTGTATCTGCCCTGTTCAATTCAGGAGTCCCCAGCCAATACCAGCCACAGCACGCTATTGAGCCCATCAAATGTGGCTAGTGCAAGTAATGAATTGAAATCTTATTGTATTTAATTTTATTTAGTTTAAATGTAAATATCACATGTGGCTTGTGGTCAATGTGGTGGACAGCACAACACAAGGTGCTGACATATTCTATTATTCAAAATCTTATAGTATCACTCATGTAAAAACAAGTTCACAGTACTGAAATGAGAAAAAATAGCTCTTGTGGATTTGTATCAAAAAGAAGGGGCAGTGAAATAGAGTTTGTGACTTGAACACAAGCTAGAGGCTCTACTCTCTGCCATAGTGATTACTCACATAAAAGTTAAAATGCATTGCTAGTTTTATCCTTGGCCAAAACCTCTCACAAACTAATGCTTTAATTGGACTGCAGGGAAAAAAGTCAAGTAGAAATGTTGCAACCATAACCTTTTTCAACAATTTCCAGGACTTCCTGGTTTCTTTAGTATCAAATTACTCTGCCCATCACATTCCTGTTATATTAGCACTTCCTGGTTCCATAAATACCATAAATAGATATTTAGGATCCCCAAAACCAAATATAGCAAAGCACCAAGTTTCTGTTCTTAGTAACTCAACCTCTTGAACCTGTAGTGTTCATCCAAAGGAGTAACAAGGGCTGGACTTAAATTCTCAAATAATCTGAAAGACAAGGTAAGCAGTATGCAATTCAGAGAGCTAAAAAATAAATGATTAGTTAAGATCTGCAATTAACATCGGAGTTCATCAATCCCCTACCAGTTGCCTTAGTCTGAATTGACTTGTCCCCACTACTCCATTTTCCACTGATGCCTCTGCCCTTCCCCTGACTCCAGTCTGTACCTTAAGGCATTGCACAGGAATGGTGGCCTCTACACTCAGACTGCCTGGAATTGAAAACTCACTGCACTAGTAATGTGTGACCTTAGGAAAGCTACTTAGTTCTCTGGATACATTTTCCTCACATGCTGAACAGGAATAATAATCATGTTATTCATAGAGTTGTTTGAGAGCTATATGAGTTAGTGACATAGTAATTTCTTAATACATTTAAGCTATTGCTACTAATAACACTATTTTAGTCAGAAGGCCTGACTTCAAGACCTTTCTCTGCAACCCACTGGTTAAGTAACCTTGGTCTATTGACTTCTCTTTTCTGACCTTTGTTCTGTAGACTTTGAAAAATGAAAATACAACCATCATTCTCAGAGGCTTGTGAAGATGGAATGAAAAGCATTTACAAAAGTGACACTAGACAGGAAGTAGCTTGAAGTTCCCAAAGGTAAAAGGGTAATGCTCCTAACACCCCCAGGGAAATGGCAGATCAGCTCTCCAAGAACTTCAGGAATGTCTAGGTCCACACTCTGGTCCTCAGCCTTGCAGATTTAGAAATCTGAATGGTCAGCATACGAAAGCAGATCCATCACAGAGGAGCAGTCTGACTCAAAGATGTGAAGAACACAAGCAGAACACTAATGTACTCTTTGTCATGAAAAGTATAACCACCATCTCAAACAAGGTCATCTCAGAACATTCTCACTTTGCATCCACACTACAAATAAAGCCAGATGAGAAAGAGAGTTGCTCTCTCTCTCTCTCTCTCTCTTGCAACAGGATACCAAGCATTTATTCCTTCCTCTGGCCAGAAACTCTCTCTCTCCTTCAGTGCTGAAATAAGAAGCACCAAATCTTACCTTGAGGTAAGACCTCCTTTTCTGTTTCTAGAGCCCCACACTAATCTCTGACCAGCATATTGTTTCCACAGGTACATAAATGCTCATTGGTATTTTTCTGGTTCTGCTGACCAGGAAGTCAATGTTTGGTCCCTTTTCACTTACATCCACTCTCATCCATTATATTTTGATGTCATTGTTTGATACTCACGAGTAATCTTTCCCAGTCTAGGTTATATGAACTGCTGTCCAAGTTGGTATAACAGAAGGCTAAAAAACCATGATATTGTTTTTATATAACTAGTGATTAAAGGTTATAGTTATCTAATAAAAGAGCCTGTAACCATTTTGCCTCTAAGTTGTGTTTGTTTATTTTCTTTGTGTGCTGGAAGTCTTCTCTTTGGTCCTCCAGATCCACTCTCTGCCCTTCTCAACCCTCCTTCTTGCCTCAGCAGGCTGATGAATATGGATTCCATCAGTGGTCTCTCCTACTCTTGGCTTCCAGTTGGGTTTAGCCAAGGAAGAGACTTGGCAGAAGATAAGAAGGAGAGAGGAAAGCACACACAGGTTATTTATTCCCCTTGGCTCCCTTTCTAAGGCATTGCTTTGAGCTATTTATGTGGCTCAAGCAAATGTTGCTGCTCCTCTCCAGAAGAGTCTTAAAAATTTGGGACACCACTCCCCACCTTGTCTCCTTTGTCATGGTAGCTACTCCACTACTATTAACCCCAAGTTACTGCAATATACTCTGTGCTTCCCCACATTTTCATAGAGTCTCTTTGTAAGTAAACCTTCTTTGAAACTTTTTAATTTGAGTGAGCAGTCTGTTCCTTGTTGGTACCCTGAATGATATGCTTTGGTTTATTTTTAATGTTTGTGACTTTCTATGTAGATATATGGAATGTTAACATTTTAAGTGGCCAGAGAATGACCTCATGACAGTAACACTTCAGTGGCATGAGGCGCATGGACTTGGGGTTCACTGGCTAGATGTTGGGGGCTCAACCAGCACTCAAAAGCCCTACCCACAGTCCTGCATTCCACAGCAGCTCCCTGGGGAGTGAGGGGCAGAGATGCAGGACCAAGGAAAGCAAGTTGGTGTGCATGGACCTCCACCATCCAGGAAAGAACCAGCCAGGGGTAGGAACAACAGCAGCAACAGGAGAGTTCACACACAGTGCATTTTCATAAATTAGAGACTTAGAATTTTTGGAGCTAGAAAGTTTGTTAAAGGCCCCAACTCTTCATCTCCCAAGTGAGGAAAGGAGCCTAGGTCAACCCAGCCACTGAGCTAAAATGTTTCAAACAATCTAATCAGGATTCTGCCTCTTCATTTCCAGCCCAGTGACTTCCAGGAGAAGGTAACTGCTCCCTAAACATTAAGAGGAAGAATTCCATCAGGAATTTCTAAACATTTAAGACATCTGTTTTGTTTTGTTTTGTTTTACTTAATGCAGAAATTGTGTCAGTTTGCTTCCAACTTAAGTCCCATAAAAAGTCACACAAAAAGGCATACAAAAACATTTTACATATGTCTGTAAAATGATCACATATATACACATATGTGTGTGTATCCACAAGTGTGTGCATATATGTGTATATTTCCTTTTTGGCCTTTCACTTGGTTCTCATTAGCTCAGTGTAGTTGCTGCTCTAGCCCTGGGCATGTGCTTCTCTTTATGGCTGGCTTAGCATTAACATTTGGGGAATACTTACAGGCTCTTTCAAACTATGAAAAAAGAGCTGGATGTTTGGTAGAGTAATAATATATCAAGTCACATTATTCCTGATATGAGTTAACTTACAAAATAGTACACTAATTCCTTTAAGTTGTTATCTGAGGGTAGAAAGGAACATAAGGCAACACCAGAACATTGAAATTCAGGCAAAAGAGAGAATTGGGTTTACCAAAGCCTTGTCATATTTTCTTTGATTTTTTATTCAAATTCTACATAGAGTAATTTCTATAAATTTTACATTCCATTTTGTCATGGCATGTCAAAAGCAAACATTTTGCCACTTTGATACAATTTGGACAAAATCAAGTTTGAAAGGTCTTTAAGACCTAAGATCATTAACCAAAACAACCATCCATCCACTCTACATTCTAAGGATGCGGCACTAAGTTCAAGATTTTCCCCTGAGGTGCAGGGTCAAGGAGGCCTTCTTTTGTCTCTAAACTCAGATGAGAATTCCCAATTCTGTAACATGCAAAGCAAGAAGAGGCAACTGAATAGATATCCAACCTTAGTGGGAGATAATGGCAGAGCCTGGGCTTTCAAACAAGAGAAAACAGTCACCATAAGGAAGTCACTTCATCTTGCTGATCCCCGCTTCCCTTTCTCTAATGAGAGCTGACAAATATTTCCATTCTTGGGTTGGTATGAGGATTAAAAGAGGTAGCACCCAGCTGTCCTTGGCACAGAGTTCAGCTTCATCACTGTAACTCTTTCCATTAATATGGGTCTCTGAAGTGGGGTATACACTGAGTTCCAAATTTCATGAAGTAGGTTTTCATTGGATCACATAACCACCTCCCTAGACTTGTCAGTTAAAAATGTCTGAGTTGTCACCATCAGTAATTATGGTCACTGACCTCACCTATGAACACGAGAAGCAGCTTGGCCCCTGTGCATTTACTTCCTCACTGTGCCACCCAAATCCTCCCACAGTGGAACATTTGCTCTGACCCTAGAGCAGCCATATCGGAATGGGTTCCCTTGCTCCAGAATATTTTTATACATGTTTGCCAGAACTTATTTGAAACCAAAAGTTAAAATGTAATCAGTTTGTATAACAGAATATTTATACTGACCCTTCAAGTTTAGAAAAGCTCTTACCTTTGGGTTGAACGTAGTATTGGACTGAGGTTTGGGGATGACCATTGTGGGACATTTTAGTTGTTCTCAACTGTTGCTGGTATGTGCAGTGGCCTCAAGATGTTGTAATGAGTAACTGTGGTTTGTGACCCTTAAAAATCCAAGGCTTCTTCAGTAACAAGAGACATATAAACCTATGGAAGTCTTATCAAGTAGACACTCCCACCACCATGCACCACCGTGGAAAATCACTGAGGCTGTGAAACATGCATGGAGGAAGAAAGGACTTTATTCTGAAGGAGTTTTGTGGCATAAACATGGATGAAGGTGCAGCTTTCCTCACCTGCATTTGGGACTTTATGATTCCCTGACCTTTAGCCACACTCCAGGCACCGAATGGAATATCTTCAAAGGAACGTTTATAATTCTTCTGACCCTGAGGCCCTGGTGAGCTTCATATACATAAACACATGTACAAGGTCTGTCCAGAAGATATCCAGCCATGTAATATGAAAACCAGAGATATTTACTGAAGTAGATACATGATACAAGAAACACTGTGCACAGGACAATGACGCCTCCATCTCCTTCAAAGTAGGCACCTTGGGACCTCACTTAGCTCTCCCAATCGCCATCAGTTGCCTGTCATATTTGAGAAAAGCCAGAAGTTGCAGAGCACCAAATCCGGGTTGTAGGGAGGCTGAATCACCTGCATGATTTAATGTTTCACAAAAAAACTCTGCATGAGACATGATGTGTGAGTGGGCATGTTGTCACGATGAAGCTGCCAGTCACTAGCTGCCTCTAGTTGCAGCCTTCTGAATAATCTGAATTGTTTCTTTGGAGGAATGTTCAAGCTTAACACAAATTTTGATGCAGATTCATTGCTCTACTTGCTCAGTCACTTTCAATGTGATGGCCACACAGTATACATGCTCACTCAATGGCATCTCCTGCCCCCACTGATTAGTACAGTGAAATTGTCATTGTTCACACATGTGTATTCCATTCCACTCTCCGTGGCTGCCAGGTTACATTGATGTTACACAAACTGTTTTCATTATATTAACAATGGCTGGACTTTTTCTGGACAGACCTCGTATACTCAGATGTCTGTTCTTTAAAACTAACTTCGATGCCATCTTCCATTTTCTTCTTTTCATTTTTATGTATACTTATTATGTGGCCACCATATATCATTTATAATAGTGCTAATCAAAGGTTCTATGGGTTTGAGATTGTTTTTCCTCCAAAATTGTACATTTTGGAAGAGTTCAAACAAAAGGAAATCATCTCAAGTTGAGTGACCCAAGGGTAAGAGCTGGTTATGTTAAAACAGCACCAGATGCCTGTGCTTGGCTCTCAGGAGGCTGGTTCTGATATTGAAAGCCAACCAGCTGGGTTTGGATCCTGTCTGTCCCACAAACTGGCTGTGAGAACTTCTTCCACAAGTTACTCAACTTCTGAAAGCCTCAGTTTCTGCCTCTATATAACAGGGATAATGACAGTATCTACTGATGAGGTTTTAGGAAGATTAAAGACATTCATATCCATAAACTGTCAGAATGGAGCGTGGCAGGAATAAGTACCGACTGAGGGGAAGATGACAGAGATTCCACTCCATGTTGGTGCTAGGAATTTTCTGTGTTCAGGAGCTATAAGTTACAAAACCAACCAGGCATGGAATAATGAGAAAGTTTTCCTTAATACTGGGAAGGCCTTCATATGCATATTTAGCTTGAAAACTTGTCCCGCCACTGGTCCAACGCATGCCAGCAACTTTCAAACAAGTACTGATAGATTTTTTTTACTTTATTTTTTTATTGACACTATTCCCTCCCCCCTTTGCCCACTTCTCTCCTGCCCTCCTTCCCTCTGGCCATCACCACATTGTTGTCCGTATCTATGGGTTATGCATCTATGTTCTTTGAAGCATTGATCGTTTTCAGGGCTCTACACAATGGCCATTAAACAACCCTTTCAATTTCCTAGGGACCTGTTGAGCATAGACACCTCTTCCTCACTTACATGCTGACATCATTCCTTGAGATATTGAGCACCTCACTGAATGAAACAGCAAATAATCACCAAGGATTCTTTCAGAAACCCTTGTTTATTAATGCACCTTCATCTTCAGTTCAGAATGTCTTTAATCTTGTAAATCAGTAACCGACCAAGGTGATTGCTGCTGATTTTAAATACTTCATGTTGTTTTTAATGGGTTTTACAGATCTGGAATCTGATGAGCATACATGTAATAAAAATACATCCTCCTATCTTTTTTTCTCAAACACATTTTCCTTGTATGATTTGGCAAAAAGACAGATACTTATAGAGTAAGTTCTTTTGCTATTTATACTTTTTCTGGCAGAGCTCCAAAGAGCATTTAGCAGTGTATTAATCAGCCAGAATTTGAGCTCAGCAGACCACAGCATGTTCCTATTGCACCTGAGAACACCAGTTGAATACTCAGTACTCTTGTTGTGCCGGGAATATATTTTCAATGTATCTTAAATGGATTGCATATTAGCACCTTTCATTTTCAGGTGAAGGCAGAGATTTCTAGCAGGACTTTCTGACCCTGAAAATGTGACAAACAGGAACTATTTTGTCCTTCAAGACATCAAGGGGAAATGGTGACTTGTTTCTTAGTCATATTACATCTTAGAAATGTCCATCAGAATTGTCAATACATTTATAAAATAAGTGTGGCAAGGAAAATGATACAGTGTGATTATCTTCTCTGGTGAGGAATCCTAATGATGGGGGGGGGAGGGCGGGCAGGGGCAGTAGGGGGTGGAGGCCAGCTAGACCGGAATGAATCTGAGCTGCTAATATTTTTTTAAGTAAGATTGAATAAAAGGATAAAATGGATTTTGAATATTCTTGTTCAAGAAAATCCAAATAGTCAGTGTATCTTTATTATACTTGATGCAGATCTAGGAAATATCATAAACGTAAAGTAATCTAACAGCTTTCCTTATCATCAGGATGCTGTGTTTCTAGGTCTCCAAGGAAAGGGCTTCTTCTTGGCTTGCCTTTTTTTCTTAGAGACTCTTTGTGTAATAAGCTGACCCTGTGAGTTGCCAGCTCTCAACTACACAAAAAGAAGGGAATGCTGATCTCAGAGGCACTGGGAGCTGGACCATTGCTTCAATGAATATGAAGTCAACAGCTTCACCTTCACACCTTCACAAAGACATAGAGTCTGGTGTGCCCAGCTCTGGTGGGCATAAAAGCTAGAAAGAATAACCACCTTCTGACAGTCTTAAGATATCAGCAAAATTAAATCTCTGAACACGAGCATTTTTAATTTACTTCACTGGTTCTGCTTGCTAATTCTCTGTGTGAGTGTGTTTTAAGGGCATTCACATGCAAACAAAACTATGCAGTTAAAACCTGATTTGGTCTCCAAACTGCCTCAAAACAAACTTCTGAGCATTATATTTCCTTAAAAGTATGTCTTGCATACAAGAAAGACTCGTGTATTTGTGTATTTTCTCTGATTTTGTTTGATTCTCAGAAATCTGAGGAGTCAATTCCCTGGAGCCTATTTATAATGATGCTTCAGGTTCAGCTCTGTATCCCTTTTGGCTTTCCTCCTGAAGTGGAGAAGTAGTTGCACAGAGCACACCAGGTGTTACTTTCATATTCTCAGACATACTGGAATACATTAATGCAAACACTAAATCAAAACATAACAAAATTAGTTATCTTTACCAGGGTATCCAGACCAAACTCCTTATTCCCGCACAAGATCTGTGTGCATTGTGTCTCTGTTCTCATCATCCACATGGTGGGACAATTTGATACTGATATTCATAGGTATTTTAACTGCAAGTTGATGTTCACATAAATTATAGATGAAAATTTAACTCCTTTTGTCAGCATCACATGTCATCCATTTCCTTTGGCTCGTTAGATAATGACATATCCAAAGACTGGATTCTTGGGGCTTCGTTTCGCTGGCCTAGACCCAAAGAAAATTCACTCCTTTGGCCTGGGCCCCAATTTCATGCTTGGGAACTAAAGCACATGACAACTGTTTATCATCCTGGTTTTCTTTCCTTCCTTCCTTCCTTCCTTCCTTCCTTCCTTCCTTCCTTCCTTCCTTCCTTCCTTCCTTTCTCTCTCTCTCTCTCTCTCTCTCTCTCTTTCTTTCTTTCACTATCTGTAAACCAATTCACCAAATGAAACTGATAAAACTCTTCCGCAAAAATTCTGTAAGCAACTGAAGTCTGTTATATAGCTTTCCTAAAGGTGTCACACCGCTGAAGGGTGTCTGGGCATTCCCCAGGCCTTTTAATTGTATCCTTATCAGCCAAGTTATGTGTACACTGTCCTCTCAGAGACAGACAGACTGCCATCATGCAGCTAAGTCAAAAGCATCAATCACCTGTTACCTCTCTCTTCTTCTATTTGTTGTAGTATTCTTTTATTAAGTTCTAATGCAAATGTTTCTATATAAAAATACCATCTTTCTAATTATATTTTCTGAGTTCAGTCATGGTAACTAATCAAAAAAATATATTTTTTTAAATGTGTAGATTAGGAAAACAAAGTTACTCACAGGAACCTCGACTCATCCAGCTTATGGAAACTTCAAAGTGAACACTATTGGTCACCATGAAGAGAGAAGACAAAAAAATGAATCTCACTCGAATTTCTCAGTTATTGAGTGTTTTTCCTTCCTCACAAAGGGATGACCAGTTTTCAATTAAGGAATGAGAAATATCCTGTTATCCATTGGAAGAAAAATACTGGGAAAGAACTTGATCTATAGGATCCTTGGGAAACCACCCTTCCAGAATCCAGGGCATATGATTATTTGGGAGTCAGTCAACAGTTGCTCTGTATACCTGTTGACTCAATTTCCCAACTTCTCTTTCTTTGTTTAATATTTACATCCAGGCACTAACCTGCAAAAGAGTTAATATTTGATGGTCCATTTCCTGGGCCCCAGGCTCCTGACAAAGGGAAAAACCCTACAACAAGCCTATTTGCATCAGAAATTTCTGCAGGTGTTTAATTTGCACTCTTTTTTTTTTCAATTTAATTTACTTCAATTCAATATAAAAACAGCTGGTGTGCACCTAGTATGTGCTAAGCCCTGTGCTGGAACATAGGTGATACAAAAACAGACAAGACCAAATCCTGACCCTAGGATGCTCAGAACATAGTGAGGCAAGAGACAAAGAAATCATCATATAACAAGGCAATTAGTACGATAATGGTGATTAGATTGAAGAAGAGCAGAGAAAAGGTGGACTTTTAAGTCTGCAAGAGGATCAGGGACCTGTCTCAAAAAAGGAGGTGAATTGTACAGGGAGGGCAAGGGGGATGCATGACAGAGGAGAGAGCAGTGGGGAAGGCACAGAGGAAGTTTTAGGAACATGTCATATTCTATGTGCTAGAAGGGTGGGGGGAAGAGACTAGAGAGAGGGGCAGAGACCAGATGGAGCCAAGCCTCACAGGACAGACTGAGGAGCTCCCATGTGTCCACAGATGATGAGAAGCCATGAAAGGACAGTAAGCAGAGAAGCCATAGTCCGCTCCATGCACCAATGCAGTGGATGAGCTGGAATGAGGCAGAACAAGAGTTGAGCCAATATAAGGTCACTGCAGTATTCCAGATGAGAAAGCAAAGCTTCAGATAGATAAGTCATCAGCAGTCCTTCTGTTGAGTAGACCAGAACAGACCAAAGCAAGTGCTCTGCCATACGTCAGATCCTGCTTCCCTCAGGAACAATGTTGTGGCTGTCCAAACACATGCAGGTTATACAGGCAGGTAAAGTATACCTGATAATGTAAAAAAGGAATAAAAATGATCTCATCCATGCTGCAAATGGTCACAAAGGCAAATGATGGAATACCACACTCATTACCAGTACCTGCCACATACTTCCATTAGTGGCAGCCCTATGGGTGACCTGATATGACCATGCATCTCAGAAGCCCTCCCCAGGGACTAGTGTTTCAGGAGCTCTGGCAGATGGCTCCAAATCCTGCCACAACACTGACCAGAGCAAATTCTCACCCTCCAGGGCCACCTCAGCAAGTACATTAGTTTGAGCTCTGGCCAATTTAAATCTATAACTCAACTAAAAAGTGACAATACAAAGCTATTGGAAAATTTTCTCTCAGTGTTATTTTTAAAGACTTAGAATCTCCTCCCCTATCAAAGTCAAGACCTTAAACAACATAAAAAACATTCCGTTTTGTTGATTCCTTAAATGATGATGTCTTTTTCCATCAGAATTTGCTGTCTCTTCTATTCAACATTTAGAGCTTTAGTCACCAGTATGACATGAATTAAGGCAGGTTTCATCAGTAAGTTAAATATTTACTGCATGCCTCCTGATTCAGGATGCTTTCAGTTGTAAAAAAAAAAAAAAAAATGAAAACCCAATCAAGGGTGGCTTAAACAGCTATGCAAATGTGTTATCTCACATCAGAAATCTGTGGATGAGAAGGTTTCAAGTTTGGTTTATCAGCAGTAGCTCAATGATGATGTCAAGGCCCCATAGTCTCTCCTTCCCACTCTGCTATCATTGGGTAGTCTTGAGCTAGCTTCCTCATGATGCCAAGATACATGCCATAGATCCAGGCATCCATTGCTCTTTCTAGGAGCAAGGACAACTGTTTCAAAAGCATAGAGCATGTCCATTCTTAAATCAATTGCTAGCAACAAGAATAAAAAAATCTAGGATTGACTTAGAATGATTACAATGATCACTTGTCATCAGGGTGAGAGGCCAGGTTTTTTTGAGCATATGGTTAATAGATACCAGACATTACGCCATACACAAAAATAAACTCAAGATGGATAAAAGACTTAAATATAAGTCGTAACACCATAAAAGTCCTAGAGGGAAAGATTGGGAGGAAAATCTCAGACATTCCACACAGCAACATCCTCACAGACATGTCCCTTAAAGCAAGGGACATAAAGGAAAGAATAAACAAATGGGACCTCATCAAAATAAAAAGCTTCTGCATGGCTAAAGAAAACAGCACCAAATTACAAAGAGAACCAACAGTGTGGGAAAACATATGCCAATGATACCTCAGACAAGGGTCTGATCTCCAAAATATATAAAGAACTCACATGACTGCACTCCAGGAAGACAAACAACCCAATTAAAAAATGGGCAAAGGACTTGAACAGACACTTCTCCAAGAAAGACATACAGAGGGCCCAGAGACATATGAAAAGATGCTGAGCATCACAAGCCATCAGAGAGATGCAAATTAAAACCACAATGAGGTACCATCTCACACCAGTCAGAGTGGCCAACATAAACCAATCAACAAAAAAATGTTGGAGAGGATGCGGAGAAAAGGGAATCCTAGTGCACTGTTGGTGGGAATGCAGACTGGTGAAGCCACTGTGGAAAACAGTATGGAATTTCCTCAGAAAACTATAAATGGACCTGCCCTTTGACCCAGCAATTCTGCTGCTGGGATTATACCCTAAGAACCCTGAAACACCCATCCAAAAGAACCTGTGCACCCCAATGTTCATAGCAGCACAATGTACAATAGCCAAGTACTGGAAGCAACCGAAGTGCCCATCAGCAAACGAGTGGATCCAAAAACTATGGTATATTTACACAATGGAATTCTATGCAGCAGAGAGAAAGAAGGAGCTTATATCCTTTGCAACAGCATGGATGGAACTGGAGAGCATTATGCTAACTGAAGTAAGCCAGGTGGTGAGGGACAAATACCATATGATCTCACCTTTAACTGGAACATAATCAACAGAAGAAAAAAGCAAACAAATGATAACCAGAGACATCGAAGTTAAGAACAATCTAACAATGGTCAGGGGGGGAGTGGGGAGGGGACAGTGAGGAGAGGGTATTACTGGAAGTACTATAAAGGACACATGGACAAAATCAAGGGGGAGGGTGGAGGTGGGCGAGGGAGGTTGTTTCAGCTGGGGTGGGGTGGAGGGATGGGGAGAAAAGGCACACAACTGTAATTGAATAACAATACAAAATTAAAATAATAAAAAAAAGACATAGACCTTGGACCTGAGAACGTCAGTGAGGTGGTATGATTTTGTATGTGTGATGATACATGAGTGGATATGAATGCAATGGGAGTTCAGAAGAGGACTAGAGATAACAGGGTTATCACTGGAATACATCTTGCCAACTTTGTATTTTGAAAATGATTTAGAAGGAAAGAATGTAAAGGGAATAATTTTTTTAAAGTATGTAAATTGAAGAGTAACTGAGAATGAAGGTAACAAAATTAAACCTGGAAGGACCAAGAGTAAGAGCATAAGCTTGATGATAATCCCAATGCATATTATAGACCAATGTAGATAGGAAGAAAATTAGTTATATAAGAAAATGTTGTACATACATCAAGCAAGCTTTGACTCAGTGGAAACTACCAGATAAACACTAGTGATGGCAATAATAATAGCAAACCATAGAACTAATTATATACCAGGCCCTGTTCTGGTATATAAGGGCTAACACTTTACATATTAGCCCTTACAGCAACCCTAACAAGAGGTGTTACTTTTATCCACATTTCATAGGCAAGGATGATTTAGAAGTAGGAAGATTAAGTAACTTGCTCAGAGTCATGCAAGCCATTAATATCAGACCCTGGTTCAAACCCAGGCAGTTGAGTTCCCTAGTGTCTGACTTCAACTACTGTTTTAGACAAGATGGATGTAAGCCCCGAAAAGGCAGGATTATTGGAGGGAAAATAAAGCAGGACTAGGAGGCTGTCCTTCTCAAGATGTGGAAGAGGCCAGAGTGAATTTGGGGTGCTATTCTGTGCAACTCTGGACACCTATGTACAGTAAAAGCCGTTGTAAAAATGATGTGCTCCCAGAGGGGTCCCATTGCTATTGGGCACCTGTGGCAAAAAATGCATCCTGTTAGGAAAAGTATGTAGTGAGTCTGAGCAGAGAGCAACAGGAGGTTCTGTGCAGCACCTGGGGGAGGAACTCAGCCATGCTGAGTCTGCAGTGAGGGTGAACAAAACAAGCACTTTTAAATAGACCCTCAGGCCCTCCTGATGGAGAATAACAGTGTGTTATAGAGTTATACACTTGAAACCTGTATGGTTTTATTAACTAATATCACCCCAATAAATTCAATTTAAAAAAAGAAAAAAGAAAAAGTCAAAGAAATGCTAACAGGGACCAGGAAAGTAGAGAGCTTCCAGAGCAGTCAACCAGTCCAAGGGCATCCTGCAGGGGGTTCCAGCAGCTCCCACCAGAGGCTCAGTCTTCCTCATTGGTCAGTTCCATCCTGTGTAACACGGTGTCCTTCCTATCATATCATAAACAACCCCACTGAGCTTTTTCATGGCTTCTCTCTGGCTAGTCTACAAGTGTGAATTGAGGTAAATAGGCCATCATACGGATTTTGAAAAACACTGAAGAGAACTACAATTTTTGCCAGCCCATCATATGTCCTTTGGCCTAATCCACTTAGAGAAACTCTTGCGTAGTAAGAAGAATACTAAATTAGATAGCTGGAGTACAAACTTTCAGGGGGATTTCAGACAGATAATGTAAGTTACACAGTCTTTTTATACCTCAGTTTCATCATCTATAAAATGTCAATAAAGTGCCTTGACTCCTGCACAGGGTCATAAAGGGATGAGAGCTGGGGGTGAGGGAGATTAGGGAGTGGCAGGATTGAGCAAAAAGGAAAAAGGATTCATGGACATGGACAACAGTGTGGTGATTGCTTGGGGGAGGGGATTATAAGAGGACTAAATGGTAATGAAAAAAATACAATAAAGATTTTTAAAAGAGAAACAAGTGAAATATCTATATGAAAGCCATTTGAAAGGGACAATTTCCCGTGCAAGGGTAAGGGGTTACTTATTATCCCTTTATTTGTGTTTCAAGACCCTGGCATCAGAAAATCCACATGCTTGCAGTAAGGGCCTGAGCTCTGCCCCTGCCACCTACCAGTTACCACATACAAACAGCTACGGAGTGCACCTGTCCACTTGGGCTGCCATCACAAGGTACCATAGACTGGGTGGTTTAACCAACAGAAAAGAATTTTCTGACAGTTCTGAAGGTTGGAAGTTCCAGATATAGGTGCCAGTAGGGTTTGTGTCTGGTGAGGCCTCTCTTCCTGGCTTGTAGATGGCTTCCTTCTCAGTATGTCCTCACATGGCCTTTTCTCTGGGTGGGAACGTGGAGAGAGAGAGATCTCTGGTGTGTATTCTTCTTCTATAAGGATACCAGTTCTATCAGGTGAGGGACCCCCTTATGACCTTATTTAACCTAATTACCTCCTTAAGGACACCATCTCCAACTACTGCCACTTTATGGTTAGGGCTTCAACATATGAATTTTAGGGGGACCCAACTGAATTTATAACAAACACCCAGAGAGAAAAGCAGGCTTGCTGAGGGTTTTTCAGCAGCCAGATGATCTCTGCCCTCTACCAGGGACAGTTGTTTGTAACAAGACATGCTAGCCAAGCTCCTGGTGGGACTCTGTTTTGGCTGTAGTTAGTACTGGAGCGCTGGTGACCATATCAGGTATCAACTTACATGAATTAATATGCAGGAGGATGCCACGCTTTTTGATGGGAAAAGATTTTTTTGTGATGGTTATTTTTTTTTTATTGGCACAGGGCTGAGAACAGGGTAAAATGATATCCACCCCAAGCTAAACATCATGGCTGGCTTTGAGTCCTACGCAGATAGGGGTTAAAGGCATGAACTCAAGGAGGGCTCAGAGCCTGCCTCTCCTGGTACTGCCTAGATCAGAAATGTAGGCATCATTGAACATAAGCACTCCTGCCACAGGCAACTTCTCAGCACAAAGGATCTTTCATGTGGGGTCAGAACCAGGGCACATAAGTGAAAGACAAGCTAAATAGGACAGGTGGTAACTATTTGCTTGTATATATAAACACCTTATACTTGAGGGGATACATGGCAATAGGGGAAGGTGGAATGGAGATGGGCATTATAAGGACAAGGGAAGAATATTTAATTATAAAGTTATACTTACTTATTTGGCTCCACAAGGTGGTGAGGCAAGGGCATTTTGGTCAAATGTTTATGATGCTAGATCTCAGGGCACGGGCTGGGGAAGAGGATGAGAAAAAGAAGAGAGGAGGAATTTCTGAAGGTGACTGAGGATTATCTCTCATCTAGCAGATACAGACAGAGACAAGTTTGAGGTAGACACTACCAGCCTCACATCTCTTTTGACAAGACACCTGAAGGCACAGTGTACTAGGGCAATCAGCTAATTCAAGAGTTGTAGTCAAATAAAGGATCTAGGGTCCAAGGGCCCTCACCCCAGTGAACAAGGTCAGCTAAGTCAGAATACTCTTCAAACCCTGGCATTTTTAATCTACCAGGGTAGTCATTGTTTGCTATATCAAGGAGATAGATGCTCTGACTACAGCCCAGATAGAGTCCATGGTATAAAAATACCCTTAAACTTTATTAATGCTTTAAGGAGGCCAACAATTTTCTGGGATCACTCACCTGCTCATGTGAACACCATCTGAACAAAGCCTATAGTTTCACTGTAGGGGCTGAGTACCAAGAGCAGACCAGCCTAGGTGCCAGGGATGGGGCCTCAGGAATATGACTGTGTCATTAGCTCAATGGTCTCTGTAGGCATGGCTCTGTCATCAAAGGAGACATCTTGAATGTGCAATGACTTAATTAGAATGATGTACACCAGCCAACAGGGCAGGTGGGGAATGTTTAAAAACTGGCCGTGGGGAAAGCAAAAGAGAATAAGCATCTTCCTCCAGTTTGCTAAAGGATCTTAAGCAGGCAGAGCAGTGAGGCTGGACGCTGAATGAAGCTCTTAATATCAAAAGAAAAAAATTCTCCATTAAGATCTCATGCTCACAATCTCTGAATGAGTTCATATTTATTTCAAGCACACATTTTCCCCCAGCCCTGAAATAAGTGTGAACCCAACTGTGAAAAACAGACCTTGACCATATTGCTGTCACTACCAATTCATAGCAACAATCTAGTTTTGAATTATCATCCTGTATTTATTTTCTGCATTTAAAGATTTGGAGATTTTTAAAAAAATATCTAGCTAAGATGACTCAAAAGATTTCTATTTTTGAAACCTTGATCCTCCTTCTCCTAACCTGCAGATCTGCACTGCATCACACACTCCCGTCACGGGTGCTCCCTGGGACATGCCTAATGAGAGAAGGCCTTCCCCTGGGCTTCCAGAGAGGTCTCTACTGCATAATTGTGCCCTACATAATGAGGAAGAACTACCTGGAGAATTCCAGTCCTTAGCAAACCTCAAGTACCAACCAAGCTTGTTCTTTTCCAACATGTTCTAAGTCAATCCGAATGCATTACAAACCACAGAGTTGCAAATTGTATTTGATTATTTATAACCATAAAATAAATGGAACACTGTAGGTCTTGTGAATTTTTTTCAATGATGGATAAAGTGAGGAACAGAAAATTCCCTGGTGGGGCTGTATGATTAATGAATGATGAATTCATAACATTCTTGCATTTGACAATCGTTCTTGAAGGAGTAGAAATAATTTTCCAGGTTATGATGCCTACAGTTTCCAAAACTTTTAAGTTTCCTAGTTCTGAGCTCATTTAAAAACTGCTGGAGATCAGAGAAATATATAAAATTTAGAGAAAAATACACATTTCTTTTCTCTGGGCAACTCATCTTCTCATGGGAAAGGCCACAAAATAACATCCTTTCACCTGCTTCTAATTTTGTATAAAGGCAAAAAATAATATGCCTGCGTATTTCCTTCTAAAATCATGCTATAAGAATACTTTGAGATGAAAGGGAATCTGGTGAGTTACTGTCATTGGCTTCCCATGATTAAAGGTAGGGCACCTATGCAACCTGGGCAAACCACATCAAAGATTTCATTAGGCCAGCAGGTACAGTGCTGAGTGTCTGTAGTTAATATACTTTCATTTGATTAAAGTTCAGACTCCTAACAAAATAGCAATATGAAGACACCAGTGCTGTTTCTCTGTGCTTCTTCCTTTGGATGCTGCTGTCCTTTGTGAAGCTTCTGATAACTAGACTACAAAACTCCCTTTGTTGTTGTTGTTATTGCTACTAATAGCCAACCTAACATTTGTTAACTATGTGCTCAGCACTGTGCTAAATCCTTCAGATACATTATCTCATTTAATCATTACACTAAGACTATGATGGGTTTTACAGATGAGGAAGGTATCTAATATCCCACAGCAAGGAAGGGGCTGCAGCCAGGGTCTCCAGGCAGGAGTGTGGGACTATGGAGCCCTACTCAACCAGATTGTCCCAGCCTCTTTTCAACTTCCTACTGTCCACTTAGCGGAGGAAAAAATCCCAGAACACACTGCTGTTAACTTCATTCAAATTCATCTCCTCAAAGGCTCTCTTATCAGCAAGGAGATGTGGAAAAGCTATGTTAACCTGAGAAATGGCAGCTGCTATAGTTTGGAGAGAAAGCTAAGGCAATAAATGTGTAATAACTGTTTTATACCTGAAACTAATATAATATTGTATGTGAACTATACATAAATAATAATACTAATAATTTAAAAATAAATTTTAAAAAGCCAGGGGAAAAATGACATTCACATCTTCTCTGTTTCTGAACCTCAAAATTTTTGCAAAACAGTCTACATGAGTCCAAGCCCTGTCCTACCTCCCTAAAGCAATCTTATACTATTCCCCTAAGAGTTACAACAATGAAGATCTTACACTCCAGCAGAAGGGAAGAGGAAGCAGTAAATACAAAAAGCTTGCATCCTTACAGTTCATGAACTCTTTTCAAGAATACCTGTGTTTCCACAAGTGGATATTGAAGCTGTAAGGAATTGCCCTTAAAGTAGACACTAAGGCTGTGAGCCCTGACAACACTTCTATCTTTCATTTGCAAACACACAGGATGCACAGAACTATTCCATTGAGAGAAATCTGCTCATCAGCCAAACAAATACAGCACCCCCCTCTTGGACAGAGAATGTGTCAGGGACTGGGCCTTTTACTACATCTAGACTTAAGGAGAGAATATCCACTGGTCTCCACCAATAGGTGTGTAATTTAACTCAGGCAGTACATTGACATGACATTGCGGCTGGAACAAGCACACGTACCACTGAGAACCACTATACCTACAACACTCTTTCTAAGGAGTAATCCAGCTCCATGGCTTCACAGTGAGCCAGGCAACATTTTCAGTCCATCTACATCATCACGTTTTATGGCATTCCCTAAAGTTGGTCAATAGTCAACTGTGTACTTTCTTTTTATCCTCACCCCAGGACATGCTTATTGATTTTAGAAAGAGTAAGAGGGAGGGAGAGAGAGAGAAGAAACATTGATTGGTTACTTCTTGTATGTGGAATAACCAGGGAACAAACCTGCAACCTTCAAGTGTCCACATTTTAATGTTTTTTAATGTGTTTTATTTTCCGGATCTGGGGAAAGAAAGACTAAGTAACTTTTCCCTAACACAAAATTAAATCAGCAGGTATCAAAATACCCAAGATCTTTTTTCTGACCCAGATTTTGCATAGTAGGAGGACAGAAAGGTATACAAAAATCAGCCAGGACTGCAAGGATTCTGATGTCCCTGAAACTTGGACATTTTTTCTTCTTTTATTGCTAACTTTCAGAAGTAATTAGGACACTCATTTCTAAGCTAATGCCTTCTAACAGTCACTTATTCTGGACAAACTGCAGAGTACAATACTGTTGAACCTAGAATTAATTGTTTAACAGACATTGTTGGGATTAGTCTGGTAAATGTAGAGACAAAAAAGAGACATTAAAAATAATTAAGTTCCCTCCAGTCCCAGAACTAATACACTGTGTGAATCTCTTTCTCTCTTTTTTGAAAGTAACCAGGCCAAAGAATGAATCAATAGTAGAGACTTTGCCACCTGTTTATGGGAGTTCAGTGATGTTTCCTCTCATTATATATCAGTTAGACTTAAAAAAGGAAACAAACAGATCCAGGATGTTCCAGGTTGTAATTATTCCCTCTCATTTTAAAAAACACCCATCTAGTCATGCTGTACTCAGTCTCAAGAATGCCAGGATAAAGCACAAAGGACAATAACTTTCAGTCCTCTGAAGCTATAGTCCATTAAGAGACAAAGATGCACAGATGACAAAGAAAACTGAGACAAATGTAGTGAGAGAAATATAGAAAAGATTGATAGGACCAGCCAAGGAAATTATGAGTGGAAAAAAGCTGGAAAAGCTTCAGAAATCTTTCAGTGTGTGCAAGCCCGAAAGGTTGGATAAGGAAAGGAAGAGAATAAAAGGCACAGGGGGAGCTGGGGCATAGAGGTGTGCAGTAGAAGACAAGTAATATCACTGGATATAAGATTAGATGACGGCCATATCTGGGAAAACTCTAAATGTTATGTAAAGAGTTTGGGCATTAGTGTATAAACTTGTGAATCAATGACTTTTTAGTAGGAAACTGCATTAACCAAAATTGTGAGTTCAAGTTGGCATGTTGAGTTCCTTTTCTCCTCATGAAAAAGGTAAGACAGCTATGACTGAAGCTTGATGAGGAAAAAGAAGAACCATAGGAAAAAAGAAAAGCAGGGCTGAGAGGATCAATGACACATATTTCTACTTTGCCATTTGGTTAGGGCAAACCTGCTTGTTGTCTCTCTCTACTTTCTCATATACTGTTTATTGTTAAAGGTTGACATTCTCCTCTCTTTAACTTCATTACAGTATAGTACTTATATATCACTTCAGAACTGTGTGCCCAGGCTGGACTTCCATCCTGCCCAAATTTTCACATGCCAGTTTGACATAAGAAGACAGATATTGTATCGATCTTCAAACTTGACTTAGCCAAATTGAGTTTCTCTTTCACAAGACCCTGATTTTCCTCTGTATTCTCATCACTTAACATCCATCCTCAAATCACCCAGACTGGAACTACAAAAGTTAATTTAGACTATGCTTTCTCTCAATCCATCAACATACAATACATTATCAAATTCAATTATAAAATCTCTCTTAATGTGTAGCCATCCAGCCCCTTCACTTCATCCTCTCTGACATAGGCCTATTCAAAGGTCATGGGCTTCATTTCACCCCTAGACTATCAGATTAATTTCCTAATTGGTTTCGTTGTCTTGATTCTCTCCTCTCATTAATATATCCCTCACTATTCAGCTTAAGACACAGATCATACGGTGTTAGGCCCTCTCTCACAAATCATTGCTATTCTCTTTCCATTGCCTACACAATGGAGTCAGCCCCCCGAGTGTGACGCTCAGAGTCTTGAGTGATCTAGCCAGTACCTCCAACCAATCTCTCCATGCTCTGGACCACCCATTTCCTTAACACACTATTCAATGTCTGCCCTCTGACTACATCTTTTTCTCTGGGTTTGCCTATTGAAATTCTATACATTTTTCAAGTCCTAGCTCATATATTACCCTTCCACAAAACCTTTGTGATTTTCCCCTCTCTGTTGAATAAACACTGTTTCCTCTTTGTGCACACACAGTTCCTCAAATGCCTTATTTCTGTCTTTTACTATTTTCTATGTGTCTTCTCTGCTCAATTCAAAATTACACTCTAATTAGTAAATTATTTATTTACTAATTTAAAAATATTTATTAAACATTTTCTTTTTTCCAAGGACTGTTCTAAGTATTACAGATATGGTGATATATAAGACTGAATTGGTTCATTTTCATCTAGTTTTCATTCTAATGGAATTCTAATGGAAACTGATTTTTTTAAGTAATAAAATAGAAGTTCAAAAGAAATACATGGTAGGACAAAAGATAAAACAGGGCAATGGGATAGTTACTGGTTGGTCAAGGGAAGCCTCTTTACAGAGATGACATTTGAGCTGATAGGCCATTCCATCATTCTATAAAGCCAGGTGCTGTTGGTAATAGGTAAACATGATAGAACTCACAACTCCAAGAAACATCAGCCTTTGTTTCTTTTTTGTTTGTAAGTAGGTTCTTGGATCAGAAGCAATGTTGTGCATCAGGCTATGATAACAATTTTCTCTCTAAGATGGAAAGCCTGCCACCAGATTACCACTGTCTGCTTAACCACCCACTCCAGGGATATATGTATATAATACTATATCAGGGTTTTAGGACTGCTCACTGATGCTAATTAGGCCCTTAGGGATGGCAGAATCAACATAAACTTCACTGGAAAATGTCCAAGTTGTTGAAGCTATGCTCTGCCTCATCCCTAACACCCTATCACTTTGATCATGATCACAGGGAGGAGCCTGAAATATTTGGGCAATGAGGTTAATAATACCACAAGGATACTCATCTGGACAACCTAATAATTGAGACATATTTCTGTCATGGAATAATCCTTTTGGTAAACATTTGCAGGAGAACCAAATATCTACACACTGCCCTACAAACCTCTGTCACTAGTCCTCTAATAGTATTCCTTCCAAGTATCAAGTATCCAACTATTAAAAATGGAGCATTAGTTAGATTCTTATCTCAAGTTCTCTCTCCTTTCTGACAGTGTAGTTATGGGATATTCTGCTCAGTCATTTGTGCTGGAAAGATGTTTTTTCCACTTTCTACAGGGACCACCTGTGATAAATTCAGATTTAATAACACCACAGTCCATTTCCAGCACACTCATACTTAGAGCCATCTTTAAACCAAGATTAAATATCATTCCTCTGCAGCCATCTTTTCACAGGGACCTCTTATGAGGTCATGAGGCAGATTAAAGATGGACAAGAAGTGAGGGACAAGAAGTGAGAGTTACATTGGGAATATGAGCCACACACTTATGAAATTGACCTATGATTTCACCACCTGCTTGATCCCTGTCTCATAAGTTCTATTTTTATATGACAAAGATATACTGGCATGCCTGGGTTTATGGCAATGGGTATCAGATAGCATTCCATAATGGGTAGCATGAATCACATAGTCAACCAGTGTTTGTGATTAGGCATTCAAGCTATATACTAAGGTCCAGGATAAAACACACACACAAACACACACACTCTTTTTTTAAAAAAGAATAACTATTTGCTAAAGAAGACAGGGTCTTCTTGCACAATTTTAGTGATTTCCCATTAGGTACTGTCAGTGTTTCATGTGTTATTCCTTTTACAAAACATTTAAAGCACCAAAATTCTGCTGAGCCATGAAGAACTGAATAGTTATACTGCTTGTCCCCCAGCTTTGTTGACCAGAGATCAATCTCTTCCTCTACTTCCCACTCAAGTCTTTCAATTTACCTTGTAAGTAGATTAGAGTGATATATACAAATATTGTATCTAATACCTCCAAATTTCAAAGCCCTATCAAAGAGGAAAAAAAAGACAAGTTAAAAGATTAAGTTCAAGTTGAATGGATAAGAAAACATGACCCACACATATGCTGCCTACAAGAAACCCATCTCAGGACAAAAGACTTACACAGACTGAAAGTGAAGGGCTAGAAACAAATTTTCCAAGCAAATGGACAGGAAAAAAAAGCAGGGGTAGCAATACTCATATCAGACAAAATAGACTTCCAAAGAAGGGCCATAAAGAGAGACCCAGAAGGTCACTTCATAATACTCAAAGGAAGAATCCACCAAGAAGACATAAACATTATAAATATATATGCACCCAACATAGGAGCACCCAAATACATAAAGAAAATCTTGGAGGATTTCAAGAAAGATATTGACAGCAACACAATTATAGTAGGGGATTTTAACACCCCACTATCAAAAATGGACAGGTCTTCCAAACAAAAGATCAACAAAGATATTGTGTCACTTAACAATACCCTAGAGGAAATGGACTTAACTGATATATACAGAGCTTTTCATCCCAAAGAAGCAAAATACACATTCTTTTCAAGTGTCCATGGAACTTTTTCAAAGATAGACCACATGATAGGACACAAAGCAAGCCTCAACAAATTCAAGAAAATTGAAATCATATCAAGCATCTTCTCTGACCACAAGGGTCTGAAACTAGAAACCAACCCCAAAGGAAAAAAACCCAAAACACTCAAAAACATGGAGACTGAATAGCATGCTATTAAACAATGAATGGGTCAAGAACGAGATTAGGGAAGAAATCAAAAACTTCCTGGAAACAAATGAAAACGAACTCACAACAACCCAAAACCTATGGGACACAGCAAAGGCAGTCCTGAGAGGGAAGTTCATAGCAATACAGGCCTACCTTAAGAAGTTAGAAACAGTTCAAACAAACAACCTAACCCTACGCCTACAAGAACTGGAGGAACAACAACAAAGACAGCCCAGAGCAAGCAGAAGGAAGGAAATAACCAAGATCAGAGCAGAACTAAATGACATAGAGACTAAAAGCACAATTGTAAGGATCAATGAATCCAGGAGCTGGTTCTTTGAAAAGATAAACAAAATCCACAAGCCTTTAAGTAGGCTCATCAAGAAGAAAAGAGAGAGGATCCAAATAAACAGAATTAGAAATGAAAGTGGAGAGATACAACTGATACCACAGAAATACAAAGGATCGTAAGAAATTACTATGAAGAACTGTATGCTAAGAAATTTGAAAACCTAAGTGAAATGGACACATTTCTGGAAAAATGTACTCTTCCAAAACTGAATGAAGAAGAAGCAGAAAAACTGAACAGACTAATAACAGCAGACGAAATTGAAGCAGTCATCAAGAAACTCCCATCACACAAAAGCCCTGGACCAGATGGTTTCACAGGAGATTTCTACAAAGCATTTAAGGAAGAACTAACCCCTATCCTTCACAGACTATTCGAAAAAATCCAAACTGATGGAAGACTCCCAAACTCTTTTTATGAAGCCAACATCATCCTAATCCCAAAACCAGATAAAGACACAACAAAGAAAGAAAACTTCAGGCCAATATCGCTGATGAACATAGACGCTAAAATTCTCAACAAAATATTGGCAAACCGCATCCAGCAATATATTAAAAAGATCATCCACCATGACCAAGTGGGATTCATCCCAGGGATGCAAGGATGGTACAATATTCGCAAATCAATAAACATAATACATCACATCAACAACAGCAAAGACAAAAATCACATGATCATATCAATAGATGCGGAAAAAGCGTTCGATAAGATACAGCATCCATTTCTGATAAAAACACTCAGCAAAGTGGGAATAAAGGGAGCAGTCCTCAACATAATTAAGGCCATATATGAGAGACCTACAGCCAACATCACACTCAATGGACAAAAACTTAGAGCTTTCCCACTAAGATCAGGAACTAGACAAGGATGCCCTCTCTCACCACTCCTATTCAACATAGTATTGGAAGTCCTAGCCACAGCAATCAGACAAGAAAAAGCAATAAAAGGCATCCAAATTGGAAAGGAGGAAATGAAACTGTCACGGTTTGCAGATGACATGATAGTGTACATGGAAAACCCTATAGACTCCACTCAAAAACTACTCAACCTAATAAATGAATTTGGCAAAATAGCTGGATACAGAGTCAATACCCAGAAATCAAAGGCATTCCTGTACACCAACAACGAAACTGCAGAAACAGAAATCAGGAAAAAAATCCCATTCGATATAGCAACAAGAAAAATAAAGTACCTAGGAATAAACCTAACCAAGGAGGTAAAAGACCTGTACTCAGAAAACTACACAACACTGAAGAAAGAAATTAAGGAAGATACAAACAAATGGAAGCATGTACCATGTTCATGGATTGGAAGAATTAACATCATCAAAATGGCCATACTACCCAAAGCAATTTATAGATTCAATGCAATCCCTATTAGAGTACCCATGACATATTTGACAGATATAGAACAAACATTGCAGAAATTCATATGGAACCATAAACGACCTCGAATAGCAGCAGCAATTTTGAGAAAGAAGACCAAAGCAGGAGGGATCACAATACCTGATATCAAACTGTATTACAAGGCTACTGTAATCAAAACAGCCTGGTACTGGCATAAAAACAGGCTCATAGACCAATGGAACAGAATAGAGAGCCCAGAAATAAACTCAAACCTATACGATCAATTAATATTTGACAAAGGAGGCAGGAGCATAAAATGGAGCAAAAACAGTCTCTTCAACAGATGGTGTTGGGAGATCTGGACAGCTACGTGCAAAAAAATGATACTCGATCACCAACTTACGCCATACACGAAAATAAACTCAAGATGGATAAAAGACTTAAATATAAGTCGTAACACCATAAAAGTCCTTGAGGAAAACATTGGCAGGAAAATCTCAGACATTCCACGCAGCAACATCCTCACAGACACATCCCCTAAAGCAAGGGACATAAAGGAAAGAATAAACAAATGGGACCTCATCAAAATAAAAAGCTTCTGTAGGGCTAAAGAAAACAGCACCAAATTACAAAGAGAACCAACAGTATGGGAAAACATATTTGCCAATGATACCTCAGACAAGGGCCTGATCTCCAAAATATATAAAGAACTCACACGACTCCACTCCAGGAAGACAAACAACCCAATTAAAAAATGGGCAAAGGACTTGAACAGACACTTCTCCAAGGAAGACATACAGAGGGCCCAGAGACATATGAAAAGATGCTCAGCATCACTAGCCATCAGAGAGATGCAAATTAAAACCACAATGAGGTATCATCTCACACCAGTCAGAATGGCCAACATAAACAAATCCACAAACAAATGTTGGAGAGGATGTGGAGAAAAGGGAACCCTAGTGCACTGTTGGTGGGAATGCAGACTGGTGAGGCCACTGTGGAAAACAGTATGGAATTTCCTCAGAAAACTAAAAATGGAACTGCCCTTTGACCCAGTAATTCCGCTGCTGGGATTATACCCTAAGAACAATGCAACACCAATCCAAAAGAATCTGTGCACCCCAATGTTCATAGCAGCACAATTTACAATAGCCAAGTACTGGAAGCAACCGAAGTGCCCATCAGCAAACGAGTGGATCCAAAAACTATGGTATATTTACACAATGGAATTCTACGCAGCAGAGAGAAAGAAGGAGCTTATACCCTTTGCAACAGCATGGATGAAACTGGAGAGCATTATGCTAAGTGAAATAAGCCAGGAAGTGAGGGACAAATACCATATGATCTCACCTTTAACTGGAACATAAGCAATAGAAGGAAAAAGCAAACAAAATATAACCAGAGTCATTGAAGTTAAGAACAATCTAACAATAGCCAGGGCGGGGGTGGGGGGTGGGGGCGGGGACAGTGGGTAGAGGGGATTACAGGAACTACTATAAAGGACACATGGACAAAACCAAGGGGGAGGGTGGAGAGGGGGGAGGGAGGTGTGTTCAGCTGGGGTAGGGTGGAGGGATGGGGAGAAAAGGCATACAACTGTAATTGAATAACAATAAAAAAAAAAAAGATCTAAAGTCTAAAAAAAAAAAAAAGATTAAGTTCACTTCAAAATTTTTAACTCTGAAGAATTTGAATTCCTTACTTTTTATTTTACTGAAGTTATCCAATCTTAACCTCATTTAGCATAGTCAATGTGGGTTCAGTCATTTAACTGGGAAAGCAACTAAGCCACTACCTGACTCAGACTAACTACCAGAGTGGGCATAGTCCCATCTCTCATTAAGACTCACACAGTGGGAGACTTCTGGCCAAGATGGAGGCATAGGTAGATACACTGTGCCTCCTCACACAACCAAAAGAAGGACAACAACAAATTTAAAAGCAAAAAAACCCAGAACTGACAGAAAATTGAACAGTATGGAAGTCCAACAACCATGGAATTAAAGAAAAAACATTCATCCAGAGCAGTAGGAGGGGTGGAGACAGGCAGCCGGGCAGAGAGAACTCGCAGCAAGGCAGCGGCTAGGGGACTGCGGTGGGCAAGGCAGCAGCTGACTGAGCGGGAAGTCCCACATTTAAGTGTAGATAAACTGGGAGGAACAACTGGGGAGCTAGACAGACTGCACAGCCCAGAGTTCCAGTATGGGAAAATAAAGCCTCAAAATCTCTGACTGTAAAAACTGGTGGGAGTTGAAGTGGCAGGAGAAACTCCCAGCCTCACAGGAGAGTTTGTTGGTGAGACCCACAGGATCCTGGAATGTACGCAAACCCACCCACCTGGGAATCAGCACCAGAAGAGCCCAATATGATTGTGGGGACAGCAGAAGTGACTGAAAGCCAGCAGAGAACAGAGCAAGCAGAATTTTTCCCTCTCAGATCCCTCCCCCATATACAGTGGCAGCAACGTGGGTTGCCCCGGCCTGGTGAACACCCAAGGCTCCAGCCCTTACTACATAACAGGTGTGCTGAGACAAAAAAAATAAAGGCCCAAATGAAAGAACAGATCAAATCTCCAGAAAAAATACAAGTAAGTGACTAAGAGATAGTCAACCTATCAGATGCACAGTTCAAAACATTGGTAATCAGGATGCTCACAGAATTGGTTGAGTAGGGTCACAAAATAGAGGAAAAAGTGAAGCCTATGACAAAATTAAATAAAGGAAAATGTACAGGGAAATAACAGTGAAAGGAAGGAAACCAGGAATCAAATCAATAGTTCGGACCAGAAGGAAGACATAAACAGTCAACCAGAACAGAATGAAGAAACAAGAATTCAGAAAAATGAGGAGAGGCTTAGGAACCTCCAGGACATCTTGAAATGTTCCAACATCCGAATTATAGGGGTACCAGAAGGAGAGGAGGAAGAACAAAAAATTGAAAACTTACTTGAACAAATAATGAAGGAGAACTTCCCCAATCTGGCAAAGGAAATAGATTTCTAGGAAGTCCAGGAAGCTCAGAGAGTCCCAAAGAAGTTGAACCCAAGAAGGAACACACCAAGGCACATCATAATTACATTACCCAAGATTAAAGATAAGGAGAGAATCTTAGAAGCAGCAAGAGAAAAGGACACAGTTACCTACAAAGGAGTTCCCATTAGGCTATCAGCTGATTTCTCAAAAGAAACCTTACAGGCAAGACAGGGCTGGAAAGAAGTATTCAAAGTCATGAAAAGTAAGGTCCTACATCCAAGATTACTCTATCCAGCAAAGCTTTCATTTAGAATGGAAGGGCAGATAAAGTGCTTCTCAGATAAGGTCAAGTTAAAGGAGTTCATCATCACCAAGCTCTTATTATATGAAATGTTAAAGGGACTTATCTAGGAAAAGGAAGATCAAGACTATGAACAGTAAAATGACAACAAACTCACAACTATTAACAATCAAACCTAAAAAAGCAAAAACAAAAACAAACCATGCAAACAACTAGAACAGGAACAGAATCACAGAAATGGAGATCACATAGAGGGTTATCAGCAGGGGAGTGGGATGGGGAGAGAGGGGGAAAAGGGACAGGGAATAAGTAGCATAAATGGTAGGTAGAAAATAGACAGGGGGAGGTTAAGAATAGAATAGGAAATGGAGAAGCCAAAGAACTTATATGTATGACCCATGGACATGAACTAAAGGGGGGAAATGCGGATGGGAGGAGGTATGCAGGGTGGAGAAGAATAAAGGGGCAGAATGGGATAACTGTAATAGAATCATCAATAATTTTTTTAAGATTAAAAAAACAATAAAAAACTCACACAGTGGTGGGTTCTGCCTAAGTAGTAAGGGGATCCAGATTTCAGGCAGCTAAAAAATGTTAAATTTAGACTTTGCAACTTTTTAAGTTTTATTCTAATTGCAATAAAAAGATATCAAGGTGTTTAAAACAGGAGTGGAGAGAGAGAATATATGCTGTGTGGAAGGTGGATTATTGAGGGAAATGAATAAAAAAAGGAAGCCAGTAGGGTGACATGGTAGCTGTCTAGGTGAGAGAGGATGGTGGCTTGGTCTAAGGACATATCCAGTAAAATATTATAAAGACTAGACATGCATGTGGTCACAGACCTGGATTCAATCTTTGGATACAGGGCAGTAATCAAGCGAGAAAGATCAAGAATGATGTTTAGGCATGTGGCTTGGTACCAGTAACTAAGGTAGAGAAATCTTGTATGTTACTGGAAAGTGAAAAGGGTATTCTGACCCTGTCTTGGTGCTTCCAATCAAGTTGTGATACTCAATAGACACATGTACACAATTAACAGAGAGTGGTCTGTGCCAAAGTAGTGACTCAGGTAATCATAGATACAAGACAGGAGTTCCTGCAGTATGTTAGGGGTGTGTTAGGACGAGCTTCACCAATGTGCAGGAATCAGGAGGAGCAGGACTTGAACAGAGAAGGAGGAGAGAAGGAGAGGAGAATGGCACAGGGAGGGGTGATTCATGCATGGGCACTGCATTGAACACCTCCAGGGCTGCCAGTCACACTGGCTGTGTAAGTTCAGACTTGGAGATGGGAAATACCATGCACATAGTTGGGATGGCAAATAAACCAGTGTAACCAAAGGAAAGTGTAGAGTTAAGAACGGTTAGTGGATTTAAGATGTTAAATACAGACACAATTTGGCCATTACAGCATTCATTTTAGGCATATTAAACAATCTTAAGTCCACAGAACCCCATAGGCATGGGAAATGTTTGTAAGCATTCTAAGTTTCCCAAATCCTCTGCTAATTATCAAATATTAGCTCATCCAAGCTCCAGTAGCAGAGGAGCCATAAACATCTTTTATGAGAAGCTTTTCTGTTTTCCGTTAAGGTGAGACAGACGAATCCTACAGTCCTTATTCCAAGAAAACACTAACTGCTGAGACGACTTGGTTTCATCAATAAATGAGCTGTTGTTAAAATTGATTTCTCCTCATTGAAAGGCACTTCATTCACAAATATACTCTGCCACACAGAGCCCATTTGAGTACACAATCTGGGCTGCTCCAAATGGAATGCTTTCATTACTAGCATGCTTTTCAGAACTATTATTGGTGGTGTCACCGTATAAAATCCTATTTTTCTACATGTTTACAGTGCCTCAAACTTGAATGTCAGTAAGGGTTTCAGGGCTTTTTCATTCTGAGAAACAATACTTTTGTATATAGAAATCATTTCATTCCTGTCAAAGCCCCCAGTGAACTATTTGTCAAGAATAAATATTAGTTAAGCAAAGATGACTTCTGCTTACCTTCTCTATATTTTGCAATAACATTTTTTCATGTAGCACACGGGCAAGATAACATTTGCTACATTACTGTCATTTTCAAGGAAAAAATGTCTCTTGCTGGAATAACATTGGTCATATTTTCAGAAATCAGGGAAATATATAAAACATTGCTTTAGAAAATATATGGGCTATGGAATAATGTCTTTGTTATTTGACAAACAAATGATAACAATAAATTAACAAGCTAGCACAGGTTTGGGAGACCTGTGGAGTATGAAATGCCTTGTGGACAATATGGTCATATCCCATTTTTTCTGCCTGTTTATTTTGTTTCTCTCTGAGATTTGAAGAGTTCGCAAATATAACAATGCACCAATTCAATGACAAGCACATTTGAAAAGGTATCTGGGATCAATTTATTGTGAAACAAATAGAATTATGAATACTATCCTGCAACTGCCTGACAAGAAACATTTAAGTTACTGAGTCACAATTTTTAGTCCCATTTCATTAGAGCAAGCAAACTTTCAGAAATCCTGACCCAGGCAGACTCATTGTTCTCCCCAGCAGCCCAGGTGGGCATTCCCTCTGCTGTGACTCCAGACACAAATAGTGCTCTCTATTTGTGGTTAGTTCATATGTTTCTTTTGACATCTGCTAATATTTCTATTTAAAATAAGAAGATTGTTTTAATTTCCAACATATCTATTCTCACTTTGGTATGTAAGCCATTGGCAATCCCTTATCCTTGAAGATTGTGATTGCTTTTGGTTCCATGTGCAACATCTTATTTTTTGATGCCTTTTCTGCAGGTGTACTATTTGAAAGCAGGTTGTGGTGGGGTGGGGGAAGGAGTGGACAGCTGTAGCTTAAGCACTGGGGAAGACATGACACAATGCAAGACCTTCTGATTCTTCACCTTTTGCTTTTTCTCAAACTGCAGTAAAGAAGGGAGGATAGCTTTTGTTACTTAGAAACAACTAAAAAAGAAAGAAAAATAATTGATTATCCTTTACAGATAATGAGTAGTCAACAATTGCATTAAAATAGGATAAACTTTCAGAAGGTCCAAACTACTCTATCAGCACAGCTGCACAATGACAACCATATGCTCTAGCTTGAGAGGTTAACTATGACATTGAAACTGATTAGAGCATTTTTTCTTCATGGAAAACAACTCCATTTGAACTGATTAGTACCCGCAGCAGGTAGACATCAATTGTTTAAGAATTTGCTCTGCATTCATACCTCCATTTAATATCCAGGTCAAAAGAATTGATTATCCAATCTGATATAATTTCACACACTAACCTTAAGCAAGTCTGTTAATAGCATGAAGTTCTGTGCAACTGGAAAAAGTTAGGAAAAATCTGGAGACTGTCTACAAATAATTCCCATTTCATTGGAATACCATGTTGAGAAGGAAAGACTTAATATATTATGTTAGCCTAGTGATTCCCAATGGATGTGAGAGATTGACAGAGTAACCAGGTAGCTTTTCAAAACCTGTCCCCAAGCCCCCATACCTGCCTTCTTCAATGCTGATATGCCTCCATATGATCAAGCTGATGTGTGTGTGTGTGCACACATGCTCCAGCCCTTCTCCCACTGCTTTTAGTTTTTCTCCTGAATTATAAAATACATGTGTGGACCTAAATGAAAACTGCTTCCTTTCTCATGGATTTATTAGTTGATCCATCCAGTCATTTAATGATATTTATTGAAACATTGTTTTAGGTGTTGGGATAAAGTGGTAACCAAGATATGTAAAGACACTAATTAAATGAAGGATATGTATGTAGACTTATCTTGAACCTAAGCTAGGACACAAAGAACAGAGATAATCCCCCAAAAATCTGTATAATGGGGAAGTGGTAAAGATGATGATAATATTTATTGCTAATAATATCTTATACTGGTGTAGTTATCTAAAATTTATAAGGTTTCAATTGTTTTGAAGTATTGTCATGATATATGCCATCCACCTACATTATATGAGTCAGTGTCTAATGACTTGCATGACTAATTATTGTATCTGTGTACATATATTTCATATGTGTATATATATCTTACATATATGCACATATATATTAGATAACTAATCATGCAAGTGATTTTCATATCCTTATCTTTCATAGTGGCCATCAATGTGCTCAGCTCAAAGCAAGAGCTAAAATATTGCTTCCCATTTATACAGGTTTTAATAGTTTTCAAATACTTTTAATAGCTTATCTCATTTGATTTCTATATATTGTTTATTAATTCTAATAACTAGAAATGAGAGTTTCAGAGAGGATACATTATTTATTTACTTAAGATTACATGGTTAGTTAGCAGCAAAGTCCTGCACCTTTCTGCTTTTTTAAAATATATTTTATTGATTATGCTATTACAGTTGTCCCATTCCCCCCCTTCACTCCACTCCATCCTGTCCACCCCCTCCCTCCCATATTCCCGCCCTATAGTTCATGTCCATGGGTCATACTTATAAGTTCTTTGGCTTCTACATTTCCTATACTATTCTTACCCTCCCCCTGTCTATTTTCTACTTAAAATTTATGCTACTTATTCCCTGTCCCTTTTCCCTCTCTCTCCCCCCCCACTCCCCTATTGATAACCCTTCATGTGAGCTCCATTTCTGTGGTTCTGTTCCTGTTCTAGTCATTTGCTTAGTTTGCTTTTTTGTTTGTTTTAGGTGTGGTTGTTAATAACTGTGAGTTTGCTGTCATTTTTACTGTTCATATTTTTATCTTCTTTTTCTTAGATAAATCCCCTTAACATTTCATATAATAAGGGCTTGGTGATGATGAACTCCTTTAACTTGACCTTATCTGAGAAGTGCTTTCTCTGCCCTTCCATTCTAAATGAAAGCTTTGCTGGATAGAGCAATCTTGGATGTAGGTCCGTGCCTTTCATGACTTAGGATACTTCTTTTCAGCCCCTTCTTGCCTGTAAGGGTCTTTTGAGAAATCAGCTGATAGCCTAATGGGAACTCCTTTGTAGGTAACTGTGTCCTTTTCTCTTGCTGCTTCCAAGATCCTCTCCTTATCTTTCATCTTGGCTAATGCAATTATGATGTGCCTTGGTGTGTTCCTCCTTGGTTCCAGCTTCTTTGGGACTCTCTGAGCTTCCTGGACTTCCTGGAAGTCTGTTTCCTTTGCCAGATTAGGGAAGTTCTCCTTCATTATTTGTTCAAATAAGTTTTCAATATTTTGTTCTTCCTCCTCTCCTTCTGGTACCCCTATAATTCGGATGTTGGAACGTTTCAAGATGTCCTGGAGGTTCCTACCTAAGCCTCTCCTCATTTTTCTGAATTCTTGTTTCTTCATTCTGTTCTAGTTGACTTTTTATGTCTTCCTTCTGGTCCACACCGTTGATTTGAGTCCCAGTTTCCTTCCCATCCCTATTGGTTCCCTGTACATTTTCGTTTGTTTCTCATAGCATAGCCTTCATTTTTTCATCTAATTTGTGATCAAATTCAACCAATTCTGTGAGCATCCTGATTACTAGTGTTTTGAACTGTGCATCTGATAAGTTGGCTATTTGTTTGCTGCTTAGTTGAATTATTTCTGGAGCTTTGATCTGTTCTTTCATTCGGGTCTTTTTTTTTTTTCTCTTGATGCACCTCTTACATAAAGGAGCAGAGCCTTAGGTATTCACCAGAGTGGGGTAATGCTGCGCTGTGATGCTGTATGTGGGGGAGGGGTCCAAGAGGGAGCAATGGTGCTTGCTCCACTCTCTGCTGGTTTTCAGTCACTCCCTCTGCTACCCACAATCAAATTGGGCCCATCTGGTGTTGATTCCCAAGTGGGTGGGTTTGTGTACGTTCTAGGACCCTGTGAGTCTCTCCAGTGAACTTTCCTGTGAAACTGGGAGTTTCTCCTGCTGCGGTCTCAACCCCCACAGGTGTTTTCAATCAGTGGTTTGAGGCTTTATTTTCCCACACTGGAACTCTGGGTTGCACGGCGTGTCACCCGGTCCACCGGCTACTGCCTCACCAGCCAGCTGTAGCTTTGCCCATTGTGCTCCACAATCCACCTCTCTGCCTGGCGCCCATCTCCACCCCTCTTACCAGTCTGGATGAATGTTTCTTCTTTTTCCTTGGTTGTCGGACTTCCATACAGTTCAATTTTCTGTCAGTCCTGGTTGTTTTTTGTTTTTAAGTTTTTGTTCTTCTTTTGGTTGTGCAAGGAGGCACAGTGTGTCTACCTACGCCTCCATCTTGGTCAGAAGTCCCCTGCTTTCTTTTTCATCTAAAGCTTTTTTTATTGTACCATGTGGCTTTTCATATGCTGTGTGTATGTATGTCAGATTTTTCAGGCATATGATGTGTCTCATGTATATATCAAACATCTGTTTACATATTGGGAGGAACAAACTCATTTGGGTGCATTGGGAATGAAAATGGAAGAGTAGACAGCTTAATACACATACAAAGCTCCTTATCTTTGAGTAACCAAAATGGTCTGAGAATCATGTCAGCAGAGGCAGAGATGAGGCTACACGACAGCTGCAGTGCAGAAGGCACAAAGCTCTGAAGGCAGCCTCAGTGTGAGTCATGGGCATCCAGAGTAGAAGTAAGAGGAAGTTCTGTCATCAAGGAATGCATGTCAGGACATGGCAGCAAACTTAGTACCACAGAAGATGATAATGGAGCTGAAGTGAAGAAGTCACCCAGGCTGCATTCCAGACATGCTGTTTATGTCTTCTCCCTGCATTTTGAAAATGAAATGCCAATTTTATTCTAGAACTTTCTTATCACTGGAAGCCCCTGGGGCTTGGCATAGAATATGTTGGTTAGTCTACAGAATGTGTAGTCTGATTATCACGCAAGTGATGTAAAAACAGTAAAAGCTACCAAGCTACCATCAGCCCTAGAACTCATGATGGGGGACAGAGCACAGACTGGTCATGTTTCTGCTGCTTCTGAACACCAGGTGGTTCCGGCTCAACCCTGCCTGATTTGTTGGCAAATGAATGCACAGGAAATCACTCAGGGATTCATGTTTGCTTTTCCACAATGTGACAGTGAGCATCAAGCAGCAGCAATATCAGCCATGGGACATAACTTTAATTCCAATTTCAGCTATGCCCTATAAAGTTTTTTCTCAAATCCATAAGGTCAAAAAAACCTTGTCTTTCAATATCACAGCTTAGAGGTACAAATTAAAATTCCATTTCCTGTATGCTCTCCCTTCATAAAAAGCAATTAAAGTAGAGTGTCTAATATACGCTATGATACTGGCATTAGTCTCCATTTGCCTCAATGGGCTATGCCAAAATATCTCTTTCATTTATTAAAGCCATTTATGATTGCCACCAACTGAATGGCCTCCCAAGGCTAAATCTGTTCATTCATCTACTTGTTTAAAGAAATAAAAACCATTAGAAGGGCCACTGATTTATTAACTGTAGCAGTGCCTTACATTAACTATTTTTATCTGCATGTTGAAACAAAATAATGCTAAGCCTCGGGAGAAGGTGCAAAGTTAGAAGCCACAAGGATATTAGCCTATAGTTAATGTTTGGGGTACCCAGAGTTTGACTACCTGTGGCCACACAGCCTTGGGAATGACTGGAAAGCACCAAGCTGGGTTGTCTTGGAAGTATTAGGAGCCTGCCCCAACCGCCCTCCTTGGGCTGCTTGTCATTGCAGGCAAGGAAACAAGAGAGAACAGCTATGGAATGAAGCAGGCCCAGGAAATAAGGCTCTTGGTTACATCTGTGAGAGGCAAGGAAACCTATGTGGATTTTTCTGCTCGTAGGCAGGCCCTTTCACATACATTACACCATTTATTTCCCACAACAACCGTTTGGAGGAGGTATCATTGTCCCATTTTTCAGATGAAGAAACTAAGGCTCAGAAAGGAGCATGCCCAAAGTCATAAAGATAGTAAGCAATAAAGCTAGGCTTTAAACCTAAGTCCAGCTTACTCCAGAGTCTCTTTCTCCTCTGACAATTTTCATGTAAACTCAGTAAGAACTCTGATTCCTAGAAAAGCATGTGTATACATAATACCAGAGCAACACAACAACTCTAAAAGAATAAACTGGAGAAATATACCTGGTCTCCCAATGTTGCATCATTAGAGAAAAAAAAATTGGTATATATTTATTTCAGCTTAAAATACCAGTTTTCGTGGATGACACCCAAAAAACATTATTTTAAGATGGAAGTGGGGAAAAATAGTCAATCAGAATCCTGTACTTTATGGTGATTTCATGAACATTTACCTGAAGTGTAATTCACATTAGAATCCAAGTAGAAATTTCCCAGTTTCTGACAACCCCCAAAATGTGTCTGACAATGCTTTGTTTAAAGTATTTGTTTATTAAAATCCTCCCTAAATATTAACTACATAGAAAATCTAGTACTAGGGTGCGTCTTCAGAACAGTGGTCAGGTCTAACTTGCCTTTAAATACTCAATGCTTCACATGCATTTTGGTGTATAGTGAGTGTTTATTAAGTATTAGGTCAGGGAAGAAATGTTAGCCAAATGAATCTTAGCACACAAGAGCTGGCACCACATTAGCTGGCTTGTCAGGCAGCTTCTACTGGAAGCTCATCAGTTAAGCAAGACAAGAATAAGAACATACAGCCCCATTTCACCAGGGGAGAGCTTAACATTATACTCATGGAAAAAAGGTTATTTTTCTTTTAACGTATACTATAAAAAAATAACAAGAAAGTGTAACTGAGATATGGCTGGGGTATATTCTCAGCTCACAATGATTTCTCTTTCTCAGGGAAGAGTCTGACGCCCAGACCTCTCTGCAGAGAAAGCATCTCTACAATATGCCATCCTCTTGGTTCTAAGAAATCCTTGCAGGATTGGGAATCTAGGCAACCAATGCTCACCTGGGTCAATCAAATTCTCCTCTGTTGGAAAGCTGAATTTCAATAAAATCCCTCATCAGGTAGGAGTCCTTGCAGCTGAATAACATTGCTGGGGATACTCTAGTAAGGATGTTTATGTTGTCTTGTCACTGAAGTCACTAAAGCTGTCCTCTTCCTTCCTTTTGAAGTTTTATTTGTTCTGTTCTTTCCAGAATTCTATGAAACATCCCACAATCCTTCCAATGAATTCCTTCTCTCACTTGAGCAACCCAGAGGTGGTTTCCATTACTTGCAATAGAAACAGAAATGATTTAGAAGTCCAGATGGATGGCTCTAAGAATTGGTGTAGCTAGAATTGAGTTGAAACTGGACAGAAAACAAATATGCAAAGTTGGGCATAGGAGGAAATATTTTTGAAGTATAATAGAGTAGGAAAAGCAGCCCAAAGTGAAGAAGTGGACCAAGTGACTGTAAAACATAGAATAGAGTCAGCTAGAGTGCAGAGTACAGTTCCCTGGCCAGGAGAAACATGGAGTCCATGCCAGTAGTTAAGAGTCTCAGTCTCTCTCTCCCTCTCTCTCTCTCTCTCTCTCTCTCTCTCTCTCTCTCTCAATCTGGGCCTTTATAAAGTAATATCCTGTGTCTACCAGTCAAGACTGCAGCAACTTTGTGCTGTGTCTTGGTGTCTCAGTTTTGTCATATGAAGACATTTAATGAGGAAAATCTTGAAGAGAAATTTACATTAGGTACACTTTGAGGGATGTGTGGCTCTGGTGGCTCTCACTGGGCAGCTGAGCCCCACTCACAACATGTGGTTGCCTGGTGCTCTCACAAGGCCTTCCATGCTATGGCCCTGAATCTTTGTGTCCTCAGGTCACGGTCAAACCCAACACCTCCCTTGGCAGGTGTTGAAATCACCAGATTTTGAGTTTCTTTTAGAAAGATGCAGACACAAGATTTTGTTTGCCCCGAGAGATTGTAGCTCAGCACCTCAGTTCCAGGACAACGAGGGTGGCACATATGGGAAAAGCAACTGTGCCTCTGTAGCCTATCAGGAATCTAGTTTCTTCAGATCATCCTCCACTGCTGCAGCTTTGGGCTCAGCTCTCAGTGCCATTAGCTGGCAAGATTCTGAGGACTTTATCACTTATACTTATTATGCCAGTGGAAGCCAAGTTAGATATATTTCACATAAGAAAAATTTAGTACCAAGGCCCAATTTTCATGAACCTCATGAACCAAGTTACTGTATATAACCCCAAAATAAGAATATAGTGTGGTTTATCTATTCCTATCACATCCACTATTCAATAACTTTTTTAATAGGTCTTTGAAGTATTCTAGTAAACTGTTTTAACCTGAGGAGCTGGAGGACAGAAGGTAATTTTGAGGTTTACAACTGAATGTATTTGACCAGTTGGACCTTATGCGATTAAAAGTTGAGGCTGATATAAAATATTGCTCACCTTATTAAAAGCACTTAAAGAAATGGTTAATGAGTATTTTTCAAATGATGAGCAACTATTTTCCTTTTGGTTTCTATAAGTATGATTTTTTCCAAGGACTGAAATTTTGCTCTATAAATTTAAGTGCTAAATAAACCTAAATTCTACTCTGGACTCTGTTCTGACCCAAATAAATTTGATTACTGAACTTTCTTTTGCACAGCTTTCAACCTTTGCTTTCTGTCAGAAGTGGAGCAATGAAGTACCTCAGAAAGTCCATCCTCTTGGTATTTTCAACTGGGTAGGAAGCTCTGAAAGTCTCTTGAGAGGGGGATTAGATAAGTTCCATGAAATATCCAGTGTACTGTAGGATTTTATCCCAACTCAAACCTTATATGTTAAAAAGATTTATTTTTTCCTAGTCTCAAATTTCACACTGGGCTTTTCCATTGCCCAGAGAAATGTAACAATAATCTTTCCCTAAGATTTTGAAAAAATATTAGGCCACTGAAGCAGAATCATGAATAATAATAGCCCTTAAGCAGACAGTTCATTTTAATAACACATCTTCCTCCTCATCAGCTTTCCAAAAGTATTCCAAGGCAACTGGAGCCCATCTTTTAATATGGTTGCTTTGAGAATTAAAATTTGTCTGAGTTGCTCTTGTAAGATTAATTAAAATGGACATACTATGGAAGCAGAGACAAGACTAAAATTTCTTTACTATAAATATTTGTCATGGCAACATTTTCTTTCTTTTAATATTTTTAAAGATTATATTTTTTACTTATTTAGAGAGAGGGGAAGAGAAGAAGAAAGAGAAGGAAAGAAACATCAATGTGTGGTTGCCCATCACATGTCCCCAACTGGGGACCTGGCCCACAACCCATGTGCCCTGACTGGGAATTGAACCAACAACCCTTTGGTTCTCAGGCCCACACTTAATCCACTGAGCTACACCAGCCAGGGCGATGGCAACATTTTCTGTAATGTAATTATAACATTTTGCTTTTTTTGTTATTTTTAATTTATTATTTATTAAATTTATTGGGATGATATTGGTTAATGGGGATATATAGGTTTCACATGTACATTTCTATGATACATGATCTGTATATTGCATTGTGTACCCACCACCCTTAGTCAAATCATCTTCTGTCACCATATAGCCTCTACAACTGTCCCTCCACTCCCTTCCCTCTGGTAAGCACCATACCATAGTCTGTGTCTCTGAGTTTCAGTTTTATATCTCACATATGAGTGAAATCATATGGTTCTTAGCTTTTTCTGACTGACTTATTTCACCAAGCATAATATTCTGAAGGTCCACCCATGTTGTCACAAATGGCAGCTTTTCATCTTTTCTTATGTGTACATATCTTATTTATCCAGTCCTCTATTGAAGCACAACTTGGTTGTCTCCAAGTTTTGGCCACTGTGAATAATGCTGCAATGAACATAATGGTGCACATGTCTTTGTGAATAAATGTTTCTGAGTTTTGCACATAGATACCCAGAAGAAGGATTGCTGGGTCTTATGGTAACTCTATTTTAGTTTTTTGGGGTGCTACCATACTGCTTTCATAGTGACTGTACCAGTTTACATTCTCACTAGCAGTGAATGAGAGTTCCTTTTTCTCCACAACCTCTCCAACACTTGTTATTACTTGTCCTGTTGATTATAGCCAATCTAACAGGTATGAGGTGGTTTTTCATTGTAGTTTTTCTTTGTATTTCCCTAACAGCTAGTGAAGTTGAACATCTTTTCATACATCTGTTGGCCATTGGCATGTCATTTGGGAGAGGTGTCTGTTCAGTTTCTCTGCCCATGTTTTAATTGGATTGTTTGTTTGGTGTTGAGTTGCATGAGTTCTTTAAATATTTTGGATATTAGCCCCTTGTCTGAGCTGTTGTTTGCAATTTTTTAAAAATATCTATAAATAGACAAAGGAAGCAGGCTTTTACTGAAAAAAATCATAACAACTCTATTTCTTTTCACTAAAATAAAGGAGTTGTAGGTGGAAAGTCTCTTACCTCTCTGAGGTGGAACAAAAATTGTACTAAATAGTAATGACAAATCTGGAATTAATAAACCAGGATCATTATTAATAATCAATGCAGAAAAACCACTTTCTGAAGACCAATGTTTGGCAAATCACTGTGAGCTATACAAAATAAGTGTTTCTGATAACTTACTTGGTGAGTAATACCTAAGAATATGAGAGCATTAATTATAAAACAAATAACACATAGTAAGTTCTGTGTGACAATGGACTTGATTCTTTAGGTGAAGAAATTGGAAAAGCTTAGGGAAAGAAAGAACCAGGTCTTCAAATTTGAGTATTATTTGCAAAGTTGGGGAGAAATAAAAGGACATTCAAGCAAAGTTATAGCCAATTTAGTGGAGAACAAATAAATTATATGAATTCAACTATTCACTCAATGAATATTTATATAAATGTCAGCTTCCTGCCAGTATTGAGGTAAGCTTACAAAAATGAAGACCTCAAGTCCCCAAGTAGCTCCCAATCTTATGGTAAGAAACATACATTCATAGATAAATTACAAAATAATGTAGAAAATGCTGATACAACAGAAGCACAGCTATAGCATTACTTGAGCACAGAAGAGGGGAAGAGTAAATAAGATTATTTCAAGCAGAGGAACCACACTGCAAAGTACTTCCATTTTCCTGGAAGGAACGACAGACGGATTGGGAGAAATAAGACAGTTCCACTCATGAAGAGCCATGTATGTCATGCAAAGGACATCAGATTTTCTCTTGCAGGCTATGATAAAACAGAGAAAGAATTTGGAAAATAAAGAGGCTGGATCATACCTCATCTTATAGAGATGGCACTGAAAGCAAAATGGTAGGATGTGGAAGTGGCCAACCTTCCTCAGGGCAGGGAATCTAGCTGGGAACCTCTGGAACAGCATGTCTCTATAAGGGTGTTGACACTAGGGTTGGAAAAGAGATGACACCGTTGTGATCAGGGTGGAGTGGACCCTTCAGGAAACTGAAGAAGGGATTGCTGAAGACAAGCACCATCAGTGTTATAGAACTGAGGGGTTCCAACCAAGATGGACGCATAGGTAGAAACACTTCACTTCCTCACACAACCAAAAGAAGGATAACAACCAATTTAAAAACAATAAACAACCAGAACTGCTAGAATAGCAACCTGCATGGAACTCTGACAACCAAAGAGTTGAAGAAACATTCATCCAGACTGGTAGAAGGGTTGGAGATGGGCAGCCTGGCAGAGAGGACCTAGGGCAAGGCGGTGGATCACGTGGGTGAGGAGGGACTGGCTGACCGGGGAACTAAAGACTCAAAACGTCTAGCTGTAAAGTCCTGTAGGGATTGTGAAGGTGGGAGAAACTCCCAGTATCACAGGAGAGTTCATTGGATGTGGGAAGTGAGGGAAGTGACAGAGAGTGGGACTAGAGCAGAATGAGCAAGTGGCACAGTCCCTCTCTGAACCCTCCCCCACAAACAGCACCACACTACAGCAAAGAGGGTTGCCCCACCCTGGCTAATACCTAAGGCTATCCACCTTGCAACACAACAAGTATGCCGAGACAAAGAACTATGAAATGAAATGAAAGAATTTGATCTATTGGCCCAAGTGAAAGAATAGATCAAAACTCCAGAAAAAGAACTAAGCCATGAGGAGATAGACAACCTATCTGATGCAGGGTTCAAAACACTGGTAACCAGGATGTTCACAGAAATGGTTGAGCTTGGCTGCAAAATGAAGGAAGAAATGAAGACTATACAAAGTGAAATAAAGGAAAATATATAGGGAACCAACAGTGAAGGGAAGGAAATCAGGACTCAAATCAATGATTTGGAACAAAAGGAAGAAATAAACTTCCAACCAGAACAGAATGAAAAAACAAGAATTCAAAAAAATGAGGAGAGGCTTAGGAACCTCTGGGACAACTTCACGTGCCCCAACATCCGAATCATAGGGCTGCCAGAAGGAGAAAAGGAAGAGCAAGAAACTGAAAACTTATTTGAACAAATAGTGAAGGAAAATTTCCCCAATCTGGCGAAGGAAAGAGACTTTCAGGAAGCCCAGGAAGCCCGGAGAGTCCAAAAGAGATTGGGCCCAAGGAGAAACACACTAAAGAGCATCATAATCACATTACCCAAGATTAAAAATAGGGAGACAATCTTAAAAGCAGCAAGAGAAAAGTAAGGCAACTCCTTACTTACAAAGGAGTTCCCATAAGACTATCAGCTGATTTATCAAAAGAAACCTTGCAGGCAAGAAGGGGCTGGAAAGAAGTATTTGAAGTCATGAAAGGCAAGGACCTACATCCAAAATTACTCTATCCAGCAAAGCTATCATTTAGAATGGAAGGGCAGGTAAAGTGCTTCCCAGATACGGTCAGGTTAAAGGAGTTCATCATCACCAAGCCCTTATTATATGAAATGTTAAAGGGACTTATCTATGAAGCAAAAGAAGATAAAAAACTATGAACAGTAAAATGACAGCAAACTCACAACTAACAACAAATGAATGTAAAAAACTAAGCAAACCACTAGAACAGGAACAGAATCACAGAAATGGAGATCACATGGAAGGTTATCATGGTGAGAGGGAGGGAGAGAATGGGTGAAAAGGTACAGGGAATAAGAAGCATAATTCATAGGCATAAAACAGATGGGGGAGGTTAAGAATAGTCTAGGAAATAGAGAAGCCAAAGAACTTATATGTACAACCCATGGACATGAACTAAAGTGGGGGGAATGCTGAAGGGTGGGGGGTACAAGGCAGATGAGGGATAAAGGGGAGAGAAAAATTGGGACAACTGTAGTAGCATAATCAATAAAATATACTTTAAAAAGTATTGTAGGGTTGACTAGAGGAATAGGGGGTTTAAATATTATTCGGAGGAATGGGACCCACTAAAGAGTTTTGAGCAGGTGAGGCTTCATAATCAAAGAGGTATTTGGGGAAATTTTGTGTGGTAGTTTTCAAGTGTATTGTCAGTGTTTTGCTCAGATCAGTCACAGATGTAGCAATATGAAATAATTGTTCCTTACATAATTGTATGAGAAATTAATGACCAATAAATAAGTAGAATCTCAATGATAAAATGTCATGTATTACTTATGTTCACCATGCCATCTAAAAATACCTAGATGAATAATGAAACGTCCAATGATATCCGGAACCACCTCACTCCTTAGGTTCAGCCTTGGTTTGGCCTGCATTCACTATAGCCCACCCATAATACTTTCATAGCTCTATTAAAACCAATGATTAGGGTCATATGGAAATACATTATAAGTGATTCCTGCCTTTTCCTTTTTTCTTCTTTACATATGTGTTAGAAAGATATTATAAATAAAAAATGATTCCTGTACTTTAGAAATACTGTCTTAGGAGAAACATTCACCACACAGGTCAGCCTTTCTCTAAGGGCATAGCCATTGCATAAGCCTATTGAACTAGGCTTAGCTAGAGCCACAGGGCGAGCTCTTCAGGGATCACTGAATGGTACACGAGCCCCAGCAATTTCATTCTCTCTCCCCACTCAAGGCTTTACAGCTTTGAGATTCTCAAAAGCCTAGATAATAGCCTGCCTCACAGGTGATAGTACCCTAATGGGTAGAAATCGACCTGACAGTACAGAAGTCCCAAGGTCCCGTGGCCCCCGAAGTCTGATTAGGTGGTTCATTGCAAGACTGACATCAAGCAGTAGAACATGAAAAAATGTTTCAAATAGTATTTGAAATTGATTTTAGGGTCACAGCAAACTGCACTTCTGACCCTGACTTTTAACCTCCTCACATCTTGCTTTCCATTGGTGCTGTTATTATAATTGTGCACACTCTGAGCAGAGAAGCCATGTGCCTGGGTAGACTACTATGGTGGGATGTTGCCAGGCAACAGCAGCCAGAACAATTTGTTTGGGGAACGTTTTGAAAATGATAACACTTGCAGAGTTGGGATGGGTTAGTCGCAGTGTTTTTTTTTTTTTTTTCCTTCCTGTGGTAACTATTCCTGGATGTTGTAAATATTCATCTGAATTTTGCATATATGAGGGAACACATTATTGAAATGAGTTTGGGAGTGTAATTTGGGAGGATGTATCACTACACTCCTCTATGTTGTGCAAGCTGTCTGCTGCAAAAGGAGAAAGCGATTTTGTGACTGTACTGACACAGATGACAATGCTATGCTGGTTTTTATCAGTTACAAGGAACAATGGGAGCATTTAGTAATTTGTTGCTAAATGGTGAGGCTACAAAAGCCCCAGCTAAGCCATCAGGCACATTTCCTCTCTAATGAGGCCGCAGTTACTCTCCTGGCCTCTTCTATCCCCCATTCAAGAGGAAAACTTCTTCCTCTCCTTCTGTGATATCCACACATTGAAATACAGCACTTGGCTAAACTCAGGAGAGCTGACTTTGAAAGGTAATGGGAAGAAACATTTCCTTTCAAAAGGAATCTGGCAGCCTTTAAGGGTTTTCAGCACACTACTTCCAGATGAGTCAGAGTTGAGTAGAAAACTACAAATACCTTAAAAAATCATCGATATCTATTTCCCATACCCCTGGAATATTAACATGTACACATACCCATGCACCCCTAGCCTGGAGATGTGTTTAATTCACAATTCAAAAATGGTAAAGACACTTTTTCTGATTTTTTCCTTAGAAACTTAGGGAGCCAGCATTAAAATTGTGACTCTTCCAAATCCTTTCCCATATTCTTTAAATACTTCTATTAAAATCAATTTCCTCAGTCCACACACATTTTCTGCATCCTAGTGACCACCTCTCTGTCTCACTATATAGGACATTTTCTGTGACCTCTTCTGCTATGACTTGTTCAGGAACCTCAAGCACCCCATAGCAGAATTCAAAGCTGTATCACCACTCAGACACAGCAATTGATTATAGGGTGCAGGCAGTTATGACTTTAGCTCTTCACCCCCCAGGGAGATGTCTACGGTTAGAAAATATGCTTCTGGGCCATCTGAAAATTTGGGCCCAGACTTGTTGGGCTTCTAGTCCAAATTGCATGCAAGTAGGTATCCCACCTAAGATTCCCAATTTTGGTCCATAATCCCAGGTCATCAAGCTAACTTTATATAACTTGCATAAGAGGTAGACTTTGGCAAAGAATCCAGTAAAACTCTACCTGGCTCCTTGTTTTATCCAGGAACATGACTTAATTATTCACTTTCATTTTGGGGTGAGACAACTTAAATACCCAGAATTTAAATTAGAATGGAAGGGTGGACAGTAAGGAAGGTAGAGATGTATGGAAGGAGGAATTCAAAAGTAAACTTATTTTTTTATCTTTCATTGCTGGAGCTGGTGCTGGGTGAGAATAATAGGTGACTCAGAAGTTTCAACCTGGACATACCCATTAAACAACCTTCTGTTTCTTGCATAACCTATGAGAGCATAAAACACATACCTCTTTCTCAAGATTACAGCACACAGGATCTATCTTGGCTTATACTGGCAAGGGTGTCCAACCCCTGGCCCATGGACTACATGCATCCCAGGATGGCTAGGAACGTGGCCCAACACAAAATCATAAATTTACTTAAAATCTCTTTTTTTTGCTCATCAGTTTTCATCAGTGTTTGTGTATTGTGTGGCCCAAGACAACTCTTCTTCCAGTGTGGCCCAGAAATGCCAAAAGGTTGGACACCTCCAGACAGGAAAGAAAGTTAGCCTCAGGCAATTGCACCTGCACTCAAGCAAACACTGCAATAGCAACACGCCAACCTCCGTGATGAGAAAAGTCACTTCAACTTAGAATTTCTGACTCTTATGCTTTTATTTTCCTTTGAAAAATGTCCTGTGTCTTCTGATTCCAAGTTTACATCTAGGGACAACCCTTTTCTTTTGCTATACCTCTAGGCAAAGAACATATGTCACAAGTGGCATGGCCATATTTAGATATTGTCTGTTGTTCAGCTTCACCGAGCCTGCAGCCACATTCCCTTTTACACAGCAATTACTCATGAAACCTGAACACTCCTGCAAATTAGTGTAAGGGTGCTTTCATTTCCCAATTAACTACCCACCTGCTATCATAAGACACAGTTTAGACATAGTCAGCCTTTTCTTCTTCAGCTCTTAGGAAGAAAAAAAAGTACCCAACTTCTTTATGTAGATAATAATTAATGCATGAAATGGTCCACCAAAGGTAACAATGAAACAAGCAACTAAGAATCTATTCAAAAAAGAGCCAGACAAAGAAGAAAAAAATATTCCATGATATAAACATTAGACAGACAGGTGGATGAGTTTCGATAGACCATATGGCCTCCTTCTGTCTTAAAATGTACTGTGAGATTATATTTCACAAAATCCCTTCAAGAACCAAGTTGATTTCTAAACAGTAAATTATACCAAAGAAAATGCTTATGATGCCTTAACTGTGTCCATTAATTCAAGGTCAATTTTGTATTTCTGAGGATATGTTTTGAAGACTGAACTAACAGACTTGTACAGTAAATGACGTGGTGGAGGGTGAGATGAAAGAGGAGAAGAATTTAGTCTTTTTTTCTCAAGAAAAATGGATATATATTTTCCAGACTTATGGCAGAGGAAACGTTTGTGCCCCACTGCACCCTCTGCAGACAACCATTGTGATGTGAACCCAGTGCACTGAGCTGCATGACAGACAAGAAATGCACTAGCTAATGAAAAACAGGGTCATTTCTGGAAAACATTAGGGACTATTTTTCTCCCCCTCGGAAAAGCAGAGCATATGATTTCCATTCTCACATTATGACAGAAATGCTCCATTCGCTGTACTTAAAGGACTGTTGCCTGAAATTCTGGGATATCATGCATGATGGGGGACTGCAGACATGCTTCTTCAAGCCCAGTTTAATTGACACCCTGGTTGACAAGATAACAGTTTTGACAGCAACTCTGGGCTGAAATAATTTCTCTTCAAATTTTCAAAAAGTAATTCTTGCCAACAGGTTTGGATACAAGAAATTCATTGCCTTTTATAGCAACCTAGTATATTTTTTTGAAACTCAACTCAGGTTTGCTGATGCCACGTGAGCTTAGGGACAACAATAGGGTCACTCTACTTGTGACAAATTGGTCTTTCCTTTTTCTACTCTCCTCAGACTACCCACAACTGCAGAACACCCTGTGACCTCATGTTTCTTCCTAAAGTTCTTGAAGGTTGTTTTCTGGGTGCATGAGCCTCTCAGGTACCATGTGGCAACTGACATTGACCTTTAACATGACTCCTTTCTGAGATGCCACCAGTTGCTACCAATGCAAAAGTTGCCAGTGTTAGAGTGATGCCAGTGGGACTGATCCTTCCACGGTGCCTACGAGCATGCTTTATCTCCACCGTCCTTCTGAGCTAGTACCAAAGACTGCAGTGGTCAATGAAAATGTCTATACCTGAAGGCCCCTGCATGTGCCACTACAGTGCCGTAGTAAAGGCCCTTTGCTGGAGCTGTTTCATGTCCTGATGTGAGTTGAAAGGGAGAAAGTGCCTTCCATCCACACTGCTACTGTGGCATCACATAAGCCACAGTCCACAGCTCCTGGGGTGTGTCACAGAGCTTTCAGAGAAACAGCTCTCTTCTTTGTCACTCAGCTCTTTATTGTAGCTTCTCCTTCCTGGGACTGCTGTTTGAGCCCTTAAGACCTGGGTGAATGAAATTAGAGAGATGGATATTGTGGTGCCCTCAAAATACTCTTCCATGTGCCATGATACATACCTGCTTTGGGCTGAGACTTTTTCCAGGAGGATTCCTATTCATCATGCAACTAGAGGTCTAACAGAGTCAAGTCAGGAGCTCTGGGCACGTGGTCACCTATAGGGCCAAATTGGGTCCTCATGTCACAACTTGAATAATTGAACAGATTGGTGTTTCTATATTCCTTTGACTTTCAGTTTTACATGAAAAGAACCCTGAATATCCAATGAGAAGGTTTAGTAGGTGTTTAAATGATCATACTGCAAGTGAAAGCAGAATTTATAAATGGAGAAAGTGGTCTTCTTTTACTTTTTTCTCTTGGTGTAGAGAGACTATCAGAGAATGTTGAAAGGTGACTCATTCTTCCTGAGCTTTGGAGAATCACTTTGTACCCAACAGAAAGAAAAGCTAGTTAAATGATATTAAAAACAGAAAAAACAAAGGTCCTAGTCAGATAGTCTTTTCAATCTTTTGTCTGCTCTACCCACAAAACTATTTTGGACTATACCTATAACACATCGTGACAATCTACTGGACAGCAAAATATTAGGTCATTTAACCAATCATTTTAGTTATATAAGGCCAAGCAATTGGTTTGACCCACTTTCCCCCCCACTATGAAAATGACTGATTCGTAGATTTGTTTGAATGGTTGACATTTGATAAATACACACAAACAGTAGAATCCACAAGAAAGTCATCACTAGCCTCAATTTTAAACTATCCTTTCTTTTATAATACATCAAATGCATAATAATTTTGTAGGCACTATTATATGTTTTCTCAGTTTGTTTGATCATACATTCCATATGGCTCAAGAAATAGGAACATGTTTATAACATTTCAGTGAATAAGATAGTCTTCTAAACTTATAAAAACCATCTAAACTTATATGAAAAGTTCAAATCTGGGTAAAAGAAATGTTTTTAAATGATTTCCCATTATGAAAATGCCAAACCTCCTGGTTGTATTTTATGACTTAGACTTATTGAAGCTGCCCAAGATGAATGATATCAATATTTATTAGAACCCCAGCATGAGAAAGCCATCTTTCAGACCCTAAAAAGTGAAAGGGAGTGCTGTGCCCCCGGCCCAAAAAACCATGTACACTGTTACACATTTAGGTTCTTCCTGAGGTTCAAAATCTGCCAGTCTCAGGGAGGGACAAACAACTCCTCCCAAGAATGTATAGTCTTTTCAATATTTTCTCGTATCACTTAACTAAACAAATACAATCCAGAAAGAATATCGATGCATTGCTTTTCTAATTTCTTGTGAATTCTAGGCCATTAAAGATATAATTAAAACACTTCTACAAAAAGAAAGCAGAAACCAAGATGGCTTTGATCCACAGCAGCCCATCTCCTCAGAACCTGTAATCACTCTGTATAGTTGTAGATTAAGCACCAGTCACTGTTACTCAGGAACCACACTGTTGTGTATATATACAAAGAACCACCTGTGTTAAATAATCCCCAGTATTATGGAACAGCGGCTCCTCCTGCACCACAAACAGATGACAGATCAGTATTAGGCCATGTTAGTGTTGTCCCACAAGGACTTCTGTGATTGTAACACAGAAAACTCACACATTTTTATAAATTACCTTGAAATAACAATAATTTTTAAAATATTTTTATTTATTTTTAGAGAGAGGAAGGGAGGGAGAAAAAGAGGGAGAGAAACATCAGTGTGTGGTTGCCTCTCAAGCACCCCTTACTGGAGACCTGGCCCACAACCCAGGCATGTGCCCTGATGGGGAATCGAACTGGTGACTCTTTGGTTCACAAGCCAGAGCTCAATCCACTGAGCCACACCAGCCAGGGCAATAAAATAATTTTAATTCTCTAGATATTCTAGCTCCTAAGTCTAAAAAATAAGGTATTAAGAAGACAGGGTGACTTGAGGACAGGACAACCCTGATAATTAAGTGTGGCAATTCTCAAAAGATTGGGAATACCTGGGTTAACCCATCTATCAGAAAGGAAGAGCTTCATTGGGGAGGCCTGCACCAAACAGTGGCTTCATAAATTTTCTGTCATTTCCAAAGTACATTGTGATATGGGCTACATTGGCTTAGGAGACATGGTTTGCCTCTGCCAAGGGTCTGGTGAAGCACAGAGGCCATGGGACAGATTTCACAGAGACCCCTCTGTGTGTCTCCTAGTAGAGTGAAGGGGTGTCAAGAGAAAAAAAGTACTGAAACAAAAGCATTTTTGTTCATCCACTCCCCTTAAAACATTCAAGGCACAAACCAGAGCATGCTCTCTGTGCTAAAACTGTGATAGACACTTGAGATGAGAAACCTCCAATGCACATTGGAGCCATGGGCTGGCACACATCCATCGCTGGTGGAATCTTTCATTTCTCAGCTACTTTCTGATGCTTAAGTGTGAAAAAGTCAGTATGTCGAAACTGAATTTTTAGATCGCTGTACATCAATACACATTTGTTTGTTTTCCAAATCAACAACAAATGCAACACTAAATACTCTGGCTGCTCAGTCTGCAGCCTTGCCTACTGTCTGGTGTTCACTCCCCTGTGCTCAGGCAGCTTCTGGATGGAGCCAATGATACATATGAAATCGTACTTCAATGAAGTGAGTCAAATGATGAGATATACCTACCCTCTATTGACATATTGTCCCTGGAGAAAATAAGCATCAATGTACATACCTCTGTGTGTGTGTACAAGTAGAATTGTTTCCACATAACACAGAAATACATAATGAGATAGTCATGAAGCGGGTGGATGCACAGGCAGTATAGCCAGTTCTGTCCATGCTGCCAGCTCAAATTGGATCCAATGATTCATTCTGATTTTGAAGTTGCCCACGAGCTGGAGAAAGTTTTAATCCCTCTGAACAAGCAAGAATGTGGAAAAAGGCTGACTGCATGGAATATCAGAAATTTTGTTTCCACTTAGTTCCACAAATCCCGTGGATATAGCCTTTCTCTATGAAAGTGAAAAAAACTAGAAATATGCAGATTTTAAAAATCCATAACCTAATGCAGATATAACCCTTTGTGATTTCTGAAAATATTTCTTTCTTCCTAATCAATGAAAGAAGTCCCAACTGTTCTTACTGAATGAGGGAGTGACTGTCATCTTCAGATTCCAGCAAGCATGCCTGCTCCCACAGAAGCCCCTTCTCTTCCTACTCTTGTCCTGAGAATGATATCAAGTTGAGAAGCTTCAGCATATTCATGTAGGGCTTTAAAGACTTCTATTCACTTACTGTCTTTCTCATTCACTATTCCAACTATATACTAGTTCTTCCTTTCTGTATATGTCTACAGATGCCTCCTAAGAAATGGTATCACATCTCTGAAGTGAAGTCAGGGAAAGTTATTGCCTATGGATAATTAGAGAAAGCAAAAGAAAAAAAAAACTAAGAGAAGTGGAAATGTATTCTAATTTCCTGTAGTATCAATACAGCCAGAAAAATCTGAACTTCAAGGTCGAAGCCATGTTTGACTATGGACGTGGACACAGTCCACAAAGTTAACTATGAGCAGCTACCTAATGTGTGTATTTCCTATAGCCTGTATGAAGGTCATGGATTCTACTCTTAGATAACCTGACCAGGGCAGTCTTCCTGTGAGGGCACCTTTTTATGGGGCACCCAACCTTGCTATTTCACATCTCCTGATTTCCCCTGTGTTCAATATTGACCACAAACATCTAAATTCTATGGGGAAAGGAAAATATATTTGCCAATGATACCTCAGACAAGGGTTTGATCTCCAAAATATATAAAGAACTCACATGACTCCACTCCAGGAAAACAAACAATCCAATTAAAAAGTAGGCAAAGACCTGAACAGACATTTCTCCAAGGACGACATACAGAGGGCCCAGAGATATATGAAAGGATCCTCAGCATCAGTAGCCATCAGAGAGATGCAAATTAAAACCACAATGAGAGACCACTTCACACCAGTCAGAATGACCATGATAAACAAATCAACAAACAATAAAAGTTGGCAAGGTTGTGAAGAAAAGGGAACCTTAGGGCACTGTTGGTAGGAACGCAGACTGGTGCAGCCACTGTGGAAGACAATGTGGAATTTCCTCAAAATCTAAAGATGGAACTGCCTTTTGACCCAGCAATTCCACTGCTGGTATTACACCCTAAGAATCCTGAAACACCAATTCAAAAGAACCTATGAACCCCAATGTTCATAGCAGCAGAATTTACACTAGCCAAGTGCTGGAAGCATCCTAAATGCCCATCAGTAAATGAGTGGATCAAAAAACTATGGTACATTTACACAATGGAATTCTATGCAACAGAAAGAAAGAAGGAGCTCCTACCCTTCATGATAGCATGGATGGAACTGGAGAGCATTATTCTAAGTAAAATAAGATGGTAGTGAAAGACAAATACCATATGATCTCACCTATAGGTGGAATCTAATCAACAAAACAAAAAAGCAAGCAAAATACAACCAGAGACGTTGAAATTAAGAACTGACAGCAGCCAGAGGGGAGAGGGGTGATAATGGGAAAAAAGGGAAAGGGTCATCAAAGAACACGTATAAAGGACCCACAGACGGGAGAACCAAGTTGGCGGCGTAGGTAGACACACTGTGCCTCCTCCCACAACCAGAACTGACAGAAAATCGAACGGCAAGGAAGTCCGACACCAAGGAAATAAAAAATAAACTTTCATCCAGACCGGTAGGAGGGGCGGAGACGGGCAGACTGGGTGGAGAGGACTCACATGGCCTTGGCGGGACCGAGACTGGCGGAGTGTCGGACAAACGGGGCAGGTAATCTGACCACTAGCAGACCCTGCGGCCCCACATTCGCGCACAGATAAACCGAGAGGGCTGGACTCAGAGTGGCAGAGAACGGGGCAGGTAGAGCGGCGGGTAGCACCCCGTGGCCCCACATTCGCGCGCACACATAAACCGGACAAAGGGCGGGGAGCGAAGCAGACTGCGCAACCCAGGGCTCCGGCGCAGGGAAATAAAGCCTCAAAACTCTGATTGAAAACGCCCGTGGGGGTTGGGGTGGCAGCAGGAGAGACTCCAGCCTCACAGGAGAGGTCATTGGAGGGACCCATAGGGGCCTGGGGCATGCACAAGCCCACCCATTCAGGAGCCAGCACCAGAGGGGCCCAGTTTGATTGTGGGTGGCAGAGTGAAAGACTGAAATCTGGTGGAGAGGGGAGAGGGGCCATTGCTCCCTCCTGGCCCCTCACCCACGTACAGCATCACAGCGCAGCGACCAGCGTTATCCTGCCCCAGCGTTATCCTGCCCCAGCGTTACCCCGCCTCGGTGACACCTAAGACTCTGCGCCTTAAAGTAACAGACACGCCAAGACAAAAAAAAAAAAAAAAAAAATGGCCCAAATGACAGAACACTTCAAAGCTCCAGAAAAAAATACAACTAAGCAAGGAAGAGATAGCCAACCTATCAGATGCACAGTTCAAAACACTGGTTATCAAGACGCTCACAGAATTGGTTGAATCTGTTCGAAAACCAGATGAAAAAATGAAGCCTATGCTAAGAGAAACAAAGGAAAGTGGACTGGGAACCAATAGTGATGTGAAGGAAACTGGGACTCAAATCAACGGTGTGGACCACAAGGAAGAAAGAAACATCCAACCAGAAAAGAATGAAGAAACAAGAATTCGGAAAAATGAGGAGAGGCTTAGGAACCTCCAGGACATCTTGAAACGTTCCAACATCTGAATTATAGGGGTGCTAGAAGGAGAGGAGGAAGAACAAAAAATTGAAAACTTATTTGAACAAATAATGAAGGAGAACTTCCCTAATCTGGCAAAGGAAATAGACTTCCAGGAAGTCCAGGAAGCTCAGAGAGTCCCAAAGAAGCTGGACCCAAGGAGGAACACAGCAAGGTGCATCATAATTGCATTAGCCAAGATGAAAGATAAGGAGAGAATCTTAGAAGCAGCAAGAGAAAAGGAGACAGTTACCTACAAAGGTCTTCCCATAAGACTGTCAGCTGATTTCTCCAAAGAGACCTTACAGGCAAGAAGGGACTGGCAAGAAGTATTCCAAGTCATGAAAGGCAAGGACCGACATCCAAGATTACTGTATCCAGCAAAGCTATCATTTAGAATGGAAGGGAAGATAAAGTGCTTCTCAGATAAGGTCAAGTTAAAGGAGTTCATCATCACCAAGCCCTTATTATATGAAATGTTAAAGGGAGTTACCTAAGAAAAAGAAGATCAAAAATATGAACAGTAAAAATGACAGCAAACTCACAGTTATTAACGACCACACCTAAAACAAAAACAAGAGCAAACTAGGTAAACAAGTGGAACAGGAACAGAACCATAGAGATGGAGATCACATGGAGGGTTGTCAGTAGGGGAGTGGAAGGGGGAGAGAGGGGGGAAAGGTACAGAGAATAAATAGCATAAACGATAGGTGGAAAATAGACAGGGGGAGGGTAAGAATAGTGTAGGAAATGTAGAAGCCAAAGAACTTATAAGTATGACCCATGGACATGAACTGTAGGGGGGGAATGTGGGAGGGAGGGTTGGGCAGGATGGAGTGGAGTGAGGGGGGGAGAAATGGGACAACTGTAATAGCATAACCAATAAATATATTTTTTAAAAAAGGACCCACAGACAAAGCCAAAGTGGGGAAGGATTGAGGGTGGGAGGTGGGGTGGGTGAGGTAGGGGAAAGCGGTTGTGGGAAAATGGAGACAACTGTACTTGAACATCAATTTTAAAAAGATTAAAAAGAGTCTTTCCCATACATGCTATGGGAAAGACTCTACAGATATCATGTTAGATAATCTGCATTTGTTCATTTCATAATTAGCTTTAACTTATATTTTAAATCTTTTATCCGACCAGCTAAGTTTCTTCACCTGGGAAGCAGATGCCCCATTAGTCAGAGGCATTTTGGTCTGAGAAAATCTGACTGCCTCTATTTCTGATCTTCCATTCTCTGTGGTCTCCAGGGCTAGACCCTGAGAATACAAAAACTGGTAACACACAGGTAACAGAGGATAGGCTGATGTGTGCAGAGGACAGGGGAGCATTTACAATGCTAAGTTCAGAATGTAGAGGGAGATGGAGGTGCTACATTAGTCAGTTTATAACAAAACTACCATAAACTGGGTGGCTTAAAACAATAAAAATTTTTGACTCACAGTTTTGGAAGTCAGAAGTCCAAAATCAAGGTTTCAACAGGGCTAGTTCTTTTGGGGTACTCTCAAGAAGAATCTGCTCCTGGCAATCTCTGGTGTCCCTAGGCTAGTAGATGCAGCAACAAATCTGTCTCTGTGTTCCCTTTCTTTCTTTTTTTTAATGTTTTAAGTATATTTTATTGATTACGCTATTACAGTTGTCCCAATTTTTTTCTCCCCTTTATCCCCCATCCGCCCTACAACCCCCGACCCTCCCACATTAATTACTTCATGTCCATGGCTTGTACATATAAGTTCTTTGGCTTCTCTATTTCCTAGACTATTTATTTTTAACCTACCCCTGTCTATTTTGTACCTACCAATTATGTTTCTTTTTCTCTGTACTTTTTCCTCCCTACCCACCCCCCCACCACCATTTATAGCCCTCCATGTGATCTCCATTTCTGTGATTCTATTCCTGTTCTAGTGGTTTGCTTAGTTTTTGTTTTTCACATTCATTTGTTGATAGTTGTGAGTTTGCTGTCATTTTACTGTTCATAGTTTTTTATCTTCTTTTGCTTCGTAGATAAGTCCCTTTAACATTTCATATAATAAGGGCTTGGTGATGATGAACTCCTTTAACCTGACCGTATCTGGGAAGCACTTTACCTGCCCTTCCATTCTAAATGATAGCTTTGCTAGATAGAGTAATTTTGGATGTAGGTCCTTGCCTTTCATGACTTCAAATACTTCTTTCCAGCCCCTTCTTGCCTGCAAGCTTTCTTTCGATAAATCAGCTGATAGTCTTATGGGAACTCCTTTGTAAGTAAGGAGTTGCCTTACTTTTCTCTTGGTGCTTTTAGATTGTCTCCCTATTTTTAATCTTGGGTAATGTGATTATGATGCTCTTTAGTGTGTTTCTCCTTGGGTCCAATCTCTTTTGGACTCTCCGGGCTTCCTGGGCTTCCTGAAAGTCTCTTTCCTTCGCCAGATTGGGGAAATTTTCCTTCACTATTTGTTCAAATAAGTTTTCAGTTTCTTGCTCTTCCTTTTCTCCTTCTGGCAGCCCTATGATTCGGATGTTGGGGAACGTGAAGTTGTCCCAGAGGTTCCTAAGCCTCTCCTCATTTTTTTGAATTCTTGTTTTTTCATTCTGTTCTGGTTGGAAGTTTATTTCTTCCTTTTGTTCCAAATCATTGATTTGAGTCCTGATTTCCTTCCCTTCACTGTTGGTTCCCTATATATTTTCCTTTATTTCACTTTGTATAGTCTTCATTTTTTCCTTCATTTTGCAACCGAACTCAACCATTTCTGTGAACATCCTAGTTACCAGTGTTTTGAACTCTGCATCAGATAGGTTGTCTATCTCCTCATGGCTTAGTTCTTTTTCTGGAGTTTTTATCTGTTCTTTCATGTGGGCCATATTCTTTGTCTCAGCACACCTATTAAGTTGTTAGCAGGTGGGGTCTTAGGTATTTGCCAGGGTGGGACAACCCTCTTTGCTGTGTTGTGGTGCTGTCTGTGGTGGAGTGTGAGAGAAGAAACAATGCGACTGGCCTCCTGGGCTCCAGCCCCACTTTCCAATGAACTCTCCTGTGAGACTGAGAGTTTCTCCCACGTTTTCAACCCCCAAAGTGTGTACAGCTAGAGGTTTTAAGTCTTTATTTTCCCAGTGAGCCAGCCCCTCCTCACGCACATGGTCTGCTGCCTTGCCACAGGTCCTCTCTGCCCACCTGGATGCCCCTCTCTGCCCCTCCTACCTGTCTGGATGAATGTTTCTTTAACTCCTTGGCTGTTGGAGTTCCATGCAGAGTGCTATTCTGGCAGTTCTGGTTGTTTATTGTTTTCAAATTAGTTGTTATCTTTCTTTTGGTTGTGTGAGGAAGCATAGCATTTCTACCTACATCTCCATCTTGGCCAGAACTGCCTCCTCTTCCACAAGGCCATCAGTCATATTGATTAGGGGCCCACCTACTTTCCAATATGGACTCATGTCAACTAACTACTTCTGCAAAGACACTGTTTCCAAACAAGGTCACATTCACGCATATCAACAATGGGATTTGAATCATTTTGGAGGACACAATTCATCCCACAATTGGTGGCAAGGCATATTGTAAGTGAAGTATCTCTGTATACCAATATTAGGTATAATGTTCATATTATTTGGTGGGCAACACAAGGGAACTGGGGAAAAACATGGGAGAGATAGTAAGAGAGGAGAAGCTGGGAAAGCTAGAGGCCACTGTGGCACCCCTGACGGAGGAGGGGTGGTGGAAGCAGCCTCCCATCATGAGGATGGGAGGAGTGGCTACCCTGCCCCAGCCCCATCCTGTTTTCTGAGTCTGCCCACAGGACTTTCCACACAAAGCCAATGTCAATGGTCTGGACCTAATAGAGAGCTTATCCCCCTTCCAAAGCATAGAGTTTGTATGTCTTCAACTCTGCTCTTGGATATATAGTTTCACGGGACTGCTGGGACAGGTTGAACCTACAACTGGCTACATGTTTATAATACAGTGTCTAAAAAGACACAAACAGAATAACAGAAATCTTTCCAACTACTTTGACTTGTTAGTAAATCTAATGCAGCTGACCCTGCCTTGGGTAGAGGTGGGTTTGTGTCTTCTCAAGGTGACCAAGAGACAGAGGAAAGCCCAGGAGTGAGGGAGTGAATCCCATCTGGACCCAAGGGAGCAGTTACAATGACCAGTCCTCCCAGTCTGGAGGTGGCCTTCCTCACAGCATGAAAGAGGAGACAGCACCCAGCAAGGCCTCCGAGGGTGGAGCTTCCACTGAGATGTAGGAAATGCGGCTGGTGGGGAGGCCAACGGGCTGGGGCACAGCCAGCAGGCCTGGGGCAGCAAGGCCAGAGGAGTGAATGTTTTACTCACAAGAACTCCTGTCCCCTCTGTTCTCCTCTAGTACTGCATTCTAGTCATCTTGAATGTGCTTTTCATCAGTTTGAAGGGGTGGAAATCCCCTAAGAAAAACGTTTTATTAAATGTTGGCAAGTTCCCCAAGAAGGGAAAGCTTCTAGAATTTGTTGGTGCTGACTTTCATTTTAACATTGTGCTGGGGTTCAATTGATGGGGGCAGGAATAAGACTAACACCATTATTTCATGTGAGGAACCCAGCAGGGTCAAACAGTGAAATGAAAAACAGAGGCACCTTACCTTCTTCTCCATGAATAGTTTCTAATAGATTTATCATGCCCCCCCCATACTCTTGCCACCAACCAGAGACAGAATCTTCCACTCATCTCTTATCATAAAGATCATCACTTTTAGAAAAAAGTGTTAAATTTGACCCAGGTAATAGAATTCTGGAGGCTGCTGACTTATAAGAAAAGTAAGACAGCTGTTTTCATGTGTTAAAAAGAACTTGGATCGACAGTTAACATAATCTACTGTGAAGATTTTTCCCCACTGTGGGCAGATAACTACATTCGGCTTAGGGTTGTTAAATCTCTAAATTTGCACATATGTATTGATAGACAATGAGCTACGGAGAGCTAATTTTCCACAGAATAGTTGAACAATTCACGTTCAGTGTGAACACTTTTTCCCAGAGTCAATGACTTTGAAAAAGAAACAAATCTTAATTTGTTTCTTTCAGTGGTCCCAATGGGGACAACTCCTGTGTTCTACTGATAAGGCATGGACAGATACTCCCCATGAGAGCTCGTACTGAGACCCGGCAGGCATCTGCCCCTGGTCACCAGTGAGTTCAACCAGAATCCAGTAGCAGTGAGGCCCAGAATCTGAGAACTCTGTCCCCACCATGGGAGAATGTAAAGCAGGCTGGTCAGAGGGCTGGCAATAAGCAGGAAATGCTGGCTGTGTTCTTTGAATTTTCATTCCCAACAGGAGAGCAAAGACAGAAAAAATAAACATAAGCTCAAGCTAAAATGGAAAGAATTCAGCTCAACAAAGGGAAGGTCATCTGTGATCAAGGATAGAACAAATGCTAGAAATTGCACAGGAGAACCTCAACCACTTAACAATATCTATAACAACATACATGAAGGGCTGCTACCTATTAAAGTTATATAAGTAATAAATAATTTATAAATAATAAGTAAATACTCAATAAAGCAATAACATATCAAAAGTAAATTTAAAGTAGTAAATAAGATATATAAGTAATAAATAATAGTTATCCAAATTTCAAACATTGTAAATAAAGCTAAAGTTTCCCTAGACCACACTCTTCCTCACTACACCTAATTTCTGTTTCAAAAATTGTGCAACATATTAGTAAATTTTCTCTGTACCTTTCCAGACATTTTCCTTGCATGCACGCATACTCCACCAGATATATTACCAGGGGATAATACATCCGGTGGATATCATTCTATTTATATATGATAGATGTTATCCTATTATATATATATATGATATCATTCTATTTATATATGATAGATGTTATCCTATTATATATATATATATATACTCTATACCTATCATTTATCATTCCAAATATATACATGTTTATCTTTCCACATCAGTATATAATGATCTACTTTTTGCAAGTATTTCATAGATATTTAGGCTATTTTTTAATTTTTTCTGTTACAGACAATTCTGAGAGTACCAACTTATACCTGCAGTATATTAGAGAAACCACCTCCTCCCTCACTTGTCAATACTTGATATTATCTTGTGGCTCTTTAAGAACAAAGGAGACAGCCTCATGTGTCCCAGATGGCTTGGTCATTCACTTACTGAAAGGCTGAAGAACAGGAAAGAAGATCTCTCAAGATCCATGGCAACTCCTTGATTCAATGACAAAGGATAAGGGGATTTGTGTAATGTTTTACAGAAAAATTACCTGGAAAGAGCAAAGTAATAGAAAATATGTTCTCACTTTAATTTTAATGTATGTACTAGAAAACACAAAACTGGCTGCAGTTTCAATGGCCTTCTTCAAAATTAATCAGCAAAGACAGCTCTTCCCAGGTTTTTTCCCTAGCACAAATCTGAGTGCCATGGGATAATTTTTGTCATTTTAAGGCTCTTTCCCATAAATTCTCAAACACAATGTGGGCCCAGCCAAGTTCTGGACTCTGGGGGTAGAGAGAGAGAAAGGGGACACTGGCAGTCCCTTCATGGAATGCACAGCCAGAATCCATTATCTTCCAACAGAAACCACAAAGAGAAACACAGTGGAGTTCATCTTGCTGAAGCAAAACTGTATTGCATGCATCCTGTGCAAGTTCTGAGTGCAATCATGATTATTTAATGCCTGAGTTTTATTTCCACTGACACTGTTGGCTGCTGCACCCCACCCACGTCTTTTTCCTAGTCTCTGCTGCTCAACGGACCTGGATTGTGCATCAGCACCGTGTCAGAGCTACTATTTGCGGGCAGTCTGCGGGACCAACTGCTGCTGGAGTGGGGGCTTCCTCCAAACCTGAAAATGATGTGATAATTGAAAACAGAAAGGCTACATTTATTTGTGACCCAGAAGAAAATAGATGTGTGCACAAAGTGACCAATGACCCTACGTCACTGCTGTCCTGTAAACTTTAAGCGGGCCTAAAGTAAGATATCTAATTTTTTATTTTGAGAATGAAAAGAAAATCGACTACTTTTTGTTGTAAGGATAAATCGCAGGCATCAACTTTATAAATGAGCATATTACCTAAATTGGTGCTGAGGTACTGACTCAATTAAATTCACAGGTGGTAAAGTCTGGATGTACTATAGACAGAGCAATTTACCTATAGATGTTCATGTTTTGCCAAAAATAGAATATAGCATCTTTTACAGACACTCTTCCCACATTAGTTCTTATTTTTCTAAAGATTAATTGCTTCATCTAGTAGACATTTGTTATCCTTCTGCCCCATGCAGATAAGGACATTGGAGGGGTGAGTTCACTTGGCTCTGCAGGGGCAGCTGGAGAACTGAATAAGAGATGTACCCGTCTGCATAAAGTTGACATGTCCAGCCAGCATCTTAACAACCACCATTATTTCCTCTGCTCACTAGGAGCTCATGTGGATGGATGGGCCTTCCTCCAGGGTCCATAATGAACTCTGGGCAGGTGGAGGTAGAATAAGTTTTGGATGGAAAACATTGCTGCCAAACTCACAGAGGCTTGTACCTGCCAATTGGGATGATATTCATCATAAACTGGAATTGCCCATTATTGCAGTACACTGTCGCCAAAGGAAGCTGGCTACAAATCAGCAACTCTTCTTGGATGACTTTGAAAAACTGACCTAGGATTCAAACTTGGATTATAAAAATGCTCATAATCTTTCATCTGGGAATTCTTCCACTAGATATTATTCCAAGAAAATGATCTATTTATCTATCTATATCTGCACACAAACACATATACAAACATAAACATAATAAGATTGTTCACTAAGGGATATTTCTAAGAACTAAAAATTTTAAAAAGGAAAAAGGTCTCATAGACATGGACAACAGTGTGGTGATTGCTGGGGGAAGGTGGGTATAGGGGACTACATGGTAAAGGAAATAAAGACAATAAAGATTAAATAAAAAATGAGTAAACACACTCCAAGAAGACAAACAACCTGATTAAAAAATGGGCAAAGGACCTGAACAGACATTTCTCCATCGAGGATGTACAAAGGTCCCAGAGACATATGAAAGGATGCTCAGCATCACTAGCCATCAGAGAGATGCAAATTAAAAACACGAGATACCACTTCACACCAGTCAGAGTGGCATCATAACCAAATTAACAAACAACAAGTGTTGGAGAGGTTGTGGAGAAAAAATAACCCTAGTGCACTGTTGGTGGGAATGCAGACTGGTGAGGCCACTGTGGAAAACAGTATGGAATTTCCTCAGGAAACTAACAATGGAACTGACTTTTGACCTGGCAATTCCACTGCTGGTACTATACCCTAAGGATCCTGAAACACCAATTCAAAAGAACCTATGCACCCCAATGTTCATAGCAGCACAATTTACACTAGCCAAATGCTGGAAGCAACCTAAGTGCCCATCAGTAAATGAGTAGATCAAAAAACTATGGTACATTTACACGATGGAATATTACACAGCAGAAAGAAGGACTCCTACCCTTCGCAACAGCATGGATGGATCTGGAGAGCATTATGCCATTGAAATAAGCCAGGCAATGAAAGACAAATGGCAGGTGATCTCACCTATAACTGGAACCAAATCAACAAAACAAACAAGCAAGTAATATATAACCAGAGACTTTGAAATTAAGAAAAAACTGACAGTAACCAGATGGGAGGTGGTAGGAGATAATGGGGAGGAAGGGGGAAGGATTTTCAGGAACATATATAAAGGACACATGGACAAAGCAAAGGGAGGTAGGCTCGAGGGTGGGAGGTGCGTAGGGCTGGTGTAGGGAGGAGTGGTGGTGGAGGAAATGGAGACAACTGTACATGAACAACAATATTAAAAAAAAACAGCCCTGGCTCATGTGGCTCAGTGGATCGAGTGCCGGCCTGCAAACCAAAGAGTCGCCGGTTCGATTCCCAGTAGGACATATGCCTGGGTTGCAAGCCAGGTCCCCAGTCAGGGGCACATGAGAGGCAACCACACATTGATGTTTCTCTCCCTCTCTTTCTCCCTCCCTTCCCCTTTCTCTAAAAATAAGTAAGTACAATCTTTAAAAAAAAAAAAGTGCAAACTCCAATCTTCTTAAACTAGCCTACACCTTTTGTGTTTCTATCTAAAGATACTTCTATACCTATGAAATTTAAATTTCAGTTTATTAACCACTTAGTCTTACCTCTGAAACTTTTAGCAGTTTCAAATATCACTCTACCTAGAAAGCCAGCAGGTAAAACTGTCTGTTCCCCTAAGTTCATATACTAAGGGGAGCAGTCTCAGTGAATCACAATTTTTCAAATGGTTTACTTATATCCACCTATTTGTACTCCAAAAACCCTGTAAAGCCTGCATGAGGAACAGTTTAAAGCATGAGGAGTTGCCATTATGTTATACAAAATTTGGGAAAATTCATCTGTAGAGTTTTGCAAATATACCTGTGGATCATCAAGTGTATTTGCAACTATTAGTGGCTATTCAACCTAATAAATTAAAGCATATTTTAAAACTGCTTCTCTCATGTGCCACACTATTTAATTAACTAATATGTGACTCCCAGGCCAACACAGGAAGAAAATGGTAAAAAAAAATAATAATAATTCTTGTAATTCTGAAGAAAAAAGCAAAGTTTCCAAACATATCATCCAGAACTGGGCCTAGGAGAAACCATCCCCTTGATCAGGAGCAAAGCTGCCTTCAGCAGACTTGGGAAGTATTAGCAATTTGTTCTTCAGATCCCTCGGCTGAACCTCTTTCCCTCTCATTGGTCCCTGGCCCTGCTTACTTCAGGCATCTAGAACCTTTGCCACCTCTTCTCCCAAATCTATCCAAACCCTGTTTTCAGAAAAAACAAAACCAAACAAAACCCTGAAATAAGTTTGCTTTAAGTCCAGTGACAGTTATGTTCAGGAATAAACCAATGAGTAGGGGACAGTTTAAGAGGAAGAAGAGAGGGTAAAGTAGAAGGGCGTCAGGAACTGCACTGCAGTCGAGGGCAGCCCCACTGGGAACCAGAGGGTTGTGAAGACAGGAGTTGATGGGCTTCCATGCCAGAGAGCCCTGTTTTGAATTTCTTGGGATCTTAGACAAATTAAACTATTTGAGCCTTTATTCCCCATCTGTGTAAGGGGAAGATTAAGTAGAATTCTGTACCAAAGGTCCTAGCAAAGGCCTGACACATAAGTAAGTGCTCAAAGTGGCTAGTATTGTGATGAGCCTAATTATGGTTATGTTTACATTTGCAATAACAGAGGAAAAAAAGAGGATTTTTTTTCCTATTCCACTTTCATGATAGGAAAAGTAAATTCCAAATTCTAGGGCCTACTTTGAAAGTTGTAAGAAAACTAAATGTTTTTATGTCTACAAACAACCCTTTCTTGCTACAAGAAACTATATTTATTAAAAAAAAAATTAAAAGCATGCATATCCATTACATTCTAAGGGAAAGCCCTAACCAAAAGAATGAAAATGAAAACAACAGGACTGTGCCCAAGTAGAGTACTGTAATTTTTTTTCTTTTCCCCTGTGTCTGTTACTGCTAACTAACCCTAAGTTTCTGAGCATTTTTAGGCCATTACCTAATTTTCTGTCACCATTATTTTAAAATACCAGTAGATGTGGCTTTATTCTCTTTCGAACCACCCCACAGCTTTGTCTTTGTGCATAATTTATGATAATTATCACATTTTCCCTGACGTCAGGGTCATATTATTTGTAGCTCTTCTCTCAAGCCCTATCCTAGCCACCGCTCTGCCCCATGGGCCAGACTGTCCCAGCCTGAACCAGGCTTGGTCCCTTGAGAATCTTCAGTACCTTGAAGAAACTTTGGTGCTTAAAGCAAGAGAAGGGATTTGAGGGGTGCAGTGGGGTATAAAGGAAGTGATGAAAAGAAAGTGACAAGTGGACATTTGACACCTAGTATTTTCCAAGTTATAGGTCTAAAAATAAGATTTCTGGTTTTAAGAGCCCAAGAAGATGACAGTCACTACCTCAATTTTATTTACACAGGCTGACACCAGTATCCTCCACAGGTGGCAAACACAAGGCCCAAGGGCCGAAGCTAGCCCTCCACCTTGTTTTATCAGGCCTGCTACCTTGTTTCTGCCTGGCAGCAGCACCGAGCTTCTTGCCCCTAGTTAAGGAGTAGTTACATTTATACAGTCCTAAAATTACATTCAGCCCTTTGAAAGCAACCACAAGGCTGATGTGGCCGCCGGTGAAAATGAGTTTGACACCCTTCATTTCATTCCATTCCCTTCTTAACTCAAAGGAGTGACCTGTGAGGTGAAAGCTCGGAGGGATCGTCTCTCTCAGTTGTCTTAATAAGAGCTGAGACCCCCTGCTCTCAAACCCTGCTTCCCAAAGCTTACACCTTGCAAACTCCTGTCCCACAGGCACATTACTCCGGTTAATACAGAATTTGCACCAACTCAGGACACTTACAATGGCCTGGAGGCCTTATAAAGCATCTTGTCATTTTTATTGACTCTCTCTCTTTTTTTTTCTTCAATTTTTATTGTTATTCAATAACAGTTGAATGCCTTTTCTCCCCTTCCCTCCCCCCCACCCCAGCTGAACCCACCTCCCTCCCCCACCGCCACCATCCCCCCCGATTTTGTCCATGTGTCCTTCATAATAGTTCCTGCAATTCCCTCCTTCCACTGTCCCCACCCCACTCCCCCCTGGCCACTGCTAGACTGTTCCCAACCTCAATGTCTCTGGTTGTATTTTGTTTGCTTTTTTCTTTTGTTGATTATGTTCCAGTTAAAGGTGAGATCATATGGTATTTGTCCCTCACCGCCTGGCTTACTTCACTTAGCATAATGCTCTCCAGTTTCATCCATGCTGTTGCAAAGAGTGTAAGCTCCTTCTTTCTCTCTCCTGCGTAGAATTCCATTGTGTAAATATACCATAGTTTTTGGATCCACTAGTTTGCTGATGGGCACTTAGGTTGCTTCCAGTACTTGGCTATTGTAAATTGTGCTGCTATGAACATTGGGGTGCACAGGTTCTTTTGGATTGGTGTTTCAGGGTTCTTAGGGTATAATCCCAGCAGCAGAATTGCTGGGTCAAAGGGCAGGTTCATTTTTAGTTTTCTGAGGAAATTCCATACTGTTTTCCACAGTGGCCTCACCAGTCTGCATTCCCACCAACAGTGCACTAGGGTTCCCTTTTCTCTGCATCCTCTCCAACATTTGTTTATGGATTTTTTTATGCTGGCCACTCTGACTGGTGTGAGATGGTACCTCATTGTGGTTTTAATTTGCATCTCTCTGATGGCTAGTGAGGCTGAGCATCTTTTTATATGTCTCTGGGCCCTCTGTATGTCTTCCTTGGAGAAGTGTCTGTTCAAGTCCTTTGCCCATTCTTTAATTGGATTGTTTGTCTTCCTGGAGTGGAGTCGTGTGAGTTCTTTATATATTTTGGAGATCAGGCCCGTGTCTGAGGTATCATTGGCAAATATGTTTTCCCATACTGTTGGTTCTCTTTGTAATTTGGTGCTATTTTCTTTAGCCTTGCAGAAGCTTTTTATTTTGATGAGGTCCCATTTGATTATTCTTTCCTTTATGTCCCTTGCTTTGGGGGACATATCTGTGAGGATGTTGCTGCATGGAATGTCTGAAATTTTCCTCCCAATGTTTTCCTCAAGGACTTTTATGGTGTTACAACTTATATTTAAGTCTTTTATACATCTTGAGTTTATTTTTCTGTATGGTGTAAGTTGGTGATCGAGTTTCATTTTTTTGCACATAGCTGTCCAGATCTCCCAAAAGCATCTGTTGAAGAGGCTCTTTTTGCTCCATTTTATGCTCCTGCCTCCTTTGTCAAATATTAATTGATCGTAAAGACTTGAGCTTATTTCTGGGCTCTCTGTTCTGTTCCATTGGTCTATGTGCCTGTTTTTATGCCAGTACCAGGCTGTTTTGATTACAGTGGCCTTGTAATACAGTTTGATACCAGGTATTGTGATCCCTCCTGCTTTGTTCTTCTCTCTCAAAATTGCAGCAGCTATTCAGGGTTGTTTATGGTTCCATATAAATTTCTGAAATATTGGTTCTATATCTGTGAAATATGTCATGGGTACTCTAATAGGGATTGCATTGAATCTATAAATTGCTTTGGGTAGTATGGCCATTTTGATGATGTTAATTCTTCCAATTCATGAGCATGGTACATGCTTCCATTTGTTTGTGTCTTCCTTAATTGCTTTCTTCAATGTTGTGTAGTTTTCTGAGTACAGGTCTTTTACCTCCTTGGTTAGGTTTATTCCTAGGTACTTTATTTTTCTTGTTTCTATATCGAATGGGTTTTTTTTCCTGATTTCTGTTCCTGCAGATTCATTGTTGGTGTACAGGAATGCCTTTGATTTCTGAGTATTGACTTTGTATCCAGCTGTTTTGCCAAATTCATTTATTAGGTCAAGTAGTTTTTTGGTGGAGTCTATAGGATTTTCCATGTACACTATCATGTCATCTGCACACCGTGACAGTTTCATTTCCTCCTTTCCAATTTGGATGCCTTTTATTGCTTTTTCTTGTCTGATTGCTGTGGCTAGGACTTCCAATACTATGTTGAATAGGAGTGGTGAGAGAGGGCATCCTTGTCTTGTTCCTGATCTTAGTGAGAAAGCTCTAAGTTTTTGTCCATTGAGTATGATGTTGGCTGTAGGTCTCTCTAATACGGCCTTTATGATGTTGAGAAATGCTCACTCTATTCCCACTTTGCTGAATGTTCTTATTAGAAATGGGTACTGTACCTTATCAAATGCTTTTTCTGCATCTATTGATATGATCATGTGATTTTTGTCTTTGCTGTTGTTGATGTGATGTATTATGTTTATCGATTTGTGAATATTGTACCATCCTTGCATCCCTGGGATGAATCCCACTTGGTCATGGTGGATGATCTTTTTAATGTATTGCTGGATGTGGTTTGCCAATATTTTGTTGAGAATTTTAGCGTCTATGTTCATCAGAGATATTGGCCTGAAGTTTTCTTTCTTCGTTGTGTCTTTATCTGGTTTTGGGATTAGGATGATGCTGGCTTCATAAAAAGAGTTTGGGAGTCTTCCATCAGTTTGGATTTTTTCGAATAGTCTGTGAAGGACAGAGGTTAGCTCTTCTTTAAATGCTTTGTAGAATTCTCCTGTGAAACCATCTGGTCCAGAGCTTTTGTGTATTGGGAGTTTTTTGATGACTGCTTCAATTTCATCTGCTGTTATTGGTCTGTTCAGGTTTTTTGCTTCTTCTTCATTCAGTTTTGGAAGATTATATTTTTCTAGAAATGTGTCCATTTCACCTAGGTTTTCAAATTTCTTGGCATACAGTTCTTCATAGTAATTTCTTACAATCCTTTGTATTTCTGTGGTATCAGTTGTAATCTCTCCTCTTTCATATCCAATTGTGTTTATTTGGATCCTCTCTCTTTTTCTCTTGATGAGCTTACTTAAAGACTAGTCGATTTTGTTTATCTTTTCAAAGAACCAGCTCCTAGATTCATTGATCCTTAGAATTGTGCTTTCAGTCTCTATGTCATTTAACTCTGCTCTCATCTTGCTTATTTCCTTCCTTCTACTTGCTCTGGGCTGTCTTTGTTGTTGTTCCTCGAGTTCTTGTAGGTGTAGGGTTAGGTTGTTTGTTTGAACTGTTTCTATCTTTTTAAGGTAGGCCTGTATTGCTATGAACTTCCCTCTCAGGACTGCCTTTGCTGTGTCCCATAGGTTTTGGGTTGTTCTGAGTTCATTTTCATTTGTTTTCAGAAAGTTTTTGATTTCTTCCCTAATCTCGTTCTTGACCCATTCATTGTTTAATAGCATGCTATTCAGTCTCCATGATTTTGAGTGTTTTCGGTTTTTTCCTTTGGGGTTGGTTTCTAGTTTCAACCCCTTGTGGTCAGAGAAAATGCTTGATATGATTTCAATTTTCTTGAATTTGTTGAGGCTTGCTTTATGTCCTATCATGTGGTCTATCTTTGAAAAAGTTTCATGTACACTTGAAAAGACTATATATTTTGTTTCTTTGGGATGAAAAGCTCTATATATATCAGTTAAGTCCATTTCCTCTAGGGTATTGTTAAGTGACACAATATCCTTGTTGATATTTTGTTTGGAAGACCTGTCCATTTTTGATAGTGGGGTGTTAAAGTCCCCTACTATAATTGTGTTGCTGTCAATATCTTTCTTGAAGTTCTCCAAGATTTTCTTAATGTATTTTGGTGCTCCTATGTTGGGTGCATGTAGATTTACAATGTTTATGTCTTCTTGGTGGATTCTTCCTTTGAGTATTATGAAGTGACCTTCTGGGTCTCTCTTTATGGCACTTCTTTGGAAGTCTATTTTGTCTGATATGAGTATTGCTGCCCCTGCTTTTTTTTCCTGTCCGTTTGCTTGGAAAATTTGTTTCCAGCCCTTCACTTTCAGTCTGTATAAGTCTTTTGTACTGAGATTGGTCTCTTGTAGGCAGCATATGTGTGGGTCATGCTTTCTTATCCATTCAGCTATTCTATGTCTTTTGACTGGAGCATTTAATACATTTATGTTTAAGGTTATTATCGATAGGTAGTTATTCATTGTCTTTATTCCTACCTGTGTTCCTCTGTCTTTCTCTTTTCCTTCCTTTCCTTAAAGCAGTCCCTTTAGCATCTCTTGCAGAGCTGGTTGGTGGAAGTGTATTCTCTTAGACTTCTTTTGTCTGGGAAACTCTTTATTTGGCCTTCTATCTTGATTGAGAGCCTTGCTGGGTAAAGAAGTCTTGGATGCAGGCCTCTGTTTCTCATTATTGGAATATGTTTTGCCATTCTCTTCTGGCTTGGAGCGTTTCCATTGAGAAGTCAATTGCTAACCTTATTGGGGCTACCTTGTACGTTACTTCCGTTTTCTCCCTTGCTGCTTTTAAGATCCTCTCTTTGTCTTGGGGAATTGCCATTTTAATTATGATGTGTCTTGCAGTGGGCCTCTTTGGGTTCCTCTTGCTTGGGACTCTCTGTGTTTCCTGGATTTGGGTGACTTTTTCTCTCATCAGATTAGGGAAATTTTCCATCATTACTTTTTCAAACAGGTTTTCTATCCCTTGCTCTTCCTCTTCTCCTTCTGGTATTCCTATTATACGGATATTGTTACGTTTCATGTTGTCCTGCACTTCCCTTATTGCCTCTTCATTCTTTCTGAGCCTCTTTTCATTTTCTTGCTCTTTCTGGATGTTTTTTTCTACTTTGTCCTCCAGCTCACTGATCCGATCTTCTGCTTCATCAAGTCTGCTTTTCATTCTTTCTACTGCGTTCTTCAATTCAGAAATTGTATTCTTCATTTCCTCTTGGCCCTTGTTGATAGTTTCTATTTCCGTTTTCATGTTGATATAGTTTGCAGTGAGTTCATTGTAGTTTCCCTGTAGTTTCTGGTAGTTCTCTTTGAGCTCAGAGAGCTCAGTGAGCTTCCTGATAACCATTGCTTTGAACTCAGTATCTGATATTTGACTTGCCTCTTTTTCAGTTAGCATTCTTTCTGAGGCTTCCTCCTTTCCTTTCATTTGGGGATTGTTTCTTTGTCTTCCCATTGTTTGTGAGACTCTTCTTTTTAGCCTCTGCTTCTTAAATTGTTCTATTCTGACTCCCTGGGTTTATGGTATGAACTTCTATGGTAGAATGCCAATGCGATTCAGTGGTGCTGTCTCCTTAATCTCCTGTGCTCACTGGTCTTGAGCTGACGTTTATGGGTGTAACACAGTCTAACTCTAGTCTTTTCAGCACTCCAGGTTTTGTTGTCTCATCTGTGGAAAAAAGAGAAAGGGGGGAAGAAAAAAAAAGAAGGGATGGAGGGAAAAAGGAAATAGAAAAGGAAAGGAAGGACGGAAGAAGGAATAAAGAAATATCGGAGGCAAGATAAGAAGGAATTTTAACAAAAATTAAAACATAGGAATAAATAAAAGAAGGCAGGAAGAAGGCATAAAAAAGGTAAAGGATGGGAGGAAGAAGGAATGAAAAAAAAAAGAAAGGAAGAAGGAATTCAGGAGGAAAGGAGGAAAGGGGAAAAAACAAAAAATCTGCTGGCTTTAAACTGGTCAGGTTAGTTCTGCTGGTAGTCCTGTCTGTGGAACAGGAGGGGTTGGTTGGAAGGATTGGTTTCATTTTTCTCCCTTCCTGGGCCACACTCTTTGCTGTTGTTCAGCCTGCAGTCCAGTTCCTCATGGTCCTTCTGCTCCCAAGTAGGCCTTTAGTTCACCAGTTGTGCTGTCCTTGAGTTGCACCAAGTAGGTGCAATTCACACTCTACCTTCTTGCTCTTTGCTGTGTTAGATGCTAGGGGCTCTGGGTGCTGCTATGGGGTAGTTCAGCCCCCTACTGGGTTGTGTCTTTCCGGGGAATGCAGTCTCCCCTAGCCCTGCAGCTCCCCTCTGCTGGGTGTTCTGCCTTTGTCCTATAGAGCTAGTAGGCCCTGCAGGGCTCTGTGGGCAGGTGTTAGGTAGGCGTTGTAGGTGTGGTCCCTGGCAGGCAATCAGGCCGTTGATCAGCCAATCCAGCAGCTTTGTGCTTGGGGCACACGCACACAGTGGGCCGATCCAGCCTCTTTGGGCTTGAGATGCTCGGGCGGGCGGGGCCACCCTGGGACTGAGTCACGCAGCACTAGGGTCAGCTGTTTTGGGCCTGTGGGTGGAGCAGCTAGCCTATGCTCCAGATGCTCTCCCACCTGAGGTTTCAGGTGTGGGCGTCCAGCCGGGGTTTCATGTGTGGGCCCCCAGTTCGCTAATCTGCGTGTGCGCAACCGGGCTTCACGTGAGCGCTGGGGCTGTTTATCCCATGTTTGCAGTCTAGCGGAGGAGGTGGGAGGGGCGCCAGGGGCCTTGGCTGCTGCTGAGAGTTCTCTAACCAGCCCCTGAGTGCCTCTATTTTCTTTTTCTTTTTGAGAAATTCTTCCTATTCAAGCCCCCCTGGTCCAAACAAGCACCTGGCTGCTCACAGCTCAGCCTGGCCCTCTCCCAAGACTCCTGCGGCTGCCCTTGCGCCTGGGCTGGGGCTTCTGCCACCCTTGACCCCGCTCGGTCCCGGGTCCTGGGGACCTTACCGTCCTTAAGCACTCTTCTTACCGTCAGATCTTTCAGTGTCCTCTATCTTTAGTCTCTGATCTTCATATATGCTGGAATACTGTTGGCTGTTCGCTCTGCTCCTCAGATCAGCTAGGTATTTCCCTGGCATTGAGGGGAAGTGGACTCCGCTCCTACCTATGTTGCCGCCATCTTCCAAATTTCCTTATTGACTCTCTTTAAAGATATATTTGCACAACAGTTTTTATTTTATTCATAGATACATCTTTCTTGTAGCAGGAAAGGATTATTTGCAGGCACTTAAGTATTTATTTTTCCCATAGCCTTCAAAGTATTGGCCTTGGGTTTGGAATTTATTTTTCCTATCAGGAAAGCAGGATAGAGAGAATTCCTCAAACGTGATCCATGAAGATAAACAGGCCAGTCATGCTCACAAGTCCATCTTGCCAGAGCAGAAATGGCCTGTCCTGACCTTGTGCATCACCCACTCTCCGGCCATGCTTCTGTTCTAAAGGAGCCCAGACACCCACGTACATGAGATGTCAGGAAAGAATCAGAAAAGACTATAGATAAAAATCTCCTAAGTTGATGGAAAAAGGCAAATCAAAAGGAATCAAAATGTCAAGCATGTTACTGATTAATTCAAGTTTTAAATGCTCTATTGCTATCAGGGGGGGTTAGTGCAATTGTCTCCTTAAATTCAGCAGGGAAATCATTACCATTTGATGTTAAATTTATACAGATTGTTTAATGACTGCCACTAGACCCACATGATAGTGAACCAAAGGGGGGAAAAGAAGAGTGATGACAGAGAGAAAAGAAAAGGGGAAGTTTCCTCTTTTCAGGCCACTCAGAAAGCAAATCCAGTAGTCATGGTTATTTCAAGCCTCAGTCTTGGGATACTTGCCTCCATAAATGGCAAGTAGTTGTAAGATCTTTAAAAAAAGCTTTCCGTGCCCAAAGATAGAACTTACTCTAGTATCAAGCAGTTTTTAATAGATTTAAACTCGGGGTGGATATGAGTGTTGCATAACTTCAGGGCTTATGGTGTCCACTTGGTTGCCATTTGATGAGCTGTCACTGGCCATAGCGAGCAGTCCAGATGTAGAACGGTGTTCAGGGGAAATTATGGTTTTGCTTTAATGGCACTTCATGAGTGTGACATCTTAGAGTTCAATCCATGTGGCTCCCAGGTGCAGTGGTCTCCTAACATAATGATACCAATCCAGCTTCAGACACCACATTCTGCTTTCTCTTACTCTTAGCCTAGCAGTGGAGTGAGGAAAAGCCAGCAACCTGAACACACAGATGAGCTGATAAAGTAAGCCAGAGGAATAGAAGTCTACCACAGAAATACAATCCTTGGAATGGGCTGTTTTTGTACATCTTCTATTAATTGGTTATCGTATGGAGTACAAGTTGTGAGTTTTGTAAACATTCAATAGCAAAACTCTGAACTCAGGTCAAAACTGTATAAAATACCACAAGAAACATAGCAATAGATGAGATGTGGTTACTGCCACCAAAGACTATGTCCTTCCCTAATTTACTGTTTATTTCCAGGAAGAATTCCTAAATCATCTCTCCTTGGCAAAGACTGCCTGTATTAGTTTCTTAAGCAATTTGAGACTCTTACAGTCATCTCAGCCTGAGTATCAAGGCATTACCAACCTTTATCCACCCGCCATCGGCTACATGTGCTTCCCTTCCAGATCTCCAGGCCAGCGTTCCCAGCCCACATGCTCATCACTTCAATGGCGATGGCTTTCTCTTGTGGCTCCAGACCTCAAGATCCACCCATCAGTCTGCATAGCCCTAGCAGATTCATTTTGTAAAGATTCCAGTTCCATCAGATCACCTTCCTGAAGAACTCACTGAACCTCTCCTCCATTGTGAGATCAAATTTAGATTCCTTCGTGGGTACTCAGAACATGACCCCATTATGGCACAGACAAAATTAACAGATGTGGCATAACTAAAATAATTTAGCCAGCAGAGTTCCCAGCCAGCTCTGGATGCGTTAAGTAAGAATCACATTTGAACTGGTCTTACCTGTGGTACTTGGGACTGCATTAATTTTTGAGTACCAGCCTACCTTTGTGCATATAAATTAGGTAATTACACTAATGAATTGAAGTTTTTGCCTTTAGAATCAGCACCGTAAATAACAGAAGGACAGGGAAGAAACCAATTGAAACTTTCACCATCAGTATTTGAAAGCAGCACTTTGTAGACAGCTAGAAGACTGAAGGGTTTAAAGAGACAGCACAGGAAAAAGTGGGAATTGAAGTCCCTAACCATTTTGTTTGTACATTATTTTCTATTTAAAGATAATAATGTGGTGCAGAAAAGTTGAAACATGGAAATTATACATTTGGTTGTCTCATCTCAACTTCCAGCAGAGCAAAAATTGTCTCAAAATTACCATCCTCGTACTGGAGATAACTTGTCAGAAGTTGATGGCCCAGATGCTAGCTGCTAGCTTGAGACCCAACAAGTACATGTTGTAGACAAAGTCATATCCTCCATCTTTCTGGAAAGAGCATGGATGGCAAATGGACTTTGTTGTGGATTAGCTTGGCCAATCGGCTATAATGTGTAAGATGTTGTCAACTGATATCTTGAAGTATCTTTGTGTTGATCTGGAGGAAATGGACCTGCAAAGGCCACATATCTGTCAGGAGGGAGTTAACTAGATGGAAGATGGAACTAGCATAGGAATGCATATAGTGTGCCAAGAAGTTTACTTATGTTATGTCATTTTTATCTTAACAACACTGAGTTTGACATTGTTGTCCCTGTTTTTCAGATTAGGAAACTCAAAGAGGTTAAACAGCCTGTCCAAACTCCCTCAACTGGTGAGTGGCATAACTAGCACCTATTTCACTCATATGTTGGGTACAAAACAGAAAGCAACAAATAACCAAACAAGAGAATTCACAGACATAGAGGGAAAAGGGGTGGGGAAGTTTAAGAGGGTAGAAGGTTCAAATAATACTTGACTTTGGGTGGTGGTCACAGATGATGTATTATAGAATTGTACACTTGGAACTTATATAATCTTATTAACTAATATTATCCCAATAAATTTAATAAAATAAAATTTTTAAAAAAATACTGGTTGGCCAACATAGATGATTCTTAACCAGAGATGGAGGAGCTGGAAGGAGCCCTATTCTCTCTTCAAACTCCTCCACTAGGCTGGATGCCCAGGGGCAGGTGGCATCCCTGTTGCTGCTAGAAACATGACATTCCTCAGTGATGTTAATGTACAAAGCAAGCCAGAAAGCCCTGGTCCAGCATCAAAATTCTGGCACTGTGTGTCTCCCAGCAATATTTAAGGGGCCTTCCAACAATAAAGTATTTAAAATTTTTAATGAATGGTCATGAAGTTTAGGTTGATCAAGACCTTTATGCTTGGTGTATACAGTCCTTGATCTTCAATGTCATTTTCAAAGCCAACATATATTCAAACCACTCATAGGGATTCACTTGAGAGACAGTAGAAAGGACTTCCTTGAACAATTTTCCCCACTTGATTCTCACACCATGCTCTCCACATTCATTCTCTCTCTCTCTCTTGGATTAAGCCATCACCAACATTTTCTAAAATGTATTTTAAATCTGGGAGCTTAACAGGCTCAACCATTATTGTCCTTCACAACCCCTGACCTTGTGCTTACACACACAGGCTGAGGGGCAGAGGGGAGAAAAAGAGCAAGAGAAAGAGCACAGAGCAGCAGTCCAGGACAACTAGATCTAGAATATTAGACTATTCCAAGCTGAGTGCAGGCTCCTATGGGAACACAAAGCCAGTCAGTTTTGATGGAAAATGAGATCAGAACAGATGCAAAGTTGCAAGGTCCTAGGTACTTCCTGAGGGGTCATCAGTTTTGGGGTTACTGAGCAGCTAAGAATAAGAGGTGGGGAAGCTGGGGATGGGGCTGAGAGGAGAGAACAAAGCCTCCCACTTCCCAGCCTTTCCCAGAGTTGAAGCTCTGGTCACTAATGCTATAACCTGACAGATTTGGCTTTCAGGAGTTGGCCTTTTAGAGTCCATTCTGTATACTCTTAGTTCTTTAACAGAAAGAAAGACATGCGGTCACTGCAGTGCCTGTGTGAGACATATGCTGTAACAGGAGCAAGCAAATGCACTCTTGGTGGCTTGTGAGCCAATTGCTCAAGAAAGTTTACTTGGAGGCTCTTCCAGCTCTTAAAAGCTGTCTTCCACATGTGAGTGGGGCTGAATGTGTTTATGCAAGCATCCAAGTTCTGACTTGGCCATGTTTTATCAATGAAATCCTCATTAATGATAAGAGTGAGAGTAGGCCCTGACAGGGAACCTTTGACAAACTATTTATTGGAATAGTTAATGCTACATATTAAACAAATGAACCATTTTTATGTAGCTTTTGAAGCCACATTTTATTTCAACAGCAACACTTATGTTCTGCACAACACATATTCCCAAGGAAAAGAAAGGGAACGATAGGTCAGAGAAGTACTCTAAAGTACCAGAAAATTACCAGAAGAGATGCCATAAATATCAATCAATAGACAAGTAAGACACTGTATAATAATAGTTAAAATAACGGCAGTGACGGCAATGAACTCAGCCATGCAGGTTCTAGCACTATGTGTTTGTTAGCTGTTTGAACTCTCACAACTGTAAGAGGTAGGTACTACTGTCATCTCCATTTTATGGATGAAGACATTCAGGTATGGGGAAACTAAGTCAGTTATCCACAGTCACACAGGGAGGCAGAGGAAGAACCAAGATTCAAACCCAGGCAGTGGCTCTGTGTTCTTACCCTCTTGAGGTCTGAGTGACATAGAGCAAATCTGGGCTAAGTCACCTCTTGGCCACAGGAGAGCAGCTATTCCAGTGGGGACAGGACAGAAATACACAAATAGAAAATAATGCAAATGGCCCATGTCTATGTTATTACATGTCAAGTAAAAGTGTTGAAAACTTCTGAACAAAATACTTTTTCACTTTTATTCCACTTGTTTGGCACTTTATAACAGGGCTCTAAAATGATGAGTTTACTGCTGATGGAACTCCTGTTTGTCATAAATGGCCTAACTGAACACAAGGGACAAAAGTAAAGACAACAGTGAATAAATATCTTTAAAGTCTCTCTTGGGGATCTAAATTTTGATACATGCAAAGTTTCTGTTATCTCTGGCATATTTTTTGCAATAAGCAACAAAAGATCTCCTTTTCTTCAGAAATGAAATGAGGATTGGAAATACCAGCTGTCTTGGGAGAGATTTTTTTTTAACTAAGGATTTATTTTCCTATAAAAATGATTTTACTATCACCTTAAAGATGTGCAGTTTCCCATCAGTACGCACAAGGGATTGGTTCTAGGAGCCCCCATACCAAAATCTGTGCATGCGCAAAGTCCTTAATATAAAAAATGGCATAGCAGTTGTATACAATCTATGTACATACTTCCCGATAATTTAAATAATCACTAAATTACTTATAATACCTCATGCAGTGTAAATACAGTGCAAATAATTGTTGCACTGTATTGTTTAAGAAATAACGACAAGGAAAAACAGGCTGCACATGTTCAGTATAGACTCAACCACTGTAGGCTTAACTATATAGTAACATCAGTAACAACATAATATTTCTTTTTCTGAATATTTTCTATCCACGGTTGATTGAATCTGCAGATGTGGAACCCTTGAACACCGAGGACCAAATGTAATATTGCCCCCGAATGTCCATGACAGCCTCTCTGAAATGAATCCAGCAGGTAGTAGTCACTTGATACAGATCTCAGGACACATTGTCCCTATAGACTTGTAGATAGGACATGAGTTGGGAAAGATGAAAGGTAGCTATTCGAAAGAGAGAAGCTTAAACAGTATCTAAAAACTAATTTAAAATAATAAAATACTATCTTCCTTTATAATCAAGCAGTACTGTTTTCTAAAGAGGTTTTGGAAAAATGATCTCATCTTAAAACATATGTAAAGTTTCTGCTCAAAAATGACCATAACGTTTAGTTGCTGTATTACAGCTAAAGTGAATCCAATTTTGACAATGGCCATTACTGGTATAGTGGCCTTTCCATAAGCCATTAACACTGCCCCAGGCTTCTGTGGCCTAAAAGGCATCACTTGTTCTTTTAAGTACTGGAACTTTGCCATCTTTTCTCTCTCAAACACCACATTCATGCGCTTTCCCTGTGATGGGCTTTCCCATTCTCTTCTCTTGCTCTACATTGATATGCCTGTTCCATGGCAGCTTTTTATAATTGACTCTCAAATGATCATTATGGTAGCTCATAGAATGAGATCCTGGGGCTCCACATGTGACCACCAACTCTTACAGCTCTCTGTGAACTTTAAACTGTTTTGGAAAAAATGTGTGTGTGCACGCATGCATGCGTGCATGTGAAAACTGATTCAAACTTCACCCAGAGACTTTGCACTCCCCAGGCCCCCAGCAGCCTCAGGGCATGTTTCCTAGTAAGGATTTATTTTTAAGAAGTCATCTCTCTGGCCCCTGAAAGAGGTTTTATTCCCATTTAATGCCTATTAAAAGTGTCCTAAGATTGGATTGAGCAAGTAGTCTCCTAATACATGTTTCAATGCAGATTAGTATTCAGAAAACAAAATTAGGGCTGAGAAAATCCAGTTTTTGAGATAGATAAGAAGGAGTCAAGTTGTCATTCTTATGTGACCTTGAGAAATTCACTTAACCTGTGTCTTCAACCTTCTATATAACATAGGGAAATAATTACTGCCTCCTTCCTACTTCATTAGAGCATTGTGTGCGCACTTATCTTTGGGGGTTTCTCTCTATACCTGCCTTTGAAATGTAAGAACTATTGCTATTATCATGATTCAATACTTGCCAATGGCCCCGTATGAGATGGGCATTCTCTAGATGACATGCAGATTATAATGGATCTGATTTGTTGCAGGTGCACCAAATCACAGCCTGTTGATAATAAAAATCCAGAAGTCACACACAAGATGGCCTCAAGTGAAACATGAGTCCCCCTTATTTTTAGCTAATGGAGTTCCTCCCCCATGGATCAGCCTTGATCACATACAATAACAGTAGAGATTAAGATGGTCACATTGAGTCATGTTAAGTTATGAAAGAAAAGGTGAGCCCATGTAACAGATCTATGGCCACACAAACCTGAGTCACTGTCTCCTTCTGGGCAGAGATCTATCCAACAGTCTCTTGGACATTCACCATGATGAAGACTGAGGTCCTCTTCTTTCTGTGAAGCACCCCACTGTCCCCACTCAGGCATACACTCAGTTTGAGGCAATTATTGGCAATTTAACATTCTCCTGCAAATTATCTCAATTTGGTTGTTTCATCCTTTCTGCCACAGCCAAGCTCCTGCCTATTGTCCTTCATATGCTTTTCACAGAATCTCATTTTCATCCCCGTTACTACAGTCCAAATGCCAACATACTGATTATTCTTGCTATGACAAATACAGTATCTCTTAAGCAGTTTCTTCTGGTCACAGTCTGCTTGGAAAACAGCTCCCTCCCTCTCCCAGACTTTTCATAATAATACACACTGCAATCACCACCACCCCTTCCAAGCCCTTTACTAGCTCACCCTGGACAGTTTTCCTATCAGTTCTGAAATGATATGTTTTCCTAAGTTCTGCCTCACCTGTCTCTTGCCTATCTGTGTGTTTCCGGGGAGCTCTGTGGTTAGCAGGACAAATCCATTTGCCCCTGTAGGCTGTCACCAGGCTTAATTTTGGCAGTCCACACATTACGGTAAATCCTGCTAATCAGATCAAAGCATTCATCCTTCCTGCTGACCAGAATGGGCATGATTCCTCATGACAATTTCTTATGAGTCAGCTAAGGAACTCTCAGGCATGCAAACTCACAGAGTAAGTTCATATGGTCAAACATAATGACTCGGGCAGGACCATGTAACATGAAAGTGATGCCAGTTCTCTGTGGCTTCATGGGGGCAGCCTGAAGGATAGACTTCTGTAGAGATGCCTTTATAGAGAGTGTCACAATTAGGACAGCTTAGGACATTTGAAAATGCCTCAGCTGGGCAAATGTGGTCTTTGTTGTTTTAGTAAATTTCATGGTCATTTGATAAACTCAGCCTCTCCAAAGCCGAGACGGCTGGTCAGTCTCTGCTGCCTGTGACTATAGAAATGTCTTTCTCAACTTTTTGGATTAAAAAACAATGAATTGAATTGTTCTATAAATATGACAAATCTTAACCCTTTCTGTTTACTATATGCTTACTAAATCATTTAGCAAGGAAATAATTCCTGATTTGTATTGACCAACTTTTCTATTTAAAAAAATGGTTGAGAAGACACTCCTCTCTTATTCTCAAGGGTGTTTGGGAGAGTAATATGTACTCATAGTCAATTCTTGTCTGTTCACTTAGAGCATTTCTGGCACCTGAAGAATTTAGATGTTAGGGATATTGACAGGAGGGCTGACATTTCCCATCTGAAGTTGGGAAGGAGATCAGTTCTATGAAGTAGGCTGATCTTGAAATAAAGTTCACTGGAGCAAAACTAAGGGGAGTCTCATAGACTAAGTGTTATCAGGTAACCAAGGTGATCGCAAGACCCACTAGGGGGCAGTTAAAAAAAATTAGATTTGATGCCATACATGAAATATATTTCATTAAAAAAAATTAAACAAAATTGAAAAATTACAAAATAAGAGAAGTTGTCTTTTGTTTCTTTCTTTTCACTTTCCTCTATTTCAAGTGTAAATATTGTGAAAGCAGATCATTTGATCTTTTTCTTCCACCCTGCCTTATACGTATTTTATTATCTTCCTATATACTGGTTTTATTACATAAAAACTCTAAAGCTCCTAATTAATTAAAATTGTATTAAAATCATATGAATGATGTACACAAAACTATAAGGCCTGAGAAGACAAGGTTCACTGAGTTACAGCACATAGCATGTATTCACTAAATATTTGTTTAATGAATAAATGAGCAAAGGAATTGAAGAACCCACTTCACAAGTTTGGGTTAAGAATTAAATGAGATGACTGTTCCTGGCACAGAGTAGGTAGTCAATACTGTGTCCTCATCTTCCCACCACAAAATAGCTACAGAAATTTCTCTATGCCAGATCACCATTTAGTTCTCATAGATATCAGGTCAAGAATTACTCCACCAAAAATGTCCAGTTCAACAAAAATGTCAGCAAGCAGTGCCCAAATTTCCCATGAGACGAGTCTTAATTCAGATTACAAAATTAGATACTGCTCCACGTTGCCTTAGCTCTAAACCACTTTGGATGGTCTTAGAAAATACTTCACCATAGAAAGTATGTGCTCAAGAGAAGTTTCTCTCCCTGAAGAGTGAGTAGTCAAAGCTAATCTCCACTGTATACCTGTGGCTGCCCTTGGCTACCCTCACTGCCTAAAGTTTCAGAAGCAGGTCTGAAGAATGTTCTGGTTTACCTGGTCAGCAACAAAAGCTGAGCAAGAGACAGGTAGTGTATAATTCCAGATACCATTCCATTTTATTATATTAACCATAAGCTGGCATCTTCTGAGATGGTTTGAGTATAATCCTTACCAAAGATATGGCAACAAACTTCAAACCTCTTGAGTTCTTTTCACCCCTTGGAATCTTTGCACAACTTTTAAAAATATGCTCATATTAACCTGAAAGGGAAAAAAAAAGTGTGGAAAGGCCTGCTTTATTCCTCCACTGAAAGGCTTTCTCATTTGATAGAACAATAATTATTACCTAGCATGCAAAATACAGTCTGGCCGAAGGAAGCCATGATTGAATAAACTTACATATCTATTCCGTAGAACAATTGCTACCAACCACTCATTATTTTCTTCAAATACAGTTGGCAAGATCAACTATAAGTTTTATTTAAGTAAGTGTTTGACATTTCATTTACAAGTACACATGGAAGATCTGAATTTTTTATTGTAACCTTGGATCAGTATTTACACCAAAGAATTTAAGAGAAATAACATGATTTTGTAATAATCTTTTCACTTAAAATTTCAATTTTATTTTTTCATTCAAAGTTTTATTTATGAATTATACTTACAATCTATTATATATAAATACATAATTTATTTTCTATACATATGTAGTCATAACTGAATATATTCATTTATATATATATGCATTTATAGTTGAAACTTTGTCATTAAATTCAAGCATCATTATAAAGTTATGTAATATCCCTCTATAAAAGCCTCTGCTGACATCAAAAGCTATGTTGTCATTTAATTCTGGCACTAACCGCTGGAAATCAGCATAGACCCTCAAGTTGTCAGCCACAAATGGTAGCCCCTGGTCACCAGCACTTTTGTCCAACTGGCTACAAAATCAGGGGTTCTCATCACCCTACTCCACTCAGGCTTGCTAATTCACTAGAACAACTCTCAGAACTCAGAAAAACACTATACTAATGATTACAATTTTATTATAAAGGATACAAGTCAGGACAAACCAAACAAAGAATCTCATAAGGCAAGATCTGAAAGGGTCGTGAACGTGGAGCTTCCATGCCCTCTCCCTGTGGAATCTGGCTATGTCACCTACCCAGCACACTGAGGTGTCCACCGACCAGGAAGCACCACTGACCCTCAGTGTCTAGAGTTTTTATTGAGGTTTCATTACAAAGTCATGATTAACAACTCAATCCCTAGCCATCTTCCCTTCCTAGAAGTTGGCTGCCTCTCAGCCCCACCTCTCTATATCATGAGGTTGTCTTTCTGGTGACCAGCCCTCGTCCTGAGCCATTTTATTAGCATTAACTCAGGTGTGATTCAGAGGGCTTATGAATAACAAAGTACTCCTATCTCCTGGGAAATTCCAAGGGTTTCAGAAGTTCTATGTCAGGAACCCAGGACAAAGACCAGAAAAATTTATTATACGACAGGGCTTGGTGACACAAAACCAAATGCAGTCAGGTAAAGCAATTCTGTACATAGACAGCCTATTTTGGCCCAAGTGCACAGTTTTCTTATGGACGGCTTAAAAACAAGTATAACTCTTAGAGCATCTAAAAGAATGAAATGACTTACATATCTTCAAGATGTTTTCCATAATTAGTAATTCCCTCAGCTATATTTTTTAAATTTATATTATCTAATTAAGATGCCTATATAGCAACATGTAAGAATAAACCTGGAAACCAATACCATAACCATGTAATTCAAGTTAACATTCCAATAATTGGACAACAGACATGGTATGCCTCCTTATATGATACACAAGAAGGATATGACATCCTTCTGTGGTATTACTACCAACAATTCATAACAAATCTATTCATGAGGGAATACCATTCAAACACACATTGAAGCATGTTTTATAAAATAACAGGCCTGTAGTCTTCAAAAATGGCAAGATCATGAAAATCAAACACAGACTAAAGAATGGCTTCAGAAAAAGAAGACTAAAGAGACATGGCAACTAAATGGCATTCATTGCCCCGAGTTGGATCCAGGACCAAGGAAAAAGTAGTCTTATAAAGAACATTATCAGGTCAATTGACATAAATTGAATGTAGATTATGGATCAAATAGTATTATTATATGTATGTTGTATTTCCTAGTTTTTGTAAGTGTATTGTGTACACAGATGCACACATGTAAGAGCATTTCCTTGTTCTTAGAGAACAAACACTGACATATTTAGGAGTCACCCTGAGGTGTCTGCTTTTTACTCTCAAAGGTCCCCCTGAGAGATAGAAGGAAGGATAGTATATGATAAAGCAAATGAGGTAAAATGTAAGCAATAAGTGACAATCTTGTAAAGACTATTCAGAAGCTTTTTGGAATATATTTACAACCTATAATTACATTTAAAAATATATCAAAATCAAAAGCTAAAAAAAGAAGTAAAAGCCATGTGTGAAGAGGGAAGAAACGCGAAATGTTGCGAAGAGAATACATAACTGGTCTAAAAGAAATACAGACTGTGATTCTGGTGTCTGCTCTTTCTATAAACATCGGAGATCTTGATAAAAAAGATATTCTCATCTATTTTTGTAATTCTTAAGATTTTTTAATACTTTTTCTCAACTTGAATCTGTTTTTCCCATTCTCACTGAATGGGGAATTTTTTATTCTTTTTTTCTTTCCTTTTCTTTTCCTCCCTTTCCTGTCTTTTCCTTTCTTCTCTTCTTTTCCTTTCCTTTCTTTTCACTTTGTATGTGCAGAGTCCTGTGCTTTGCACTGCAGGAAACACAACATTAAACAGAGCATGTTTCCTACTCAGTGAGCTTACAGTTTTGTAGGGCAGATAGACCTTCTCTTATTTAATTGTTCACATGTGATAAGAACTGAAAACACTTAAAGTGATATAAGAGCACACAAGTCTGAGGTCTTGCTGAGTTTTGAGATTAGAGGGATTGGTGAGAGCAGAAGAAAGTAGAAAGCCACCCCAAAGGCATCTTGTATTCCTTGCCCTGGGGCAACCCTGACAAAACCCATCACTACCCATTATTTCAAAGGAACATTTACACAATTTCCTCAATATTTCTTTCAGGACTAGGTGTTGATGACTAAAACTTAAAGGGACATCTCATACTTATTTCCTCTTCCATTTTTCCTCGGATGCTCTTTTTTGTTCTCCATCCCCCCTTATCTTGGCAAAAATTAATTCATTCTGACTGGTGTGAAGTGGCCAGGTGGTGAAAGACAAATACCATATGATCTCACCTATAAGTGGAATCTAATCAACAAAACAAGCAAGCAAAATATAACCAAAGACATTGAAATTAAGAACAAACTGACAGTAACCAGAGGGGAGGTGGGAGGGGATAATGGAGGGAGAAGAGGGAAGGGTTGTCAGGAACATGTATAAAGGACACATGGACAAAACCAAAGGAGGGTAGGATTGAAGGTGGGAGGTGGGGATGGCTGTGGTGGGGGTAGTATGGGGGGAGGGGTAAGGGAGACAACCTTACTTGAACAACAACAGAAAAACATTAAAGTTAATACCATTTAAAAATAAAAATAAATAAATAAAATGCTGATTCCCATGCCTAACACATCAGGAAAAAAAAAAGAATGAATTCATGCTTAATTATTCAATCAACAACCAGTGGGCAACAATTGGAATTTAGCTTTGACCTCTGATGAGCCTGAGCAGCACAATCCAGGTTTCAGCTTGGGCAGAATCCTAAGCAAAAACAAGCAGACCCTGACTCAAGTAACATTAAAATTTGGTTAATGACCTTTTGATAGAATCAACAAAAGGTGGTTCTTGACTGGTTTGGTGTGGAAACTTTCACACACTTTAAGTGAGCACCACCTGCTCATATTTGTTTGTTTGTTTGTTTGTTTTTAGAGTGGCAAAGGGAGGAAGAAAGAAAGGAAGAGAAATATCAATGTGCAGTTGCCTCTCACATGCCTGCCACTGAGGACCTGGCCCACAACCCAGGCATGTGCCCTGACTGGGAATCGAACCATTGACCTTTGGGTTCATAGGCCAGCACTCAATCCACTGAGCTACTCCAGCCAAGGCTACTGTCTTTCTTAATACCAAAACAGAGACACTGGAAATGAACTGAAAAGTCAGAGATGGTCAGAATAATTCCTAATATATAAGCTTTAATATTATAAAAACCCAATCTACAGAAAAATGTTGCATTCATTATATAAAGTTTAAATAGAAGACTCCAAACAGATTTATATAATTTGTAGTTTACAAATCCACCCTAATCCTTACCCTTCCTCTCTTTTAGAAACTACAGAGAGGTAAAATGTCTCTGACATACCAAAAGAGCCCTTGTGCATCCTGATCTAAGAGCTGGAGGGTTCACATAGTTTTCAACAGGAGGTATGACCACTAGAAATCATGGCACCTCCATATGATTTTCTGCAACCATTGAGATAGCTCTAACCAACTGAAATAGATGAGTAATTCAAAAATATAAAAGAAGCAGAAGTAGCACCTTCATTTCATCAAGATGAATGAAATCAGATGCTTCTTGTATTTGGCACTACCATGACACAAAAGGAACACTTTCAGCTTCATTATACTGTAGAAAAATTTATGTCTGGGAAGCATTCTTCATTCCCTTGGGCAAGAACATTTGGCATTATTAACAAAAATGCTGTGATAGACCATTTCTTGGCCAGAATTCTATGAAACACTATTGGTCTGGTACAACAGACTGGTGGAAAAATGCAGTTTATTTTAGTTATAGAGACAGATAGATATTAAAATACAGAGAGATAAAGTTTTAGTAATTTAACTCATGGATTTGGTATCTTGCATGGACATTATTATGCATTTTGCTATCATATGCTTTGAATAATTAAAAATGACAATTTCTCATCATAAACATTTACAAAATTCTAGTTTGGTATAAGGCATTTGGAAGTACTATAATTACAAGCATCCAAGTAAGACCTCTAAAGTTAATATCAGCAGTTGACTCTGTTTATTTGTAGCGAAGATGACCAGGAAAATTGAGGTGAGATATTAATCACACTCTTTCAAAGTATGGAAAATTCAGTTGTAGCAGTCAAACATTGAAGAGGTTAAGCTAGTTGGTTGTAGGACTAAACACATTCTGTTTCATGAGAGGACTTCAAAGGATACTCATTATCTGCACTCTTAACTGGCTTAGAACTCTCTGTTCACTGTCCTCACATTCCCTTTCTCTATCTAAAGTCAAATAGAAAAGGGAGATGAAGGAAGTTGTACACTCTAATCCAGTTTAGAAGACCTATATACAATAAGACAAATCATTAAGCAAAAAATAAAGTCTTAGGGGATACCAGAGGTGTTACTTACATGTATAAATTGAACTAACCAAGAACTTGTGCTTCTAGACGTAACACCTTCAGCTAAGTGATACACATGTAGACCATCAGTTTCCTGTTGCTTCTGGCTTTGAAGTGCATGGTTCCCCTCTCTCAGTTTGGATACCTTGTCACCCCATCCCAGCACTGAGCCTCCTCCCTCCTCACACTAGCAGGTGATGAGTCTTTCTTATTATTCTAGACATTAGCCATTGATTTATTTTCACCATCTCTCATGTCTGATTTAGGTGTTTTCTCAATCCCCTTTTTTGTTTTACTCACCTCTCAATGTTTTTCCTTTTCAAGACCCTGTATAAAAATACATATCTCTCTATATTTCATCCTCTCATATTTGAACCTTCTATGTCTATTCCCCCACAAACCTCAATGTCTCGTTTCTTGCCTTTCTTGCTTTGCTTCAGATTTCATTATTTACATGCCCTTCTCTGTTAGTTATTTTCTATTCCCTTTTTCTCATCTGCCATGATGTTTAACTCTGTAACTACAGTGAAAGCCATGATGCATTTGTGTGAAGAGTGACGCTAACAGAAAATTGTCTTTTTGCATGGGGAGAGGTTTGGTGTCATGTTTGCTCTCCCCAGTGGGCTGGCTTGAAAGAGGCATCTCATTTCTACCATTTTACCTGACTTCATTAGTTTAGAGTCATGTGCCATGTAACGAAAAGGATAAGTTCTGAAAAATGTGTCGTTCGGCCATTTTGTCATTGGGCACACATCATAGGATGTACTTACAGAAATCTGTTTGATTTGGCCCGCTACTGTAACTGCACGTGCTGTAGTTTCATATGACTGGCAGTGCAGCGAGTTTGCTTATACCAGCATCGCCACAAACACAGGAGAAATGTTTTGTGGTATGACATTAGCAAGGCTACAATCTTACAAGGCAATAGAGATTTTTCAGCTCCATTATAAGCTATGAGACTACTGTCATATATGCAGTCTATTGTTGACCAAAACATCAATATGCAGTGCATGACTATATTCTCAGTCCAAACCCGCAAATGTTACTAGACACAAACCAAAGAGAAATTTTATGTTATTGGATTTTTTTAGAGCAAATTTTACATTTTTTACAAAGTAGTGATAATACAATAAACCTTATACAGAAAACCATTAAAAATTATGTCTCTCATGATTTCAAGCCTCATGATGGAGTGACAATGAACTGAAGTAGAATACATACTTTCACTTTTACCTACTGGGATACACTGTCTCTCAAGCAGAGGCAGAGGAGGAGGTTGCAAATGCAGAATGGTTTGAAAGGATTGAAAACATTTAGAGTCCCAAGAGTCTTTCTTTCCTCTTCTGGCTAGAGGCAGAGGTCATAAAGGAGGTTATCTTTAATGATGGCGAAGAGCACTGGACTCCACTAAAAAATTATCTCTCTAATTAGACATATTGGTAGTGCCTGGTCCTGTTAAAAAACTCTTTAGGTTCTAAATTTAACAGTATTATATGGGACAGGAAAATGGAGAACTTTTTTCCCTCCTCAAGCTATAAACAGCAAGATTACATTTTGTTGGCAGAACTTGTAAGTCACTGCCAAAGGGAGAAACTTTTGGAAGTTTGTCACGGTAAATCAATGTATTTGTCATGGGTTAAAGAATAGCAGAAGATACATGAAAACCTGATGCTGATCACTTGATTACAAATGATTTACAGATGTTAAAATGTGTTTCTCAATAAAAAGAAAAAAACAAGACAAATGCCAGGCTGCCTGGCAAGACGGGGCCAAACACCTGCCTGAAAACAATGGAACTCATAATAAGTAGCAACAACCTAGATATTCCTGAAACTTCCTTCCTAAAAGCTAACAATCGTCCCTTGTATATTCTTTCTTCACATGAACAACAAATTCCTAGACCGAACCATATAAAGTGTATACCTATAATTTCTTTCGCAGCACATGTGAGATGTACTCATTTTTGCAACTTTTGTGACATTGTGATTTATAAGGAGCCTGGTTCTAATTCTCTCATTTCTGTATCAATTGCAGAGCACTTCTTCAAAGCAGTCTTGCAGGGCCTGGCACTGGACTCCAAATGACTAGCAGCTGCCTGCTTGTTCTTCAAGTTCATGGTAGAGAACCAAGAGAATTTTCCTAATGTGTCAAATGGTACTGAGGTAGACCCTCTTGTTCTCCTACCAGTGTGAAATAAAGATCAACTCTCAAATTGGATTGTTTCTCAAAAACAGAGCAAGCAAATTCCGAGGAGACATCTAGCTTGAGATTAAGGAACTACAGTTCACCCACTGGAAAAAGCAAGTTTATTTTTCAGGTCAAGAGGCAAATACTAAATTACTTTCTAGAATAATCAGACTGCACTGAGGCCCAACTTTCATAGTTACAGGCAAGTCTAATTAATGGATTAGTCAAAGGATTTGCAGACTCTGAGAGCACATGCAGGAGAGAAAATGAATTATGAAAATCCATAAGGATCAATCAAACATTCTGAACTTCTTATTTGACCATGAATGTTCTAAAGACATCTTTGTAACATGGTTCAAGATATACTGCAGTTAGGCTATGTGAATTTTGACTCAAAGACCAAACAAAAAGTCCTTTTTAAAGTCCTTTTAAAATAAATTTAGGAAAATATCAAGGGAGGAGACTATGGTTTGGCATTACTGTTAAAAGAAATAGTGTTTTACCCCCTCCACCATATAATGGGAAGTGGGGTTTTTTTGTTGTTGTAATTCACATGTATATATTTTATTTGTGCTTTGGGGAAAATTTAACTTCCAGTAGCAATTGGCATGAGGACTTTTGGAGTTTGGGTTTATGTTTATTCTTGAAAGATTTGCTTTACTTAAAGGTAAGTTAACTGTATTTGACCTATTTAAGTGGTATAATTAAAATAGTTAGATTGTTAAGGCCAAATATTTTTTAAATCTATTGTTTTAGCAGTTTAGCTTTATGGAAGAAGTAACAGGAAACAATGAACCCCACTTAAAAGAACACCTGCTCAGAAAAAAAGCTCTATAGAAAAAAAAAAGATCATATCTGAAATCACACAAACATCTGGAGTGCCTATAATGAAATAATGAATATTTATACGATACAATAATGAAACAGAATTTAGAAAACCCCATGGACATTTCTACTTTGTCTTAATAAGTCAGAATCATTTTTAGTAAAGCAATTTTAATGTGAAAATATATAACAGATATAAGAACCATAAAAATGAAGATATTCATAAATTTATTCATATTGTCACATGGTGCACAATGCATATTAAAAGAGCACCTATAAAAGGAAAACCAGCAACTGAAAATTTTCTAGAGATTTGCCTTATTAAAATAATTTTTATTTATAACATTTCCAAAGTTCAGTTAAAGGGTAGGCTATCTATTTTTCGTATATGATTCCTATGAAATTCTGTAAATGTTATTTAATTTTATAAATTCAGAACCTCAGAAAAGATATAGGTTACCTAGGATACTAGACAGTTCCTCAAATCTCACTCTTTAATACTTATTCAAAACATTTTCACTTAAAAGTTACCTTATTTTACATTATGTTTTGCATAAGAGAAGGCACTAAGATGATAAAATTTTACCTTCTTAAGTATAATGATGAGACCATATTTCACCCATTTTTCAAAATAGAATAAAATTTTTAAGAGTCCTTTTAAGAAAATTAGGATTTATTTCAATACAAAATTTTTCTGATGTAGAATATGTAAGTAAAAATTACCGTTTTGTGGTACTTGACTTTATTCTGTTTTGAATTATTAGTGAAAGCTTCCTAAGTTGGTATGTACATCCCATGAAACTGTGGATGCATTCTGACCAACATTTTCATGAGCTGTATCAACTGTGATTTCTACAGAGCAGTGTTACCAGAAAATGTGCTCTCAGAATGTGTATATAGTATAAAAGAGCTGGCAGAACTCCTGAGGAGGTTACACAGTTCATATCCCAAAAAGATTCTGATATTACAGAATAAGGAGCAAAACAAGCTTTTCCCATAATTAGTACAATGGGAACATATGACAACTTTATTTTTACTTATTCTGTTTTATTAACAGACTTTAAAAGCCTTTGTGTACTCTAATTCCCCTAGAAAAACTATGTCATTGATAATAATTTCTATTAGGATTTATAAATACTGAAACTGAAGTGGAGAGTCTAGGGTAGAGGGTCCACTCACATTTCAAGGATCCTCATGACCTAGAACCACAGCCCTGGGGACTTGCATTAACCTAGTGGACACGTTTTCACAGGAACACACCAAGCAGAAGGAAGGGGAGCTTGAGAGCCATGAGCTTCCCACATGATCTGTGCAATTCCTTGCTGTCTGGAAGAAAGCAAATTTGCCCAGAGAAGGAACTGACTCCTGCAAAGCAGAAGAAAATCACAGAGAAATTCATAATCAGCAAACAGAAATGGCCTTTTTGGCTCTTAGTCCCCACTCCTAATTCAATGATGCATCCTCTTCCTGGTTGCTAATGACTAATCCTGGCTAAGATGCTAACCAAGATTCAGGCACTGACCTGTTTCGAACCTTTTAACAGTGGTTTTTGTGCTCCAAATTGTCATCGTATCTCAAGACAGTGGATTAATAATAACAATAACAATGTGAGTTGAATAGTTGCCACAGGTCAGGGCCTTTGCAAACTTTCTTGCTTAAACTTCATAGTAGTCCAATAAATAGGAGTTATTCTCATATGTTACAAATTAAGGTTTAGAAAGGTAAGGAATTTGTCCAAGGACATATAGCTCATAAGTGGCAAATCTGGGATTCAAGTTAGGTAAGTTTGATGTTAAATCCACTGTTCATTCCATGTCACCATGCTCATTGGTGATGACCATTCAGAATACAAAACGGAAGATGGGGAGACATGTCCTTTATAAGGGGTCCTCTTTACACCTCTAATCCCATCACATAAATAAATGACAGCCTACTCACAATGGGGATTCTAAGGTCAAATTTCTTTTTTTAATAGTTCCTTTTTTATTATATTTTTTCCATTACCAGTCATCTGCTCTATACCCTGTTTCACCTCCACCGGCCCCCACAATTACCACACTGCTGTCTGTCTGTGTCAATGAGTTTTTTTCCTCTTTTGCTCAATCCCTCCACCCCCTAACCATCTCCCAGCTGTCAGTCTGCTCTCTGTGAGTCTGTCTCTATTTTGCCTATTAGTTCAGTTTGTTCATTAGATTACACATGTGAGTGAAATCATATGGTATTTGTTTTTATCTGTCTTATTTCACTTAGCATAATGTTCTCCAGGTTCATCCATGCTGTCACAAACAGAAAAATTTCTTCTTTTTTATGGCCAAGTAGTTTTCCGTTGTGTGAATATATTGTAACATAGCTCTTTTATCCACTCATCTGCTGATGGACAATAGGACTGCTTCCAAATGTTGGCAATTATAAATAATACCGCAATGAACATAGAAGTGCACATATTCTTTCAAATTAGTGTTTCAGGTTTCTTTGGATAAATACCCAAAAGTGGAATTGCTGGGTCATAAGGCAGTTCCATTTTTAATTTTTGGAAGTAATACCTGTGGCTTTCCACAGTAGCTTCACCACCAATCTGTGTTCCCACCAACTTTGCTGAAGGGTTCTTCTTTCTCCACAACCTTGCCAGCACTGGTTTGTTGATTTATTGATGGTAGCCATTCTGACAGGTGTGAGATGGTATCTCACTGTGGTTTTAATTTGCATTTGTCTGAATATTACTAATACTGAGCACCTTTTCATATGTCTATTGGTCATCTTATATCCTCTTTGGAGAAGTGTCTCTTCAGGTCCTCTGCCCAATTTTTAATGGATTGTTTGTTTTTTCTATGTTGATTTTTATATGTTCCTTATAAATTTTGGATATTAACCCCTGCTCAGATGTATTAGGGAAGACATTTTCCTATTCAGTGGGATGTCTTTTCATTTTGTTGATGGTTTCCTTTGCTGTACAAATACTTCTTAGTCTGATGTAATCCCATTTGTTTTTTCTTTTGTTTTCCTTGCCCAAGGAGATATATCAGAAAAAATATTGCTATGATCAATGTCTGAGATTTCACTACCTATATTTTCTTCTAGGATTGCTATGGTTTAGAGTCTAACATTTAAGTCTTTAAGCCATTTTGAATTTATCCTTGTGTGTGGTGTAAGAGGGTGGTCTATTTTCATTTTTCTGCACATATCTGTCAAATTTTTCAAACGCCATTTTTTGAGCAAACTACTTTTAAGACCAATGTATGTTTTTGCATCCTCTATCAAATATTAATTGACTATAGGCATGGATTTATTTCTGGGCTCTCTATCCTGTTCCATTGATCGGTATATCTGTTTTTATGCCAGTACCATATGGTTTTGATTACTGTGGACTTATAGTAAAGTTTCATATTAGATAGAGTGATTCCTCCAACTTTGTTCTTCTTTCTCAAGATTGCTATTGCTATTCAGAGTCTTTTGTTGTTCCCCATAAATTTTTGGAATACTTGTTCTAGTTTTGTGAAATACATCATTGGTATCTAAATAGGAATTATGTTGAATCTATAGATTGTTTTGGATAGTATAAAATGTTTAGTGATGTTAATTCTTCCCATTCATGAACTTGGTTATGCTTCCATTTATTTATATCTTCTTCACTTTCTTTTTTCAATGTCTTATAATTTTCTGAGTACATGTCATTTACATCCTTGGTTACATTTATTCCTAAATATTTAATACTTTTGAAACAATTGTAAATGGATTGATTTCTTAATTCCCTTTCTGATAGTTCATTATTGGTGTATAAAAATGCACCTGATTTCTGGATATTGATTTATTATCCAGCTACTTACTGAATTCATTTATCAGGTCTAGTAGTTTCTTAGTGGAATCTTTAGGGTTCTCTATGTACATTATCATAATTTGCAAATAATGACAGTTTTCCTTCTTTCTTTCCAGTTTGGATGCCTTTTATTTCTTCTTGTCTGATTGCTGTGGCTAGGAATTCAGGTACTATATGGAATAAGAAGAATGAAAGCAAACATCCCTGTCTTGTTCCAATCTTAACAGGAATGCTTGTAGTTTTTGCCCTTTAAGTATGATGTTGGCCGTGGGTTTGTCATCTGGCCCTTATTACATTAAGGAATGTTCTCTCTATTCCCACTTTTCTGAGGGTTTTTTTTTTTTTTTATCGTAAATGGGTACTGGACTTCACCAAATGTTTTTTCTCTACTATTGATATGATCATGAGGTTTTTATCTTTCATTTTGTTTAAGTGGCGTATCACTTATTGATTTGTGGATATTGTACCAACCTTGCATCCCCAGAGTAAATCCCATTTGATCATGGTGTATAGTCTTTTTGATGTATTGCAGTATTCATTTGCTAATATTTTGTTAAGGATTTTGCATCTATGTGCACTAGGGATATTGGCCTATAATTTTCTTACTTTATCTGGTTTTGGAATTAGGATAATGCTGACCTTGTAAAATGAGCTTGAAAGTCTTCCCTCCACTTGAAATTTTTTGGAATACTTTTGAGAAGAAAAGGTGTTAGTTCTTCTGGGAATGTTTGGTAAAATTTGCCTGTGAAGTCATCTGACCCAGGGCTTTTGTTTGTTGGGACTTTTTGATTACTTCTTCAATTTCACTGGGTTCAATCTGTCTATTCAGATTCTGTCACTCTTCCTGATTTATTTTTGGAAGATATGTTTCTATGAATTTCTCCATTTTATGCAGGTTGTCCTGTTTGATGGCATATAGTTGTTCATAATATTTTCTTACAATCCTTTGTATTTCTTTGTTATCAGTTGTCGCTTCTCCTCTTTCATGTCTGATTTTATTTATTTGGGTTCTCTCTCTTTTTTTCTTGATGAGTATGATTAAAGGCTTATCGATCTTGTTTATATTTTCAAAGAACCAGCTCTTGGTTTCATTGATCTTTTTTATTGATGTTTTAGACTCTTTTCATTTATTTCTGCTCTGATTTTTATTATTTTCTTTCTTCTACTCATTTTGAGCTTTGCTTGTTGGTCTTTTTCAAGTTCCTTTAAGTATAAAGTTAGGTTCTTTATTTGAGCTTTTTCTTGTTTCTTGAGATAGCCCTGTTGTGATATGAATTTTCCTCTTAGGACTTCTTTCCCCTTGTCCCAGAGATTTGGGTTGTTGTGTTCTTATTTTTATTTGTTTCAAGGTATTTTATTTCTTCCTTGATCTCATTATTAACCCATTCATTGTTTAATAGCATGTTATTTAGCTTCCCTGTCTGTGTAATTTTCAGTTTTATTCTTGTGATTGATTTTTAGTTTCATAGCAATATGGTCAGAAAAGATGCTTCACATGATTTCAATATTCTTAAATTTATTGAGACTTAGTTTGTTGCCTAGCATGTGGTCTATCCTAGAAAATATTCCACATGCACCTAAGAAAAATGTATATTCTACTGCTTTGGAGGTGAAATGCTCTGAAGATATCACTTAAATCTATTTGATCTACTGTGTGATTTCAGGCCACCATCTCATTGTTGATTTTCTATCTGGAAGATGTATACATTGACATCAATAGGGTGTTAAAATCTCCTCCTATGACTGTATTTCTATTAATCTCTCCCTTTATATCCATCAAGATATGCTTAACATATTTAGGTGCTCCTATGTTGGGTGTATTAATGTTTATTAGTGTTATTTACTCTTGTTAGATTATTCCCTTTATCATCATGTAGTGTCCTTTTTTGTCTTACTATAGCCTTGGTATGAAAGCCTATTTTATAGGATATAAGTATTTCTACCCCAGCTTTTCTTTATATTTGCATGAAATATCTTTTTCCCTTCCTTTACGTTTAGTCTGTGTATATCATTCTGAAGTGGGTCTCTTGAAGACAGCATATATATTGGGTCTTGTTTTCTTATCCATTCAGCTACCCCATAGCTTTAATTGAGCATTTATGCCATTTACATTTAAAGTGATAGCTGAATGATACATATTTATTGCCATTTTATATTTTTCTCCTCCTTATATAACTATTTTTCTCCTTCTTCTTCTTCTTCCTCTTCCTCTTGGCACCCTGTGCCAAGGTAGTGATTGGCATAAAGTAGGTGCTTAGTTAATATTTGGTCATAAATGAAGAAAGCTGCCTTTTTGCAATGGCTGATATTTTTAATTTACTGAATTAATAATTTGCTTTTTTATCACAATGAAGTAGGATTGTTTATTTTTTTCACCTAGAAAACAGAATATCATAAAGCAGTAATAAATGTGTCTTTTTTTTTTTAAACTAGAACTGAGTACTGAATTTATTCAAGAATCACTACATCTCTGTGACCACAGTAAATATCTTAAGGCCCTAGTTTATACATTTATGTGTGTGTGTATTTTTTAAATATATTCATTGATTATGCTATTACAGTTGTCCCATTTCCCACCCTTCACTCCACTCCATCCTGCTCACCCCCTCCCTCCCACATTCCCGTCCTATAGTTCATGTCCATGGGTCATACTTATAAGTTCTTTGGCTTCTACATTTCCTACACTATTCTTACCCTCCCCCTGTCTATTTTCCACCTATCATTTATGCAACTTATTCTCTGTACCTTTCCCCCCTCTCTCCCCCTCCCACTCTCCTGTTGATAACGCTCCATGTGATCTCCATTTCTGTGGTTCTGTTCCTGTTCTAGTTGTTTGCTTAGTTTGCTTTTGTTTTTGTTTTAGGTGTGGTTGTTAATAACTGTGAGTTTGCTGTCATTTTACTGTTCATATTTTTTATCTTCTTTTTCTTAGATTTAACATTTCATATAATAAGGGCTTGGTGATAATGAACTCCTTTAACTTGACATTTTCTGAGAAGCACTTTATCTTCCCTTCCATTCTAAATGATAGCTTTGCTGGATACAGTAATCTTGGATGTAGGCCCTTGCCTTTCATGATTTGGAATACTTCTTGCCAGCCCCTTCTTGCCTGTAAGGTCTCTTTGGAGAAATCAGCTGACAGTCTTATGGGAAGTCCTTTGTAGGCAACTGTGTCCTTTTCTCTTGCTGCTTCTAAGATTCTCTCCTTATCTTTAATCTTGGGTAATGTAATTATGATGTGCCTTGGTGTGTTCCTCCTTGGGTCCAGCTTCTTTGGGACTCTGAGCTTCCTGGACTTCGTGGAAGTCTATTTCCTTTGCCAGACTGGGGAAGTTCTCCTTCATTATTTGTTCAAATAAGGTTTCAATTTTTTGTTCTTCCTCTTCTCCTTCTGGCACCCCTATAATTCGGATGTTGGAACGTTTCAAGATGTCCTGGAGGTTCCTAAGCCTCTCCTAATTTTTCTGAATTCTTGTTTCTTCATTCTTTTCTGGTTGGATGTTTCTTCCTTCTGGTCCACACCGTTGATTTGAGTCCCAGTTTCCTTTGCCTCACTATTGGTTCCCTGTACATTTTCCTTTGTTTCTCTTATCATAGCCTTCATTTTTTCATCTAATTTGTGACCAAATTCAACCAACTCTGCGAGCATCCGAATTACCAGTGTTTTGAACTGTGCATCTGATAGGTTGGCTATCTGTTTGCTGCTTAGTTGAATTACTTCTGGAGCTTTGATCTGTTCTTTCATTTGGGCCTTTTTTTTGTTTTTGTTTTTGCTTTTTTGTCTCAGTGTGCCTGTTATGTAAAGGGGTGGAGCCTTAGGTGTTCACTAGGGCAGGGTAATGCTGGTGGTTGTGCTGTGAGGCTGTATGTGGGGGAGGGGCCGAGAGGGAGCAATGGCACCTGTTCCCCTCTCCACCGGACCTCAATCTTTCACTCCGCTACCCACAATCAAACTGGGCCCCTCTGGTGCTGATTCCTGAGTGTGTGGGCTTGTGCATGCTCTAGGCCTCCGTGGGTCTCTCCAACAAACTCTCCTGTGAGGCTGGGAGTTTCTCCTGCTCCCACGGGTGTTTTCAAACGGAGGTTTGAGGCTTTATCTTCCAGAGATGGAGCCCTGGGTTGCGAGGTCTGCTTCGCTCCCCTGCCATTCCTCTCGGTTTATCTATGTGTGAATGTGGGGCCGTGGGGTCTGCTAGCTGTTGCACTGCCTGCCCTGTTCGTTCCACAATTCGCCACGTCTCTGGGTCCGGCTGTGTTGCTGGGAGTCCTCTGTCCCGGCTTCCTGTCTCTGCCCCTCCTACCAGTCTGGATGAATGTTTCTTCTTTATCTCCTTGGTTGTCGGACTTCCATGCAGTTCAATTTTATGTCAGTTCTGGTTGCTTTTTGTTTTTAAATTGTTGTCCTTCTTTCGGTTGTGTGAGGAGGTGCAGTGTGTCTACCTACACCTCCATCTTGGTTTTCCCAATAAATGTGTCTTTTACACAAAGTGCTATGAGGGTGTCTGTAGGGATAACTTTGACTTGTTGAGTTTTGCAGGGGTTACAAAGTATTCTCCAATGGAAATAGCCTCTGATTAAATTCACCAATAACTCAGAAGCAGGCAATCTCTTTTTTTATATTCCAGAAAGAAAAAAGTATATATATGTATATTTGGCCTCAGAAAAACAAGAAAATTGATCACAAAGGATAATGTTTTGGAAAGTTTCAATCGAGTGAAAATTGGGGTTAGAATAGAAATTTCTTAGAAACCTAACTACATCTTACAGTAGAATAAGCTTGCAATAGCATAATGCATATCGGGGGACCCAACCTAATTTACTCTGTAATTGTACAAGACAGCAAATAAGATGGAAACAAACAACAGTAATGTCTTTTAAAATGAAGAGCTGGGAAGAGAATATTGAGAAAGGGTATTTGTCAGCAAAAACCCAAAAGTATAACTACATGTATCTCCTTCTTCCCTCTATTTCTTTCTAAGATATTCATTTAGAAAGAATTCACTATTTTCTCATGTAGTTTACTTGTCAGATGGGACAATTACAGTTATTTTGCAGAGTTATTTTTCTGTTACATAATCACATAGACTTGTGTCTAATGCAATAGAAAATTGCCTAGGTGGAATAACTTTCAGGTATTGGTTTGACTCTAGAGATTTCATGTTTGCTTTCTGGTCACAAAGTTTTATTTTTGTTCAATCCCTCCCCGAAATCCTAATGCCAGCACCACTCAGGAGAAGCATTATATGTAGCTGCTAAGGTAAGAGTAGGCATTGAAGTCAGAGGAAGCTGGTGGTGAATTCCAGCTCCAGCACTTACTCTCATTTATTTGTGGGTATATCTCCTGTCACTAACACAATTTCTTGATGAGACAATGCAGAATTTACTGCTTGCTCTGGTATGGGAGAACACTGCCTCCAGAGAGCTCTGGTAGTCTTGGGGGTGGGGGGGAAGGGCAAGGCTGGCTCTTATAGAGAGTTTGAAGTTGGTTTATAGGTGGGTTTTTCAAATCAGAACCTTTATTAGAACTGAGTAAGAATCATAATAAGACAGTCCTCAGTTTGTGACAAAAATTAAGGTTTTAAGACCAAGGATTCAAACCATTTTAGGGCACAAGCTGTCTGTTGATATTTTCCATTAAAGAGGTGATGGATCTTGTTGGTAAATTCCTGTAATGTACAATCTTATCATTTGACGGACAAGAGCCTTTTGGAAAAGGGAAGTAGTGCTAATTCTACAATGTTATAAGCTTTGTGAATCTATAATGACCCATGCCAAAAAAACCAAATACATGGGAGGAGCTCAAGAAGTAGCTGTTGATCAGAATGGGCTCCCCTTACTGATCCACACCCCAGCTCTCTTTATTCACAGACAGAGAGGGTAGAGTCAAAGCTTAAGAGATTCTGTGTTTCCAAGGACACGGTGGAGAAGTATCTGCTTGACATTTATACAATTTAGTCAAATCCAATCTACAATGGAGTAAGTCCAGATGTCTTTAATTGCGGAGACAATGCCTAAGCCTCTAACAATATGGCTTTGGGAAACATGCATTCAAGACTTGTTTTTCTCTTTTAATCTACTGAAATAGTTAGGAAATTGGGGCAGGGTGAGGAGAGGGAGAGAGGAGAGGGAGACATTATTAACAACATTACACAAGAAGGCTTAGGCTTTCCTGCTCAGAAACAGACCTCGCTGTGGATCCTGGGAACTTCAGCAGGAATCAAATTGACTGCCCATTAGACTTATTTGCAAAAGATTTGCTGTCATTGCCCGTTCTCACTGAAAGTCACATTCTTGACTGGGCTGTAGTGTGAGCAGGATGGTGTTGTTCTCATTAAAACCTCAAATGTCCTGGGAGAAGAAAAGAACCATTGTGCCCAGTACACCTTGTCGCTCTTGGTCTCTGTTCACTGCTGCCTATTTATTTCTCATGCTTTCATTTCCTTTTTCTGAGCCCCCTTGGTATTATTCCATAGCTTAATAGCCTGCCTTCTGATGTTTCCCCAAACAATGCATCTTTTGTGTCAATTGTCAAATACTTACATTCGACTTTGCTTTTTGGACAAATATAAAGAAAGCTGTTTGAATTTTTTTTAGATCTCTTCATTATTTTAAAATAGCAATTAAGACACCAACTAGAACTCTCTTGTGCTCTACTGGAAACAAAGCCATCATACTCAGCCTTCCCTCTCATTGAATTATCAAGGCTTGATGTCATTTTGGCTTCCATGCAGTACAACCCCTCAAGAGCAATTTCATCATTGCTTAGGCCTGATAACCAGTCCTAGTGCCAATTCTCTAAGGTACCTGAGATTGAATCTTACAAGGCCATAATTTCATTTTCCTTATCTGTATTATATCATTTCTTGCCACATAACTGCTCTTAACATTGTTTGTATTGTCTTTATTATATCTGTGAATAAAGTTAATAAAACTCACACCATTTAGATTTAGTCCTGGCTATTGTGGCTCAGTGGATTGAACCAAAGGATCCCTGGCTCAATTCCCAGTCAGGGCACATGCCTGGGTTGTGAGCCAGGTCCCCAGTAGGGGGCGCATGAGAGGCAACCACACAGTGATGTTTCTCTCCCTCTCCTTATTCTTCCCTTCCCCTCCATCTAAAAATAAATAAATAAAATCCTTAAAAAAATACTTGGAAGATTTAAAAATCATTTTGTAAGGTAATTTTAGCATACCTAGTGGAGTTGGCTTACTCTCCCAAATAATACTATAATCATGGCATTCCAAAGCATAATATTAACTCTTCATCTTTTTCTTATTAATTAGTTTAAGTCTTGTGATTAATTTTACTTGCTCTATGTATGCCTATTAAATCTAAGACTATCAACAACCATGTTCTTTATGTTCTGTTTTCCTCTAAATAGCCATTTTTATTACAGTGGAAAAATAATAATTTTCTTAATTGTACCATTCCTCTGATGGAAACTAGTAGCTCTGGAACTAGTCTGACCTTCCTGGCTGCATGTTGAAATAATAGTATCTTATTACAGGGAATAACAGAATCAGGGTTATCATTTTAACTCAATCTAAAAAGCAGAAAATGTTCTACAAATTACTGTCACAGATTTGAAGAAGATTGTGACCAGTTTCCAGGAAACCAAGACACATGACTGTCCCTAAAGGTTTACTCTTCAATTTTTCCTAATTACTCCTGAGCCCTTCAGAAGAGAACAGGGTCAGGACTCACTGTACAGGAGCAGCCTGCTGTTTGCCACTGTACTAGCACTAAAAGGAACAGACGAAGAGATCTATTGAGCTATGGCAAATTATTTAATGAACTGCTATAGCTACAAGTGTTTTATGAATTCAGTTTAGGCAATATGTTGTGATCTGAGTTTGTGAGGGAAGAGCTATACTCAGTCTTCAAACTAATTGTTTAGCAGTAGAATTAATATCGTATAGGGCAGTGAGTGCCTTCCAAATCTCAAGACACAGCACTTGATCTGTATTTGGGAGCTAATAAAATATTCTATCACTTTCTGCCAACACTCTCAATTTCCACCAGTTGTACATAGCACAAATTAACCTTTTTTTATTTCTGGAACAAATATTTGTCAAATATGTTGACGACTCCTTTCCTGACTAAAATGAATTTTTTTCTGTAATTTCCAGAGAATTAGTAATATTGCAACTGCATGGAAGTCTTCATATTGTATAAGAAGTTTCTCACAAGTTCTTGAAATGCAGAATCAAATGCTGACTCTACATGTTAATAAGACAAAACTGAATTTATTACTGTGAAGGGAGAATGCCACTTCCACAGAGTTTGATAGCATCCTGCGTAGGAAGGGCAAGGTTGAATTTTACTGAGACCTTTGAATTTGGTTTATCAGGGAAGCAAAACTTCTCTTTTACCCTCTTAGGTTTGTTATTGGATTCCTGCAAACTAAACTGACATAAAACAAATTAGCAAGAGAAAAGACAGATTTTCATTCACATAATTATGTAAGAGTTCACAGAAAATTGTTAACTCTAGAAAGAAAGCAGTTAAAATTTGGAGATTATATGCCATCTTAGTAGAAGGAAACCAGGGCATTTTTTGGAAAACAAGTAACTTGTAGGGAACACAAATAGGCCATTAGGAGAATAAATGAAAGATATGCTACTTTTGTGAAGGTCTGTTTAGGTGATTTCTTATACCAGTACTAATTTTGAATTGTGGTATCCAGTGACAGGAGACAATCACCCTGATGGCAAAACATTCAGTCAAATTATTTTTTTTTTGCGGGGGGTGGGGGGCGTTCTGCCATTAGATAAAGAGAGTTCAAAAATATAAACCTCTTTAGTATATTCCAGATCTCTTTAGATTTAGGATAGATCTTCCTACAAGAGACAGTGGAGGGGTATGCTTGGTTAGCACTGAGTAAAGTCAGCATACGACTGTTTAAGCTTGCAGTCACAGTCCCTGCTGAACCCCCAGAACAACCCAAGGAGGGGCCTCAGTGTGAGCTACAGAGAAGGTCAGCCCAAGCCAATCCTTCAGGCTTCCTGGAGCTGATGAGAAAAACAATGGTCTGCCTGGGCACTGAACAAAATTGACAAGGGATTTAAAGACCTCTCCCTGCTACCAGGACTCTGTCATTTTTAGTTATATCTCCTGGGCCTATCACACAAACAGCACCCTAGAAATATTTTAATAAATTTCTACTTCATATGCTTCTAAAGCACAAGAGCTTGTCCCTTCCAGTTTATGAGTTTCTAGCCATGTCAACATTCTATCAACAGAGCTCTAATGAGATACAGTCCTTTGGAAAGTGTGAAGAGCAAGCTGGACATGGCTGACTCTCAGGACCCAGGCCTGGCTCTGCAGGAAGGAACTTTGATTCTAACAATGGAAAATAACATCCTTCTCCCTTCTTTTCCTTCTCCCAGCTCCTAGCAATCTGTGCTATTCTCTGTTCATTCAAAATCTTTCAACATGGACCAGATTTAGGCCTGCCCTTCTCAGCTTGCTTTTAACTCGTTCCCAACTTCCATTATTCAGGAATTTGCTCTGGGATAATAGTTATTAAAAGATTCATAGGCTACTCCTCGAGGAGAGCACATTCATGTTTTATTGGGGGAAAATCCTATATTTTCTTCTGTGCTTCTCCTTGATTCTTGTACTATTTCATGTCACAACACTTCTGACAGCTGAAGTGTGAGGTCAATACATGGCCCTTCCCCCTCCCATGACTGGAGGCTAGTCAGAGGACTGGTGGCCAGAAAGAATGTGCATTGTTTTAGAAATAGATTGTAACTCCTTATCCCCTTTTGGGAGTGGCTTCCGTCCTGCGACTGCTTCTTTACACTGAGGTAATGTAGTTTAGACTCACATGTAAGACACATGCCTTCTTAGTCTGGGACCCCCTAAAACAAGTCTCGGACACAGGGGGATACAGTCCTGTTCTACTGCCTTGCTGCTGTCGGTGCTCCCCATAATGTAAGTAATAAAGACAATGTCTATTCCACTCAGTCCTCCTTGTGTATTTTTCAGCTTATCCAAACAACCAGTCAAGATCCCTGGGCTTGACTCCTGTGTTACAGGAGTTTTTCCTGACATCCAACAATTCTGCAACACCACCGGGGTATTCTACAATTTAACTCAATTCTCATACTATCTACCTGCAAGTAGCATCAGATCCCCCCTGGTTAAGTTCTCAGATGCCAATCACAAGTAGTAAGTCCCCAGGTAATCCACAACTTCTGTCCAACTAGGCTACAAATTGGCGATGCCCACAAACTCCTTCTCAGGTTCAATTAATTTTCTAGAGTGACTCACAGAACTCAGGGAAACACTTACTTATAATTACCAGTTTATTAAAGACATGATAAAGGATACGGATGAACAGCCAGGTGAAGATATACATAGGCTAAGGTTCAGAAGGGCCCTAAGCACAGCGGCTTCTGTTACCCATGGAGTTGGGGCATGTCACTCTCCTGGTGTGGATGTGTTCACTCACCGGGGAGCTCCCAGAACCCTATACTATTGAGATTTGAAGTTTGGATTTCTCATGTAATCATGATTGCTCATTGCATTAGTTCCATTTCCAGCCTCTCTCCCCCTATGAAGAATGGGAGATAGGGTTGAAAATTCAAGCTTGTAATCATGCCTAATCTTTCTGTTGCACAGCTCCCTCCAGGAGCCCACCCGGAGTCACCTCCTTAATACAAAAGACTTTTCTATCATCCAGGAAATTCCAAGGGATTTAGGAGGTCAGCTAAGGAACCAGGGTCAAAGATCAAATATTAGAAGAAAAGGTGTTCTTAGTACTCTTACCACTAAGAAAATTCCAAGGTGTAGGGGAGCTCTGTGCCAGATGTCTGTGCAGACACAAGTATATATATATTTTTTTCCTATTTCTCACACATATATAGACAAATACCCTCAATATCTTCATCACAAAGGACAGAAGCCCAGATATTCTCAGAGGTCTGAGCTGGAGCTCATGTTAGAACAAGCAGGACTGTTGCAGATGGGTACATACATTCTGTGCTGCACAACATAAGTCAAGTGGTGTCCCCTGGAGTTGTGCAGAGACTTCATCCCAAACAACATTTGTGGTTTTCACTCAATTGACACAGTGCAGAGGCCTCCATGTACCCTTGGGTTTGCTATACAAAGAACATATGCTTTGCTTTCTTAGTAGCAATGATAAGTGCAAACTCACTACCTTCCTTCAGCTGTGTGATCTAAGACAAGTTATTTAACCTCTCTGAGCCTGTTTTACCCCATCACACACTGGGGTTAATCAGTAGTCATTATCTCACAGGAAAAATGCTATGAAAAAATAATTCTATAATCTAAACAGCCAGACCCAGAAAGCTCTCACTAGATAGTGGTTATTATTATAACCCTGAACATTTTAACCATCTTTTGACTTCATACCCATTACCCAAACTGTTCCCATTCTTAAGAAAATCAGAGTTCCAGAATCTGTGCGTGTTGAAGGATTTTAGTTTGAAATACAGTGGCATTTTCCTATACCCATTGTGAAGAGAAAATGGCCAGGGGTACATAAGTGAGAATCTCTGGACCCCCAGGCAGCCCTCCCCATCCTTGCAGACAAGAGAGAAAATTCCCTGGAGAGAGATCCCTAGAGTAGAAAAATCACTGGGCAGAAAACCCGTAAGGGTGCAGAACACAGGTCTGGATCACTTCCCAACTCCACACACATTACAGGAAAAGATATTGCACCCACTCAGCCTCTGTGTAGCCCACTCATTTTCAAAGACAGTCAAAAATCGGGGGGGGGGGTTGGCACCATTTAGACAAAATACTCATTTTTAAATTGAGTATTTTACATTATTATTTGGATGTTTGACAACATCTATTTATTTATTTATGTATGCCCTAACTACTCCCTCACAGGGTTCAAGATGACAACACCATAAAGACAGTCTTAGGTTATAATTTGCTCTAAAATACTCTATAACAATCCTTACCAAAAAAGTGTTTGAAGAGGAGGAGTTGCAAGCTTATGAAGATATGACACCATTAATTTAAGCAGTAAACTAAAATAATAAACAATATATTAAGCATAAAATCAAATATGCAATTGTATCTTAAAGTTTATACATGAAAATAATTATCTTAACCAGATAAGAACACACTTTATTATAATAAAATTAATCTATAAACACATTTGCATTATCCTATATGGTTAACATCAACACAATTTCAAAAACAAGCTTCCTAAAACTGGGGTTATTACCACAGTACTCAGGTCATATTTGACCAGAACAAAAATTCACTTGGTCTTTAAGTGAGAAAAGAAAATGCACATTTTATGACCCACCAGAACTCACGTTCTATTTTTTCACATCACTTATGTACCATAACCATAAAAGAAAACCACCAGATAATAAGTGGTAAGCACAACAGCGACAGCCACCATCTCCTGTGCTGCCATGTGCCAGGTGCTTCAAATACATAAAATATTTTGTCCCTAAAGGAGGGTGTGCCCCTAATTTTGGTTGGGTATTTAGAATCATTATATTATATTATTAATAACATATTTAAAATAAGGGAGGGGGTTAGTTTACAAATTGTATAAACATTAAATTCCAGTCTGCAGCCTGAGCAGCACTTTGCAAAGAATGCATTTTCTCAGGCTAGTATATCCCAACATCCCTCACAGTGTGTATTTGCACTGTAACAGCTGCCTAACCCTAGTCACACGCTCTGCAGTCTTGTGTATCCATAGTTGTCTTTACTGAACATTTCTCACTACATGCCAGGCACAGATGACCTCATTTGGTCTTCACCACAAACCTGTGAGGAAGGCATTTGGTGAGTGTGCTTGCCTTAGGGGAAGAAACTTGGGTTTGGGGAGCTCAGACCACAGGCAGAAGAGTCAGGGTCATATCTGCTTGGCTCCAAAGACCATGTTCATAATCAATACATACTCCCACCCTGTCTTAACATTCTTATCTAATCTGTAATTCTTACTATTTCTTCCGCTTCTTATCCTCAATGCCAAGTTTATGTAATGGAGTGAAGCTCATTGTCAGATTTTATTATTTTCATTATTTGTCTTGTGAATACAACAAAAACACTAAAATCACAGGCCTGCTGTTCAATTCTCTGGTCTACATACTTTACAGGTATGACCACACCTGATGGAGGCTAGTCCAGTCAGGACCCACACAGCTCAGGAAACTAAGGTGACAACTGCGATGTTGGCTTTGGTGACCAGAGTGTAAGCCTTCTTTTCCCTCATAGCATAAGCCTATTTTGCTTCCCAGAGAAACTATAAGTTCAGAACAAGGACAGTACCTGACACTGTAATTCTCCCCACAGATGCTAGAACATGCAGCCCACCGTGTGCTTTGATACAGTAAGTGTATATTACTATGTTTTGTGTTCACTATATAAGCTGAACTGACTCTCAACAGCTTCAGGACTGTGAGAATCTGGCCCACAGCTTTCCTCGCCACCCCAAGCCAGCTAGTGCCTCATGAAATGAGAGGATGACAACAGACATAAGCCTCACAGTTACTTGAATTTAACCTCTGCTATATTTCAGAAAACTATTTCATCACCATACATAGCCTTTTTAATAATCACATAGAACTTCTTCAGTGCTAAACCACCTCCTAAATCTTCCTACTGCCCCTCAGATTCTTCCATCTGAATATAGTCAATCATTCAGCAAAACTTTAAGGATCTGCTGATGCTGGCAGAGTGATAAGGAAACAACTCTTGAACCTCCAGCTCCTCCACCCTGTGAGCATGTTACTTCAACCTCTCTCCTTTCGAAAAATTTTCTCCTTGTATTATATCCTTAGCTTGCTTTCATTTTGTCATTCATTTATTTCCAATGCCTTTCTACCATTTCCTCTATACATCAGGCCCTGTATATCAAACCATATTTCATTGCACTACTTCTTTTAGGTCTTCAAAATATGTCTCCTTTTCAAACATTACACACGGTGATATTGACTATTACCTTTAAGTGTTTATGCTGCACTATTTACATTTTAATTAAGGTTATTACATCTAAGGGCATAGGGGACTGCTTCTAAATTCAACCTACTTTTCAGGAAATTGTGTCAATTGTCTTCTCTTTGTTCCATTGGTAAGGGAGGGATTCCCATCTCAGGGGGATGGAGATAACCAAACACATGACACCTGACACTGGACAGATGAGAACAACAGCAGTTTAGGGGTCACACATACTCACAGCCCAGGGTTGCAGAACACTGTCTGCCACACAGAACACACAGGAGTTGCACTTGGGAACAGAATGAGCACCCCGGGGGCTTTAGGAGGCAGGCTTTGTAGCATCAACAGGGTGAGGTGGCCCATGGTTCCTCCATGAGGATGTGGTTGGCTTGGTTGAATATTTCCTCCACTGTCAGGGAACTGAAACTCACTACTCAGGAACAGGTAAGAACTGGCATGACTCCATGGTAGGTTTGGCTAGGGGACCTTACCTACAGGAGCAGAGTAGGGAGTGGAACTTGCAGTTAGATTATTTGAGACCCTCCTGGTTTTCCCAGATGGTGAAGTATACATAATATTGGGCCTTAATTTCAGCCCTTATGCCACAGGAATGGACATGTTACCTAAAGAGAAGAGGAGTTTCTCTTTTCCTGTATACCTCAAAGAACATAATTATATATTAAGTATGAAGAGAAAATAAGATCATTGTTCATAATGAATATGGGGCAGAGAACACCTGTCTTGCCTGAACCATTGAACCTAAGTGTGCAAAAATAAGGGCTCAATCTCTCCAAGTCTCTTCAAACCTGATGCTAGCAGGACCTGTTCTTCCTGGCACATGCAATTTGACAATATGATGTGTATGCTGTCCATCTACCCCTGAAAGTGACAGGACAACTTGCAACTGTGGGCCAATCACCCTCACATCTTCTTTATCTCCAAAAGTACTCCAAGAGCCTGATATGAGTGGGTCTTCTGTGGGTGAAGCTAAAATGTCTAATTATAAACAGATATTCATAATTGTACTCAGTTTATATAAAAGATATCCCATAATCATTCAGGGAGGCATTTTTACAACAATAACCAAGCAGAAAAGGAAAGTTGGCAATATTTTATTTTAAATGGTCCACATTTTTTTCCTCAAATTATTCTAGAATTTATTTTACAGGTAAGTTTACTGCCTGGAATACACAAGGTCTTTAACAATGAGAGTGAGCAGCCTCACAGCTTTTACTCCTTTCTCCTCTCAGCCTTGATGTGCTGGTTTTGCCTCTATGGGCAGAGTGTAAATGTGAGCCAGGGTTACTGTATGAATGAAGAGGAAGCAGTTGATTCCACTCAAATGAGCTGATTTGTCTTATTATGTGGGGTAATATGCACTTATTTTCCAATCAGGAAACATAGACTTTTTAAAAGCATCTGTCTTTTTCCATTGATATTCCTTTGAGAATCTTGAAAATACAAAGCAAAGTTTCTGCTGAACTGTGGGAACATGTAGATTATCCTGTACAAACATGTGCCATTTCCTTCCTACCATTTTGTCTCCCTTTTAAGGGAGCAATTTTTTTCATTGTTGTTTTTAAACATGGTCTCAAGGGCTACCCTGAAGTAACATTTATGGTGGCCTCAAAGCCAAAAGCTTAGAGTAACCACTATTCTTACAGGCCATATCCTGCCATTGATTTTTACATAGAACTCCCCATTGATTTCAATAGGGAGTTTTTCCTAAGATCGATGGCAGGATATAGCTAGTAGCATTAAGCATAGATAAAAGACCCTTGAGTTAACTGTCAACAGAGCTAAAATTTAGACATAAACTCATTTTTTAAAAATTGGCTTTCAAAGTTCATCAGAGAACAAAGCATTTCAAAATGCCCTTTCTCCCATTAAGGTCAATGTAAATAAGATTTCTTATTCCCAAATCATTATTTCCTTAGATTTGACCTTTTTTTTTTTGCATCTCATGTTTATCAAAATCACATTTTCATCAGTACTTCTAGCAGAACTAAGATTTTTTTTTAAAGAAATGTGTTTTTTGCCCTCAAACAATGTAAGAGTTAGCAGGGAGAAAAGATAAGTGCATATATAACTCTAGTACAAAGTGGAAAAAAGTGAGAGAGGACAGAGGGAGGAGAGTGTTCTAAACTGGGGTATTAAAAAAAGACGTATAGTATGTATACAAGTTCTCAAGTAATAAAAGTCAAAAAATTGAAAATTTAGCAACCCCAGTTTTTTTTTATGGTATCTGGTATCACACATATTTGACTCTATTGGCATTAACTATATTTAAGCCAAAAGCAGAAAATTACCTGTAGACAGAATGGGCTATCAGTAGGGTAACCCTAGCTCCCAGTATTCCTGGGAAATCCTAGTTGTCCTGATGTCCCATAATAATTATTAAGAGCCCCCCTTACACTCTTAAAAGTGACCCTATTTAGCTGATGAACTCCACAACCATACTGTTAGCAATGCTGATATCAAAATCTTAGTCATTTATGCAAGTCAATGAAGGGAATGGAAAAGAGGGTGTGGAGGATGCTTATGTACATGTCTGGGGTTCAGAGTCTTAGGGGCCTGGGCTGTCAGTCCAAGGTTAAGATGGGTAGACAGTGCCTAGCATCATGACCCCCAAAAACACCTGAGGCAATAGCTAGAGATGGGCTCTGCTATACCCTATGATCTTAGGTTCTGTCCATTCTTTTTTCTCCTTTTCTATTTTTTTCATTTTGTCTCTTGCTCTCTTTTTTCCCATCCTCTGTTTTTTCCAATCTTGGGTCATCTGTTGCTGGTTAGCTATGTCTTAAGTCATCTGCTCTGCTGGCCTGCCCACGAACCTCCAGATCTCCTCCTGGTTGTTTGAAAGCCTTTTAGACCTGCCAGTTAGTTAAAAAATGCTTGCTGTACAACTATTTTATGCTAGACAGTGTGCTAGGTACTAAGGATATGATAATGAAAATGTCAATAAGAGCTGTGATCATTTTTAGGTTTGGATTTTTACAAGGCTTCACCATGCAGGAGAGGTACCACTTAAACATGATTTCAAATCTGCTGACAAACTTCCAGTTTCCAGTCCAGCATGTGAGAAGCTTAGACATCATCACTTTATCCTAACCACAAATAAATAGCTGAAAAAACTGTAAAACCAACAACTGTCCTTAGACCCACAAGAGAAGAGAGGGCATGAACTTAACTGGAGTAGAAACCCACAAGCAGCAATTTCCTTGGGAACCAGTGGCGGGTAGGAAAACCTCAGTTGTAGGGAACTGGACTTGAATGGAATTGCTGCTGGAGACTCAGTGGGCAACAAGTTTGAGAGCTAAAAACTTCAGGGAGGCCCAGATATGGCAGTTGCTTATACCTAGTACCTCTTGTCAGGCTATCAAGAAAGAAATTACAAATTTGCTGACAAATTGTGAATTATAACCACATGAAATTGTCTTGAAAATTCATCAGTCTGAACAACTTCAATTATAGCCAGAAAATCTGAAACTTTTTTCTAATTAGTGGGGGAATCTTATTGGGTTGATTCATGTATATTTGAAATTCACATTAATCTCATTCAAGCATGTTTAATGAATAATCATTAAAATTTGATATAAGTAAACTTCACAAATCTATTTCATTTGGAACAAAGGAATTGTGTGGGTAAAATGAAACACAATAGAGAAGCTTTGCTCTTTTGGCATAATAACGTCTGACTGACAGCTTTAAAAGATTCTATCAGCCTAATATTTACATAAACATATATATATATGTATATTTAGTTTTAGGTTGCTTCTTTGTTTTTTCCCTGTGTCCATATACAGAAGTAATGAATATCAGGTTTTACCCAAGATAGGCTGCTATGTTGACATTCTGGGAGTGAAAACTTAAATTTGAAGAAATGGCTGTGAACACAGGTAAACTTATAGTTAAAATAGTTTAGATATTTGGTTTCCAGAAACTTCATTTGGCAAGGGGAGGAAAGTTTCTGGAACCCCTGAAGTTATTTTACAGGAATCTGATCTCACCATCTCTGTCTACCAGCTCCCTCACACTGCACCCACGATTAAGAATGGGCCTGGATCTGGACTTTCACCGCAAGTGTGGTATTTGCATTTAGTCTTATTTGTAAACATCGTGACTCACAAAAACTCGTGTGAATAACAAAAAGATGAAGTTTTAATTAATGTGAAGCTGTAATTAATGTGCAAACTCTCAATTTCTTCCTGGCTGAGTGGGAGGCAGTGGTTCAGGAACAGTTTGCTATCTCAATAAACAATAAACGTGCAAAAAATTGTCAGCTCTGAGAATATGTATAAAAAAGGATCAGTCTCTTTTTAAGGATTACCCCCTGGGTAAAGAGTGCAGAAAATACATCATTTCCCCCAATTCCTTCTGCGCCAGATAAAATCATTACACAAGATTAGACACCCAGAGGGTGGAAATTGCTTCCCTACCAGAAAGCCTTTCCAGTTCTCTCCAAGCCACCATGCTTCCTGCTGGTGTCCTGAGCAGATAGCTGCCTTCCCACCTCCTGAGTAAGGCAATTCAATTCCAATCTTCTCTCTGGCTCAGAAAAGCTCTTCAGTCATATCCAGAAACTGCCCCAGCTTGTTTTCAGCCTAGCATACAGGAGGTCTTAGAACATAAATTAAAAAATTATATTGTAGTTAAGCACCTGGGAGCACAAGAGGTTTACTGGTGAGCTGAGGTGGAGAGGATATAGTTTTTTTTAATCTTTCCTTAGGGTTATCTATATTCCATCTTAGCTCTTCACTTTTGCATGCACACACATACACAAACACACACACAAAATTCTCTGCTGTCCTAGTCAGGTGTGGACCTGTGGTTTGCTCTGGCAGGTAAAGAGAACAGGAGGGACATGCATCTCTTCCAGAGGGAAGCTCAGAAAGTCAGTGTGCACCCTGCTAGCTATTCTCTTCCTTCCCTCTGCCTCGTTATTACCAGCAATTTTTAAACTCATGGTTGTCCTATAAGATTGGGTCCTATAGATATAGAACAAAGCAGAGAAGAAAGCACACATGCTCATGGACAGGAAATACACCTCATATTTATAACTACTGAGATTTAGGGGTTACTATCGCCATAATTTAACCTAGCCTGTATGGCTGATATATTGTACTAACCTCAAAAATTGTGTGGACTTCTAAGAAATTCTCATGTTATATAACCTATCTTGGAACAGAGTTCCAGAGACCAACACTTTTTCCACGTCATTCCTTTGAACAGCATTGATGGAAGTATCTGTCCTGCTAAAACCAGCATAGACACCTGCAGGTTTCCAAACCAGAAAAATGCTTTGTTTTATAAAAGCTGCCCAAAGTACATGACACCACACCTTGGCTGTGCATCTCTGCAGAGAAAAAAAAACACTTTAAAAGTCTATGCCTTTTAGCTTTGAAACCAGGTCTTGCTCTTTATCTTCTTTTTACCTTAACTTATTCTCATAAATTCAAACAAGCACCAGTTCATCAGGCATTCATAAAGACACAGGGCAGCCTATCTATTTTAGGAAGTACACATTTAGTCATCCATTTCTCCACCTAACTATTCATCTGCCCCCACTTCCAGGAATTATTTCTGTTGAGAACAGCAGTTATTCACTCTCCATCCCCCAATCTTCCTTGGCTGAGCCACTTTTCAATTCCTAATGGGGACATTTGAAATACAAACCAACCCAGGGAAATAGACCAGCTCTGGGCACGAGTGTTGCTGCATTGGTTTCTTCCACATGCATTTCATGGTTCCTTCCACGTGAGTGATTGGGGCTGCCCATCAACAGCATCGCCCACTGCCTTAGTGTAGGAAAAGTGATGCCTCCCTTCTGGGTAGGTACCTTTCCTTCATGCTTCCTAAATTCTCACTACATCACTATATCCTTCTTTTGTTCACACTGCATGCATGGAACTGTCTGCACCCTTACCAGACTGTTCATTCCTTAATGGAAGGACCACATCTGATTTCACTGTTATGTTCTTGGCAGCAAGCATCATACTTGGCACAGAGCAGATATTCAATACATATTTCACGTTTAGGGCTGTTTAATGATGCTACTTTTAAGCATCTCAGAATCTCCTCCTAACCAGTACAGTAGGCAGGGGAGGTCCAGAGTCCCCTCATTCAGCTCACCTCATAGGGAGGAACTCATCAGAAATGGGGAGAAAGCCTTTCCTCTGGCTATATGTCTAATGATTCAGAAGAATGGCCTATCTGCTCATCATCTTACAGGTCTATAATTATATTGAGGAATATCATCCCTTTATCTTAAAGCTTAATTAACCTCTATTTTAAAATTATGCAAACATTTGATTCTTCATTTGACAGATTAGAATGTTAAATACACACACACTCACACACATACTAATCAAAAGCTTCCTATCAGACCTTTTAAAATCCAAGCTTACATGACCTGAGTTCTTTGGACTCATCCGCCATTCCCCTTTCTCCTATTTGCTGCTTCCATTCCAGCTCCTTCCATTCTAGCTGTCCCGCCTACCCTCCACTCTTGCCTTGCACCAAGCACATTCCAGTACAGGGCCTTTGCAACATGATGTTCCCTCTGCCTCACACTCTCTCACTACAAGTTTGCATGGTTCTCTCCCTCCCCATGTTTTTCTGCTTCCTCAGAGTGACCTTTCCAAATCATCCAATCTTCTCTCACTTCTTTACTCTTGATCCCCTTTTTGGTTTGTTTTCACTTACTGTACTTGTGGTTTGTGAAAAAAACTCACAAATGTGGTTTTTTTCCTCATGCCAGTCAATTCTGCAACTGTCAGAACACCAACTGAGTGTCCTAAAATCCAGTTCAATTCTGTCACTACGGTCAGACTCCACAGACTCAGGGCTCAGGCCCACAGCACATCCCTCACTTCAGATGCCAGTCACATGCCTTGGCTCTCCAGGTCACCCAGTTAGCTTATCTATAAAATCAGAGGACACCCCACAACACCCTCCTTTGGTGTTTGACAATTTCCTAGAATGGCTTACAGAACTCAGGAGAAAACTTTACTTACTATTACTAGTTTATTATAAAGGATACAACTCAGGAACAGCCAAATGAAAGAGACACACAGGGCAAGTTGTTGGGAGAGAGGTGTGGCACTTCCATGCCCTCTCCAGTTGCATCACTGCCCCCAACTCAAGATGTTCACCAACTTGTAGGGGTTTTCACGGAGGTTTTGTTATGTAGGCATGATTGATTAATCTCTTGGCTATTGGTGATTAACTCAATCACCTCCCCAATAGGGGAATAGGGCTGAAAGTTTGCAATACTTTAATCCAGTCCTGAAACTTTCTAGGATTACCCAACCACTAGTCATGTCATTAGCATACTGTTGAGAGTGAATGTTTTATGATATAGTCTTTCCTATAAGTCGGCCTCCAGACTTTGTCATGGCCCTGAGGAGCTGGGATGCCAATATGGCCATGAGCCCTACAGGCAACACCGTCACCAAAGAATAAGACTGAGTCAACCAGGTGACTACGCTATTCAGTCAGTTTTTATTAATGCAGGTTCAATCTAAATCTAATAACCCAATAACAATAATAATCACTCAGAAACAATCAGCAATAACATCACACAAGAGAATTGGGGAATAATGAACCCGACTCCCAAGGGTCCAGATCAGGTCCTTGTCCAGGAGGCAGCCAGTCAGCATCTTGCAAGGCAGAGTCTACTATGGCTTCAGAGTCAGCTAGAGCAGGGTCAGTAATAGCAATGGAACATCTCTTGGCCATCTCAGCTCCTCCCAGCTGTCTCAGCTGTCTGTTTGAAGGCCTTTGCTTTCGTACTCTCATATAATACAATGTTGTGTCAGCCTCTGATTAACACATGTTGTTTCGTGCCACCTCCATAAGCACATGTTTATTTTGTTCCTCTATTGCGCATGTTCTGAGCGGGTGGTGTTGCCCTTCAGATAAGCGTATTGTCTACCACATTGTACTGTGCATGTTTGAGGGTGGCATATCCCTCTGAGTCATTGCTCTACTGCACATGCTGTAAACATGGCTTCTTAATTGACAGGACTGACATCATCTTAGCTCAGTCCTGCTCTCCACATATACAAAAGAAACTGTTATCATTCCGGAAATGGCAAAGTTTTCAGGACCCACGCCAAGAATCGGGAACCTATTTTCTTGCTGATGCTGAACACTGTCTGCAGTAACATCACTATTTATTTTTTTTACCTGGCCCTGTTTTGTGTGTCTTTCCCTACTAGAATGGAAGTTCTTGAAGGACCAGGACTCAGACAAGCGCATCAGATACATGCTTCGTGACAGAGGCAGGGAATGAGTTACTCCTGCTCAGAGCTACAAGACATGAATATTTTAACTCTTCCTTCCAGTCTCTGCTACTAACTCAAGGACATAGGGAAGCAGGAGTTCAAAGCTACTTCCTCTTTAGTGCAAGGAAAATGAAAGCCCTTTCTGAGTACTGTATTAGTTTCCTGTGGCTACTTTAACAAAGTACCACAACTTGGTGTCTTAAAACAACAGAAGCTTATTTTCTCACAGTTCTGGAGGAAGGCTCTAGGAATGGATCCTCCCTTTCCTCTTTCGAGCTTCTGGCTGTGCCAGAATCCTTGGTGGTCCTTCCCTTGTACCTGCATTACTCCACTATCTGCTTTCATCATCATATTGCCTTTTCCCTTGTGTATCTCTCCTCTTTTTCTTATAAGGGCACCACTTAAAATCTAATATGACCAGCATGACCTCATCCTAACTTGATTGCATTTGTAAATGTACCTGTTTCCAAATAAGATCATATTCACAGGTACTGCAGTGGGGACTTCAACATCTCTTTTTGGGGAAGCCAATTCAAACTGAGAGTGTTGAGAGCCACATGGAGCACAGGTCATTCTGCGTTTGTCTTGAATTTGATCCACATAGTGTCTCCCAGAACATGAGACACTCATCAATCTGAGACACAGGGAGTTTGGGAGGGAACTGTGGTAGACAGAGCCTTTGAAACTTTATTATGTGTCAGTGAATTAGATAAACAGAATACAAAGTAAGAGGACATACAGATGGCCAATAGACACATGAAAAGATGCTCAATGTCACTATTCATCAGAGAAATGCAAATTAAAACCACAATGAAATATCAATTACACCTGTCAGAATGGCTATGAGCATAAATCAACAAGTTCTGGTGAGGATGTGCAGAAAAAGGAACACTTTTGCATTGTTGGTGGGGATTCAGATTGGTTCAGCCACTGGAAAGGAGTATGGAGATACCTCAAAATATTATAAATGGAACTGCTTTTTGACCCAGTGATTCCACTTCTGGGACTATATCCAAAGAAACCCAAAACACTCATTTGAAAGAACATGTCAATTGCAGCTTTACAATCACCAAGATATGAAAGCAGCCCAAGTGTCCATCAGTAGATGAGTGCATAAAACAATGGGACATTTACACAATGGAATACTACTCAGCTGTAAAAAAGAAAATTCTGCATTTTGCAACAGTGTGGTTGGACCTGGAGAACATTATACTAAGTGGAATAAGAAGACAGAGAAAGACAAATACCATATGATTTTACTCATATGTGGAATCTAATGAACGAACTGAACTAACAAGGAAAAAATGGGGACAGATTCATACACAGAGAGCAGGAAGACACCTGGTAGGGGTGATGTGGGCAGGGAGGGTTTGAGCAGAAAGGCAAAATACTCATGGGCATGGACAACAGTGCGGTGCTTGCTGGGGGGAGGGGCATGTAAGAGGACTAAATGGTAGTGAAAAAAATAATAATGATTAAATCAAAAAAGAGATGGGTCCAAATTTTTAATTAAAAAGCAAGCAAGTTTAATCTTAGAAGTACAATATATATCTACCAAATACACACATTTCTAGAGCAGAAATGTGAGGAATGACTCCAGAAGCCCAGACAGCAAGTGACTATTCTCTATACACACACACACACACACACACACACACACAATGAAACTGCATCCCAATAATGCCAAAACCACCAAATGATAGTGTAAAAATTCGGTGAGCAGACTCTTATTCTGTGTGATGCCAAATGTGCAACAATCGTGTTGTTAGTGTTGTTGTACAAGAAGTAACAGTTTGACGTGGTGTCCTTGCACAATGTGTGAGAAATTAGGGTTGTAGCCATGCACTCTGGGCAGTCCCACAGTATGACAAAGATCATCCCCTCCAGGGCAGACAGCCTCTGAAGTTCTACCTTGACCCGCTGTGGATTGATTACTTGATTGCCAGAAGAATTGTGGATCTGCTGCAAAGTGAAACTGTGATTGCTGAACATGACTGTGTTCCACTCCTAAGCAAACTGACGACTTGATTTGGGGCTCATGAGAAGTTACTGAGGGAGGGCATGTCATTTCTCTAAGATTCATAGAACTGGATGACCTTACGAAGAGAATGCATTTTATTTGGCTCAACAGTGCACTCTCCATGAACAAAATGCACTTTCACATGAAGTAACAGGTCCTAATTTTTTTAAATATCCAAGCAACAACTGACTAGGACACTATAAAATGAATTCTTGAAAAATTGTAGGAGACAATCTCTCATTCCCCTTCCAACTCTAAGAATTGCATAACTTTTAAGATTTATATCAGTCCCAGAAGATTTCAGATATACAGATATTTCTAGTTCACTGAAAGAGAGATCAGAGAAGAAAAACATTATAAATGATAGAGGGAATTTAATCATGGATACAGCACAAGAAATGAGGAGCTGTTACTCAGAAACATGTTTCTGAGGAAAAAGTTTTTGTCTTTACTTTCAGAGGCTGATTGATGTGAAAAAGACCAGGGGCATGGAGTGATTTCAGAGGCTGGCCATTGTATGGTGTACAGGAGACATGAAGTCATCCTCCCTCTGAAAGAGCCATAGTAGCCACATTTTCTTTAACAGTTTATAGCATGGGTTCTAAAATTGAAGAAGGTAACGGAGTGGGGTAGAGAGGGCATGTTGGACTCATTTCAGGAGTCTTTTCAAACTACAGGACCCTGTCCTTTGAAAGAGGGTGAGGGATGCATTTGAAAATATTCTTCAGGACATTCACCTGTTTCAGAATCACTTTACATGAATTAGAATAAGAATTTACATTCTCTTCTGTCTACATTTGTTAATGGCTTATCCTCCAAAATTGGCATTACTTTTCTCTGTGACCTGATTTTTCTTCTGTATGGTAGTATGTCTGGAAATCAGTGCATCAGTAAATAATTCACCATATTTTTCAGACTATAAGACGCACCGGACCATAAGACGCACCTAGGTTTTAGAGGAGTAAAATAGGGGAGAAAAAAAACAAACCACCGCTGCCACCCGCCCACCCTCGCACCCCACACACACACTGAGCCAGGTAAACTACATTCAGACTATAAGACGAATCCCCATTTTGCTCCCAAATTTGGGGGGGGGGGATACGTCTTTTCTTTTTTCAGTTGACTTTTTTTTTATTGTTGTTCAATTACAGTTGTCTGCATTTTTCCCCACCCCTTTACTCCACCCCAGCCAAACCCACCTCCTTCCCCTGCCTCCACCTTGCCCCTTGATTTTGTCCATGTGTCCTTTATAGTAGTTCCTGTAAACCCCTCTTCCCAGTAGCTCCTCCCCACTCCCCTCTGGCTATTGTTACAATGTTCTTAACTTCAGTGTCTCTGGTTATCTTTTGTTTGCTTTATTTATTTTGTTGATTATGTTCCAGTTACAGGTGACATCATATGGTATTTGTCCCTCACCACCTGGCTTATTTCACTTAGCATAATGCTCTCCAGTTCCATCCATGCTGTTGTAAAAGGTATAAGCTCCTTCTTTCTCTCTGCTGCATAGAATTCCATTGTGTAAATGTGTCATAGTTTTGGATCCACTCATTTGATGATGGGCACTTGCAATGTTCATAGCAGCACAACTTATAATAGGCAAGTACTACTGGGTACTTGCCTATTCAGTAATCAAGGCAAGAATGCCTTTGATTACTGAATATTGACTTTGTATCCAGCTGTTTTGCCATAAGTTGTGCTGCTATGAACAATGGGGTGCACAGGTTCTTTTGGATTGGTGTTTCAGGGTTCTTAGGGTATAATCCCAGCAGCAGAATTGCTGGGTCAAAGGGCAGTTCCATTTTTAGTTTTCTGAGGAAATTCCATACTGTTTTCCACAGTGGCCTCACCAGTCTGCATTCCCACCAACAGTGACCAGGGTTCCCTTTTCTCCACATCCTCTCCAACATTTGTTTGTGGATTTGTTTATGTTGGCCACTCTGACGGGTGTGAGGTGGTACCTCATTTTGCTTTTAATTTGCATTTCCGGGATGGCTAGTGATGCTGAGCATCTTTTCATATGTCTCTGGGCCCTCTGTATGTCTTCCTTGGAGAAGTGTCTGTTCAAGTCCTTTGCCCATTTTTTAATTGGGTTGTTTGTCTTCCTGGAGTGCAGTTGTGTGAGTTCTTTATATATTTTGGAGATCAGGCCCTTGTCTGAGGTATCATTGGCAAATATGTTTTCCCATACTGTTGGTTCTCTTCTTATTTTAATGCTGTTTTCTTTAGCCATGCAGAAGCTTTTTATTTTGATGAGGTCCATTTGTTTATTTTTTCCTTTATGTCCCTTGCTTTAGGGGACATGTCTGTGAGGATGTTGCTGCGTGGAATGTCTGAGATTTTCCTGCCAATCTTTCCTTCTATGACTTTTATGGTGTTAGAACTTATATTTAAGTCTTTTATCCACCTTGAATTTATTTTTGTGTGTGGTGTAAGTTGGTGATCGAGTTTCATTTTTTTGCACGTAGCTGTCCAGATCTCCCAACACCATCTGTTGAAGAGGCTGTTTTTGCTCCATTTTATTCTCCTGCCTCCTTTGTCAAATATTAATTGACCATAAAGACTTGGGTTTATTTCTGGGCTCTCTGTTCTGTTCTACTGGTCTATGTGCCGGTTTTTATGCCAGTACCAGGCTGTTTTGATTACAGTGGCCTTGTAATACAGTTTGATATCAGGTATTGTGATCCCTCCTGCTTTCTTCTTCTTTCTCAAAATTGCTGCAGCTATTCGGGGTTGTTTATGGTTCCATATAAATTTCTGAAATGTTTGTTCTATATCTGTGAAATATGTCATGGGTACTCTAATAGGGATTGCATTGAATCTATAAATCGTTTTGGGTACTATGGCCATTTTGATGATGTTAATTCTTCCAATCCATGAGCATGGTACATGCTTCCATTTGTTTGTGTCTTCCTTAATTTCTTTCTTCAATGTTGTGTAGTTTTCCGAGTACAGGTGTTTTACCTCCTTGGTTAGGTTTATTCCTAGGTACTTTATTTTTCTTGTTGCTATATCAAATGGGATTTTTTTTCCTGATTTCTGTTTCTGAAGTTTCATTGTTGGTGTGCAAGAATGCCTTTGATTACTGAATATTGACTTTGTATCCAGCTGTTTTGCCAAATTCATTTATTAGGTGGAGTAGTTTTTTGGTGGAGTCTATAGTATTTTCCATGTACACTATCATGTCATCTGCAAACCGTGACGGTTTCATTTCCTCCTTTCCACTTTGGATGCCTTTTATTTCTTTTTCTTGTCTGATAGTCTGAAAAATACAGTACTGTGTAAAACTGCCTTGGCCATATGAAAAAGGGTTTGGTTTTTTGTCAATTTCAGAAGCACTATTAATTTGTGGTGATAACAATCTTCCACATCTTGAGAGTTTGGAGAAAATATTCAAAAATATACAATTGCCCAAAAATATGGTAAATTCCCTTTTGTGTTCCTGCTCAAGTATAAATTTATCCCAACCAGACCTCCCATGTTTAGGGAATTTCCTCAAACCCCTTGACTTTTTAAGATTATGCAATGTGCTCTGGGTAAAACTCCCCTAGGTCTCCACACCCTCCCAGTCCACAGGAAGAATGAGACATCTGCTCCTCCACTCTCTGGGAAAGTATATTTAATTATTGTAAGCTTTCCTTTTCAAAATGGTGTTGGCTTTGTTTTCCTTTTTTTTTTAAGCCTGCAAAATAAAATCACCCCTCCAGTGTTAAAATCAGATAATAGCATCTACAGCAACAATAATAACTGCTAATACCATAAAACTGTATCTTCCATATTTGCTGAGCAGAGTTAGTATCAGATGTTGATTCTCTCAGTTTCCAGGAAAAGAATTTAACTCAGGAGACCTCTAGAAAGAAGGGTCTGCTGAACATGGGTTAGTGAGAAACAAAGGAAGATTATGAAATCTTGCAGACTTGAGGACCCCACTATGATCATTTTTGTTTCTCAGTCCTAGCAGAATCAATCATAAAGTGTGTGTGTGTGTGTGTGTGTGTGTGTGTGTGTGTGTGTGAGAGAGAGAGAGAGAGAGAGAGAGAAAGAGAGAGAGAGAGGAAAGAGACATACTGAAGGAGACAGGGAAATAGATCAAGTGTGTGAGTCTTCTTCCTGAGAAAATTGAGTAATGCCTTCCACATTTTCACATTATAAAAGACTGATAAAATGAGAAGCAGAAATTTCACTGGAGTAAATCTTTGCTGAAAATAATTAAGCAAGTGTGGGTCTGGTATCATTCAAACTCAAACAACCAAGAACCAAAATCACCAGCTTTTGTTAGAATTTTTTTTTGCAGTTTTGTAATTTTCCTACTGTCTCATTTGTGTCAAATCCTGTTTCTTTAACAACAAATAAAACCAGCCAAAAAGAAGTTTGCTTTTGCATTAGCAAGAGTAGGAGAGGAAGGAAGTGTCAATTAAATTCAAGTATTTTGCGAACCAGTATTTTAGAGTCAGACATAGTCCCTGCCCTCACAAAGTGGACATTCATTAGACATACAATTAAAGACATTGCAGTTTGTTTTGGATGAGAGGAACTTAGAGTCAGAGGAGCAGATCAAGGTAGCTTCCCAGAGAACTGATGTCTTCATATGATCCCCAAACTCAGCTACTTGTCAGAATGTGCAGGAGAGACTTTGGAACTACATATTCCAGACCTGCCTCTCCAATCTTTTAAATCAGAATCTCTAAGAAAGAATGGTATGTTTGCACATGTCCCCAGGTGGAACTGAGGCAGTTTTCTGACCCTGGGTTCTGGGAAAAGAAAAACGAAGAATGTGTAAGAGCCTGGAGCTAAGTGGACACATGCTGGAGGAAGAACTAAAGCACAGTTGGTATGACTGGCACTTGGACAGCAGTGTGGGGTCACTTGGCTGGAAAACAACCACACATGAGGGCCTGTGCATAACCTTCAGGAGGCTGGACTTCATTCCAAGGACAAGACAGTTGGATGAATGGGGAGCTCATGACCGGAAAAGAGCAGAGGGGGTCCCAAAGGCTGTGGGAACAAAGCTTGGAGGCATTGGGAGCCAAACCAGAACCACACCCTTCTTTCTCCAGGGGTTTGAAAGAGCTCAGAACCAGTTCTGCAGCCCTTGTTGTGTTGCTGATCTACCTCACTACTCTTCCCTTTTATCTGCATCCTGTCTGATTCACCACTGGGTAAAAGAGATGAGGTGAAAATATACATGCGGTTTATGATCAGCTGTCACACCCCAATTTCCATATGCACAGACAGAAATGTACACAACTTCCTGAAAGGACAAAGGGATGCTGCAGAAACCCTCCCTCTTCCCAGGCAGTCCTGTATGACTTCTTTCTCATCTTCAGGCTACTTTAGATGCTTGTTTTAACTGATCTCACTTGTAAATAAATATTGTTGCTTGTCTGAGACTCTCCCTCTGAGGGTGGTACTAGGCTCATGTCCCTAAAATATAGTACATAAAAATATATAGACTGTCCTCCCTGTCATATGACCATGCCCTCTGGTTGCAAATCGCCTGGTATCATTAGAGAGTCATGATGTCATAAGAATTCAGGTGAACACTGAAGGATGAACTGTTACCTTACAGAGGAAAGGTGCAATCTTCAAACTCGTTACAGCCTACCTTCTTCCCCAAGGTGCTCCACCAGCAAAACTGGAAATCAGGAGCCAATGTCAACAGGAAGATTTAATGAAAACATTCAGTGGTAACAGGTCAAGAAATAGATATTTAAAAGCCACAAATTTCTCCCCAGGCCTCTGTTTAAGGGAATATACTTGCACTAATAAGAAATGAGATTTCCCTAAGTGGAGGGAATAGATAAGTAAGAAAAAACCAAGCCCTCAGCAACAAAGGTTATTATCTTCACCAGTAGCACACATAAAATAAGTTGTACTGAGGGATGACTTAAAGGCATTTTCCTTTATCCAAGGGGTTTTGAAATAAGACTGTTATTGAAACAATACGTAACTATAGACATTGGCCAAGTAGCTTTCTCCATTCTCCCTCCACACAGCTTCTTATAGTGCTGTTTCCGTGTTTCTGATATTAATAGGCCACCATTGGTTCTGCAGAGACAGTTGGGAGGCAATATAAAGAGGAAAGCTACCAAAGAATAATGGACCCAAAACTTTGTTTTCTACTCTGAGTCTAACCCAAACCAACTACATAAACTCTAATTCAAGATAGTCCAGAAGTCTCAGTCTCCCCTACTGAGAAATATTTCTCTTAAAGCAATGTCCATATGTTGGAAAGAGTGTTCATAGATGAAATCATCTAATAAAGGTCATTATTAGGATGTAGAAATCAATCTGGGTGAAAGCTTCAGTGCAATGATCCTAAGGAGTGTGTAGCAGTGTCTTTGCATTGGATTCTTATTTTGGAAAAAATTCTTAAGTGTGAATTGATCTATTTTTCTAATGCTGTAGTTTAGTTTCTTGAATGGAGTAAAGATCTCAAGTAAAAGTAAAGCAATTAAAACACAAATCTAAAATATGAGCTCATAACTTAGCTCAAAAAGCAAGCAAGAAAGAAAGCAAGACAAAGGAGAAAAGAAAGCCAGATATTCTATTATCCGTGGGCAGGTAAATTGTTCATGTCTCACACTTGAACTGAACCCAAATTTTGAATATATAAGTGAGAGAGAATAATAACGCTTTATTTTGGTGTTTGACATAGTCCAAAGCTTGTGACTATAGATTCAGAAATATCTGACTTCTACATCATCTGTCTGTGGTTTGCCTTAGTCTAAAATCTTAGGTGGAACTAATAGCTCCAGTCAAGCAGGCTGATGCTCCAGGGGAAGGACCTGAGAACACAAAAATATTAATACAGCCATCAGAGAAATGACTCTAAGCCAGCAGCTGACACTGTTTAGTCTCACTGGATTACAAGAGTGGGGTAGTTTTAAAAGTGAATTGTGAAAGTGGTTAAGGAACTTGCTTAAGGAAAACATAGCCAGGTATCAAAACCAGGCTGCTTGAGGTCACCTCTAAAATTTCATTTGACATGAGTTTGTGGTTGGGAAGTTAAGAGGGATCCTCAGGACCTAAAGTTCAGCCCTTCCTAGTCTGGTGCCAAATCCAAGCAAGGCATGAAAACCAATTTTTATAGAGTAAAAGGCACCAACAGTATATAAAGTTTGATAATCTCATGTCTAAGACATGATCCTTGCTGTTTAAATATCCATCCTGCTGAGAAGGCAGAATGAAAGACACCAAATGCAGGAGCAAGTCTAGACACGCTCAGGGCCAAGGGGTTAAAAAATTTATATGAATAATTATTTAGGCTTTAAGGCCAAAAAATTCAATATCAAAATCAGGGCTGGTCCTAAAGAGATAACCTAAGGCACTAGGAAGGCTAGACACAGAGGAAGTCATGTGCCAAGTGCCTGATCTCCAACAATTCAGTGCTGTGGAGCCATGCTGCTTTCTTGTGGAAATCAAAGGAGGGATAAATAGATGTGGCCTGTGCCTCCACACTCTCCTTATAGCAAACATTCTGCAACAGCAAGGCAATCATCCTCCTTTTTTAGTTCTAAAAGCAAATTAAATAAATGTGGCTGAAATAAAAAAATTTCAACTTCACTAGTGTTCATACCCCCAAGTAATGTAGCTGCTTAAATAAATAAGGAGGTATTAATTCTGACTCTGCACTTAACATACACTTAGCATTAGCAACATGCTTTATATTCATTTTATTCATAATCATTCAAAATCATCCAGAGAAACATGGAGTGATTTCTATGGCAATTTCTTGGTCCTGACTTCAAAGAAGTCACATTATCTGCCTAGATTCATTCAGCAGTGTGGATGACAAAATCACAGAACTGCTTATTTCTAGAGCACTGCTTGGCAGGTCATATCCAATCTCCAGATGGGTGATTCTGTGACATAAACAAGCATTTCATTTTGAATTGTGAGACCTTGCTTGGGGTCCTAGCTCTGCCATCTCTTGGCCCAATAGCATTAGATGAATGTGCAGTGATCCACACTTAGGAATTGCCTTATTTTTATCCCCTTTAAAACCATTTTCCCATCAGTTCTGTTCTTCAGTTCTTTAACTTTTTCCATTAGACATTTTTATTGCATTTACTAGAATCATGATTTTATGAAACATTGATGTGCTGAAGTATATGATTTCAGGCTACCTAACCATTGCACAAATATGGCCTGAGAAGTGGAATATGGCAGTGACTATAAGCATGGCCTCTGGAGTCCACCCCCTGTGTTCATAGCCCATTTAGGACACATACAAGCTGTGTTACCGCCAGGAAATTTCTTAACCTGTGTCTGAAGTTTTTATCTACCTTATAGCTTTCAATGAGGAAGGTAAATGACCTACCTTTTACAGTAATTATGTGGGAATTAAAAGCAATAGTTTATGTAAAATTATGAAAAAGAGTTCATGAGGCATAGTAGAGTGATAGATGGTCTGTTTTCATGAGAGTGATATTTGTACATAATATAAAAGGCAAACTGGAGCTGGCAAGTTTAACCTAAGTATAAGGAGTCTTTTCTCACCTCCTGTCACCCTTGGTTTTCAGTCCTGCTCCCTCCCAAACAGCAACAGCATTTTGCTTGTTAGCTGATTCTTTTGATACTTGCTATCATTTTTCTAATAATATAATTAAATTCAGACCTGATATATCAGTTCCTTGTTAACACAAGTTAGGATTTAACTGTATTACACCAATACCACCCCCCAACACACACACACAGCACTCTCTACCTTGCTGTCCCCACCACCCTCCTGTAATGTTGTTTAACAAGGTTTGGTTATAATCAATTATTGTCCCCAACTGAACCATAGAGTTAACTGTGACACATTTCCTCCTCCACATAATTCTTTTAGTTAATGATGTTTGGGTTGTCTGTGTCCCATCACTGACTCTGTCTCTGGCAGAGACATGTGGGGAGCCTCCTCACAGGACCTTATGTGTCGGGAATGTTAACATGTTTGATTCCTCCCTTACAGCCCTCTGTCTCCTACTCTTGTTGCTTCTGCTTTTACTCCTGGCACAACTGCAGTTTTGTGCCTTCTCTTCATCATCAACAGAGAACTTCCTTTTTCTTTCTCACTGTACCAGATGCACAGTTTCCTGATCTACATTTTTCTTTCTTTATTCCTTTGTCTTACTAGAACAATCTCCAGTAGCTTCTGTGGAAAAGATGTAAGGAAGGACAGTATTATATCTTTAAAAAGCCTCCCATTTATTTGCTAATTCAACTTGATAAAGAATTCCAAGTTGGAAAACATTTCCTTCAGAACTTGAAAGGCATTGTTATATTGTTTTTCCAGCTTCCACCCTTGTTACTAAGAAGTCTGGTGCAATGTATGGCATCAGATGGATACTGGAAATATTGAAGGGAACACTTTGTAAAGTACATGATTGTGTAACCACTATGCTGTACACCTGAAAGTAATATAAAATAATGTGGAATGTAAACTGTAATTGAAAAAAATAGAAAAAAATTAAAAATAAAAATAAATATTACTAAATAAATACTAAAATGTTCATTATCTTTCAGGGTAGTATTAATTCTTTTCTTCTTTTTCGTATTTTAAAACTTGTCTCAAATAATAAAGATGCATTATTTTGATCATTTAAAAAGTTAAACATTTTTTTAAAAAGAAGTCTGGTGCGATTCTAAAACTCAGGCCTGTGTGTGTGCTATTTTGTTTTGTATGTTTTTTTTTTTTAAGTCTGTAGAAGTTTCTGGAGTTTTCTGTTTATTCCTCTTGTTCTGGAATTTCATAATAATGAGTCTTGGGTATTTTGTTTTGTTTTGCTTGCTTGCCTTTATTATTTTGGAATCTCAGTGTAGAAATTCATGTCCTTCAGTTTTGAAATTTTTTCTTGAACTACATCCTTGATAATTTTATCCCTTTCTCTTTCTGGAATTCTTATTTATTATATTTTTTACTTACTGAATTAAACCTCTATTTTTCTTATTTTTTTTTATAAGGATAAAGGCCATCTTTGTTCTTTCTTCTAATTTTTGGACAATTTTTAACTTTATCTTTTTGCCTCTTTATTATTTATTCTAATTATAAAACAAAAAAATTATATATAATTTTTAAACATATTAAAAAACGCTTACTATTTTTAGTTTCCAACAGCTCTTTCTAGTTTTCCCATTGCATACAATTCTTATCCCACAAATGCAATATCTCCCTTCTCTTTCTGTTCTCTCTGTCTTATCTGATCATAATAATTATTGGAGTATTTGTTTTGTTTTAGGTTTTTTTCCTCCTCACATTGCTGTTTTTTCAAATATTCTTTTTTCTTTTTTAGTTTGCTTTACCTTTCACATGCGAGTCTTTCCTAAGGAACTGGAGATTCTTATCTGTCCCTTAGGTCTATGGAAGAGGAACTAGAGAGCTAATTACGAGCTCTGTGTGCCTCAGTGGGCTTATGAGATTTGCATTCGAATGCCAAACAGGGACCAGCCATTTCCCTAGGTGATGCCAAATATCAATACCAGCAAGTCTTTTTTCTCGAGTCAATCAATTTCTGTAGAGAGAAATCCTCCAGTCTCTAGTTATTTGCCAGGGTACTGGGGACTTCAGCAGTGGGGGGATCTGGGGTAGGGAAACGCATCTCTCTGTAAGACATAGTCAGTGAATCTATCTGTTCTTACTATAGCAACACATCCTGCCTGTAGTTGCCTTGGTGAATCAAAATTTAGATTCTGTCCTGCAAATTCTATAGAAACTATGCCTGCCTCCTCGTCAGGTTAGAGGAGTAGTCACCCAGCAGTATGGGAGGAAGAGGAAATGGTGCCCTAACTATCGAACTTCTCCTTGCTATAGTACCTTTTCTACCAAGTCTTCAGGCTGTCCCAGATTCTTTGAAACAATAAAAAGACTCTTCATTGTCATTTCTCTCTGAAGGCACACAGATTTTAGATAAGTCTCTTTCGAATTCCTCTCTATTTTCCATGTTCTGAAATTTCATGAACACTTGCAGCCCACTCTGTGCCCTCAGACAGTCTCTTTGTCCTTTGGCCTTAAACCTTTTGAAATTATTTTACTGCCAGCTTTGAAGCACTTGGGAAAAATGTGGGCAACCATGTGTGTTCAGGGCATTTAATGATGTAAACTATGTTGGTGTTATTATTATTAATACATAATAATATTATTAGTTAATATTATTATTAAACAATCATTCTTCATATCCTCTCATCACAATGAATACAATGTTTAAAAGGAAGTATCAGTAGTGAAAGTCAGAATCTGGTCACAGTGTGTTTCTCAGAGTAGCTCTATGAACAACTCCACAGTGGAAAATTCCTCCTCCTCCCACGCAACCAAAGTGTACCTCTTCAGTGGCTTTCCCAGAACTTTCTGGGTTTCTTTCCTCCGGGAACATTTTAATAGGCCCCCTGATTACATTTTGACATTTCATTGACCCTTTGGCTCTTTGCAATTCCTCCTCTCACAAACCAATCTTACTATTTTCACATTTCTTTCACTTCTTACTATTTCCAGTTGCCTTGATTGGCTTTCTCCTTGTCAGGTCATCAGCAGGTCTCAATAACTCAGCTCACAGACCACTGACCCACCAAGGCATAATTACACTTCAAATTAAGTCTTTTAAATGTGACATGTGGCCCTCAGCTTCTCAGAGAAAAGGCTCTGTGCAGGGGTGAAATAAAAAAGGAAATGAGAACAAACAATTGTTGCTCAAAAGTTTCCCAATGATTCCAACAAGTATTGGAAGAAAAATTAGTATACCCAAGCCAGAGGGTTGAGAGCCCAAGAGTGTTCTGTGAACTGAAGTGGTAGACAAAGATCAGTGGAAACCTCACATATGTCCTGGATTGTACAAATGGAGAAAAGTAAGGATGACCCTTTCCCCTTCTTAACCTAGAACCCTAAAATGGGACAAGCCAAAATCCTTTCTTTGCCTAGAATATAAATTACTGGCAATGCCCCACAGTACCTCTGGATACTGGCACTCAAATTTCTGAACAAAGCTTCAATTTCCAGCCCTGTGTGTTTCCACCTTTCTCCCTAAGTACTGCATAATTTTCCTGCAGAGAGACTTGAAATTGTGGCTGCAAGGGATATCTCTGCTCTTCTAAATGTTTCCCCTGATCTTGAGATTCTCTGGCTTCCTTATTTATGTATATACTATAGGGTGTAAGTGCACTGTAGGAGCTTTCAGATCTAGAGTGAAAGAGTAGAGGGAAAAACCGAAGGAAATAACAAATGTGTAACACACCACAACAGCAAAAGTGGAGAGTCTTGAGATGACATCTGCAAAAGTCTGGTAACTTCCTTTTTACCAAGAGACAACACTACAAAACCAAGTTAGGAAAAATATAGTCGTGCAGTATGTGAGTAAAGTTAAATGACGGAATAATTTAGATAAAGATATTATAGTTTGATGAAAACCCCTGAATTATAATTATTTAATACAAAAAAGAAACAAAAAACAATCACTGACAAGATCTCAGGTTAGAAACACTTGAATGTTTTAACTCTCCATTCCCACTGTCCCTTAGCAAACTGCCCAGTAAGTTGAGGAAGCTTACCAGTGCTACAGATTATTTTGGCTTAATAGAAGACTGTTTAGCTTGGCTGCTAAAATTCCACATCTCATCCCCTACCTTCTCTTAGGTTGAAAAATACTGAATTCATGGAAGAGATCATAAAAAATGCCCTTTGAAATAAAATTAAGAAAGTATGTTATGATTTATCAGATACTTGATGGAAAATTCTTTAAATGTCATCTGTTGCATTTTCCTGCTCTCCTCTCTAGAAAGAGTGATTAGTAAGACTGAAAATGAAAATTCAGTCTATGAGCTTTTTTAAAAAAATAAAAGAACTTCTCCCAATAACAACACTGCATTACTTATAATTTCCACAAAATTTACCCAATTGTGAATAATAAAAATAAAAGAATAGTTTACAATAGAAGTAATTTTCAAATAATTGTTCCATCCATATTTTTTTTCTACTTGTATTTACCAGAAGGAAAAAATTTCCTACAGTAAATTTCCTACAGTACATTTGTAATGTCTGTAGGAAAATTAAAGTGGTATGTGTAAAAGAAATTTTGAGAAGTTTAATAAGTTGAGGGAAATCATAGCCAGTTGAACAAAAAAGTGTCAATTTAGGAGAGATATTAAACTAACTAGCCATCAGTAAAAATACTAACATGGCCAAAGGTTCTATATATTTCCATAAGTGGTGGTTTTAAAGTAACATTTGAAAGCTCATATCACACTAGCTGTGGTGCAGCTGCTGTGCTGTTTTTCTTGGCATACATCAGGGTCCTTGTGGGGACTGAGCAACTCTAGAACCACAGTGTTGGATGGTTCTCCTGAGAGTTCAAGCATTTGAGTGAAAAGATATGCATAAAACTCACTTCTTGTTTGGATGCAAGGAAATATAGACACTTAACCAGGTGTGAAAACATGGCTGAGCTTCTGTAAATGTGGTATTGGATATCGCTGATCTCAAGGGATGGTGGGACATGAGCTTTCCCAGGCCACAGACTCTCAGCAGAAAAACTCACTTCCTCAGCTCACACTAAGGAGTGTCCATCTCTACTTTGTTGGCCCAGTTTCCATAGGGCTTTCAATTAGGAGCACATTCTTTTTCTCCCTTTACTGTTTTCAAGTTTAGCCCAGGTCAATAAGCACCTGAAGATTTTGGACAGCAAATAAAAAGCTTAATCAGCCTCCTGATGAGTGAAAATGCTCTCTGAGTCTTACAGCACTTGAGCCTTTGGCATTCTTCTATTCAAGATAAGCCTAGATAATATCTGGGATCAACGTAGTTGATGAGGTTTGAAGTGCCCAAATGCTTGCTCTTTTTTTTTCTTTTAGAGAGAACTTAACCCTATTATACTCAAAAGTACATTAAGAACATGGTTTCCTCACCAAAATGTTTTATATCTTTAAAGTTTTTCTTTAAAGACAAAATATAAAAGTGGCAAGAAATTTTTGCAGCAAAATTAGTTGCACATGGGATGCTAACAAGACAAAGAATATGTTTCAAATTGACAGAGCTGAAAAATACAATCTTAATATCTGCAGGAGTTACTGAAGGCTTTAATTTGAGAAGAGCTGGTATAAATTGAAAGAATAGTTTTATAGAAGTAAAAAATCCATGCATATCACTTTTACAAGAGATGACCACTTTTCCTGATTACTAGGGCATCGTTCAGTACAATAGAAGTCACAGTCATTTCAAAATGTACTTTACATCATTACTTACTGTCAAGTGATAGGCAAAAACATGTACAAGTCATATATATTCCTCATTAAAGGACCTAGTCTCCTTTTTCCATCTCCTGAGATGGAATTATAAAGAAAGACCTGTCACCCTATTGACAGAGAAACTTGCTTCAGTCAACTTGGCAACATAGGCCACCTGCCTAGAAAGAACCTTTTCTGTGGCACTTGACTTGCATTGTCCCTGCCTTTTAACTTATGGTTAAGGGCCCGCAAACATGACTTCCTGACTGGCTGCCCCCTCCCTCTCTGCAAACCCAAAGTCTACTCTGCACATGGCTGGGTGCGCCCAGCAGCATGCCAAAGAACAGAACAGTTGCTTCCTAAGTACACAATGACAGTCAAAGTACATTGCCATAATGTAGTGGTTAGTCATGACAAAGTGAACATCGTCTCTGTGACATAGTGGGGGAAACCCATGAATGACATGCATCCTTGTCAAAATTCACCTTCCAGTGCACCTTGGAGGTAAAGGTAAAGTGAGTGTGGGGTTTAGACACAGCTAGGGAGTGTTGGTTTGAGAAACAATACAGTGTCAAATGAGAATGTTTCAATTCAAATAATTTCAACTTATTTAATATTGTATGTTATAGGAACCCAGGGGGGAAAAGATCACTCTGACTAGGAAGTTTGGAAGAACTGTATAATGAAGGCAGCACTTGAGCGAGATTGGAAGATGAGACAGAGTGTGGACTCATCAGGTGGAGTGTTGAGGAGAGAGCATGTGGGCAGAGGGAATAGCCACAGTCAAGCAGCTGGCCAGCATGGGCATGGTACAGAGAGAAGGGGCAGCAGAGAAGCTGTGGTACAGCTGGGGTCCTATATCACTTGCTCTCACTTCTATGCCCAGAAATCTAGACTACTCTGTAGACAAAGGGGAGCCATTAAGGTTCCTGAATAAGAGACAATCAGGATCACAACAGTATTGTTAGAAAGGTGAATCTGACCGTGCAAATGGATTGGGAAGAGGAAGGACAGCACTTGGAAACTGTTGAGTAATCCCCATGTGAAGAGAAGATCTGAGTCACAGGTGACAGTGGGGCTAGAGGTCAGGGACAGATGGTAGAAACAGAACAAAAGATGGTCAAAGACTCAGACTTGGACCTGAGGGGTGAGAGAGGAGGAAACTACAAGATTACCCATGTCCCAAGCCCAAGAGATCAGGATGGCTATGTCACCAAGCATGGATCCGGAAAACCTGTCTTGGATATGTCTCATTTGAGGAGAAATCAGGCATTCAAGTCTAGCCTTGAATACAGAACTGCAGAATGAAAGAAGCTAAGAGCAAGAATGATGATGAGTAGGAGGGGGCAGAGAGTGGTGGAGTCTGCATAAGGTAAGACCCCAAGGCAACTAGCACAGTGCTGCTCACTTAATAAATATCAATAAGTACCCATTAATTAAATGAATGAGAGTGGAGAAGGGGGGAATATATGAAAGTGTATTCATTAGCCCCAGTTACAACAAAGATTGAACTCAACGAAAGTCAGATACAAATAAAGGCTGAAAAGTATCAGACACCTTAAAAAGCAGGTGTGCTCCAGAAAGCTTAATTAAATTGAAACTATTCCTGCCATCTAAAATTTTCTTAACAAAACAGGCAAATGTGATGTACTTGTATCATAGAGCATCACTTCCATTAATAAACTATAGCAACCACTTTGCAAATTCAAGAATATTTTGAGTACTACTCTGCTCAATCAATTATGAAATCAAATGAAACCATGACATTCTGCTAAAGCAGGGGAATTTCTGAATCCAAGAGCACAGGCACCCTGCTACCAGAGTGGCTCATTATACCGGATGCCCAATAGTTTGAATGTCTCCTTGATTACAAAGCTTCAGTTCATCAACTGTTGTAGATAGTTTTGTTTTGTGAGGATTTTCTTCCTGAAAAGAGCAGCATGTTATAGCAGTTGTTATAAACAATAGTTATTTCTCCAAACACTTGATTATATTTCTCTCTCATTTCTGGACAGGTTGGGTGTTAGTGGAAGATAAGTGTGGGTACTTGTCCAAAAACCTGTCAGTGGCAGAAAAGAAATGGAGAACTTTAATGATATTAACAACTTCTATTTCTATATCATTCTTACATAAAAGAGTTTAGAGTGATTTTAGAACTTTTTATTATACCAGTGTACATGGAAAATATAGTATTCATGTTATTAGTTTTTTAGCTTGGTCAATAAAACTTGTTGTACTCTACCAATAAAGAGTATTATTAAGATGTCAACTTTTAAATCTGAGCCCTCCTTTCATGAATGGTTAGGTTTTTTTTCTAAACCTTCATAGTGAATATATCATCTGAAATGATTTTCACTTGGCTGCAGAGCTAACCAGGATTAATAATTTAAAGAATGATGGCCTTTCATTTCGTTATTTTTTTTAAATAATTTTTTCACAAGAGTGATGATGGGGAATGGATATAGAAAGGAGAGAATGGGCTAGTGGAGATAGGAGTGTATAGAGAAACCCCATATGCAAAATTTAGCTTTTAAATATAAAAAAATAATAAATTTTTTTAAAAGGACATTCTACCTCTGTCAGTAAATTCCAGAAATTTCTTAGTTACTCCTCACTTTTTCTCAAGCCAGCTGCCAAGGATAAGATAAAATTAGTTCCAGCTAATGGAACTCATAAATCATTTGTAAAAGCCTGGGCATCTTTCAACTTTAGCATTCTTTGGTATTATTCTCTTAAAAATTGGCAGCAAAGGCATTTAAAATCCCTCTCAGCACTGTCCCGTACTTGCTGCTACAAACACACAAAGGAAAAAGGAAGTGAGGGACTGTTGGGAACTGTCTTGCCTGGTTTCAGAAGCTATAACCCTGCTGACAGGCAAAAAGGTCCCATGGCTAGGGGATCTTGGAACCATAGGCCACTAAGGAGACAAAATTTATCCTCCTGGCAGGGACGCAGCCTCTGCCCCCTTTACTTCACTGTGCTTGGCCCTTGGAGGATGACTGGATAGTCAGTGATGGGTAAGAGTCCTCAAGGGAGGAACAACCTAAGACAGGCACAGTCATGAAGGGACTATCAAGGAAGGACTTAGGGGATTGTGGAGGAGGGATAAAAGACTCCTACCCCTCAGCTTTATCATCACCTAAGTCCTCATTCTATCTGTAAAAAGTCTCCTAATCTCTTGGCTGCCTGCATCCCCCACCTGATTCAGGTCTGAAACAATGCTGAAGGGAGGTTCAGCCCTGTGCTGGAATGGGCGGTTCCTGGCAGGGGGCAATCAGGCCTAAGAAAGAATGTATAAAGTCTTATGAAACTTACTTTGCTAAGAATGTCCTCAATTTAAATGCTAAGGGTCCAAGCACAAAATAAGTTTGTTTCTCAAGGTTTTATAGTCAATTAGTGTCACCCTGTCTACCAGATCCTGACTCAAAATGACCCCCATGATCCCAGAAATGTTATCTGTAAACCATATCTCCTTTCTTTAATATGCATCCCTGTGCAAGCTAAACTCAATAAAGCCCATTGAGAGGCAGGCCTGACACACTTCTCCTCTGAGAGACTGGTCAGCCTTTCCTCCCCAGGCAGATCATGTCCTGGTAGACTTATTCTTATCCGCGGCGGCCAGGGGAACTCTGTGGACAGAGACCCCCCAACTGTTAGGGGGCTAACAGTTTTGCCTTCCTGACCTCCAAGTGATTTTGCCACAGGCAGATGGGACCAAAGACTGGATCTGGGTGGTTATGAGAACAGTTAGCAAAGGTAGAAAAGCACAGCATTAGTCCTCAAATATTCACGGAGAGGCTGCTGAAGCTGATCTTCTTAGGGATTCAACAATAAATAAAACACAACTCCCGCCCTCAAAAAATATATCAAAGGAGAAACTATAAAACTCCCCATTTTCTGCCACTGTTAGTGATAGTCTGGGCAAGGTTCCTTCACTCTGGACCCCTTGGGCTATTGCAGGCATCTCACTATACATGTTCTCAGCCTCAGGGATGTAACAAGGGAGAATGTGAACTGTTTAGTGTGTATTGGTCCCACTCTTTTCACTCCTTTGTGGTGCTGCTTCCTGGAGCTCCTCACCAGCCATTTCAGAAACCTGTCTTCTTGCTCACACCTTCCTCCCTTCTCTCATTCATCAAGAACCAGCATGCATTTCTCTTGTGATCAGACACAGCAATGCAACTTTAACTCTAAAGTTAGGAGGCTGCTATTCTTGCATGACATATGGAAGGCCAGGTCCTCCTTTACTTTAGAGCCACCATCATCATCCCAACCTTAACAAGAATTTAAGAGTCTGGATACTTACATTTCAGGTTTTTGGCTTAGTCAGCTCAGGCTGCTGTATCAAATTACCAAAGACTGAGTTGCTTAAACAACAGCCATTTATTTCTCACAGTTTTGGAAACTGGGAAGTGCAAGGTCAGGGAACCAGTACAGTTGGGTTCTGGTGAGGTCCTTCTCCTGGTTTGCAGATGGCTGTCTTCTTGTGTGTCCTCACACAGCTGAAAGCTGAGAGAGGAAGCAAGCTCTCACATGTCTCTTCTTATAAGGACATTAATCCCATTCATGAGAGCTTCACCATCTTGACCTAATTACCTCCAAAAGGTCCCACCTCCTATTGCTATCACACTGGGGGTTAAGATTTTGAATAGGAATTTGGGAGTGGAGGTGACACATTCAGTCTATAAGTAGCTTCATTGCTGTTTAACTTATTCCAAGCATTATGAGCTGGTAGGTGAGGCAATAATTTTGTAGAAAGGGCCCTTCCTGGTATCTCTGAAACCACTCCATTCACATGACCAGCCTGAATGATCCATTATGACAAACAATAGCCACAAGTGACTGTTTAAATTTAAATTAACTAGAAATAAAATTTTAAACTTATAGTCTCAATCACTTTAGATATATTTTAAGGGCCTAGTAGCCACCATATTGGACAACAAAAAAAATTCCATTTTTGCAGACATTTCTGTTGAACAACTCTTCTCTGAATCAATATTTAAAGCATGACTGAGGATCACTTTCGGATGTAAAGTTCACACAATAGGAATTTAATCACTTATATAAAAAGATCAACCACAATAAAGTATTTAAACTATAATTATACATAACAATTTATTCTCCCATACATGAAAGGATCGGAGACTGTATTTTTTATTATATATCTGAAAAAGAACATAACAAAGACTTTCTAGGTTCAGTAAGGACTCAACTGAAATGAATTTTTAAAAAACTGCTTATCTTTTAAACTGGCTTAGTCTTTGGAGATCTACATAAAGAGGTTCTTCATAATTATAGTAACCCTCACACATACTCTAAAATTCACATAAATATTATAATCTTTGTATTGTTCCTTTCATGTCTAATAAAAACACACGTGGAACGCCTGCAGTGTGAAAATCAGTTATATCATACACAGATCAATCTCCAGCCAATCACGGGCAAGGTTGTGAATTACAGAAACCAGGAGTAAAGAAAGCAGCATTCAGTGCAAAGAAGGTCATATGACAGCTACTCATAAAGACCCTCCTGGTGCTGTGGTATCTGGGGAATCTTGTCTGGCCTCTTAAAGCCCTGGTTGGCACTCTCTTTCTCACTGACAACAAATGAATGGCTTTCCAACCCAGAACACTCTTGGGCCTTTGCTTTCCATGGGCCTTTCCTGAAGCTCACCAGTAGCTGTGTCAGCATGGGCTAGTAAATGTGATGAAGGTGACACCACAGGAGAGAGCTGTGAATTGCAAGCCAACAAGATTTCCAGAATGGCTAGCTTGGTGACTGAACTTGATGGAAGAAATGTATTTCCATCCCTGACACCCCTCATCTCAACCCTAGTCAGGATCCCTCTCTATTTCCAACGCATCATTTAATACAATGAAAAAAATCAGAAAGCCATAAAGCAGGAAGCCAAGTGTAGATTCTACAGGTCTTCCCTACTTCTTCCTCCCTGCACACACTCCAAGTTTTGCCCAATTTCCAAAACTAATTCCCCTTGCCCAGGATGGCTTAGCCTTGGGGCAGCTCAGAATCACACAGAATCATAGTCACACAGAATCAGCTTCTTCATTTGAGTATGAGCTAAAATACAACCCAAAGACCCTTGTTCTGCCATACCTACAGCCTCACATGAACACTCTTGCTTGTCTATCTTGAGACCCGAAGAGCAATCATTCACAACCAAAGCCATCAGCCAACACATACAAGCATTCATTATAAATCCAAGCTCTTTGCCTTCATGAAACTTCAGACAGAAGTACTCTCTTTTGTGAAATGCAAATTAGAAATGAGAGCGACATGCAGTCATCGAGGCCCTAGCCATTGATGACTAACTGAATCTCTAATGCATGTGGAACAGCAGGGATAGTGGTGGGGCTCAGGGTCAAAGAGCAAAATGGACACAAAAGGGGGTAGGACAAATGTTGATGATGTTAGAGGTACTGAAAAGAGAAAAATAAGGATCCTAAAGATCAGCCTTGGCACAACTGTGGTTAAGAACTCAGCTTGGACCTCCTCCAATTCACCATCAAGAAGCTTCTGGAGATTGGAATGGAGGTCCAAGATGGCAGAGGAGTGAGTGGAGGCCACACTAATCTCCTCCCAGGACCAATCTGGAATTAAACTAAATTGTAGAGAAATCATCCTGAATAACCAGCTGAATAAGAGTTGGAGAGAAGCCTTATAACCAAAGACAGACAGAAAATAGCTCTTCACCACAAGAATACTGGTAAGGAGTACAGAGGAGTTTGAGAGGGCTGGCTAGGCTTCCATGGGTGGCAGCTGAAGTTCCAGAGGGATATTTCAGGGGCCAAGGGGTTCCACCTGAGAAGTGTAGGGTTTAAACCCAAAACTGGACTCCCCAGCCTATAGCAGCAGAGCCAAAAAGGAACCCAGATAACAGCCAGCTGTGAAAATAAGTAGGGTTTCTGTCTGCCAGGGAGAGACAGTTGGAGATGCAGAGAGCCTCTTAAAGAACCAACACACAAAATTTCATTTGTAGCCACTTACCTGGATTCCAGCACAGAGGGGCAGAGAAGACTAGAGCTACTTGGGGAGAGTCTGGTGTTGGTGGCTCTGGGGAGAGAATTGAAGGAATAGCCACCAGGTTCCCTGTGCTGAGTCATTCCCCATACTGCAGAAGTCATATTTCTCAGGCAGAGCACTCCTCTCCAAATGGCATCAACCTGAAGGAAAGCAATAGCCCTGCCCACAGGAATGTCCCAACCTGTGGTGTTTAAGCCCAGCTACTGATTACAGCTTGAGGCTATATCACTGATAAGTTTAACATCTAAGGCGGAAAATACAAAGAAGCAGCCAAAATGGCAAGACAAAGAAACAGACCCCAAGTGAAAGAACAAGATGGTTCTCTAGAAGAGGAACTAGATGAAATGGAAGCAAGCAATTTATCAGACAGAAAGTTTAGAATAATGATTATAAGGGTACTCAATAACATGAAAAAAAGACATAGGAAACATAGAAAAGGACCAGTAAGAAACAAAGAATGCAATATTTGAGATAAATAATACACTGGAAGGAATAAACAGTAGGTTAGACAAAGCAGAGGATCAAATCAGTGATTTGGATAACAAGGTAGAAAAAAGCACCCAGGCAGAGGAGCAAAGAGAAAAAAGAATTTAAACAAGGAGAACTTAAGAAACATTTTGGACAAGGTGAAGTGTCACAACGTTTGCATCATGGGAATGCCAGAAAGAGAAGGGATTGAACAAGGGATTGAGAACCCATTGGAAGAAATAATGACAGAAAACTTCCCTAATCTGGTGAAGAAAAAGACGCACCAATCCAGCAAGCTCAGAAAATCCCAAACAAATGGGACCTAAAGAAGCCTGAACTGAGATACATCATAATCAAGATGACAAGGCTTAAAGATAAGGAGAGGATCCTAAAAAGCACAAGAGAAAAGCAGGTAGTTACCTACAAGGGAGCACCAATTAGACTGTCATCTGATTTCTCAACAGAAACATTTCAGGTCAGAAGGGAGTGGCATGAAATATTCAAGTTGAAGAAAATGAAGGAGCTACAACCAAGGCTACATTACCCAGCAAGACTATCATTTAAAATTGAAGGAGAAATAAGGAGCTTCCCTGACAAGAAAAAACTAAAGGAGTTTGTTAACACCAAACCAGTACTGCAACAAATGTTAAAGCACTTGCTTGAAGAAGAAGGAGGAGTGGGGTGGAAGGGGAGTAAGGGGAAGAGGAGGGGAGAGGGAGGGAGAAGGAAAATAGTCTAACAATAAAATGACATTACATATGTATCTATCAATAACCACCTTAAATGTAAATGGCTTAAGTGCTCCAACCAAAAGACATAGGGTATCTGCATGTATAAGAAAACAAGACCCATATATATGCTGCCTCCAACACCCATCTCATATGGAAAGATACGCACAGACTAAAAGTAAAGGGATAGAAAAAGCTATTCCCTGCAAATGGAAAGGAAAGAAAAGCTGAGGTAGCAGTTCTTATATCTGACAAAACAGACTTTAAAACCAAGGCTATGGTAAGAAACAAAGAAAGACACTGCATAATGATAAAGAGAACAATCCAACAAGAGGATAAAACCTTAGTAAATGTTTATGCACCCAACATAGGAGCACCTAAATATGTAAAGCAAATCTGTATGGACATGAAAGGAGAGATCAACAGAAATATACAGTCATAGTAGGGAAGTTTAACACCCCATTGACTTCAATGGATAAGATCTTCCAGGCAGCTAATCAACAAGGAGACAGCGGCCTTAAATGACACACTAGATCAAATGGATTTAATTGATACCTGCATAGCATTTCACCCCAAAACAGCAGAATAAACACACTTTTCAAGTGCATATAGAATGTTTTCTAGGATATACAGTAGGACACAAACCAAGTCTCAATAAATTTAAGAAGATTGAAATCATATCAAGCATCTTCTCTGACCACAATGCTATGAAACTAGAAATCAATCACAAGAAAAACACTGAAAAACATTAAAAAACATGGAAGCTAAATAACAAGTTATTAAGCAATGAATGGGTAAAAATAAGATCAAGGAAGAAACCACAGCTACCTTGAAAGAAATGAAAATGAGGACAAAACAGTAGAAAATCATTCAGACATTGAGTAAGCAATCCTAAGAGGAAAATTCATAGCACTACAGGCCTATCTCAAAAAATAAAAAATAAAAAATTCCAGAAGAAAAAGCTCAAATAAACAATCTAACTTTACACATAAAGGTATTTGATAAAGAACAACAGACAAGCCCAAAGTGGGTAGAAAGAAGGAAATAATAAATATTATAGTAGAAATTAAAAAAACAGAGGCTGAAAAAAATGACACAAACATCAATGAATCCAAAAGGTGATTCTTTGAAAAGATAAAAAATATTGACAAACCTTTAACCATTCATCAAGAAAAAACCCAAATAAATAAAATCAGAATTTAAAGAGGTGAAATAACAACTGACACCAAGGAGATACAAAGGATTGTAAGAAAATATTATGAACACCTATATGCCAACAAACTGGACAACCTGGATGAAATGGATACATTTCTAGAAACAGGGAATCTTCCAATACTGAATCAGGAAGAATCAGAGAATCTGAATAGACAGATTACATCTAATGAAATCGGAGCAAGAATCGAAAAACTCACAACAAAAGCCCTCAACCAGATGTCATCACAGGTGAATTTTACCAAACATTTTGAGAAGAACTAACACATCTCCTTCTCAAACTACATATAAAATTCAACAGGAGGGAAGGCTCCCAAAATCATTTTACATGGCCAACATTATCCTGATACTGAAACCAGATAAAGACACCACAAAGAAACAAAATTATAGGCCAACATCCCTGATGAACATAGACACCAAAATCCTCAACAAAATATTAGCAAAGTGAATACAGCAATGCATCAAATAGATCCTACACAATGATCAAGTGAGATTTATTCTGGGAGTGCAAGGTTGGTACAACAATTGCAAACCAATGAATGTGATTCACTACATAAACAAAATGGAGGATAAAACCACATGATCATATCAATGGATGCAGAAAAAGCTTTTGATAAAATTCAACACCATTTATGATCAAAACTCTCAGCAAAGTGGGTATAGAGGGAATATACCTAAACATAAATAAGGCCATATATGACAAGCACACTGCCAGCATCATATTCAAGGGGCAAAAACTATAAGCATTCCCCTAAAGAATGGTAACAAGACAGGGATGTCTTCCTTAACCCTCTTATTCAACATAGTGCTGGAAGTCCTAGCCACAGCAATCATACAAGAAGAAGAAATACCAAATGAACTCAGCAAACTATCAACATATAAAATTAATATCCAGAAATCAGTTGCATTTTTATATGCCAATAATGAAATAACAGAAACGGAAATAAAGAAAATGATCCCATTCACAATTGCTATAAAATACCTAGGAATATATCTAACCAAAGATGTGAAAGACCTGTACACAAAAAATTATAAGACACCAAAGAAAGATATTGAAGATACAAATATGTGGAAACACATACCATCTTCATCGATGGGAAGAATTAACATCATTAATATGTCCATATTACCCAAAGCAATCTACAGATTCAAGGCAATTTCTATCAAGATTCCAATGATGTATTTCAGAGAACTAGAACAAATTTTTCAAAAATTTATATGGAACCACAAAAGGCCATGCATAGTTAACAGCAATCCTGAGAAAGAAGAACAAAGTTGGAGACATCACACTACCTAATATGAAACTGTAGCGTAAGGTCATCATAAACAAAACAGCATGGTACTGGCATAAAAACAGACACACAGGTGAAGAGAACAGACTAGAAAGCCCAGAGAATAAAAGCCTGTCAAGGCAAGGGTCAGGGCGCTCACCCCTTGAGAGAGTGGCCTCGCCATCCCTTTTTCTCAACAAGACTCAGTACTCCCTGTGAATTTGTGTTGTTCCAGCAACAACACTGCAGACACTGTGGGCCAGTGTCTGAGACAGCAGGCGTCTGGAGCACGGACCCAGGACTAAAAGCTGTCGTTGTGAACAAAACACCAACTTGGTTGGAGTATGCATATCACCCCAGGATTTAAAGATGGCGGTGAGATGGCTGGGAGCAGAGTCCACGTCCCCTCGGCACTAGTGAAACGCCTAGCTGATCTGAGGAACAGAGGGAACAGCCAATGGTATTCCAGCATAAATGAAGATCTGAGACCAAAGATAGAGGACATTGAAAGATCAGATGACAGGAAGACCAGCAGAACTGACCTGATGGTTTTAAGACAGCATAAGACTTTTTTTTTCCTTTCCCCCTAAATTCCTTCTTCCTTTCTGTCCTTTTTTCTTTTTTTTATTCCTTCTTCATTCCTTCCTTTACTTTTTATTCTTTCTTCCTTCCTTCTTTTATTTATTTGTTTATTTTAATATTTGTTAAAATTCCTTCTTTTCTTTCCTCCAATCTTTTTTATTCCTTCTTCCTTCCTTCCTTCCTTCCTTTCCTTTTCTATTCCATTTCATTCCTTCCCTTATCCTTTTTTTTCCTTCTTTCTCCTTTTCCCACAGGTGAGACAAGAAAACCTGGAGTGCCGAAAAGACCAGAGTTACACTCTGTTAGACCCATAAATGTCAGCTCAAGACTAGTGAACTCAGCAGATTAAGGAGACGGCACCACTGAATCCCACTGCATTCTACCATGGAAGTTCATACCATAAACTCAGGGAATCAGAACAGATCAATTTCAGAAGCAGAGGATAACAAGAAGAGTCTCACAAACAATCCCCAAATGAAAGGAAACGAAAAAGCCTCAGAAAGAATGTTAACTGAAATAGAGGCAAGTAAACTATCAGATACTGAGTTCAAAGAAATGGTTATCAGGAAGCTCACTGAGCTCAGAGAACTACCAGAAACTACAGGGAAACTACAATGAACTCACTGCAAACTACATCAACATAAAAAAGGAAATAGAAACTATCAAAAAGGGCCAAGAGGAAATGAAGAATACAATTTCTGAACTGAAGAACACACTAGAAGGAATCAAAAGCAGACTTGATGAAGCAGAGGATCGGATCAGTGAGCTGGAGGACAAAGTAGAAAAAAACACCCAGAAGGAGCAAGAAAAGGAAAAGAGGCTCAGAAAGAATGAAGAGGCAATAAGAGAAATGCAGGACAACATGAAATGTAACAATATCCGTATAATAAAAATACCAGAAGGAGAACAAGAAGAGCAAGGGATTGAAAACCTGTTTGAAAAAGTAATGATGGAAAATTTACCTCATCTGAGGAGAGAAAATGTCAACCAAATCCAGGAAACACAGAGAGTCCCAAGCAAGAGGAACCCAAAGAGGCCCACTGCAAGACACATCATAATTAAAATGGCAAAATTCCAAGACAAAGAGAGGATCTTAAAGGCAGCATGGGAGAAAAAGGAAGTAATATACAAGAGAGCCCCAATAAGGTTAGCACCTGACTTCTCAATGGAAATGCTCCAAGCCAGAAGAGAATGGCAAAACATATTCCAAGTAATGAGAACCAGAGGCCTGCAACCAAGGCTACTTTACCCAGCAAGGCTCTCAATCAAGATAGAAGGCCAAATACAGAATTTCCCAGACAAAAGAAGTCTAAAACAATACAACTCCACAAAACCAGCTCTGCAAGAGATGCTAAAGGGACGGCTTTAAGGAAAGGAAGGAAAAGAGAAAGAGAGAGGAACACAGATATGAAAAAATGACAATGAATAACTACCTATCAATAATAACCTTAAATGTAAATGGATTAAATGCTCCTATCAAAAGACATAGAATACCTGAATGGATAAGAAAGCATGATCCACACATATGCTGCCTACAAGAGACCCACCTCAGGACAAAAGACCTACACAGACTGAAAGTGAGTGGCTGGAAACAAATTTTCCAAACAAACAGACAGGAATAAAAAGCAGGGATAGCAATACTCGTATCAGACAAAATAGACTTCCAAAGAAGGCCATAAAGAGAGACCCAGAAGGTCACTTCATAATACTCAAAGGAAGAATCCACCAAGAAGACATAAACATTGTAAATCTACATGCACCCAACATAGGAGCACCCAAATACAATAAAGAAAATCTTGACAGCAAGATTTTCTTTCTAAAGAAAGATATTGACAGCAAAACAATTATAGTAGGGGACTTTAACACCCCACCATCAAAAATGGACAGATCTTCCAAACAAACTATCAACAAGGATATTGTGTCACTTAACAATACCCTAGAGGAAATGGACTTAAACAACATATAGAGAGCTTTTCATTCCAAAGAAGCAAAATACACATTCTTTTCAAGTGTACATGGAACTTTTTCAAAGATAGACCACATGATAAGACACAAAGCAAGCCTCAACAAATTCAAGAAAATTGAAATCATATCAAGCATTTTCTCTGACCACAAGGGACTGAAAATGGAAACCAATCCCAAAGGAAAAAAACCCAAACACTCAAAATCAAGGAGACTGAATAGCATTCTATTAAACAATGAACAAGTGAAGAACGAGATTAGGGAAGAAATCAAAAACTTTCTGGAAACAAATGAAAATGAACTCACAGCAACCCAAAACCTATGGGACACAGCAAAGGCAGTCCTGAGAGGGAAATTCATAGCAATACAGGCCTACCTTAAAAAGATAGAATCATTTCAAAAAAACAACCTAACCCTATGCCTACAAGAATTCGAGGAACAACAACAAAGGCACCCCGGAGCAAGTACAAGGAAGGAAATAACCAAGATCAGAGCAGAGTTAAATGACATAGAGACTAAAAGCACAATTCCAAGGATCAATGAATCCAGGAGCTGGTTCTTTGAAAAGATAAACAAAATTGACAAGCCTTTAAGCAGATTCATCAAGAAAAAAAAGAGGACCCAAATAAACACAATTAAAAATGAAAACGGAGAGATTACAACTGATACCACAGAAATACAAAGGATTATAAGAAATTACTACAAAGAACTGTATGCCAGGAAATTTGAAAACCTGGGTTAAATGGACACATTTCTAGAAAAATATAATCTTCCAAAATTGAGTGAAGAAGAAGCAGAAAATCTGAACAGACTTATAACAACAGACGAAATTGAAGCAGTCATCAAAAAACTCCCAACACACAAAAGCCCTGGACCAAATGTTTTCACAGGAGAATTCTACAAAGCATTTAAGGGAGAACTAACCCCTATCCTTCACAGACTATTCAAAAAATCCAAACTGATGGAAGACTCCCAAACTCTTTTTATGAAGCCAGCATCATCCTAATCCCAAAACCAGATAAAGACACAACGAAGAAAGAAAACCTAAGGCCAATATCTCTGATGAACATAGACGCTAAAATTCTCAACAAAATATTGGCAAACCACATCCAGCAATACATTAAAAAGATCATCCACCATGACCAAGTGGGATTCATCCCAGGGATGCAAGGATGGTACAATATTCACAAATCAATAAACATAATACATCACATCAACAACAGCAAAGACAAAAATCACATGATCATATCAATAGAGGCAGAAAAAGCATTTGATAAGGTACAGCACCAATTTATGATAAAAACACTCAGCAAACTGGGAATAAAGGGAGCATTCCTCAACATAATAAAGGCCATATATGAGAGTCTTACAGCCAACATCATATTCAATGGACAAAAACTTAGAGCTTTCCCACTATGATCAGGAACAAGACAAGGATGTCCATCTCTCACCACTCCTATTCAACATAGTATTGGAAGTCCTAGCCACAGCAATCAGACAAGAAAAAGCAATAAAAGGCATCCAAATTGGAAAGGAGAAAATGAAACTGCCATTGTTTGCAGATGACATGATAGTGTACATGGAAAATCCTACAGACTCCACCAAAAAACTACTCGACCTAATAAATGAATTTGGCAAAACAGCTGGATACAAAGTCAATACTCAGGAATAAAAGGCATTCCTGTATACCGACAATGAAACAGCAGAAATAGAAATCAGGGGGGGAAATCCCATTTGATATAGCAACAAGAAAAATAAAGTACCTAGGAATAAACCTAACCAAGGAGGTAAAAGACCTGTACTCAGAAAACTGCACAACACTGAAGAAAGAAATTAAAGAAGATACAAACAAATGGAAGTATGTACCATGCTCATGGACTGGAAGAATTAACATCCTCAAAATGGCCATACTACCCAAAGCGATTTATAGATTCAATGCAATCCCTATTAAAATACCCATGACATATTTTGCAGATATACCACAAACATTTCAGAAATTCATATGGAGCCATAAATGGCCCCGAATACCTGAAGCAATTTTGAGAAAGAAGAAAAAAGCAGGAGGGATCACAATACCTGATATCAAACTGTATTACAAGTCCACTGTAATCAAAACAGCCTGGTACTGGCATAAAAACAAGCACGTAGACCAATGGAACAGAACAGAGAGCCCAGAAATAAACCCAAGTCTTTACGGTCAATTAATATTTGACAAAGGAGGCAGGAGCATAAAATGGAGCAAAAATAGCTTCTTCAACAAATGGTGTTGGGAGATTTAGACAGCTACATGCAAAAAAATGAAACTCGATCACCAACTTACACCACGCACAAAAATAAATTCAAGGTGGATAAAAGACTTAAATATAAGTTGTAACACCATAAAAGTCCTCGAGGAAAACATTGGCAGGAAAATCTCAGACATTCCACGCAGCAACATCCTCAGAAACATGTCCCCTAAAGCAAGGGACATAAAGGAAAGAATAAACAAGTGGGTCCTCATCAAAATAAAAAGCTTCTGCATGGCTAAAGAAAACAGCATTAAAATAAGAAGAGAACAAACAGTATGGGAAAACATATTTGCCAATGTTACCTCAGAGAAGGGTCTGATCTCCAAAATATATTAAAAAACTCACACGACTGTACTCCAGGAAGACAAACAACCCAATTAAAGAATGGGCAAAGGACTTGAACAGACATTTCTCCAAGGAAGACATACAGAGGGCCCAGAGACATATGAAAAGATGCTCAGCATCACTAGCCATCAGAGAGATGCAAATTAAAACCACAATGAGGTACCATCTCACACTGGTGAGAGTGGCCAACATAAACAAATCAGCAAACAAATGTTGGAGAGGATGCAGAGAAAAGGGAACCCTAGTGCACTGTTGGTGGGAATGCAGACTGGTGAGGCCACTGTGGAAAACAGTATGGAATTTCCTCAGAAAACTAAAAATGGTAGTTTTGAGCCAGCAATCCCATTGCTGGGATTATACCCTAAGAACACTGAAACACCAATCCAAAAGAACCTATGCTGGGGATCTATGAACCCCAATGTTCATAGCAGCACAATTTACAATAGCCAAGTACTGGAAGTAACCTAAGTGCCCATCAGCAAATGAGTGGATCTAAAAACTATGGCACATTTACACAATGGAGTTCTATGCAGCAGAGAGAAAGAAGGAGCTTATACCCTTTGCAACAGCATGGATGGAACTGGAGAGCATCATGCTGAGTGAAATAAGCCAGGTGGTGAGTGACAAATACCATATGATGTCACCTATAACTGGAATATAATCAACAAAAGAAATAAAGCAAACAAAAGATAACCAGAGACATTGAAGTTAAGAACAAGCTAACAATAACCAGAGAGGAGTGGGGAGGGGATAGTGAGGGGAGGAGATTACAGGAACTGCTATAAAGGACACATGGACAAAACCAAGTGGGAGGGTGGAGGTGGGAAAGGAAGTTGGGTTCGGCTGGGGTTGGGTGGAGGGGTGGGGAGAAAAGGCAGACAACTGTAATTGAATAACAATAAATTTTTTTTTTAAAAAAGGGAAGCCCAGAAATAAACCCACACTTTTATGGTCAATTAATATTCAACATAGGAAGCAAGCATATTCAATGGGTTAAAGATAATTTTCTCAATACATGGTATTGTGCCCTGGCTGGTGTTGCTCAGTGGATTGAGCACTGGCCTAAAAACTGAAAGGTCATGGGTTCAATTCCTAATCAGGGTGCATTCCTGGGTTGCAAGCCAATATTTCTCTCCCTTTCTTTTTCCCTCCTTTCCCCTCTCTCTAAAAATAAATAAATAAAATCTTAAAAAATGGTATTGGTAAAACTGGACAGATACATTTAGAAAATGAAAGTAAATCCCCTTCTTAATCCACACACAAGAATAAAATAAAAATGGATGGAAGACTTAAATGTTAGACCAAAAAAAATGTACAAGAGAACACAGGCAGCAAAATCTTGGACATTGCTCTTAGCAATATTTCATTGGATGTATCTGTCTAGTCAATGGAAACAAAAGAAAAAATAAACAAATGGGGCTACAGCAAATTAAAAAGGTTTTGCACAGCAAAAGAAATCATCAACAAAATAAAAAGACAACCTAAATAGTGGAGAATATATTTGCTGACACAACTGATAAGGGCTTAATATCTAAAATTTATAAAGAACTTACAAAACTCAACACCAAAAAAACCCCCAAAACAACAACCTAATTAAAATATGAGCAGAGGACCTGATTACACACTTCTCCAAGAAGACTTACCAATGTACAATAGGCATATGAAAAGATGCTCAAAGTCACTAATCATTAGAGAAATGCAAATTAAAACCACAATGATATATCACTTCACACCTTTCAGACTGGCTATCACCAATAAATCAACAAACAACAAGCTACTGTGGAAAGCAGTGTGAAGATAACTCAAAAAATCAAAAATGGAACTGCATTTTGACCCAGCAATTCCACTTCTGGGAAAATATTCGAAGGAACCCAAAACACTAATTTGAAAGAACATAAGCACCCCTATGTTCATTGCAGTGTTATTTACAATCACCAAGATATGGAAGCCGCCCAAGTGTCCATCAGTAGATGAGTGGATAAAACCACTATGGGACATTTACACAATGGAATACTACACACCCATAAAAAATGCTTTAACATTTGCGACAGTGTGGATCGATGCAAGATCATTATGCTAAGTGAAATAAGCCAATCAGAGAAACACAAATACCATATTATTTCACTCGTATGTGGAATCTAATGAAAAAAAATGAACTAACAAGGAAAGTGGGGACAGACTCATGTGGAATCTAATGAACAAACTGAACTAACAAGGAAAATGGGGATAAACTCAGATGGAGATCAGGTTGACAGCCAGTGGAGGGGGAGGGGGAGGGATTCAGCAAAAAAGCAAAAGAACTCATGGACATGGATGACAGTGTGGTGACTGCTGGGGAGAGGTGAGTATAAAGGGACTAAATGGTAATGGGAAAAAAGCACAATAAAGTTAAATTTTAAAAAAGAAGCTTCTGAAGGATCATCACAAGCATATTTTTCTTCCTTAGTTTTCTCCATTTCTCCAAATACTTAGACATATAACACTTAGTTCATTGCTTCTCTAAAATTCATATATTAACATACAACTACTATAGACAGAATATTTATGTCCTTCCAAAAGTCGTATGTTAAAACCTTCCCTTCTATGTGATGCAGCTAAGAGATGGGGCCTTTCAGAGGTCAGAAGTTCTGAGGGTGGATGGGATAGTGCCCTGATAAAAGAGGCCTCAAGGAACTCCCTTACCCCTCCTGCCATGTGAGGACACGAGGAAAACGCTATCATCTATGAACCAGAAAGTGGGCTCTCATCAGACACTGAATCTGTCAGCACGTTGACCTTGGACTTTACAGCCTCCAAAATTGTGTGAAATAAATCTCTGTTGCTTATAACCTAACAAAGCTATCTTATTTTATTATAAAAGCTGAACAACACTAAGACAACAACCTTGAAGCTCTTGGTGGATGAGCTGATTATGGCCTGAAAAAGTTAGTACTGGGGTTGCAATGAATGACACATTTTTTTCTGGAAACACTGCATACAGGTGACGATTCTTAGGCAATTCAAGCATTTCTTCAACGGTTTAGAAAGATATTTAAACCAAAAGAGTTCAAGATAAAGGTTAAGGGAAAAGAAAGAGTATCTGCAACTGTGAAGGTTGAGTGGTGAAGGGGAAGTAGAGTTCAAAGGAGGCAGAATGATGGCTCACAAAAGTCAGTGATAAGTGGGAAGGAGCAATTAATTGGATCAGTCTGTTAAGGCCCAAAATAGTGTGATAGAAAGATGACATAATATCCTGATTCCCAAGTTAGGATCCCAAATCTTCCATATGACTAGTAATTAAAGCCAGCCCTTGAGAAATAAATTCATTAATTTGTATATTCAAAAGGGGGAATGAAGTTGGCCCTTTGACCTGACTCCAAATTTTTTTTTTCAGGGGGTGGGGAATTCTTCAAGATCCTAAAAAAAAAAAATTTTGAAGCATTCTATATAACCATGAGGAATTTGCAGTCCTAATGAGAGGACCAGGAAATAACCCTCACCTCTAAATGTTTAGCCACATCCTACACAACCCCCAAAGTTTGCTTTTGAAGACTCAGCTGCTAGCTTCAGCATGCACTTCAGAGAGTCTTATTGATGATAAGGTCATGTTTTCTATTTCTTCATTTTGTTACCCAACATTTATACTTGCAAGCACACATGTACATACACTAACACCACCAGGAATTTGGGCAGGAGCAGAACGTCTAGTTCCAGTACAGCAAGCAGAGATGAAAAACAAGCTGGTGGTTTGGGTCTCAGAATGGGAAGCAAGCACACATTGTGCCGGCACTCCTTCCCCAGCTCTTACCTGTGAGAACCCTGGACTATCAGAGGAAGAATGACTCCTGTATCTGTCAAAAGAGGTATTAGAACAATCAGGCTGAATGTTATAGATCATTTAATTTTTTTCATGGAGTTTTTAAACTGAATAATGGCCCTACCTCTACCACTGGGAAAGTGTGTTATTCAAGTTTTGTGACTTGGAACAAAATAAGTGAGAAAAAGCCATTGAAATACATGGTATTGGCAGTTGAGAAATGAAAAAGAAAGAAGTTTTGTTTATTCAAGAAGAATCTTACTCTCTACTTACAGGAATGGCCAAAGGTTCTTTTCCCTCATCAATAAGAAGCATAAAGTGGCCCCAATGTTAGAAGAAACAATGGACAGTAAATTGCATTGGTGGTGGGGTGGGGGAAATGTGCCAGCTGGGAGGGAACAACTGAAAGGCATCACTAGAGAGAGTGTGTGAATGTGGGTTTCACATCAAGAACAGCTGAGAGCAGAGAACTGGCAGAGGCCAACACCAAAGGCATGAAGAGACTGGGGAACAGAACAGCCCCTAGTTTTTGGACAGTACTGGTCAGAATCACCTGTTATCACACAGGGGCCAGTGAGGGTGGGGAGGGCCTCAAGCTCAAGCTCAGAGATTCTGATTTAGTAGGTCTGGGATGGGGCCAATAAATTTTCATATCTAACAAACTCCCAGGTGGTGCCAGTGCTGCTGGTACTATAGATAGATGCATCTTTGCAAGAGAGCTCAGTTATGATTCAAACTAGACTATTATGGAAAACAATCTCCATGTTCCTTTAACAGGCAACTCAATGTCATACCGCAGGTCCTCAGATAAACTCAGTTTGTTTAACATTGATGAAGTGCTACAGGAACTTAACTACTGTTTATATCAGTGTAGCCTGCAGTGAAATTGGTTTCATTATATGTCATTTCACTGGAGTTTCAAGAACCTATGGACAACAGTAAGTGAGGACATACTGTATTCTCTTAGGCCTTTTGATAGAAAATGATGTGAACTTGCTTGCAAATGAGAAGCATCAGCCAGTCCAGTGGGCCATGTTCCAAAAACCAGGGGAAAGAGCTCATTGCTGATTATTAGCTCTTTGTGACAGAATAATCTCTGACACAGGGGCCATATTGGGAACAATTTGGTTCAGTTGTATACACAGCTTTTTGAACCCTTCTCTAAATTAATGGAAAGCCTTGGTGTTCTGTTATCCCACTTCTTTATGTTCTCAGTTTTTAAGACACAACTCAAGATATTACTGAATATTATACCAGAATTTTTTTCTCCCCTTCTTCACAGCCACGGTTTATATCTAGGCCTATTAAAAGTCCTTAGAGACTTCTGAACATGTGTCAAGAGATCCAAGAATCACATTAGCTCCAGAAAGAGAGCTCAGGTTGTTCAACACATTGGCTTTGTTTGGCATTGAACTTGATTTGGTGGTGATGGGATCAGCTGCCGTCAAAGGGAAATTGCAGGACATACACAATACATTTAACTGAAAAAGTCAATGACTCCCAGACAGGTATATTCTGTTTGGCCATCTAAAAATTGTTTCCCCAGGTGATTTGAGTGAGGAGAGCCACTTTACCTAGTGGTTGAAAAGCCTTACTTCCACTGTAAAAACCATTTCAGCACTTGTTCATTAAATTTAAATTTAAAACATCAAAGCGGATTTGCAAATCTGGAAAACATTTATGGAAAATTTAAATGGGGTGTCACTTTGGCAGTATAAGTGGCATGAACTGTTTGATTTTCAACTATTTGCAGATGTATCTGACTCTGGGATTAATGCATATATATTCTAGAAGAAATTGTGTATGCAAAGCTTTGACCAAATTTGCCTGGAAAAGAAAATCAGTTTAAATATATGTAGTGTGGAACTATTCTCCTATATGTAGTATGTGTCTATTTGTGTATATGAGAAAAGAGAAACCTTTTTTTTCAAATTTGTATTTTTATAGCTCTTCATATCATAAATTCTGCATCAAAAAAACCCTGAAGAACTTAATGTTCTATTCTCATTTTTGTTTGGAATTTCTGAGTTCCAAATTTGCCAAGTCCTTTCTTTTTTGGTTCATATTTACATTTGAGAACTTCCTTTAAATAACTATCTGGTAATTGGTCATACCAGACAATGCCACAAAAACCACACAAACTAGAAACATCTACCCCTGTACAAGTCTAGAAGTTTTCTCAAATATTGTTTTTTTTTAATTGCAGATTCCAGTAAATGAATGATACTATGACTCAGAACTTCAAACCCTGGGGAAGAATTAAAAAATGAAGTTCAGGTCTTAGCCCAGAATACTTTAAAAGATAAGTGTTTTCTGTAACTCTCATTTTAGTTCATATTTATGTCACTTCTCACTCCTAAAATCATTTGATGTGACTTGCATAAGTACACATAAAAGCAAACCAAAAAAATGAGGAAAAACAAAATGTAATTGTCATAAGTATACTTTATTAGAAGTCTGCTATGTATGGGGATCTGCATTTTCTAGCAGCCAAGCCAAAGGACTCAATTTTTGAAACTATTTTTTAAATTTATTTTATCTTTTCTATTCTATTTATTTCCAGACAAAGGAGAAAGGAGAGAGAGATGGAAACATCAATGTGTGGTTGCCTCTCGCATGCCCCTCACTGGGGACCTGGCCCAGAACCCAGGCATGTGCCCTGATTGGGAATCAAATTGGCGACACTTGGTTCACAGGCCAGCACTCAATCCACTCAGCCACACTAGCCAGAGCTAATTTTTTTAACTATTTTTAAAAAATAAATTGTTCAAGCCCTGGCAGGGAGCCTCATCCCTGTTGGTTGGAGCATCATCCCATATACCAAAAAGTTGTGGGTTCCATCCCTAGTCAGGGCACATATCTAGGTTGCAGGTTCAATCCCTGGTGGGGGCACATGTGGGAGGCAACTGCTTTATGCGTGGTTCTCTCTTTCTGTCTCTCTCTCCCCACCACCCTCGCTTTCCTTTCTGCATAAGTTTATCAAGGATATGTTTATTGATTTAAACCTTGATAGGTTTATCCAAGATTAAAAAAATGAATTTTTCAAGAGAAGAATAATTAGTTCTGGTGCTAATACTGAGACCTAAGTGAAATTTTTGCATGGGTTGGTCGAAAGAGAATACTCTGGGATATTCTCAACAGCTTACATCCCTCCATATAGACCCATGGTTGCACACTAGAGGAGAACTCAATGAAATAAGGGCATGGGGCAGTAGAATGATGCCCTACAGTAAAACAGCTATACCCTCATCTGGCTTAATCCCAGAAGGATGTTTTGTGTATCTAGCCAAGTGGGTGGACTGCATATTCTTCAAGTGGTTGTTGTCCCTGGGCATTATCTTGAAGTCAAGCCTTTGAAAATGTTGAACAATATCTCCCAAGCCTCTTTCTGTGTATCAACTGGGGAAATTTTTAAAAATGTAGTCTTCAGTGATATTTTTGAAATCTCAATGCCATTTATCAATCTTTATTATCTTCTTTCTGCCACTGCCATAGGTTAATCATCATTATACCTCAGCTGGAATTATTGAACTCTAATCTCCTTCAGTCTAGGCACTTTGGAAAGAATTAGAATAGTTTGGATGGGATTAAGTTTTATAATCACAAAGCACACCTTTGACTTTAAAAGTCTGGTGTTCTTTTACTTAGCAGAATAAATTGTGATATATGTGGATCTCAACGTGCCTTTCCAAACATCCTGATCCCATACATATTCTGCACTTTCCCATCTCTTTATAAATGCTCACACTGTTTCCCCCAGTGGAAATGTTTCTTTGAACTCACCCCAAATGAGGCCCTAATCCCCCAAGTGTTCAAGGCCACTGAACTGTGTATCTCCCATGTCAATGAGAACAAATGTTTTTCTAAAGTTGGAGTTAATTAATATTGAGTGAGTAAGCAAATTAATGCTTATCTTATCATTTTCTCTTGGCTGCATCATCAATGAAAGTAAAACTTTTTTCATTGTTTTTCATTATTTAACTCAATCCTTTTGGGAAGAAATAGTCTTTTTGGCCTACCTTGGTTCTTCTTAGAAACCCTAGAGAAAAGCTTTCATATGTGACCCTTCACAGTAGGCAAGAAACCTTTCCAGTGAGCCACATGCATCCTCTTAAGACAACACGAATCCAAGCATCAGTGTGAGGCAAACCTAGTCATGACATGGGGAAATCCACAAGATAAGCATTTGCTCAAGATTGTGAGAGCAGGCCGCTGGGCATCAGAGCAATAGCTCAGTTAAGAGAGAGGCACTGCGGTTCAGAAGTATTGTTCGCTCCTCACCTGTCTGCTATTACAGGGGCAATGACACCACAGGACACTGTGATATATCAGAGGAAAATAGCCTGGTAATAGGAGTAGAGCTAGACCTCATTAAGATGAAACAGTGTCTGATATCCTTGAGTCAGACAAGACAGAATATGAAGTTGATGTGGTCAGCATTACTGCCAAGCTGCATGTGAAAAGAATCAAAGTGGCAATTCACAGCACTTTAGGATGAACGTACTCACAAATGCAACAGAAGCTGCTGAATGTAAACCTCTAGCCTTAAATGCATTCAAAAAAGACTTGATTTCCTTCCATACCAAGATCATTCAGAACAAATCTATAAAAGAAACAAGGTGTGTGTGTGTATTTAATATATTCTTGTCAAAGCCCTACAGCAAAGATGGTGGTAGGATTAATTTAATTCTCAAACTCTCATCCTCCTGAAGTCAGTATGGGCATGCTTCTAGTGCTGAAAAGACAAAGTATTTCATGAAAAAGGGGTGGGAAAGGACAGCTGGATACTCCTGACTTCAAGAACACTTCTAGAACACTCCTGTGATTGGCCACAGTCCTCGGAGATCTTTAACCATCTAATAAAAAGGATATCAGTTATTCAGTGATCCTTTGCTGTCTATCACTTCCTGAAATTGTAGGTAAGATGGAGGCACCTGTTTACAGTGCCCATTAGCTAGTGAGCCACTCAGTCTCTAAACGTGAAAAGCCTTTATTCACATGACAGTTCACACTCTCCAGTGACTTCAAAGGAAGATGGGCAACATGCACTTGTCTGAGAAGAAAATAGCACTTGTGGCCTTTCACTCAATATCAGGTTTGGTATTGCTTGTTGTTTTGTCTTATTTACTGATTAACAAGAAAATGTGATCATTTTTTTTCCCCAACCAAAGCGTTGTCCATAGGTACTACCTTTTGTCTCCCACCCAGGGGACCATCTCCAACATTTTATCTCCCCACCCTTGCCACATTTCTAAAACATCCAGAGAGCCACATTGGGCTGAGGAAGCATTCTTTAGACTCCTTGGGGTGCTACAAGGGTCATACCTATTCTGGAGACTCAACCTTGAGGGGATGGCTCCAAAACCCCTTCTCCCTTCCCTGGTGTTAATTATTTTTACAGTGAGAAATTTAGGGTCTTGAAATAATTGAAGTCACATTTTAAAAAAGCATGAACACATAATCTACTTCTTAACTTTAAAAATATCAAGTTAAATACATCTATATGTAGTAGGTATTGCAGTTTTAAAAAAATAAATTTCTTGTTAGACTATTGCTCTAGAACAAAATGTTTGTTGCATAATATAAATCTTTGTAGACTGTCACCTTATTGGACATAGAGCTCTTCTTCAGCCAACTGTGACAACAATAGTAAAAGATGAAGTTCTTACTGTGGGAAAAGATAAAGCAAACAAAAAAGTGCAACATGTTTCTTACAGAGATTTGCTTTGAACCATGACCCATAATAATTGCAAAAGAGGGAATTACTTTCCCATAATTCTTTTTTTAAAAGATTTTATTTATTTAGTTTTAGAGGAAAGGGAAGGGAAGGAGAAAGAAAAGGAGAAAAACATCAATGTGTGGTTGCCTCTTGCATGCCCCCTAATGGGGACCTGGCCCACAACCCAGGCATATGCCCTGGGTGGGAATTAAACCCATGACCCTTTGCTTCGCAGGACCATGCTCAATCCACTGAGCCACACCAGCCAGGGCTACTTTCCTGTAATTCTTTAGAAACCTACCTCATCTGAACAGTTGATTTAAAATTAAGAAACAATGGACTTTTCTAATTGTAATCCTACTTCTTAAAATAAACAAATTCTTTCAACAGGGCAAAGGGGTAACGTGGTCCAGGAGAAAATACTGAAGTGACACTGCAGAGTTTCAGTTCTGTTTCTGGGTGACAAAGACTCCATGAGCCAGTCTTTGAAACTTTCTCCACTTGCAAGTTGAGATTCAACAATTGGCTTCTCAGAGACTGCCAAAAATTCATCATAAGAACAACAGCAAAAAGAAAGCTTTTGAACTTTATGAATATCTAAATCACAATATTTACACTATTTTAAGGAACTGTCTTAAGGGACTTATCTTTCTGGCTTTGACTCTCCTGGTAAATTTTTTCTAAGGAGAATTTCAGTGACTCACAGGGTTAAAAATTTTTGTCCAAATAGAGATAAAAGAAATGCGGAGTATGGACAAGATGAGAGCAAAAGCAAGGAGCCTCACGTTGACCTGCTCCAGACCTATCTGCCAACACCAGTGAGGTATTTACCACTCAAGAGGAGATGGCAGTTTACTCCAAAGTGATGGGGGTCAGAAAACAAGCAAGCATTACAAAAAAATTACCCTTTAATTTACACTAAGAAATGTGAACATTTCATTTTCTCCATGTTTAGCATACAATAGAGACTTACTTGTTAATGAGCTCTGTGTTTGTGAGGGAGTTTTTGTATATGATTTAGAAAAGAAATGTGAAAATCCCACAAATAGAAGAACCATCATTTCAACATTAATATAACTCCCTTTCCTACCAATTTCTCACAATCATGTATTCTTGATGTATTTAATCTTTTGCAATGGTTCCCATAGCAACTGCTCCTGGTAGTGGCAGAGCTGAAGGCTACTGGATTTTTGAAACCTAGTTCTGCCATGAGTAGTGTTTTTTTCTTTCTCCCTTTTCATTTATTTGCTTACGTTACACCCCAGGTATCTTAGCACTCTCCTGCATTGACCCTCACAATCTTATCAGAGATGAGAACATGAGATCCTCTTTCCACATTTAAGGACAAAATATGTTATTTTTGTTTTGTTTCATTTTTGATTTTCAGAGCAGAGGCCCTGATTCACTTAAATATGCACTCTCTCACCACTTACAAATGCCTTAATAGCACTTACAAACCTGAGGAGGTGCTCCTTAAGGGGATATTAATTAAAACTGGTTCCTAAAGAGTGAAAACATCACCTCTGCTCTGCCCTCAGTTCCAGGGTGACCAGGAAAACAAGACACTGAAAACTCCATGTAAAAATTCATGGGGTGACACAGGCTGCTTTTGCAGTGAACTTGGGCTAGATAATGCTTCAGAATTCAAATAGTAGGACATAGTTCTCATTTCCTTCCTGCAATTTGTTTCTCTACCCCCAGATAATACCAGCTCTGAGGAGTGGGCTCAGAGAGTAGAAAATCAAATATTATTATTAATCACTGTAATTACTTTTTTTGGCCCAACTGTGGAGCTGGGACGTGAACCAAATTCTCTTGAGTGCAGTCATAACTAAGATATGTTAAGCCACCATTACCTCATCCTTAGTCACATACGACAAATATTACTGCAATTTTTTCTAAAATATAATTAAATTGTTTGCTCACATACATTTAACTCATATGAGACAGGTTTAAAGCTCTTTCCCTAAAGATGGGGAGAAGTCTTGCTCTTACTCCCAAATGTCCCAAAGACTTCAGTGTAAACAAAAACAGTTCAAAAATTATTTATATACATTGGTATTAGAATACACTTCTACTTACCAGCTGTGGAAGATTACAGTTTCAGAGTTAATAAAATTTAAATACCTTGTTTGAAATTATAGCAGTTACACTCCTAATACCTTAGTGATCCATTCTCTTTTCTGACTAAGGTGCATCTAGGACTGTTGCAGCGCTCTCTATAGGGTGCCATTCACATTGAAAAAAATCATAGATTTGTGTATTTATTATGACCATTTTCCAGCGATGGAGAAAATCTTTTGATCTTAAACAAATCAAAACAGCACATTATAACAATTTTCTGAAGAAAGTATACCTTTTTCTAATTTGTACAATATTGGATATATTAAATGCATTCCATTTAAAGCCACCAACCTGGGTCATAGAATACATCAAAATACTTTGATTGAGATTCCTGGTCAAATGAAAGTATTGGTTATTTCGTGCTATACTCATCAACTATTAAAAAGATTGTTTGAATTTTTAAACCAGTGGATTTAATATCAGGCAGTCAAGATTGATACCACATGAATGCAATATTTTGATCATTTATTTATATGTCACTGTGACTTAGCTTTATGGATGGTAAGAAACAAAAACTTTTATTTTTGTGAGCTAGTTTAGACATACTGAATTCTCATGTAATTTGGAGCACATTAATTTACCCCATCTACTTTAGTTTCTTCACCTAAAAAATTATTACAGAATCCCTGTCTCTTTGTTTATATAGTTTATAAGATTATGAATTTGATCCACTGACACTTTTAAGAAAGTATAATTGCAATGTAATCAAAAAGACACTGTCTTAATAATAAGTAAGTCAAATGACAGCATATGAGACATTCAAGTAGGTCAACTCCTATACTCTTTCTTTTTTTTTTTTTTTTTTTTTTTTTTTTCCTCCAGGAACAAATGAAAATATTTATTTAATAGCAGTTTAGACCTACTAGTAATTCAGTCTCTCCATCTCTTCTTGGGGAGCCTGTACTTTCAGGCAAATGGGAGGGTTAAAAATACAGAGGAGCAACACCTGTGCTATAAGTGTGTGCTTTTATCTCTTCCTCATGAACTTTCTGGAAAACTGTTGTTTCTGAGCGCTCAGTTCCCTTAAGAAGAAATTTTACTTAACTGGTACATACTGCATGGAGGAAAAGATTTCTTTTTAGCCTTCATTTCATTGTATGGGTTTCACTCTCTAGGTATGGAAAGTGGGAAAGGGCGGGGGGAGGAGACCAAACTCACAAAGAGCACATACATACAGCACACCCGTGCCAGCCACGTGACACGCCCTCTAACACGCCAGCGCCGACTCAGGGGTTTCTGGCGGGGTTGGACACACCATTGCATTTGATTGCATTTGTTCGTGCTCCGCCTGCCGTTTCCCTAACCGCTAACTGCGAGTGATGGTCCAGAGCGCTTCTGTGAAAGGGGCAGAACACAGGCAGTGCGCTGGTAAGTGCCCAGGTGTCAGTGCCCTTGCTAATGGAGGAAAGGATGATCATAGGGAGATTTTTGTTTCAGCCTTTAGTTCACCTGAGATTTGAAAGTTACAGAAAACGGCTTCACAAAGAACTGTGTTGGAGGGGAAGAGATGATAAGGGAGTGGTAAACACATCCAGTAAAATTCAGGGAGAAAAGAATACCGCACAAGTCCACAGAACACAAAGGAACGGGGAACACTCCCCGAGCCACACGCAGGTCAGCACACAGGTAGGCAGGGTGCAGCGGGTTAGCCACTAACTGGCTTCAGTGATCATTCTGAAACCTGTTCCAATTTTTTGGGTGGGAGTAAAGTCTTCTGCTGGACAGGTCAAAGACTGTGCTTTAGAAATGTCATTAGAAGGTAACAGCTTTTTAAATATTCTTTTGCCTCTTGCTTCCAGGTGATTTCTTTTTGGCTAGAAACCAGCAGCATAAACCTTACAAGACGGAAGAACGGTCCTCTGATATAGGTGAGGCGAGGCGCGGGATGAACTTACACAGTAAGTGAGAGTCTGCATGTCTCGGTCTCCTCCCTGACCGTTCCACATCTCTGACCGAACAGAGACCGCAGTTCACTTCCTCTGGAAGAAGCCAGTGATGGAAACTTGTCTGTTGGCTTTGCCCACAGCAGCTGTCCCTTTCTTGGGGCCCTTTCGTTCCTCTTTGGGCTCTTTTTTGACAGTCATTGCTGAGGGTCTGTGTGTGGACGATGTCTTCATCTTAAGTTCTTCTTCACTGTCTGTGCAGGATCCACTCTCATAGACTTTTTCAGTCACCATGCAGCCGTCATCATCTAGAAACATTTTAGATTTCAGCACACGCTTTCGTTTTCTTTTGTTTTCTCCGTCTACGATCTTGACAGAAGGAGGCTCCGGTTCAGTCTTCGGTGCCGGGTCAGGAGGTGGAGACGCAGGGGTCGGTGGGGACGGTGACACAGCTTCATAAGTCCCGGGCGAATCTGGTAGGACTTCATCTTCACTGCTATCGGACTCGGGAAGTTTGACTCTTCTCCTCTTTCTCTTCACGCTTACAGTTTCTCTTGTCTCATCATCAGATAGCTCCACTCGCTTCCCCCTTTTTTTCTCCTGCTGCATCTTAACAGGCTCTGCTTTTTTGCTGGATTTCTTTAGGCCTGTAGGGGCTGCCAGCTTTGGTTCAGTGACAGACATTGGAGGTTGTTCCACAATTTTTTCTTCTTTCAGTGCTGGCTCTGAATCCAAATTGACTTTAAGTTTATTCATAGCAGCTTTTCCAAAAAAATTGTTCATCACATTCCCTTTCCCTGGTACCTTGTTACCTGCTGAAGATGCATTTGTTACCTCTTTAACTTCTGTTTTGGATTCTTTGTTGGCGTCTTGGGTTTTAGAAGCAGCTTTAGAGGCAAACATTCCCATAATTCCTTTGGGTTGGTGGGAAATCTGTTTGGAGCTCGGCGGGCCATAACCATTGGTGGTCAACTCACTATTGGCTTGTGTCTCACTTGACACCTGAAGATCTGAGTGCTCAAGCTTTTCAGAAGATGAGTTTTCAGCAGAAGCTCTAGGGACTGCAGCCGCACACTGTATGGCACTAAACTTGCTGCAGTTCTGCAAGTTGCTTTTAAGGATGTCATAGTCGGTGTTGAACAGAGGCCCACTGTCCTTTAGCATGGCTTTCTGGATGCTGTACACATGGACGCTGGCAGTCACAGCTAGCTTGGACTTCACCGCTTCCAATTTATCTTCTCTCACTACTGCAACCTTGTGGCACAAATGTTCATTCTGAACAAGACTGCCAGACACTAAGTAGGTGACATGCAGCTGGGCTCCCGAATTTTCCTTTCGTTTCCTTTCGACATAATCATACAGCATCTGTTTGGCCTGGTTAACGTGAACTCCTAGTGTGTAGCTCAGCCATTTGTATGTCACGATCTTGTTTTGGTCCATGACGAACTCGTCTATATTTTCCAGATAAAACTGGTCAGCCATGGTGCTGCGGCGCTGGGCCCCGCAGCCTCAGATCTCCCCACGCCTCCACAACCGCAGCTCCCGCCGGCGGGAAACGTCTTTCCTCTCCTATACTCTTTCTTGAAAAACATACTATATTGATGGATAATTGACTTGCAATAAACTGCACATAATTAAAGTGTACAATTTGATAAGTTTTGATTTATGTATATACACAGCATCTCCACAATCAAGATAATGAACACATCCATCACCCAGATAAATTCTTAATGCTCCTTCATAATCCCTTCTTTTTGCCCCTCCCCTCCCCAACCCCATTCCAATCCCCCATTGATCCACCTTATTTCACTATAGATTAGTTAGTATTTTATATAATTTTATATAAAAACAATTATGTAGTATAAATTCTCTTCTGTCTGGATTCTTTCACTCAGTATAATTGAGATTCATCCATGTTTCTGCAAATATCAATAATCCATTCTACTTTATTGCTGGGCAGTATTTGATTATATGGCAATGCCAGAGTTTGTTTATCCATTCAGCTGTTGATGGACATTGCAGTTATTTTCATTTGGGATTACTGCAAATAAAGCTAATAGGAAGATTTGTGTATAAATCTTTGTCTGAACACATATTTTCATTTCTAGGAGTAAATTCACTGGATCATATAGTAGGTGTATCTTTAACTTTCTAAGAAACTTACAAGTTGTTTCTAAAGGGGTTTATTCATGTACACACCCACCAGCAGAATATGAGAGTTCCAGTTACTACAATTTCTTGCCAACATTGGTATCATCAGTCTTGTTAATTTTGCACATTCTAATAGGTGCTTAGTGATACATAATTGTGGTTTTAATTTGCATTTCCCTACTTTCAGCATTTTACCATAAGCTTATCTGTCATTCACATATGTAATTGGTGCAATGTCTATTAAAATCTTTTGCTCATTTTGTTTTTGATTGTTTATCTTATTACTGAGTCATGAAACTTCATTATATAGTCTGAATACAATTCTCCCCATCAGTGTCTATCTTTTCTTTTTCCTTACAATGCTTTCAAAGAGCAGAGTTCTTAAATTATTGAGCTCTAATTTATCAAACTTCTTTCTTTTATGGATTGTGCTTTTGATATTATATGTAAGACGTCTTCCCCTAACCAAACATCAGATTTTCTCCTATAGTGATAGGAGATTTTTTCTACAAGCTTTATCATTCTATGTTTTATATTTAGGTCTGTGATCTATTTATAGTTAATTTTTGTATATGCTTAAGGTGTGAACTGATGTTTACTTTTGCACATATGGTTATCCAATTGTTCTAATAAAATGAGTTGGACAGACTTTCCTTTTTTTCCCTTGAATTGCTTTGCAAATTTGTCAAAACTTTATGGACCTTATATATGTGTCTGCCTGTTTAGGAACTCTGGAATTTGTCTATTTTTCCTTGCAGTTTTATCAGTTTTTGCTTCCTATAATTTGAAGTTCTGTTATTAGATGCATTAATTCTTATAATGGTTGTGTTCTATAATGAATTGACCCAGTTATCATTACAAAATGACCTTTTTATCTTGATAATATCCTTTGCTCTAAAAACTTCTTTGATATTAATATAGTCACTAAAGCTTTCATATGTTCCATATTAGTTAGCATTATATAGCTTTTTCCATACTTTTACTTTTAACTTAATAATATCTTTGTAGTTAAATGGTGTTTTTCCCAGAAGCATATAGTTACTTATCTTTGTTTTTTTTCACATCTGACAATTTCTGCCTTTAATTTTAGTGTTAGGCCATTGTAATTTAATGTACTGATAAAAATGGATGAGTTATATCTATCATCTCACTATTAATTTGTATTTGTCCCACTTATTTCTCATTAAATAGTTGAATTATAGCTAACATTTTACTATTTATTTGTATTTGTCCCATCTATTTCTTGCTCCCTTTTTCCTTTTTATCTGCTCTTCTTTTTGGGATTGGGATTTTAATAATTCTCTCATTTTAGAACTATCCATTGACATCTACTCTGTGTCAGGCATTGCTATAGGCACTGAAAATATAACCATGCGTAAAAAAGACAAAATCCCTGCCTCCTGAGGGATGAATCCCGTACCCTCTAGTGGGAGAGATAACAAGGTGACCAGATGGCTAGAGTAGGGTGTGCAAGGAGAGTGGAAGAAAACGAAGTTAGAGGTTCAGTCAAGGGTCATATCACATAAGGTTTTGTGGATTGTGGTAGGTGTTTGGATTTTATTCTCTGTGGGATGAGAAGCCACTGACAGATTTTGAGTATGAAAGTAACATGATCTGGTTTACATTTTAACGGAATCACTCTGGCACCATGTGGCAAAAGTAGAGTAGAAGCAAAAAGTGCAACTGGGAGGCTATTGCAGTTTGCAAGGGAGAGAGAGGGATGAAGCAATTTAGATGGTAAGTGGTTGGACTCTGGCTATATTTTTAAGATAGAACTGACATAACCTACTAATCTACTGGATTTAGAAAAGAAAAAAGAGAAATCAGCATGAATTCTAGGTTTTTATCTGAGCAACTACATAAACGCTGGTGATATTTGCTGCAGATGATTAGGTTTTCTTTTGAACATTCTAAGTTTGGGATATTTACTAGATAGTCAAATGGAGAGACCAGTTAGGAAGCTGAATAGGAGCCTAGAAGATGAGTGGAGAGATCAAACTGGAGAAGAATCTTTATGAGTCATCAGTGGACCTGTGTAAACTTTTATGAAAATATCTCAATTGTTGTATCCCAGGGGAAGATTTTTTTTCTTGTGATGCAAATACAGTATGTTTCTTTGTGTTCCAAACCCAACACACAGAGCTTAGAGTAGTGACAGTTCTTTTAATCACATACAACAAAAACTGACCCTGAATAACAAAGGAAGGAAGGAAGGGAGGAAGGAAGGTAGGAAGGAAAATAAAATGGAAAGGAATTTTCCCATTCCATCACAGAATTGAAAGAATATTGAAAAGCATGACACAAGAAAGGCAACAACAAAGGTCAGACCAGAGATCTCCATAATAAGAGTTTGAATTGCTATTAATAAAACTCAGGTCTAATGGTATTAGGTCCCCCAGAGTCATTGCAATGGTCTATAACACCAGGGGAAGGGCCAAATATTCTTTAATTTTAAAGATAGAAGGGGAAGGATCAAGCCAAAGAACATGTATAAAGGACCCATAGACAAGGACAAGGACAAGGTGGGGGAAGATTGAATGTGGGAGGGGTAGGGAGGGCAAGGCAGGGGAGAGTAATGGAGGAAAGTGGGGAAAACTAACTGAACAACAATAAAAAATGTTTAAAAAGAAAGAAAAATAAAAAAATTAACTTTTTAAAAAGAAAGGGACTGAAATAACTCCTTGCCACTCAGAGTGTAGTCCCTGAATTAGCAGTTTGTTGGGAATGTAAAATAATATCCCATCCCAAATCTAATCAATCATAATTTTCATTACAGCAAATCACCAAGTGATTAAAATACACATTAATGTTTGAGAGATGCTAGAAAACTTCCAACCAAGATGGAGGCATAGGAAGATACACTTTGCCTCCTCACACAACCAAACAAATTTTAAAACAAAAAATAACCAGAATTGCCAGAAAATCAAACTGTATGGAAGTCCAACAACCAAGGAGTTAAAGAAGAAACATTCAACCAGACCAGTAGGAGGGGCAGAGATGAGCAGCTGGGGTGGGGAGGACTGGCAGGAAGGTGGTGGCTGGAGGACCAGGGCGGGCAAGGCAGCAGCTGGTGGAGCAGCCAGTTGCACATGTGCATGCAGATTAACCAGGAGGAACAACTGGGGAGCGAGATAGACCATGCAACCCAGGGTTCCAGTGCAGGGAAATAAACCCTCAAAACCTCTGACTGAAAAAATCTGTGGGACTTGAGGCAGCAGGAGAAACTCCCACCCCACAGGAAAGTTCACTGGAGAGACCCACATGACCCTAAAATGGGCACTAAGCCACCCACCCAGGAATCAGCACCAGAAAGGCCCAATTGGCTTGTGGGTAATGGGGGAAGTGACTGAAAGTTGGTGGAGAGCTGAAGTGGCATGGTTCCCTCTCAGACCCCTCCGCCACATACAGTGCCACAACGCAGCAATGTAGGTTGCCTTGCCCTGGTGAATACCTAAGGCTCTGCCCTTTACTACATAACAGGCACAACAAGACCATATATGTGGATGTATATATATATCCCAAATGAAAGAACAGACCAGAGCTCCAGAAAAAATACAATTAAGCAATGAAGAGATAGCCAAGCTATCAGATGCACAGTTCAACACACTAGTATTCACGATGCTCACAGAAATGGTTGAGTATGGTCGCAAAATAGAGGAAAATGTGAAGGCTATGAAAAGTGAAATAAGGAAAGTGTATAAGGAAGCAACAGTGATGGGAAGGAAAGTAGGACTCAAATCAACGGTTTGGAACAGAAGGAAGAAATAAACATTCAACCAGAACAGAATGAAGAAACAAGAATTCAAAAAAATGTGGAGAGCTTAGGAACCTCCAGGACAACTTTAAACATTCCAACATCGGAATCATAGGGGTGCCAGAAGGAGAAGAGGAAGAGCAAAATATTGAAAACTTATTTGAACAAATAATGAAGGAGAACTTCCCCAATCTGGCAAAGGAAGTAGACTTCCAGGAAGTCCAGGAAACTCAGAGTCCCAAAGATGTTGGACTCAATGAAGCACACACCCAGGCACATCATAATTACATCATCCAAGATTAAAGATAAGGAGACAATCTTAAAAGTAGCAAGAGAAAAGGAAACAGTTACCTAAAAAGGAGTTCCCATTAGACTACCAGCTGATTTCTCAAAAGAAACCTTCCAGGAAAGAAAGGGCTGAAAAGAAGTATTTAAAGTCATGAAAGGCAAGGCCCTACATCCAAGATTACTGTACCCAGCAAAGCTATCATCTATAATGGAAGGGTAGATAAAATGGTTTCCAGATAAGGTCAAGTTAAAGGAGTTCATCATCACCCAGCCCTTATTATATGAAATGTTAAAGGGACTTATCTAGGAAGAAGGAGATGATCAAATCTATGAACAGTAAAATGACAACAAACTCACAACTATGAACAACCAAATAAAAAAAAAAAAAAAAAGAACTAAGCAAACAACTAGAACAGGAACAGATTCACATAAATACAGATCACATGGAGGGTTATCAGTGGGGAGGGAGAAGGGGGAGGTTGGGGGAAATGGCACAGAGAATAAGGAGTGTGGATGGTGGGTACAGGGTAGAGAGGGGGAGGTTAGGAATAGTACAGGAAATAGAGAAGCCAAAGAATTTATATGTATGACCCATGGACATGAACTAAGGTGGGGGAATGATGGTCGGAAGTGGGGTACAGGATGGAGGGGAATAAAAAAGGAGTAAAAATGGGACAACCGTAATAGCATAATCAATAAAATATATTTTTTAAAAATGATTGAGAAACACTAAACTAAATAATATTCTGGCCATAAAGTTCTCTGACTGTCTGACTTGGGCAGATATTTTCGTACAGTGGCTTCATCAATGGAAGGTCCTTTTGGATTCTTACCCAAATTAACTTACAATTCCATGTTGATTTTTTAATAGTTTTTTTTTAGTGTTTTGTGTATAGTTTTCCCACTGCAGGCTCTGATTATTACTGTACATACATATGAGAGTAAATGTATGTATGTATCTTATGTTCACCTATTTGTTTCAACAGTTTATTACGTCAAGTGAGCTTATTTCTATTTAGATCTCTTGATCTTCCCCACTTTTAAATACCATTATCTTAAGTATTGGGTGGTGTTACAATTTTTGTTTTAGTCATCAGATTTGATTTGTGAAACTCATGAAAAAAGAGATGGTATATTGTATGTATATCTATCTGCTCTTTCCATTATTCTCACTTTCTGGTGCCTCAAAATTCTTTCTTTTTCATTTTATTTCTGTTTCAAGAACTTCCTTTACTCATTCTTTAGGGACAGGTCTACTAGCAAAAGTTTATTTTAGTTTTTCTTCATCTGAGAATGTCTTTATCTTCCCATCATTCCTGAAGGATAGTTTCACCAGTCATAGTCCCCATGACTGACAGTTCTTTCCTCTCAGCACTTAAAAATTGCTGTGCCACTTCTTTCCAGCCCCTATTGTTTCAGATTAGAAATCCTTTGTCATTCAGACTGATATGTCCCTGCAGGTTGTTCTTTCTCTCTAGCTGTTTACAAGGTTTTTATTCTGTCTTTACTTTTCAGAAATTTAATTTTGTATGTCTTCATGTTGATTTCTTTGAGTTTATCCAATTTGGATTTACTCCACTCCTTGAATATATAGGTTTATGTTATTTGCCAAAATGTTTAGCCATTATTTTCTTGAATACTTTTTTGGCCCCACTCTCTTTTTCTTCTCCCTCTGGGATTCCAGTGATATAAATGTTAGATCTTTTGTTATCATACTGTAGGTCCCTGTGGTTCTATTCATTTTTTCCAGTCTCTTTTTCCTCTGTTGTTCAGGCTAAATAAATTCTATTGACCTATTCTCAATCTCACTGATGCTATTTTCTAGCATATTCACTCTACTACTGAGCCCTTGGTGAAGCATTTTTATGATAACTGCTTTAAAACCCTGGTTCTTGGTGTGCAAGTGATATTTTATCACATTCTGGACATTTTGGCTTGTATGTTAGCAGACTCTGGGCTTTATCTAGATCTCCTGTGATAGCAAAAAGTCACTATATATAGGTTTAGCACACAGATGTTGGACTAATTTTTTGGACTGTGGTTCCAATGCCCGCTTAATTTTCAGAGCCATGGGGTGCTATTTTTGTCTGCTTGTTTTCTTTGGTGCCACTGGATTCCCACTAGTACTGCTAATATTGCTTGGAGTGATGGGATATATTTTCCCCAAGCCAGTATATGTAATGCCTCTAGGTGGGGAAAGGGATTCTTTGTCCAAGAGTACAAAGAGACTTTATGGACCAGGTCCTTATTCTGGTGGGTTTCCTTTGTTAGGGACACCCAAGCACTCAATGTCTTTGGGTGGAGGATGAGGGTCTCGGGTCTAGAGGGAAATTAGAGCACTTCCTCAGTTAGCTTCTTGTTGTAGTGAGATCTTTCTTGCCATTGCCTCTCAGTGTCTTTGGCTGGGGAGGGGCACCTCAGCCCCAGTGAGGAATGAGAGCACTTCCCCTGCCATTTATCACTACCAGCACTGTCAGTCAGTCCCTATTTCTAACTGTTAAGCTTGCATTTTTCTGGCAGGGCTCTCATTCAATCCAAGGAACAAATGAACCTACCTGAAACTGCTTTCTGTAGAGCCTGGGGGTCAGAAAATGTAAAGCCTGAGTACTATCTTCTGCTGGGTAAGGGGATCATGAGAAGCTCTGATGCTGTTTTCCCTCCAGTTCTGAGGTCTAATTAGTCATCTTTTCACTATTGAGATATTTTCTTCAATTTCATTTTGTATTATTTTCAGGGTATAGTTGTATACTCTGAAATATACATGAAATAATGTATAGTTATTTTCAGGGAGAAGTGAATCTATATTATTTTACCTAGACCAGAAGTCCCTGGATTGCGGGGGTATTTTGGGGGGTTTGGTTTTTGTTTGTATGTTTTATGATTCCATTTACCTCCTGTGTTTTATTAGCTACATTAGCTATAACTCTGTGGCATTATTTTAGTAATTGTTGTAGGGTTTATAGTATAGTATATATTTTAGCTTCTCAGAATCTATCCTCGAATGGTATTATGGCACTTCACACATAGTATAAGGACCTTATAGCAGTATAGTTCTGTTTCTCCCTTCCAGCCTTTATGCTATTGTGGTCATACATTTTATTTCTACATATGATGTGTACTCCATAATACATTGTTATTCCTTTAAGCAGTTGATTATCTGTTCAAGACATTTAAATAAGAAGAAGACATTCTTTATGTTACCTACAAAGTTCTTTGTGTATATATAGATCTCCACCTGGAATCATTTTCGTCTACTTAAAAAAACTTCCTTTAGGGAAAACCAAGATGGCGGCATAGGTAGACACACTGCGCCTCCTCCCACAACCAGAACTGACAGAAAATCGAACGGCAGGGAAGTCCGACACCAAGAAATAAAAAATAAACATTCATCCAGACCGGTAGGAGGGGCAGAGACGGGCACCAGGGCGGAGAGGACTCCCCGGACCGAGACTGGCGGAGTGTGGGACGAATGGGGCAGGCAGTATGAGCACTAGCAGACCCTGCAGCCCCACATTCACGCACAGATAAACCGAGAGGGCCAGACTCAGAGTGGCGGAGAACGGGGCAGGCAGAGCGGTGGGTAGCACCCTGCATCCCCACATTTGCGCACACATAAACCAGACAAACAGCGGGGAAACGAAGCAGACTGCGCAACCCAGGGCTCCAGCTCGGGGAAAATAAAGCCTCAAACCTCTGATTGGAAACGCCCGTGGGGGTTGGGGTGACAGCAGGAGAGACTCACAGCCTCACAGGAGAGGTCGTTGGAGAGACCCACAGGTGCCTAGAGTGTACACAAGCCCACCCACTCGGGAACCAGCACCAGAGGGGCCCAGTTTGATTGTGGGTAGCGGAGTGAAGTATTGAAGTCCAGAGGAGAGTGAAGCGAGCACCATTGCTCCCTCTCGGGCCCTCCCCAACGTACAGTGTCACAGCTCAGCGACCAACATTACCCCGCCCCGGTGAACACCTAAGGCTCTGCCCCTTAAAGTAACAGATGTGCCAAGACAAAAAAAAAAAATGGCCCAAATGACAGAATACTTCAAAGCTCCAGAAAAAATACAACTAAGCGAGGAAGAGATAGCAAACCTATCGGATGCACAGTTCAAAACACTGGTTATCAAGATGCTCACAGAAGTGGTTGAATCTGTTCGAAAACCAGATGAAAAAATGAAGCCTATGCTAAGAGAAACAAAGGAAAATGTACAGGGAACCAACAGTGATGCGAAGGAAACTGGGACTCAAATCAATGGTGTGGACCAGAAGGAAGAAAGAAACATCCAACCAGAAAAGAAAGAAGAAACAAGAACTTGGAAAAATGAGGAGAGGCTTAGGAACCTCCAGGACATCTTGAAACATTCCAACATCCGAATTATACGGGTGCCAGAAGGAGAAGAGGAAGAACAAAAAATTGAAACCTTATTTGAACAAATAATGAAGGAGAACTTCCCCGATCTGTCAAAGGAAATAGACTTCCAGGAAGTCCAGGAAGCTCAGAGAGTCCCAAAGAAGCTGGACACAAGGAGGAACACACCAAGGCACATCATAATTACATTACCCAAGATTAAACACAAGGACCTACATCCAAGATTACTGTATCCAGCAAAGGTATCATTTAGAATGGAAGGGAAGATAAAGTGCTTCTCAGATAAGGTCAAGTTAAAGAAGTTCATCATCACCAAGCCCTTATTATATGAAATGTTAAAGGGAGTTACCTAAGAAAAAGAAGATCAAAAATAGGAACAGTAAAAATGACAGCAAACTCACAGTTATTAACGACCACACCTAAAACAAAAACAAGAGCAAACTAAGCAAACAACTAGAAGAGGAACAGAACCATAGAGATGGAGATCACATGGAGGGTTGTCAATAGGGGAGTGGGAGGGGGAGAGGGGGGGAAAGGTACAGAAAATAAGTAGCATAGATGATAGGTGGAAAATAGACAGGGGGAGGGTAAGAACAGTGTAGGAAATGTAGAAGCCAAAGAACTTTTAAGTATGACCCAAGGACATGAACTATAGGGGGGGAATTTGGGAAGGAGGGGGTGGGTAGGATGGAGTGGAGTGAGGGGGAGGAAATGGGACAACTGTAATAGCATAATCAATAAATATATTTAAAAAAACTTCCTTTAAAATTCACTGTAGTGTTGCTAATAATTTTTTTAGCTTTATCTGACTGAATAAGTCTTCATGTGCCTTTATCTTTCAAAGATGATGTTTTCACTGCTGAAGACTCTAAATTTACAGTTTTTGTCTTTGAGTGTTTTAAAAATGTTGCCCCAAAGTCTTCTCACTTGCATGGTTTCTCGAGAGAATGCTGATTCTCTTTGTTTTTCTGCATTTAATGTGTCCCTTTTCTCTGCTTTTTTCCAATATATTCTCTTTATCATTGGTTTTTAACAACTTGATTGTGATGCACCTTGGTATAGTTTTCTTCATGGTTCTTGTTTTGAAAACTCCTTGGATCTTATTTATACTTTCCATACAATTAGGAAATATTTTGGCCATTATTTCTTTAAATAATTTTTCTGTCCCACCCCAATCACACAATATTAAATCCCTTAAAGTTTTTCCAGAGCTCACTGGTACTCTTCTTTTTTTCTCCTGTTCTTTTTTTTTTTTTTTTTTTTTTTTGCTGTAAACTACATCCCATGTATTTTTCACCTGGCATAGGTTTCATCTCAAGCAGTTTGAATCGGTTCATTTTTTGTAGTTTATATTTTATATATCTTTACTTCACATATTCAATGTTTCATCTAGCTTTTTATCATATTAAGTAGAGTTATAATAACTATTTTGATTAATATCATTGTCTACTAATTCTAACATGTGTCATTTCTGAGTCAGTTTTGATTTTTATTCTCATTATGTGCTACTTCCCTGCGTTTTTGTATGCCTGGTAAGTTTTGATTGCATACCAGACACTGATTTTTACCTATTGGCTGCTGAATATGTCTGCATTCCTATAAATTTTCATGCATTTTTTTTCTGGGACGTAGTCATATTACTTGGGAACAGTTTGCTTCTCTTGGATCTTGCTCTTAAGCATTGATAGGCAAGACCTGTGGAGCATTATGTCTAAGGAGAACTTTTCTCACTACAGACAGTATCCTTCTGAGACCTCTACTCGGTGAACTATAAACTATCAGGTTTTTTTGTCTGACTGCTGGGAGAAGTAAGCACTCTTTTAATTCTAATAGTGTTCTGGGTATTTTTCATTCTAATCCTTTTAGCTAGTTCTTTTCCTCTGTCCTGTGTAGTTTCCTCAGACATGCACTGATCACTATTCAGCTGAATACTTGCAGAGGATACCCAGCAGACCTCCAGACTCCTCTCTCTCTGCAGCTGCCTCCTCTCTGGTACTGTGCCCTATGATACCTAATGTGACCTCCCAGTGCTCCCCTCTCCTTAGCTCAGAGAGACTACTAGGCTCCATGTGGCTTCCATTCCCGGTGTCATGGCCTAAACACGTTCTCCATATAATAAGCTAGTTGTTCATGGGACTCATCATGTTTCTTTTGTCTCAGTTGCCTCTGTCTCGTATTGCCTGATGACTTAATGTACAATGTCTTGACAACTTTGTTTCAGATACTTTTTCTAATCTTTTAGCTTTTCTTGTGAAAGGATTAATCTGGCCTATGTTACTTTGCCTTGGCCTGAAATAGAAATTTTACTCTTATATTCATTCTTTATGTAAAAAAAAAATCTAGGATATAAAAAAGTAAATGTAGGGATATCATTTAGCAAGCTATATCCAGGTAACACCAGGATGGTGCAGTAAAGATGGAGAGAAGGGAATAAATTTGAGAGATATTTAAGAGGTATTACCAACAGTGTTTGATGACTGACAGGCTGTGCAGGAAGTCAGAGGAGGGGGAAGGAAGTGTTAACACGTGCCACTGGACACACTATAAGACTACTCACCAACAGAGAACTCTGGAGGAAGAGGTGGTTTGGGTGAGATAAGTTTAATTTAGGATATGTCCAACTTGATTTGATGAGCAGAGTGCCCATGAAATGAAGAATGACTTATTAAAAGGTAAGATTAAGTGAAGCAACAGCAATAAATAAAGTATTTTATAAAAGTAGAAGAAGATAAAGAAAAGAATTATGACCCTGGCTTTCTATGGAATTTAATGGATCATTACTACTCTTTGTATAAGGACATTTATTTTACACTGAGAAACATAGAAATTTCACTGACCAATACTGATTGCTTTTAGCACATCAAAAAAAATTAAAAATGGCTTTAACTTCTGATTTTAGAATTAGGAATGTTAAAGACTCCTATTAATGGAATAGATATTTGTCAATAAATTCCTTGTAATTTGTTATTTTTACACAATTGAAATTTTTTGACTTGCATCATCAGACTTTTGTGTTATAAGCTGCTATATCTTATCAAGAAAACACTGATGCTAAATGTATAGGGAAGACTGATATCTAGAGACATCAAAGCACTAAGCCAGACTGACAAAGCAAGGTACAGGAATTAACATCAACATTTGGAGAAGATTGTGGGCTTGGTTGTAACACAGCCAAGAGAAAAATGGAGCCTCATTGTATAAACTGAAAATTTCCAAATATGCAAAAATGATTACTTATAAGGGATTCATTATAAAAGTATCTACAATAATAATAATAAACTAAAATTCCTAATTCTAAAATCAAAAGATGAAACCATTTTCAGTTTTTACTGACATGTTAAAAGCAGACAGAATTGTTTCAGGTTGAGTATTAAAGTTCTGATTATGAGCCAACATCAAAAGTGTAGACAGTTTTAGACAGCAATAGCAAACAGTTGCTGAATTCACCATCATGTTTAATATTCTGCTGAATTTTGAGATATAAGATCACACTTTAAATACTTGTCCAACAAAATAGAATCAGGCTTAAGATATTAATCTTTATTTGCCTAAAACACACAGAACACTCTCTCTTGTCAATGAGCATGGCTCTTAAATGCGCTCTGTACAGCCACTAAGCACTCCCAAGATCGCAAGTTCAGGCATGGATATTAAGTATACATTTAATCAGTAGAAAGCAGCTGTATTCGGAGTTCCAGCCAAGGTGGAGGTGTAGGTAGAAACCCTTTACTTCCTCATGCAACAAAAAGGAGGATAACAACCAATCTAAAATCAATAAACAACCAGAAATCAATAGACAACCAGAGGCGCCAGAAAATCAAACTGCATGGAACTTCAACAACCAAGGAATTAAAGAAAAAAATCAACCAGAACAACCAGACTGGTGAGGTGGAGGACCGCACAGGCCAGCTCACAAAAACTGAGGCAAGGCATCGGATGGGGAGGACAAGGCTGTCTATGACAGGACAGCAGGCTGCATGGTGCGGAGGCTGATTTAAGGGGAAACTGAGACTCAGTTGACTGTGGCCTACAGCGGTTACTGAAGTGAGAGAAATTCCCAATCTCACATGAGAGTCCATTGGAAAGTCATTATAAAATATCTACAATAATCATAACAAACTAAAATTCCTACTTCTAAAATCAAAAGGTGAAACCATTTTCAGTTTTTACTGGCATGTTAAAAGCAGACAGAATTGTTTCAGGTTGAGTATTAAAGTTCTGATTATGAGCCAACATCAAAAGTGTAGACAGTTTTAGACAGCAATAGCAAGAGACTAGCAGGTGAGCTGCATTGTTCCCTCTCTGGCCCCTCCCCCACAGACAGTGCCACAGCCCAGCAAAAAGGGTTGATCTGCCAGGGTGAATACCTAAGGCCCCGCCTCCTTACAATGTTTCAGATGCACGAAGACAAAGAAATATGGCCTAAATGAAAGAATAGAGCAAAACCTCAGAAAGAGAACTAAGCAATGAGGAGATAACCAACCTATCTGATGGAGAATTTAAAGCCCTGTAATCAAAAGGTCACAGATCTGGTTGAGCTTCGTCGAAAAATGAAAAATCAAATGAAAGATACCCAAAATGAAATAAAGCAAAATATTCAGGAAACCAACAGTGACAGGAAGGAAACCAGGACTCACAGCAACGATTTGGAACAAAAGGAAAAAATAAACATCCAACCAGAAAAGAATGAAGAAACAAGAATTCAAAAAAATAAAGAGAGTCTTACAAACCTCTGGGACAAACTGAAATGTTTCAATACCCGAATTATAGGGGTGCCAGAAGGAGAAGAACAACAGCAAGAAATTGAAAACTTATTTGAACAAATAATGAAGGAAAACTTCCCCAATCTGGTAAAGGACATAGACTTCCAGGAGGTCCAGGAAGCCCAGAGTCCCAAAGAAGTTGGACCCAAAGAGGAATATACCAAGGCACATCATTATTACACCATCCAAGTTTAAAGATAAGGAGAGAATCTTAAAAGTAGCAAAGGAAAAGGAGACAGTTACCTACAAAGGACTGCCCATAAGACTGTCAGCTGATTTATGGAAAGAAACCTTGCAGGCAAGAAAGGCCTGGAAAGAAGTATTCAAAGTCATGAAAGGCAAGGACCTACATCCAAGATTACTCTAACCAGCAAAGCTATCATTTAGAATGGAAGGGCAGATAAAGTGCTTCCCAGATAAGGTCAAGATAAAGGAGTTCATCATCACCAAGCCATTATTATATGAAATGTTAAAGGGACTTATCTAAGAAAAAGAAGATCAAAACTATGAACAGTAAAATGACAACAAACTCACAACTATAAACAAATGAACCTAAAAAAAAGAAAAACAACAAAAACTAAGTAAACAAGTAGAACATGAACAGAATCAGAGAAATAGACATCACATGGAGGGATTTCAGTGGTGAGGGGAAGGGAGGAATTGGGGGAAAACGTACAGGGAAAAAGAAGCATGATTAGTAGGCATAAAATAGACGGGGAGAGATAAAAAATGATACAGGAAACAGAGGACTCAAAGAACTTATATGTACAACCCATGGACATGGACTAAGGGGGAGGGGCTGGAATGCTGCAGGGTTGGGGAGCAGGGTGGGGGGGATAAAGGGGAGAAATTGGGAAAACTGTAATAGCACAATCAATTAAAACTACTTTTTTAAAAAGTATACATTTAATCAGCTGGGAAAGGTGAGAAAGAACATTACACTGCCTAATTTCAGTAGGAAGTATAATCGGCCCTTAATTATATTTAGTGTCTGGTAGATTAATTTAGTTGCTGATTGCAAGACATAGTGGCAAATTCTGAGTAGGCTATATTTCTTTATACATATACACATTTTTTTGATTTTTTAAACTTTTTCTTTCAGGGATTTTTAAAATTATTTTATTGTTGTTCAATTACAGTTGTCTGCATTTACCCCACCACTCCCCCACCACAGCCAAGCCCACCTCCCTCCCTTGCCTTCACCCTCTCTTGGTTTTGTCCATGTGTCCTTTTTAGTTGTTCTTGAAAAACCTTCCCCTCATTATCCGCCCCCACCACCTCACCTCTTGTTAATGTCAGATTGCTCTTAATTTCAATGTCTCTGGTTATATTTTGCTTGCTTTTTTCTTTTGTTGATTAGGCTCCAGTTAAAGGTGAGATCACATGGCATTTGTCCCTCACTGTCTGGCTTATTTCACTTAGCATAATGTTCTCCGGTTCTATCCATGCTGTCACAAAGGGTAGGAGCTCCTTCTTTCTTTCTGCTGCATAGTATTCCATCATGTAAATGTACCATTGTTTTCTGATCCACTCATTTACTGAAGGGCACTTAGGTTGCTTCCAGCACTTGGGTATTGTAAATTGTGCTGCTATGAACATTGGGGTGCATAGGTTCTTTTGGATTGGTGTTTCAGAGTTCTTAGGATATAATCCCAACAATGGAGTTGCTGGGTCAAAAGGCAGTTCCATTTTTAGTTTTCTGAGGAAATTCCATACTGTTTTCCACAGTGGCTGCACCAGTCTGCATTCCCACCAGCAGTGCACTACGGTTTCCTTTTCTCCACATCCACTCCAACACTTGTTTGTTGATTTGTTTATGATGGCCATTCTCACCAGTACGAAGTGGTATATCACTGTGGTTTTAATTTGCATCTCTCTGATGGCTAGTGATGCTGAGCATCATTTCATATGTCTCTGGACCCTCTGTATGTCCTCCTTGGAGAAATGTCTGTTCAAGTCCTTTGCCCATTTTTTAATTGGGTTGTTTGTCTTCCTAGAGATGAGTCCTGTGAATTCTTTATATATTTTGGAGATTAAACCCTTGTCTGAGGTATCATTGGCAAATATGTTTTCCCATATAGTTGATTCTCTTTTCATTTGAATGCTGTTTTCTTTAGCCATGCAGAAGCTTTTTAATTTGATGATGTCCCATTTGTTTATTCTTTCCTTTATGTCCCTTGCTTTAGGGGACATATCAGTGAAGGTATTGCTGCGTGGACTGTCTGAGATTTTCCTGCCAATGCTTTCCTCTAGGACTTTTATGGTGTTACAACTTATATTTAAGTCTTTTATCCATCTTGAGTTTATTTTTGTGTAAGTTGTAAGTTGGTGATTGAGTTTCATTTTTTTGCACGTAGCTGTCTAAATCTCCCAACACCATTTGTTGAAGAGGATATTTTTACTCTATTTTAAGCTTCTTCCCCCTTTGTCAAATATTCTTTGACAATAGAGACTTGGGATTATTTCTGGGATCTTTGTTCTGTTCCACTGGTCTATGTGTCTGTCCTTATGCCAATACCAGGGTATTTTTTATTACAGTGGCCTTGTAATACACTTTGATGTCAGGTATTTTGATTCCTCCTAGTTTGTTCTTCTTCCTCAAAATTGCTGCAGCTATTCATGGTCATTTCTGGTTCCATATGAATTTCTGAAATGTTTGCTCTATATCTGTGAAAGGTATCATTGGTGCTCTGATAAGGATTGCATTGAATCTATAAATTGCTTTGGGTAGTATGGACATTTTGATGATGTTAATTCTTCCAATCCATGAGCATGGTACATGCTTTCAATTGTTTGTGTCTTCCTTAATTTTTTTCTTTAGTGTCGTGTAGTTTTCTGAGTATAGGTCCTTTACTTCCTTGGTTAGGTTTATTCCTAGGTACTTTATTTTTCTTGTTGCTATATCAAATGGAATTTTTTTCCTGATTTCTGTTTCTGCAGTTTCATTTTTGGTGTACAAGAATGCCTTTGATTTCTGAGTATTAACATTTTATCCAGCTGTTTTGCCAAATTCACTTATTAGGTCAAGTTGCTTTTTGGTGGAATCTGTACGATTTTCTATGTACACTATCATGTCATCTGCAAACAATGACAGTTTAACTTCCTCCTTTCTAATTTGGATGCCTTTTATTTCTTTTCCTTGTGTGATTGCTATGGCTAGGACTTCTAATACTATGTTGAACAGGAGTGATGAAAGTGGACATCCTTGTCTTGTTCCTGCTCTTAGTGGGAAAACTCTAGGTTTTTGTCCATTGATTATGATGTTGGCTGTAGGTCTCTCATACATGGACGGCCTTTCTTTTGTTGAGGAATGCTCCCTCTATTCCCACTTTGCTGAGTGTTTTTATTATAAATGGGTGCTGTACGTTACCAAATGCTTTTTCCTCATATATTGATATGATCATGTGATTTTTATCTTTCATTTTGTTTATGTGATGTATTAGGTTTATTGATTTCTGAATATTGTACCATCCTTGTATCCCTGGGATGAATCCCATTTGGTCATGGTGTATGATCTTTTTAATGTATTGCTATATGCGGTTTGCCAATATTTTTTTGAGGATTTTATCATCTGTGTTCATCAGCAACATTGGTCTGAAGTTTTCTTTCTTTGTTATGGCTTTATCTGGTTTGGGGATTACAATGATGCTTGCTTCATAAAAAGAGTTTGGGAGTCTTCCATCTCTTGGAATTTTTGGAATAATCTGTGAAGGATAGGGATTAGCTCATCCTTAAATGTTTTCCAAAATTTTCCTGTGAAACCGTCTGGTCCAAGGCTTTTGGGTATGGGGAGTTTTTTGATTACCACTTTGATTTTATCAGCTGTTACTGGTCTCTTCAGGCTTTCTGCTTCTTCTTCATTCAGTTTTGGAAGATTATATTTTTCTAGAAATTTGTCCATTTCACCCAGGTTTTCAAATTTCTTGGCATACAGTTCTTCATAGTAATTTCTTACAATCCTTTGTGTTTCTGTGGTGTCAGTTTTAACTTCTCTTTCATTTCTGATTGAATTTACTTGGATCCTCTCTCTTGTTTTCTTGATGTGTCTCCTTAAAGGCTTGTCGATTTTGTTTATCTCTTCAAAGAACAAACTCTTGGATTTATTGATCCTTTTAATTGTGCTTTTAGTCTCTATGTTATTTAACTCTGCTCTGATCTTGGTTATTTCCTTCCTTCTACTTGCTCTAGGTTGTCTTTGTCATTGTTCCTCAACTTCTTGTAGGCATAGGGTAAGGTTGTTTATTGAATGTTTCTATCTTTTTTAGGTAGGCCAGTATTGCTATGAACTTCTCTTTCAGGACTGCCTTTGCTGTGTCCCATAAGTTTTGGATTGTTGTGAGTTCGTTTTCCTTTGTTTCCAGAAATTTTTTGATTTCTTCCTTAATCTCATTCTTTACCCATTCATCATTTAATAGCATGCTATTCAATCTCCATGATTTTGAGTGTTTTGGGGTTTTTTCCTTGAGGTTGGTTTCTAGTTTCAGTCTCTTGTGTTCTGAGAAGATGCTTGATATGATTTCAATTTTGAATTTGTTGAGGCTTGTTATGTGCTCTGTCTTTGAAAATGTTCCATGTGCGTTTGAAAAGAATGTATATTTTGCTTCTTTGGGATGAAAGGTTCTATGTATATATCAGTTAAGTCCTTTTGATCTAGGGCATTGTTCAATGCCACAATATCTTTGTTGGTGTTTTGTTTGGAAGATCTGTCCATTTTTGACCATGGGGTGTTAAAATCCCCTAATGTAAGTGTGTTGCTGTCTATATCTTTCTTGAAGTACTCCAAAATTTTCCTTATGTATTTTGGTGCTCCTATATTGGGTGCATATATGTTTATAATGTTTATGTCTTCTTGAGGGATTCTTCCCTGACTATGATGAAGCGTCCTTCTTGGTCTCTTTTTTATGGCCTTTGTTTTGAAGTCTATTTTGTATATATAAGTGTTGCTAAACTGGCTTTTTTTTTCCTGTCCATTTGCATGGAATATTTTTTTTAGCCCTTCACTTTCTGTCAGTGTAGGTCTTTTTTTCTGAGATGGGTCTCTTGTTGGTATCAGATGTGTGGGTCATGTTTTCTTATCCATTCAGCTACCTTATTTCTTTTGATTAGAATATTTAATCCATTTACATTTAAAGTTATTATTAAGATTATAGGTACTTATTCATTGCCATTTTACTCCCTTTGTACCTTTGTTCCTTTCTCTATCACTGTTGTTCTCCCACTTCTTAAAGCAGTCCCTTTAGCACATCTTGCAGTGCTGGTTTGGTGGAGGTGTATTCTCTGAGGTTTCTTTTTTCCCAGAAGCTCCTTATTTGGCCTTCCATTTTCATTGAGAACCTTGCTGCACAGCATAGTCTCAGTTGCAGGCCTTTGTTTTTCATTACTTGGAGCATTTCTTGCCATTCCCTTATGGCTAGTAATGTTTCTGTTGACAAGTCAGCTCCTAGCCTTATTGGAGCTCTCTTAACAGGAAGTATGTTACTTCCGGTTTCTCCCTTGCTGCCTTTTAAATTCTCTCTTTGTATTTAAATTTTGCCATTTTAATTATGATGTGGCTTAAAGTGGACCTCTTTGGGTTCCTCTTGATTGAAGCCCTCTGGGCTTCATGGATTTGTGTGGCTTCTTCTTTCATCAAATTAGGGAAGTTTTCCTTTATTACTTTTTCAAACAGGTTTTCTATCCCTTGCTCTTCCTCTTTTCTTTCTGGTATCCCCCTTATAAGGATATTATTCTGTTTCATGTTGTCCTGCATTGCCCTTAACCCCTCTTTATTTTTTTTCAGGCTTTTTTCTTTTTCTTGCTCTTTTTGGGAGTTTTTTTCTACTTTGTCTTCCAGCTTACTGACTTGATCCTCTGCTTCATTGAGCTTGATTTTGATTCCTTAGATTCCTTATACTGTGTTCTTTAATTCAGAAATTGTATTCTTCATTTCTTCGTGGCCCTTGTTGGTTGTTTCTGTGTTCTTTTTTATGCTGATATAGTTTTCACTAAGTTCCTAGTAATTTCCCTGTTGTTTTTGGTAGTTCACACTGAGTTCATTGAACTTCCTTATAACCATTGTTTTGAACTCAATATCTGATGGTTGATTCTATTTCATTTAGCATTCTTTCTGAGGATTCCTCCTTTCATTTAGTTTCGGGGTTGTTACTTTGTCCTCCCATTTTTTGTAGGACTCTTCTCATTTGCTTCTGTTTCTTAAATTGATCTTTTTTGCCTTTCTGACTTTCTAGTGTGAACTTCTGTGGTGGGATACCTGTGAGATACAATGGTACAGTCTCCTTGATCACCTGAATTTCATGTTCTTGGGATGTCCTTTATGTTTTTTATGCTAGTTTTTAGGATGTAATTGGGTTTTGATTATTGCTGGGTCATTCTTTAGTGGGTTCTCCCTTGTCCCTGGTTGACTGAGGGTCACTCTGCCCACCACATCTTGTGTGCTATTGTGCAAGCACTGCTCGAACAAAACCACAGAGCCCAAGTAACAAACCCACACCCACAAATATAGCTCACCCCAAGAATCCCACTATCAATAGCAAATGAACCAGTATTATTAAGGATAATGAGATTAAGACTACCATAAGAAAATAAAGTGGATATGAGATGACCTACTAAGAGAGAAATTATTTTAAGAGGGTAGAGGGAGGAGCACTAATAAGAGTTTGGAGTAGGAGCAATGGAAGGAGAGAAGGTATAATTTATCTCATGGATAAAGAAAGGGAATGAAGGGACTTGAGACAAGATGGCGGCAACATAGGTGGGAGCGGAGTCCACTTCTCCTCAACGCCAGGGAAATACCTAGCTGATCTGAGGAGCAGAGCGAACAGCCAACAGTATTCCAGCATATACGAAGATCAGAGACCAAAGATAGAGGACACTGAAAGATCTGACGGTGAGACAACAAAACCTGGAGTGCTGAAAAGACTAGAGTTAGACCGTGTTAAACACATAAACGTCAGCTCAAGACCAGTGAGCACAGGAGAGTAAGGAGACAGCACCACCGAATCCCATTGGCATTCTACCATAGAAGTTCATATCATAAATCCAGGGAGTCAGAACAAAGCAATTTAAGACGCAGAGGCAACAAGAAGAGCCTCACAAACAATGGGAAGACAAAGAAACAATTCCCAAATGAAAGGAAAGGAGGAAGCCTCAGAAAGAATACTAACCGAAAAAGAGGCAAGTCAACTATCAGATACTGAGTTCAAAGCAATGGTTATCAGGAAACTCACTGAGCTCTCTGAGCTCAAAGAGAACTACCAGAAACTACAAGGAAACTACAATGAACTCACTGCAAACTATATCAACATGAACAAGGAAATAGAAACTATCAACAAGAGCCAAGAGGAAATGAAGAATACAATTTCTGAATTGAAGAACACAGTAGAAGGAATTAAAAGCAGACTTGACGAAGCAGAGGATCGGATCAGCGAGCTGGAGGACAAAGTAGAAAAAAACACCCAGAAGGAGCAAGAAAAGGAAAAGAGGCTCAGAAAGAATGAAGAGGCAATAAGGGAAATGCAGGACAACATGAAACGTAACAATATCCGTATAATAGGAATACCAGAAGGAGAAGAAGAAGAGCAAGGGATAGAAAACCTGTTTGAAAAAGTAATGATGGAAAATTTCCCTAATCTGAGAAGAGAAAAAGTCACCCAAATCCAGGAATCACAGAGAGTCCCAAACAAGAGGAACCCAAAGAGACCCACTGCAAGACACATCATAATTAAAATGGCAAATTTCCAAGACAAAGAGAGGATCTTAAAGGCAGCAAGGGAGAAAAAGGAAGTAACATACAAGGGAGCCCCAATAAGGTTAGCAACTGACTTCTCAATGGAAACGCTCCAAGCCAGAAGAGAATGGCAAAAAATATTCCAAGTACTGAGAACCAGAGGCCTGCAACCAAGACTACTTTACCCAGCAAGGCTCTCAATCAAGATAGAAGACCAAATAAAGAGTTTCCCAGACAAAAGAAGTCTAAAAGAATACAGCTCCACCAAACCAGCTCTGCAAGAGATGCTAAAGGGACTGCTTTAAAGAAAGGAAGGAAAAGAGAAAGACAGAGGAACACAGGTAGGAAATAATGGCAATGAATAACTACCTATCGATAATAACCTTAAACGTAAATGGATTAAATGCTCCAATCAAAAGACATAGAACAGCTGAATGGATAAGAAAACATGACCCACACATATGCTGCCTACAAGAAACCCATCTCAGGACAAAAGACTTACACAGACTGAAAGTGAAGGGCTGGAAACAAATCTTCCAAGCAAATGGACAGGAAAAAAAAGCAGGGGTAGCAATACTCATATCTGACAAAATAGACTTCCAAAGAAGGGCCATAAAGAGAGACCCAGAAGGTCACTTCATAATACTCAAAGGAAGAATCCACCAAGAAGACATAAACATTGTAAATATATATGCACCCAACATAGGAGCACCCAAATACATAAAGAAAATCTTGGAGGATTTCAAGAAAGATATTGACAGCAACACAATTATAGTAGGGGATTTTAACACCCCACTATCAAAAATGGACAGGTCTTCCAAACAAAAGATCAACAAAGATATTGTGTCACTTAACAATACCTTAGAGGAAATGGACTTAACTGATATATACAGAGCTTTTCATCCCAAAGAAGCAAAATACACGTTCTTTTCAAGTGTCCATGGAACTTTTTCAAAGATAGACCACATGATAGGACACAAAGCAAGCCTCAACAAATTCAAGAAAATTGAAATCATATCAAGCATCTTCTCTGACCACAAGGGTCTGAAACTAGAAACCAACCCCAAGGGTAAAAACCCAAAACACTCAAAAGCATGGAGACTGAATAGCATGCTATTAAACAATGAATGGGTCAAGAATGAGATTAGGGAAGAAATCAAAAACTTCCTGGAAACAAATGAAAACGAACTCACAACAACCCAAAACCTATGGGACACAGCAAAGGCAGTCCTGAGAGGGAAGTTCATAGCAATACAGGCCTACCTTAAGAAGTTAGAAACAGTTCACACAAACAACCTAACCCTACGCCTACAAGAACTGGAGGAACAACAACAAAGACAGCCCAGAGCAAGCAGAAGGAAGGAAATAACCAAGATCAGAGCAGAACTAAATGACATAGAGACTAAAAGCACAATTGTAAGGATCAATGAATCCAGGAGCTGGTTCTTTGAAAAGATAAACAAAATCGACAAGCCTTTAAGTAGGCTCATCAAGAAAAAAAGAGAGAGGATCCAAATAAACAGAATTAGAAATGAAAGTGGAGAGATTACAACTGATACCACAGAAATACAAAGGATCGTAAGAAATTACTATGAAGACCTGTATGCTAAGAAATTTGAAAACCTAGATGAAATGGACACATTTCTAGAAAAATATAATCTTCCAAAACTGAATGAAGAAGAAGCAGAAAACCTGAACAGACCAATATCAGCAAAGGAAATTGAAGAAGTCATCAAGAAACTCCCATCACACAAAAGCCCTGGACCAGATGGTTTCACAGGAGATTTCTACAAAGCATTTAAGGAAGAACTAACCCCTATCCTTCACAGACTATTCGAAAAAATCCAAACTGATGGAAGACTCCCAAACTCTTTTTATGAAGCCAACATCATCCTAATCCCAAAACCAGATAAAGACACAACGAAGAAAGAAAACTTCAGGCCAATATCGCTGATGAACATAGACGCTAAAATTCTCAACAAAATATTAGCAAACCGCATCCAGCAATATATTAAAAAGATCATCCACCATGACCAAGTGGGATTCATCCCAGGGATGCAAGGATGGTACAATATTCGCAAATCAATAAACATAATACATCACATCAACAACAGCAAAGACAAAAATCACATGATCATATCAATAGATGCGGAAAAAGCATTTGATAAGATACAGCACCCATTTCTGATAAAAACACTCAGCAAAGTGGGAATAAAGGGAGCAGTCCTCAACATAATTAAGGCCATATATGAGAGACCTACAGCCAACATCACACTCAATGGACAAAAACTTAGAGCTTTCCCACTAAGATCAGGAACTAGACAAGGATGCCCTCTCTCACCACTCCTATTCAACATAGTATTGGAAGTCCTAGCCACAGCAATCAGACAAGAAAAAGCAATAAAAGGCATCCAAATTGGAAAGGAGGAAATGAAACTGTCACTGTTTGCGGACGACATGATAGTGTACATGGAAAACCCTATAGACTCCACTCAAAAACTACTCGACCTAATAAATGAATTTGGCAAAACAGCTGGATACAGAGTCAATACCCAGAAATCAAAGGCATTCCTGTACACCAGCAACGAAACTGCAGAAACAGAAATCAGGAAAAAAATCCCATTCGATATAGCAACAAGAAAAATAAAGTACCTAGGAATAAACCTAACCAAGGAGGTAAAAGACCTGTACTCAGAAAACTACACAACACTGAAGAAAGAAATTAAGGAAGATACAAACAAATGGAAGCATGTACCATGTTCATGGATTGGAAGAATCAACATTATCAAAATGGCCATACTACCCAAAGCAATTTATAGATTCAATGCAATCCCTATTAGAGTACCCATGACATATTTCACAGATATAGAACAAACATTGCAGAAATTCATATGGAACCATAAACGACCTCGAATAGCTGCAGCAATTTTGAGAAAGAAGAACAAAGCAGGAGGGATCACAATACCTGATATCAAACTGTATTACAAGGCCACTGTAATCAAAACAGCCTGGTACTGGCATAAAAACAGGCACATAGACCAATGGAACAGAATAGAGAGCCCAGAAATAAACTCAAGTCTATACGATCAATTAATATTTGACAAAGGAGGCAGGAGCATAAAATGGAGCAAAAACAGCCTCTTCAACAGATGGTGTTGGGAGATCTGGACAGCTATGTGCAAAAAAATGAAACTCGATCACCAACTTACGCCATACACGAAAATAAACTCAAGATGGATAAAAGACTTAAATATAAGCCGTAACACCATAAAAGTCCTTGAGGAAAACATTGGCAGGAAAATCTCAGACATTCCACGCAGCAACATCCTCACAGACACATCCCCTAAAGCAAGGGACATAAAGGAAAGAATAAACAAATGGGACCTCATCAGAATAAAAAGCTTCTGCATGGCTAAAGAAAACAGCACCAAATTACAAAGAGTACCAACAGTATGGGAAAACATATTTGCCAACGATACCTCAGACAAGGGCCTGATCTCCAAAATATATAAAGAACTCACTCGACTCCACTCCAGGAAGACAAACAACCCAATTAAAAAATGGGCAAAGGACTTGAACAGACACTTCTCCAAGGAAGACATACAGAGGGCCCAGAGACATATGAAAAGATGCTCAGCATCACTAGCCATCAGAGAGATGCAAATTAAAACCACAATGAGGTATCATCTCACACCAGTCAGAATGGCCAACATAAACAAATCCACAAACAAATGTTGGAGAGGATGTGGAGAAAAGGGAACCCTTGTGCACTGTTGGTGGGAATGCAGACTGGTGAGGCCACTGTGGAAAACAATATGGAATTTCCTCAGAAAACTAAAAATGGAACTGCCCTTTGACCCAGTAATTCCGCTGCTGGGATTATACCCTAAGAACACTGAAACACCAATCCAAAAGAATCTGTGCACCCCAATGTTCATAGCAGCACAATTTACAATAGCCAAGTACTGGAAGCAACCGAAGTGCCCATCAGCAAACGAGTGGATCCAAAAACTATGGTATATTTACACAATGGAATTCTACGCAGCAGAGAGAAAGAAGGAGCTTATACCCTTTGCAACAGCATGGATGAAACTGGAGAGCATTATGCTAAGTGAAATAAGCCAGGAAGTGAGGGACAAGTACCATATGATCTCACCTTTAACTGGAACATAAGCAATAGAAGAAAAAAGCAAACAAAATATAACCAGAGACATTGAAGTTAAGAACAATCTAACAATAGCCAGGGCGGGGGTGGGGGGTGGGGGCGGGGATAGTGGGAAGAGGGTATTACAGGAACTACTATAAAGGACACATGGACAAAACCAAGGGGGAGGGTGGAGAGGGGGGAGGGAGGTGGGTTCACCTGGGGTGGGGTAGAGGGATGGGGAGAAAAGGCATACAACTGTAATTGCATAACAATAAAAAAAAAAAAAAAAAAAAAAAAAGAAAGGGAATGAAGAGTGTGGAATGGAGTATGAGAAAGGAAGTGTATAATATTAGGTTTAAACAGAAATTAAAATAGTATAAAATAAAATAAAGTGATAGAGGGAAAGAAAAAGGAAGGAAAATATTAAATAATTCATAAAAATATGGGAGCCAAATTGGAGAAAAAGGTCCACCAGAGTACTATCAACAACAAACGGGTTAAAATTAGTATAGGTGGTATGTGAATAAGAGGGAAAAAAGAAAGAAAGAAAAGTCTAAGAGATATTTGGAGGAATGGGAAGTGATTTTGTAATGATAGAGAGAGAGGAAATACTAAGAGTGAGGAACAAAAACTAGACTAAGTGAGGGAAAAATTCAAATGTGGGATGTAAAAGAAAAGGAAGAAAAGAAAAGGACAGGATGAAAGAAAATAGAAGAAAGACAAAAAAAGAAAAAGAAAGCAGGCTAAGATGGCATAATTAAAATTTGAGTCAAAAAAAAAAAAAGAGGAGGAGAGGGATCCAGTAAAATTTGTTATTTGAAATACAGAAGTAGTGAAGCTCTAGAGATAACCTTGAAAAAACATTGCAATGTCAACTATCTTACCCACAACCAACAAGCAAAGTTTGTTACAAGTGTAAAGAGAGCATGGGTATTTTAATAGCTACAAAAAGGAATATGATATGACACTTGACAAGAGAATTCATTTTGAGTGTCTGGACAGGGGATAAATAGTAAGAGTGTGGAATGAAAACAAGTTGTAGCTAGAGAGAAAACCAAATTTGAAATGAGAATATTACAAGAAAAGAGAAAGGTGAGACGGGCTAAGAGAAGGGAGGGGCAAAATATGTGGATTGAAATACACTACAGTATAAAATCTAGTGACTTATTATACACAAATTCTCTGGACAAGAAATGAATGTTATAAAACTATGCAGGAAAGAAAATATCGCAAATCATGAAGGAGACCACAGTGGCATTCATATCAGTAGTCTCATATTTACCACTGTTTTTTTTTCTTTCTGGATCTGCCTCTGGTGATGTCAGATGTTGGCCCCATCTGACCTTAGGCAGCCTGTTTGATACTTCCAGTGATTGGCTGTCACTGGCTGTCTCCTTCAATTATTAATATGGTCCCTCTGCACTCAGCAGTCAGGTTTAGCACTGTAGGGTGGGGCTGAATCCCTCCTGTGGTGGGGGCTATTGTTTCCCCTCAGGTAGCTGCTGCTTGGGGAGCAGTGGTCTGCCTGAGTAGGATGATTGCTGTTTATGGGGGTTGGCTCAACACCGGATCCCAGTGGCTACTTTCTCAGTTCTCTCCCAAAGCCTCTGTCCCCAGTCTGTCACGTCTCTCTAGTCCACTCTGACCTTTCTTTGCCAGTGATCTACTGTCTTTGGCTGTCTCCTTCAGTTTATCTGGTCACTAGAAGTCAGCAGGCAGGCTTAATCACCAAAGGGCCACGGCTGAGACCCTCCTTGGGTAGGGGCTATTGCTTCCCCTCAGGCTACTGCTACTCAGAGGGGAGTGGTCTGCCTGAGCACAAAGGCTGCTGCCCTCTGGCAGATGACTCAGTACCAGATCCCAGGAGCTACTCTTTCAGTTCTCTCCTCAAAGCCTCTGAACCCAGTCTCTCCTCAAGTATCTCCAGTCCATGCTGCCCCTGCCTTTGCCCAAGTCCCACATAAGTGGCTACAAAGGAAAATTTGTGTGTTGGCCCTTTAAGCAGCCCTTGCATCTCCAACCGTCTGTCTCTGGCAAAGAGCAACCCTGCTGCTCTTTCCACGGGTTGTTATCTGTGTAGTTTTGGGACTCTGGTGCTCTAGGCTGGGTATCCTAGCTTAAGGTTTAGACCCCAATCTTCTTCAGGGGATCCAACCAGCCGCTTAATTATTCCGCTGGTGCTGCCACCCGTGGGCACCCAGCCAGCCCTCTCGAGTCTCCGCCATACTCTTTACTGGACTGGTTGTGCTGAAGTTGGTTCTGTATGTCCAAAGTTACATACTTCTCTCTGGCTATTGCTCAGTTGTTTGATCCGGGTGGTTTCTCCACAATTGAATTGTAATTCCACAGTGGTCCTGGAAGGAGGTCAGTGTGACTTCCATTCATTCTTCCTCCATCTTCCCTCCTCCTTTTGGATTTTTTTGTTTTGTTTCGTTTTGGTTTTTTTATTTTTTTTAATAGTTATTCAATTACAGTTGTATGCCTTTTCTCCCCATCCCTCCACCCTACCTCAGCTGAACCCACCTCCCTCCCCCACCTCCACCCTCCCCCTTGATTTTGTCCATGTGTCCTTTATAGTAGTTCCTGTAGTCCCCTCTTCCCGCTGTCCCCACCCCACTCCCCCTGGCTATTGTTAGATTGTTCTTAACTTCAATGTCTCTGGTTATCTTTTGTTTGCTTTTTTCTTCTGTTGATTATGTTCCAGTTAAAGGTGAGATCATATGGTATTTGTCCCTCACTCCCTGGCTTATTACACTTAGCATAATGCTCTCCAGTTCCATCCATGCTGTTGCAAAGGGTATAAGCTCCTTCTTTCTCTCTCCTGCGTAGAATTCCATTGTATAAATATACCATAGTTTTCGGATCCACTCGTTTGCTGATGGGCACTTAGGTTGCTTCCAGTACTTGGCTATTGTAAATTGTGTTGCTATGAACATTGGGGTGCACAGGTTCTTTTGGATTGGTGTTTCAGGGTTCTTAGGGTATAATCCCAGCAGCAGAATTGCTGGGTCAAAGGGCAGGTCCATTTTTAGTTTTCTGAGGAAATTCCATACTGTTTTCCACAGTGGCCTCACCAGTCTGCATTCCCACCAACAGTGCACTAGGGTTCCCTTTTCTCCGCATCCTCTCCAACATTTGTTTGTGGATTTCTTTATGTTGACCACTCTGACTGGTTTGAGATGGTACCTCACTGTGGTTTTAATTTTCATGTCTCTGATGGCTAGTGATGCTGAGCATGTTTTCATATGTCTCTGGGCCCTCTGTATGTCTTCCTTGGAGAAATGCCTATTCAAGTCCTTTGCCCATTTTTTAATTGGGTTGTTTGTCTTCCTGGAGTGCAGTCCTGTGAGTTCTTTACATATTTTGGAGATCAGGCCCATGTCTGAGGTATCATTAGCAAATATGTTTTCTCATACGGTTGGTTCTCTTTGTAATTTGGTGCTGTTTTCTTTAGCCATGCAGAAGCTTTTTATTTTGATGAGGTCCCATTTGTTTATTCTTTCCTTTATGTCCCTTGCTTTAGGGGATATGTCTGTGAGGATGTTGCTGCATGGAATGTCTGAGATTTTCCTGCCAATGTTTTCCTCAAGGACATTTATGGTGTTACAACTTATATTTAAGTCTTTTATCCATCATGAGTTTATTTTCGTGTATGGCGTAAGTTGGTGATCGAGTTTCATTTTTTTGCACGTCCAGATCTCCCAACACCATTTCTTGAAGAGGCTATTTTTGCTCCATTTTATGCTTCTGCCTCCTTTGTCAAATATTAATTGACCATAGAGACTTGGGTTTATTTCTGGGCTCTCTGTTCTCTTCCATTGGTCTATGTTTTTATGCCAGTACCAGGCTGTTTTGATTACCGTGGCCTTGTAATACAGTTTGATATCAGGTATTGTGATCCCTCCTGCTTTGTTCTTCTTTCTCAAAATTGCTGCAGCTATTCGGGGTCATTTATGGTTCCATATGAATTTCTGAAATGTTTGTTGTATATCTGTGAAATATGTCATGGGTACTCTAATAGAGATTGCATTGAATCTATAAATTGCTTGGGGTAGTATGGCCATTTTGATTATGTTAATTCTTCCAATCCATGAGCATGGTACATGCTTCCATTTGTTTGTGTCTTCCTTAATTTCTTTCTTCAGTGTTGTGCAGTTTTCTGAGTACAGGTCTTTTACCTCCTTGGTTAGGTTTATTCCTAGGTACTTTATTTTTCTTGTTGCTATATCAAATGTGATTTGTTTCCTGATTTCTGTTTCTGCAGTTTCATTGTTGGTGTACACGAATGCCTTTGATTTCTGAGTATTGACTTTAGGAGTGGTGAGAGAAGGCATCCTTGTCTTGTTCCTGATCTTAGTGGGAAAGCTCTAAGTGTTTGTCCATTGAGTCTGATGTTGGCTGTAGGTCTCTCATATATGACCTTTATTATGTTGAGGAATGCTCCCTTTATTCCCACTTTGCTGAGTGTTTTTATGACAAATAGGTGCTGTATGTTATCAAATGCTTTTTCTGCATCTATTGATATGATCATGTGATTTTTGTCTTTGCAGTTATTGATGTGATGTGTTATGTTTATTGATTTGCGAATATTGTACCATCCTTGCATCCCTGGGATGAATCCCACTTGGTCATTGTGGATGATCTTTTTAATGTATTGCTGGATGCGGTTTGCTAATATTTTGTTGAGAATTTTAGCATCTATGTTCATCAGCGATATTGGCCTGAAGTTTTCTTTCTTCGTTGTGTCTTTATCTGGTTTTGGGATTAGGATGATGCTGGCTTCATAAAAAGAGTTTGGGAGTCTTCCATCAGTTTGGATTTTTTCGAATAGTCTGTGAAGGATAGGGGTTAGCTCTTCCTTAAATGCTTTGTAGAATTCTCCTGTGAAACCATCTGGTCCAGGGCTTTTGTGTGTTGGGAGTTTTTGGATGACTGCTTCAATTTCGTCTGCTGTGATTGGTCTGTTCAGGTTTTCTGCTTCTTCTTCATTCAGTTTTGGAAGATTATATTTTTCTAGAAATCTGTCCATTTCATCTAGGTTTTCAAATTTCTTAGCATACAGTTCTTCATAGTAATTTCTTAGAATTCTTTGTATTTCTGTGGTATCAGTTGTAATCTCTCCTCTTTCATTTTTAGTTGTGTTTATTTGGATCCTCTCTCTTTTCTTCTTGATGAGCCTACTTAAAGGCTTGTGGATTTTGTTTATCTTTTCAAAGAACCAGCTCCTGGATTCATTGATCCTTAGAATTGTGCTTTTAGTCTCTATGTCATTTAACTCTGCTCTGATCTTGGTTATTTCCTTCCTTCTGCTTGCTCTGGGCTGTCTTTGTTGTTGTTCCTCCAGTTCTTGTAGGCGTAGGGTTAGGTTGTTTGTTTGAACTGTTTCTATCTTCTTAAGGTAGGCCTGTATTGCTATGAACTTACTTCTCAGGACTGCCTTTGCTGTGTCCCATAGGTTTTGGGTTGCTCTGAGTTCATTTTCATTTGTTTCCAGAAAGTTTTTGATTTCTTCCCTAATCTCGTTCTTGACCCATTCATTGTTTAATAGAATGCTATTCAGTCTCTATGATTTTGAGTGTTTTGGGTTTTTTCCTTTGGGGTTGGTTTCTAGTTTCAGTCCCTTGTGGTCAGAGAAAATGCTTGATATGATTTCAATTTTCTTGAATTTGTTGAGGCTTGCTTTGTGTCCTATAATGTGGTCTATCTTTGAAAAGTTCCATGGACACTTGAAAAGAATGTGTATTTTGCTTCTTTGGGATGAAAAGCTCTATACATATCAGTTAATTCCATTTCCTCTAGGGAACTGTTAAATGACACAATATCCTTGTTGATATTTTGTTTGGAAGACCTGTCCATTTTTGACAGTGGGGTGTTAAAGTCCCTTACTATAATTGTGTTACCGTCAATATCTTTCTTGAAATCCTCCAAGATTTTCTTTATGTATTTGGGTGCTCCTATGTTGGGTGCATATATATTTACAATGTTTATGTCTTCTTGGTGGATTCTTCCTTTGAGTATTATGAAGTGACCTTCTGGGTCTCTCTTTATGGCCCTTCTTTGGAAGTCTATTTTGTCTGATATGAGTATTGCTAACCCTGCTTTTTTTTCCTGTCCGTTTGCTTGGAAAATTTGTTTCCAGCCCTTCACTTTCAGTCTGTGTAAGTCTTTTGTCCTAAGATGGGTCTCTTGTAGGCAGCATATGAATGGGTTATCTTTTCTTATCCATTCAGCTGTTGTATGTCTTTTCATTGGAGCATTTAATCCATTTACGTTTAAGGTTATTATCAATAGGTAGTTATTCATTGCCATTTTTTCCTACCTGTGTTCCTCTGTCTTTCTCTTTTCCTTCCTTTCCTTAAAGCAGTCCCTTTAGCATCTCTTGCAGAGCTGGTTTGGTGGAGGTGTATTGTTTTAGACTTCTTTTGTCTGGGAAATTCTGTATTTGGCCTTCTATCTTGATTGAGAGCCTTGCTGGGTAAAGTAGTCTTGGTTGCAGGCCTCTGGTTCTCATTACTTGGAATATTTTTTGCCATTCTCTTCTGGCTTGGAGCGTTTCCATTGAGAAGTCAGTTGCTAACCTTATTGGGGCTCCCTTGTATATTACTTCCTTTTTCTCCCTTGTTGCCTTTAAGATCCTCTCTTTGTCTTGGAAATTTGCCATTTTAATTATGATGTGTCTTGCAGTGGGCCTCTTTGAGTTCCTCTTGCTTGGGACTCTCTGTGTTTCCTCGATTTTGGTGACTTTTTCTCTCCTCAGATGAGGGAAATTTTCCATCATTACTTTTTGAAACAGGTTTTCTATCCCTTGCTCTTCTTCTTCTCCTTCTGGTATTCCTATTATATGGATATTGTTACGTTTCATGTTGTCCTGCATTTCCCTTATTACCTCTTCGTTCTTTCTGAGCCTCTTTTCCTTTTCTTGCTCTTTCTGGGTGTTTTTTTCTACTTTGTCCTCCAGCTCACTGATCCGATCCTCTGCTTCATCAAGTCTGCTTTTAATTCCTTCTACTGTGTTCTTCAATTCAGAAATTGTATTCTTCATTTCCTCTTGGCCCTTGTTGATAGTTTCTATTTCCTTGTTCATGTTGATATAGTTTGCAGTGAGTTCATTGTAGTTTCCCTTTAGTTTCTGGTAGTTCTCTTTGAGCTCAGAGAGCTCAGTGAGCTTCCTGATGACCATTGCTTTGAACTCATTATCTGATAGTTGACTTGCCTCTTTTTCAGTTAGCATTCTTTCTGAGGCTTCCTCCTTTCCTTTCATTTGGGGATTGTTTCTTTGTCTTCTCATTGTTTGTGACACTCTTCTTGTTAGCCTCTGCTTCTTAAATTGATCTATTCTGACTCCCTGGGTTTATGGTGTGAACTTCTATGGTAATGCCAATGGGATTCAGTGGTGCTGTCTCCTTAATCTCCTGTGCTCACTGGTCTTGAGCTGACGTTTATGGGTGTAACAAGGTCCAACTCTGGTCTTTTCAGCACTCCAGGTTTTCTTGTCTCACCTGTGGGAAAAAGAGGAATGGGGGCAAAAAAAAAAAAAAAAGAAGAAGGGATGGAGGGGAAAAGGGAAGAGAAAAGGAAAGGAAGGAAGAAAGAAGGAATAAAGAAAGATCGGAGGCAATATAAGAAGGAATTTTAACAAAAATTAAAACAACAGAATAAATAAAAGAAGGCAGGAAGAAGGAATAAAGAGGGTAAAAGATGGAAGGAAGAAGGAATAAAAAAAGAAAGAAGGAAAAAAGAAGAAGGAATTCAGGGGGAAAGGAGGAAAGAAAAAAAAAAGTCTTCTGCTGGCTTTAAACCAATCAGGTTAGTTCTGCTGGTGTTCCTGTCTGTGGAACAGGAGGGGGTGGTTGGAAGTATTGGTTTCACTCTTCTCCCTTCCTGAGCCACACTCTTCATGTTGTTCAGCCTTCAGTCCAGTTCTTCTGGGTCCTTCTGCTTCCCACTAGGCCTTTAGTTCACCAGCTGTGCTGTCCTTGAGTTGTACCAATTAGGGGCAACTCACATTCCACCTTCTTGCTCTTTGCTGTCTTAGATGCTAGGGACTCTGATTGCTGCTATGGGGGTAGTTCAGCCCCCCTACTGGGTCAAGTCTTTCCGGGGAATGCAGTCTCCTCTAGCCCTGCAGCTCCCCTCTGCTGGGCGTTCTGCCTTCCTCCTAGAGAGCCAGTAGGCCCTCCAGGGTTCTGTTCGCAGGGGCTAGGTAGGAGTTTTTCAGAACCGGTGCTTTTGGGTGTGGTCGCCTGCCGGCAGCCAAGCCTTTGATCCGGGTGTGTGGCCGTCCTCTACTTTGGACTTGGGTTGGCTGCCAATCCCCCGCTTTGGCTCTGTGCAAGGGGGGCCGGGGTGGGGCAGCCAGCCATTGATCCGGTTGCGCGCCCACCCAGGCGCTTTTTGTCTGTGGGCCCCCGGCAGCGGAGCCGCTTATCAGGTTGCCTGCCCACCCGGGGTTTCAGGTGTGGGCCCCCAGTCTGCTAATCTGGGTGCACGCCAGCCAGGCTTCAGGTGAGCGCTGGGGCTGCTTTTCCGCGTTTACAGTCCAGGGGCTGAGGGGGGAGGGGCGCCAGAGGCCATGGCTGCTGTGGAGAATTCTCTGACTAGCTGCTGCGTGCCTCTATTTTCTTTTCCTTTTTGAGAAATTCTTCCTATTCAAGCCCCCCTGGTCCAAACAAGCACCTGGCTGCTTACACAGCCCAGCCTGGCTCCCTCCCAAGAATCCTGCAGCAGACCCTGCACCCTGGCCGGGGCTTCAGCTGCCCTGGTCCCCGCGCTGGTCCCCGGGCCCTTATTGTCCTTAAGCACTCTTCTTACCGTCTGATCTTTCAATGTCCTCTATCTTTGGTCTCCAATCTTCATATATGCTGGAATACTGTTGGCTGTTCGCTCTGCTCCTCAGATCAGCTAGGTATTTCACTGGCGTTGAGGGGAAGTGGACTCCGCTCCCACCTATCTCACCGCCATCTTCCGACCCTCCTTTTGGATTTTTAATGGAGGTTCCCCTAGGCATGATTGCTTAAACCATTGGTAGTTGATGACTCTCTCACTCTTTTTCTTTCTCTTCTTATAGCAGTTCTTTTAGCATATCTTGCAATACTGGTTTCGTGGAGGTGTATTTTTGAGACTTCTTTTGTCTGGGAAACTCCTTATTTGGCGTCCCATTTTCATTGAGAGCCTCACTGGTTATAGTAGTCTGTTTGCAGGCCTTTGCTTTTCATTACTTGGAATATTTCTTGCCATTCTCTTCTGTCTTGCAGTGCTTCTGTTGAGAAATCAGTTGCTAGACTTATCAGAGTTCCTTTGTATGTTACTTCCTGTTTCTCCCTTGCTGCATTTAAATTTCTCTCTTTTTCTTTAAAACTTGGCATTTTAATTATTATGTGTCTGGAGTAGGCCTCTTTGGGTTCATCTTGATTGGGACTCTCTATGCTTCCTGAACTTGTGTGGTTTTTCCCCTCTCCAAGTTTGGGAAGTTTCTGTCATTATTTTTTCAAACAAGGTTTCTATATCTTGCTCCTTTTATTCTCCTCCTGATATTCCTATGATTCAAATGTTGTTGTGTTTCATGTTGTCTTACAGTTCCCTTAAGCTATCTTCATATTTTTTTAGTCTTTTTTCGTGCAGTTGCTCTACTTGGTATTTCTTTCTACTTTGTCTTCCAGCTAACTGATTCAGTATTCAGTACTCTGCTTCATCCAGCCTACTTGTAATTCCTTCTAGTGTATTTTTTATTTCAGAAATTATATTCTCTATTTCTCCCTGGGCCTTGTTTATAGTTTCTATTTCCTTTTTCATACCATTGTAGTTCCCACTCAGTTCCTTGTAGCTGTCTATGAGTTCATTGAGCATCCTTATAACCATTCTTTTGAATTCTATATCTAATAGTTTGTTTTTCTCCATTTCATTTATCTCTTGTAGTGGGGAGTCTTCCATTCCTTTTGATTGCAGGTTCTTTCTTTATCTCCCCATTTTAGGTGAGTCTTTTTGTTTGTTTCTGCAACTTCTGAGGCTCTGCTTTGCCAGCTGTCTTTGTAGGGCGACCTTCTGTGGTAGGCGTTCTGTGGGGTTCAGTGGTGCAGTCTCTTTGATCTCCTTGTCTGGACGCTCTAGGTTTGCCCTTTCTTCTGTTTGTGTGGGCTCTCTTCTCGTACTTGGGTTTTACCTCTTGGTGGCTCCTTCGTTTGTGGGCTCTCTCCTCCAGCAGGTTTCCTGGTATTCACAACTGCCACCTTACCTTGTAGGTGATCCAGAGCAGGGGAAAGGTGAAATGGATTAAGACAGTGGGAGAGTATTTTATGGGATTTAAAGCACCAACAAGTAGAAATCAGATAGGAGATCCTTTGGAGAAGTACAGCAATGACCTTGATATTTCACCCAAGTAGCCACTTTTTATGAAAGGCAAAAAAGAGGTAAGACTCTTATTAAAGGGGAAAAAGAATGTGAGCTGACTCCAGAAAGCAGAGTGCTTATGCAAGGTTAAGTGGTAAGATATAATGACAGTAAGGGATAGCAACTTGGTGTAGTGTGGGAGAGAATAAAGTTAACCCCAACAGTAATAAAGCTCAAGAAGATAGTGAAATGGACCAAGACCAGGGAAGGGTGCTCTGTGGGAATTGGAACAACAATATGACAAGAAATATATAATCTGAATAAAAAGAATAAAAAGTAAAAAAAGTCCAAGAGTAGTGTGTTATTGGAATATGAGTCAAGTGAAGGAAGAGAAATTAAATGCAATATGAAACGGAGAAGAAAGAGAACCAAACAATGAAAGAAAACAAAACAAACTAAATGGAAGGAAGAGAAATTTAAAAATAAAACAATAATAAAACAATAATAATAACAAAATATAAAAATAAAAAGTAAAAAATAAAATGCAAGTTCTCTAGGATAGCAAAGTGAATTTTGCCTCAGTTGTTGGCATTGGCCTTCTGATCTCTCTCTGGATCTGTCTTTTGTCCTTTCACAGCTCCAGGTCTTATTGTCTTAACACTTGAAGGAAAGAAAAGAAAAAAGAAAAAAAGAAAGCCTCCTGCTGACTTAAAACACGCCAAGCAGGTTCTGCGTGACCCCCAGGTCCATATGTGCCAATCCAGCGCCTTTAATCCACCTTGTTGCGCCACCCTCTGATTAGTCCATGAGGCACACTGAGTGGGAGCAACTTGCACCCCTCCTCCCTCTTTGCTGGCCTGGGCGTTACACACTCTCAAAGTCCATTCAGGGCAATTTAGTTCCCCTATTAAATTAAGTCTCTCTGGGGACTGCTAACCCTCTGAGCCCTTGCTGCCCCACTTTGATCAGCCCTTGAGGTGCCTTGATTTAGAGCAAATCTCATCCCTCTTCCTCCCTCTTCACTGGCCTGCTGCAGCGTGAGAGTTCCTTACACAGAGGCTGAGAGCTCTTTTTTGAGCAAATTACCCTTGGCTGCTGCTGGTCATTCTTAACAAGCACTGAGCTTTTCACACAGCCCAACTCTCTGACCAGTCCTGAGACTGTCTCAGTCAGGGTCAGTTGCAGCCCAACTCTTCACTCATCTCCAGGTGTCACCTGGCTCCCCAATTTCTCTGGTACTATCCCAATCCCAGCCAGTGACCATAGTCCCAGTTGGGGAACACCACCTCTGTGTCCTTCCCACTGCATCTTTATCCTCCCAGTGACTTCAAGTATCCAGGTTTCTCCTGGGGCAGAAACTGGCTTCCCTGCTCTGGGAGGGGAGGAAGTTGTGAAGTTACACTCCCTGACCTGGCTCTCCTCCAAAGCTCCTGTGGCAGCCACAGTCCCTGGTGCCAGGCCTGAAGACCACAGCAGCCGAGGTCCCAGCGCAGGTTCCAGAGACATTCCCATCATCCTATGTAATCTCCTTACCATCTGTTCTTAAATGTCCTCTGCAGTCTTTGGCTTCCAAACTTCATATAAGCTGTTATTCTATTGGTTGTTTACTCTGTTCTTCAGAAGATCAGCTAGGTGTCCCAGCTGAGTGCATGAGCAAGTGAGTTCAGCTCCCACCTACCTCGCCACCATCTTCATCCCATGTGATCTCCATTTCTGTGATTCTGTTCATGTTCTAGTTGTTTATTTAGTTTTTATCTTTATTTTTTAAGTTCATTTGTTGATAGTTGTGAGTTTGTGGTCATTTTACTTTTCATAGTTTTTGATCTTCTTCTTTTTCTTAGATAAGTTCCTTTAACATTTCATATAATAAGGGCTGAGCAATGATGAACTCCTTGAACTTGACCTTATCTGGGAAGCACTTTATCTGCCCTTCCATTCTAAATGATAGCTTTTCTGGATAAAGTAATCTTGGATGTAGGTTCTTGCCTTTCATGATTTTAAATACTTCTTTCCAGCCCCTTCTTGCCTATAAGGTTTCTTTTGAGAAATCACCTGATAGTTTTGCGGGAACTCCTCTGTAGGTAATTGTCTCCTTTTCTCTTGCTGCTTTTAAGACTCTCTCCTTATCTTTAATCTTGGGTAACTTAATTGTTATGTGTCTTGGTGTGTTCCTTCTTGGATCCAACTTCTTTGGGACACGCTGAATGGCCTGGACTTGCATGTCTGGTTCCCTCTCCAGATTGGGGAAGTTTTCCTTCTTTATTTGTTCAAATAAGAACTTCAAATAGTTCTCAATTTCTTGCTTTCCCCCTTCTCATTCTGGCATCCCTATGATTCGGATGTTGGAGCATTTAAAGTTGTCCCAGAGGTTCCTCAGCCTCTCCTCATTTTTCTGAATTCTTGTTTCTTCATTCTGTTCCATTCAACATTTATTTCTTCCTTTTGTTGCAAATCGTTGATTTGAGTCCCAGTTTCCTTCCCTTCACTGTTGTTTCTCTGTATATTTTCCTTTATTTCACTTTGTATAGCCTTCATTTCTTCCTTTATTTTGCAACCATACTGAGCCATTTCTGTGAGCATTCTGATCACCAGTGGTGTGAACTCTGCATCTGATCAGTTGTCTATCTCATCACTTAGTTATTTTTCTGGAGTTTTGATCTGCTCTCTCATTTGGGCCATATTTATTTGTCTTGGTGCACCTGTTACATTTTAAGGGGAGGAGCCTTTGGTATTCACCAGGGCAGGGCAACCCACTTCACTGAGTTGTGGCACTGTATGTGGGGGAAGGGTCAGAGAGGAAATAATACCACTTGCTTGGCTCTTGCCCTACTTTCCATTCACTTCCATTACTTAGCACAAGCGGATTGTGACCTTTCAGGTGCTGATTCTTAGGTACATTCTAGGATCTCATGGGCCTCCCGTGGGCATCTCCAGTGGACTCTCCTGTAAGACTGGGAGTTTCTCCCACCACCACAACCCCCACAGATTTTTACAACGAGAGGTTTTGAGGCTTTATTTCCCCACACTGGAACCCTGGGTTGCGTGGTTTATCTCTCTCCCCAGTTGTTCCTCCAGGCTTGTCTATGTGTGAATGTGGGACCACCCAGGCTGCCAGCCTCTGCCTCACCTGCCCAGGTCCACCAGCCACCACTGCTCTCCGGCTGCCTGTCTCCACTCCTCCTACCAGTCTGGATGAATGTTTCTTCTTTAACCCCTTGGTTGTCAGACTTCCATGCAGTTTGACTTTCTGGGAGTTCTGGTTGTTTTTGTTTTTAAATTGGTTGTTATCATTCTTTTGGTTGTGCAAAGAAATGAAGCATATCTACCCATGCCTTCATCTTGGCTGGAACTGAGTTTTCTGATTTCTTAGGCAGATGACATTAACAATATTTGATGATGTTTTTTATTTATTTATATTAAATTTATTGGGATAACATTGGTAAAAGATTATATAGGTTTGAAGTGTACAATTCTATGATACATGATTTGTATATCACATTGTATGCCCACCACCCAAAGTCAAATCATATTCCATCACCATGTATTTGGTTCCCTTTACCACCACCCCAAATCCCTTTCTTTCAATGACTTTAAAAGCAGTATTTTAACATTACAAGAAGCAAAGCTAGAGCATGAAGCCACCTTGATCTTTGGGGAAAAGCTTGGTTGCTCTCTGGACTGTCCTTTGACATTGCATAACATGAGAAACCAGTTAGGTTCTTAGTTTCATGTATTCAGGACCAAATGGAACATAAGTTCTTTCCCTCACCTTTATTTTGATTCACTGCCCAGAGTACTTTAGGATTAAGTATTAGTAAATTATATAACTAGCACCCTTGCTAAGCTGTTTCATGGTTGAGAGGAGTCTCAATGTATGGATACCACATTTTTAAGTATATTCTTACATGTACATTGTTACCAGACAGAGGACCTGGCCCTAAGTGGGTCTGCGTAGGGCCAACTTTAGTGTGTGTGCTCTTGACTTTGTGCAGGAAAGATTTCACAACATGAGTCTAGATGACTATGGGATGCACTTATTAAAGCTGGGGACAGTGAAACAGGGAAGGGCTTAGCATAGAAAAACCAAAAAGAAAGCCTGGGCCTGGCTGCCTTAGCTCACTGGAAAGTCAGAGAAAAGGGGGCCTTGAAGAGAGGATCAGGGGTTAGCCTGGAACAACCTGCCACTGCCCTTTTCTCTCCTGGTTACAAGTCTCGTGGTGACCCCTAGCATTTAGAAGATGTGTGCCTGTGGGGGAAGAAGCAGGGGGGAAAGGGGAAAGGGAATGGTGCAGGCTGCTCTCCAAAGGAAGAGTACATGTTGGGTTATTTGTCTTGAGGCTTTCATCTCTTTCTTGAAGGCAGGAGTCTTAGGGGCGGTGTCAGGAGGATTTCAGCAGAATATTCATCAGTTCTCCAGGTGACCCTTTCAGTGTCATGATCTCCACTGACTGGTCAGTGACAGGGCAGGGGGTCTTTCGTCATTGCAATTAGTTCTGGTGTCACCCACCTGGTTTTGCTGCTTTTCTGGGCCTGGAGCTAAAAATACAACTGAGGCCTAGATGTTATCTCTAGGGAGGTGACCTTCTGCATCTGGCTGTAAATTGCTTGACCAGTTTCTTCAGCTCTCTGTTTCATTTCCCCTATTCCTCTTGTCCTGGCTTACTGGCCTGTCTCACACACATTAAAGAAAAAAACAATAGCTGGGTAACTCACCACAGCACAGCTCAAGGGCAAATTGTAAACAGTAAGAGAAACAGGCATCTACAACCAGGGGCTGTCACCTTATTATTAGTCATACATGTTACTGCCTAACACAGGATCTACTTAAAATACTTTATTACAAGTTTCAAGTTATAATTAGCCAATTATTTATCACCTCATTCATGAGTAATAGATAAAGAGTCTTTGGATGATGAAATAATGCCTAGAACACCTGTCTCAAATTTTTATTCTTTATTATTTAAAAAAAAAAAAAGAAAAATGCCTTAAATTACAGAGAAAAACCCCAGAAGATGTTTATGACTGTAGCTTCCAAGTCAAATCACTTAGTTTGGTGTTATGTGCTATGTTAACTCCAGTTTTCCTATACAAAAGTAAAGCTAGTGGAAGGTTTATCTGACATTCTTCTCCCAGTGCTCTGAGTTCTTTCACTTGCCATTGCTCACTGGCAAACTGATGCACACCATTACTTTCTAAGCACACCTGGAGGTAGTAGCTGCTTCAGCTGAAATTACCTTTTGTTGAATTCAACAGATTGAACCAGGTTTATCCATTAGGGAAGGCAGCTTCGGCTTGGAATTAAGGCAATGGCCTTCTAGTCTTGCTCCTCTGCCAGCTTGAAGGAGTCATCACCTCTCCGGGACCTTCATTTTTATATCTAATTTAAGGGGGTTGCATGGGATGATCTCAAGGATTCCAGTCCTAATATTATGGTCTGTGGTTATAGAAGAGAAATGCAATCATAGTGAGAAGACAGAACAAATATAAGAGAAACAGTGGCCTGAAAGGAAACTAGTTCAAGCTAAAAATCCAGGCCTGCAATTTAATTAAAAAGGAAAAAAAAAAAAAAAGAGCAGGTGGCAAGATTGCAGGAGCCTGTTTTTCAGTTTTGCAGTTTCCATTTCAGATCTTGGAAAGACAACATCTCCATTCTTTTCTCCATTTTGGTGACACTGACTCCAAACAGCCCTGAGACCACTGTGCACTCATTATGCCCTTAGCATAGGTCTCTCCTAGTCTGCACTCTTTCTTCTGGGGCTCCTGTTCTCTCATATTGGCATGTCTATAGCATGAAATCTGAAGAGGCTGAGAAACATGAAGAGAGTTCCTAGCTCTGCAGCAGCAAAACAGGGCAGGTGGAGAGCTCACATCATAATGGAATCCAAAGTGACACAGTTTAGCAGAAGGATGGCTAGGAAGCAGAGCAGTAAGGTGCCCCACATTCCCCTGATGAGTACCAGGAGGAGAGTTTGTGAGGGTGCAGTAAGCAGAGAGATGGTGCAGGCATTCCCAGGAATGATTAAATACATCAAGAAACTTTTTAAATGCTGAGATCAAGAAGGGAATATATTATGAACTCCCAAGGGAAGACGCTGAATTCCTGTTGCTGGCATTATTCAAAGCCAGGCAAGTCAGAGCATCAGAAAAGTCACACCGGAGGGAATATCCACCGGGATCAGATGACGAGGCTGCATGACTTAACAAGCCTTTCCTCGCTTGTCTATTTTGGTGCGTGGATGAAAGCCACGGCAAGGGCCCTGGGGCTCCACGAACAAGAGCATTGGTTAAATTATTTGAGTTGATAACAATTGGACATCAGTTTATGGGACTAGGGTAATAAATTGCTAATTTGGGGAAATGGTATAATGGGATAGGAGTATGTTTTCCCTGCTGGTGCTTTTCCCTTGCCATAAAAGCAAACTTCTTCTTAACAATAAAAACAACTTTCATAAGAACATTTGGATCCTTATGGCATTTTCAGGTGGGTGAGTGGGTGTGTTTGGAGAAGGGAGGAATTTTACATTCTCTTCATTTAGCTAAACAAAAGAATGTAACTAATTTTTTCTGCCCTAGGTAACATAAAAATATTCTGACAAAGACCAGAGCTCTTTAGTCCAACTGGAGATGGTGACAATCTGAACAGAGCAGCCCAAGTCCCCTCCATTGTAAATGGCTCCTGTGAGTGCCCTGTTAAGAAAAGGACACTAGAAGCTTCATTTGTGGGATCAAAGAACCAGCGATACATGCTGGAGTGCATCCAAATGTATTCCTGTTTCTCCCAGGGGGCAACGCCCTGTGACAGCATAGTGTCTGTTTTTAGAGACAGGGAACTCCTACAGTGATAAGACAGGCTTGCATGTAAATTCAGCTCTGAAACTGAGCAAAACCATGCAAGGAGCAACCCAGAGCCTCAGGTCACGTGCACCCCACTTCCCAGAATGGATTTTTCTGTGGTTGTGTGAAACAAGCCAATTCTTAGGTAACAAGAATTCCAGATTCATTATCCAGATTCAGATCCCTGCAGGTTCTGACCAAACTCCACCTGATGGAGTTCCTAAGTTCTAACAACCTTTCTATAAGAATGGAGTGTCCTCCAGGATAAAACTTGACCTTCTTCTGAAACAGCTTGGATCCTAATGAAAAGTTCTAAGAGACTATTAAAAAATATGCAGTTCCCTCCCTAAAAATCCAAACTTTTTCCGAGTAATAAAATCAAAAGAAATCAGACTGGCTATTTAAAGTTATCCCTGGGTTCATTAGAGCTTCAATATCATACCTACTGCTGAGCTGATGACAGGTAGGGATTTTACAGAAATCAGTGTATCCAATTACCACCAGGGGTCTGTAAGTCAAGCACTTCCAGGTTACAAATTATGGGTAACATTTCTAAACACAGATTGACAGCTTAAGCCAGGACAGTCTTCTCTACACCTTTGGAACATTATTAAGAAGCAAATACCCTACCCAACTTTTCTAATCAACCTATATAAAAAAAAGAGTATCCTAAGAATTTTGTTGCCACATTGACTCATATGTGGTCAAGAGAATGGTATATGCTTATCCTAATTAATCCAAAACAGGCTTGTTAGTAAGGTTTACATTTTGCAATTTTAGGAACACACATTTCCAAGCACCCAGACTGTAAAATTCACTATGATGATAAAATTATATAGTTGTTTGTTGATAATGAAGTCACCTCTCTACTTTCCTTGCCTTGTAAAATATCAGATCCCAGTCTTGTAATAGACTCCACTTCTGTTTCAAACTAGTCCTTCTCAAACTGTCTCTATAAAATAATAGCATTCTATAAGCTAGAACAAAATACTCCACAAGTAAAATTCAATAATGTGAAACAAGTAATTCATAAGATAAAGTTGGAATTACTGATTGCCAAGTAGGTTTTCAGGCATATATTTTCCTTAAACCCTTGATGCTCTCTCTCTTCCCAGGTGTCATTAGAATATGATGGCAGGTGGAAAAGTGTGTGACTAAACAGCAAATAGTCAGAGGGAACCTCAGTGACAGCTGATCCTGCTGGTTCAATAACTTGTATCTTTTCCCATGTGTATGTGTGCTCATGGTGGTGGTTCTACATCACAAACGCATGACATGTTTCCACAAAGCTTTTCAATGTTCACAAGAGGTGGGAGTCTCTACCCACAGCTCAGCTGACTTTTTAAAAATGTGTCTACTTTCATAGGAGGAAAAATAGCCAACACACTCTATACCCATCAGTTGTTATAACTTTTAACTCAATGCCTCTCTGTTGTGGTTAAAGCTCAGGTGAAAACAACTAGACTGAAGGTGGAATATATATATTTTTTCCTTTCCCACTAATCTACAGCAGGGCAACCTTCATCTTTAGAGGACCAGCTAATAAATATTTTAGGTTGTGTGGGCCATATGGCTGGCCTTTGTCACAACTATGTAACTTTGTTGTTGTAGCACAAAGCAGGTATAGAAAATGTATGAATAAGTGCACATGATATGTGTCAATAAAATTTTATTTATGGACACTGAAATTTGGATTTTATATAATTTTCACATGTCATGAGATATTATTATTCTTTTTTCAGTCACATATAAATACAAATACACTCACATTTGACCCATCAACCATAGTTTGTCAACCACATCCTAAATTCTATCTGCTTTAAAATGCATTCTTGACCATTGGAGAATGGCATTCCTGACTTCCTCATTTTAAACATCACAATTGGGTTTTCTGTGAAATGTCACCCAGAGGAGCATAGACGGTTATATTACAGAGAGAGCAATTTCCTTGTGGTCCTGGAAATGGTTGTACTCCTTCTGGACAAGTGGCTTCTTGCAAAGAATCATAATCTAGATAACTTTTTTCTTTGCTTGAGCTGCTAGAAAATTCACAGGCCAATTTGCTCAGATATAGCAAACATATTGGGTCACACAGTACGTATTTTGTATAAAACATCCCACCTTTATCTTATTTTTCTAACTATTTTTTCCCTTTATAATGCACTCCTCATTTTTATAATATTATTTTAGTATATGGATTTTAGTAACTAGCCCAATAAGGTAGAAAACAAAATAATACAAATAAAATATATACATTATACTCATATTTCTATACTTAAAATTGTTGGTAATTTATTAATCAAAAATGAATTCTTATAAAGTTCCCAAAAAGAGCACCATGACCTCCAGTGAGACCAGTCGTTTTCTGACCTGTCATGACTAAAGAATCCTAACCTGGAGGAAATCTTAGGCAGAAGCCCAATAACACAACAAATGCATGTGGATGGAGTTGCTATGAATAAAATGAGTGCCCAAGACAAGGACAGTCACTGGGAGTAATTATTAGAATTACAGATTTCTGGGCTCCACTTAGAGCCTCTGGGATCTTCTTCTTTTAGGCATGGAGGATGAGAATCTGTATTTTAAATAAGATTTTTGGAGAATTCTTTGAAACACTAAGAGTTGAGCAACATCACCCAAGAGCTTTGCTAAGGACAATTTGAAAAACATTGTTCCAGGCAGTAATACCAATTTACAGAAGATGGGGCTAGACAAAGGGAACTATCTGGGAAACCTGGAGGTTCATGGTGCAAGGACAGAGGGTACATGATGATGAGCATGAACCCAGGACCAGTCTGTCTGGGTTGAAATCCTGGTTCTACGGGTTACTAGATGTGTAACTTTGGACAAGTCACTTAACCTCCCTATAAGTACCTTCTTCATAATCTTTACCCCATTGTAAAATAAGGATGTTGATTAGCAAATGTTGGTTGGGCAGATTTTGTGTCTACAGGGTTTTTGAAACAATTCTCAAACACTTCCCCTTATTTCTATCCACTTCATATCAGACCTTTTTTAATATTTTTCCTACAGTCTCATCTTATTTCTTCCTCTCTTCTCCTTTCCTCTTTCAGTCCTATTCTTCTGTATTTGCCTGTTTTGATCCCAGAGCTCAACATCACAGAACTGAGGTGGAGAAAGGGAAGTTGTGTCTTCATGGTTGAAGGTCTCAGAATCAAATTAAAAAGATTAGGACAGTTAGAATGAAAAAATTCTTTGTAACCTTGAAGCCATGTAGAAGTGCCCAAAAATGAGTGCAAAGTGCAGATGAGGCTTGGCTGCAACACTTTCACTTCCACAGTGGATTGGGCTGAATTTTAATGATATACATGCAGGCCAGGAACAATCTTCTGATGTCCAGCACGAGTCTAGCTGCATCCTCACTGTCCCTCACAGCTCAGCATCTGTGGTGTTGACATTACCAGGAGGAGGTGCATATACACAATCCATCATCTTTCTTTTTTAAATTGTTTTATTTTATTTTAATTTTTCCATCATCATTTATCCCCATCATACCCTCTTTCACCTCCACCCGCCCCCCACATCAACTTTCAATGCAAATACACATTAAGTATAATGAGTACACTTCAATCAGTAGGCAATCATTTCAAAAGTTTTTAGTCTCATGTAATATCTTAAGGAAACAAAATCCAATATTTACTTAGCAGTATGTGGGTATATTTTAGTATGGGCATGTGGTGAGTGGGAGGAGCAATATTTTGTTCAAAAGTGATGAAAATTGGTCCATAGGAGGCAAAAATTTAGTATTACAATGGTTTGTGGTTATACCAAGGGCCACAGTACATAAATAGACACACAGTATATCTGAGGTATTATAATTTCATTGGGAAAGGGAGAAGTTAGAAAAAAATTGACTAAGGGGAGAAAGGAGGATATTAATGAAAAAAAGGAGAAATAGTGTTTGAGTGGGCTAGCTGATACAAACTTGGTGGTATAAGACAGGTCAGGATGCTCAGATAAAAGAGATTTTAAGGCAAAGCCATTAAAATAATCCTGACATCCACTGAAAATTCTGAGGGAGTCTCAGAGCTTCTGTGAGATATCAGAATCAGCCAAAGTTTTAAGATTTGCTATTGGATGGGTTAAATTAAATCACTGCATTATATTCCATTTTGTTCTCATATCACAGCCTCATTCTAAACAGCCTTATCCCTGGACACTGAAAAATCATTTTAAAAGGAAGAAACCTACTCTGTAATTTTGAATTAAAAATTATGCCCCATGAATTTTAAACTATAACAATAGCTACAATAAAGTGATTGAGATGTCCCACTTCATCTAATTACACATTCTGTCTGGCTCAGTCAACCACAAGAAAGAATGAACCACAGCCTTTCTTCCATCCACTGTCTGTAAATAGGAAAGAATGTATGAAAGATGAAGATCGAGTTCTGTCATAAATGCTCATGTTCACAAAATATAGATTGCATTCCAGAGACCAGCTTAAAATTTAGCTTATTACACCAGTGTTTTAAAAAAGTTTAAAAGAGCAGTATTAATATTCTATTCAAGTCAACTCTTTTTTAAAACATTTTATTGTTATTTTATTACAGTTGTCCCAATTTTTCCCCCTTTGGCCTCTTCCACCCAGCCCATACCCTAATCCCAGTCAATCCCCACCCTGCTGTCCATGTCCATGGGTCATTCATGCATGTTCCTTGACAAGTACCTACCCCTCTTCCCATCCTTATCCCCCTCCCTACTCCCCTCTGTTCCCTGTCACCCTGTTCCTTGTTTCCATGCCTCTGGTTCTATTTGGCTAGTTACTTTACTGTGTTCATTACATTCCTCTTATAGGTGAGGTCACATGGTATTTGTCTTTCACCAACTGGCTTATTTCATAATATTAGCATAATATCATTAGCATAATATTCTCCAGTTCCATGCAAGCTGTCCTTCTTTCTTTCTGCTGCATATTATTCCATTGTGTAAATGTACCACAGATTTTTGACCCACTCGTTTATTGATCAGCAATTAGGCTGGTCCCAACACTTGGCTATTGCAAATAGTGCTGCTATGAATATAGGGATACATAGGTTCTTTTGAATTGGTGTTTCTGGACTTCTAAGGTATAGTTACAGCAGTGGAAAGACTGGGTCAAAAGGCAGTTGCATTTTTATTTTTTTGAGGAAATACCATACTGTTTTCCACAGTGGCCGTACCAGTCTGCATTCCTACCAATTCACTATGGTTCCCTTTTTACCACATCCTCACCAGCACTTGTTGTTTGTTGATTTATTAATGATGACCATTCTGACAGGTGTGAGGTGATATCTCATTGTGGTTTAAATATGCATCTCTCTGATGGTTGGTGATGTTGAACATCCTTTCATATGTCTACAGATCATCTGTATGTCCTCCATAGAGAAGTGTCTATTCAGGTCCTTTGCCCATTTTTTAATTGCATTGTTTGACTTCCTGGTGTTGAGTCATATAAGTTATTCATATTTTTTGGATATGAAACCCTTGTCCAAGGTATCATTGGCATATATGTTCTTTCATACAGTTGGTTCCCTTTTCATTTTGATGATACTTTCTTTAACTATTCAGAATGGATATATATTTAGCTGAGCAGAATTGATATATATTTTATCAATTAAGTCCATTTGATCTAGGATGTTTTCAATGCCTCAATTTCCTTATTGATGCCTTGTTTGGAAGATTTATCCATTGTTGATAGTGGGATGTTAAAATCCCCTATGATGATTGTGTTGCTCGATATCTTTCTCAAATTCCTCTGTGATTTTTCTTATATATTTAGATGCTCCTATGTTGGAGGTATATATGATTCAAGGGTTATATCCTCTTGTTGGACTGTTCCCTTAAGTATTATGTAGTGACATGTTTTGTCTCTTGTTATGACCTGTGTTTTGAAGTCTATTTTTTTCTAATATAAGTATTGCTACCTCAGCTTTATTTCATGTCCATTTGTTTTGGGGATATTTTTTCTATCCCTTCACTTTCAGCCTGTGTGAATCTTTTGTTCTGAGGTGAGTCTCTTGTAGACAGCATATATGCAGGTCATGTTTCCTTATCCATTCAGCTACCCTATCTGTTTTGATTAGTGCATTTAATCCATTTCCACTTAAGGTTATTATTGATAGGTACTTATTCATTGCCATTTTTCCCTTTGTACCTGTGTTCCTCTCTCTCTCTCTTTTTCTTCATCTTCTTAAAGCAGTCCCTTTAGCATCTCTTGCAATGCTGGTTTGGTGGAAATGTATTCTCTTAGCCAGTTTTTTTTTTTTTTTTTTTTTTTGGTCTAGGAAGCTCCTTATTTCACCTTTCACCTTTTAAGTGAGAGCCTTGCTAGATAGAGTAGTCTTGGTTGCACACCTTTGCTTTTCATTACTTGAGGTACTTCTTCATTCTTGTCTGGCTTTTAGTGTTTCTATTGAAAAATCAGCTGATAGTCTTATCAGAGCTCCCTTGTATGTTACTAGCTGTTTTTTCCCTTGATGCCTTTAAGATTCTCTTTCTGTCTTTGAACCGTGCCATTTTAATTATGATGTGCCTTGGAGTGGACCTCTTCGGGTTCATCTTGATTGAGACCCTCAGTGCTTCCTGGACATATGTGACTTTTTCCCTCATCATGTCAGGGAAGTTTTCTGTCATTATTTTCAAACAGGTTTTCTATCCCTTGATCCTCTTCTCCTTATGGTATCCCTATTTTATGAATATTATTACATTTCATGTTGTCTCCCTTAAACTATCTTCATTCTGCCCTGGCTGGTGTGGCTTGGGGGATTGAGTGTCAGCCTGTGAATCAAAGTGTTGCTGGTTCGATTGCCAATCTATGGCACATGACTGGGTTGTAGGTCAGGTCCCCAGTGTGGGGCATGTGAGAGGCAACCACACATTGATGTTTTTCTCTCTCTCTTTCCCCCTCCCTTCCCCTCTCTAAAAATAAATAAATAAAATCTTTTTTAAAAAACTATCTTCATGCTTTTTGAGTGTTTTTTCATATTGTTGCTTTCTCTGAGTGTTGTTTTCTTACTTGTTCTCCAACTCACTGATTCAATCTTCTGCTTCATCTAGCCTGCTTTTAATTCCTTCTAGTGTATTCTTCATTTGAGATATTGTATTCTTCATTTCCTCCTGGCTCTTACTCATAGTTGCTATGGCTTTTTTCATGTTGATGTTGTGCTCACTAACTTCCTTGTAGATTCTATAGGTTTCTTTGTAGCTCTCACTGAGCTCCTTGAACATCCTTATAACCATTATTTTCAACTTTATGTCTAATCGATTGCTTGCTTCAATTTCATTAAGCACTCTTTCTGGGAATCCTCCTTTCCTTTTGATTGTAGGTTGTTTCTTTGTCTCCTCATTTTAGATAACACTTTTTGTTTGTTTCTGCGTCTGCTTTGATTCCCTGTCTTCATGGGGTGGACTTCTGCTGAAGGATACCTGTGGGATTCAGTGGTATAGTCTCTTTGCTCTCCTAGATGGATGCTCTTGGGATACAATTTATGCCATTTATGTGGGTTCCTTTGTTGTATTTGGGTTTTGGTTGTTGTTGGGTAATTCTTAGGTGGGTTCTTCCCTCTGGCTGAATGAGAGTCACACCATATCTTGTCTGCTGTTGTACAGATGCTGCTGGAACAAAACTAAGCAATCCAGGAAACAAAACCCACACCTGCAAAAATAACCCCCACCCACAACCACACTATCAACATCAAATGAGCAAGAGTTAATAAAGGTGTAAAGAGATTAAGACTATTATAAGAAAAGAAAAAAGAATATGAAATGACTAACTGTAAAAAAAAGATTTCAAGAGGGTAGAGGGAGGAGAAATAAGAAGAGTAGGGTATAGAAATAAGGCAAAGAAGAAAGAAAGAAAGAAAGAAAGAAAGAAAGAAAGAAAGAAAGAAAGAAAGAAAGAAAGAAAAAAGAAAAGAAAAGAAAAGAAAATTTACACCATAAATAAAAAAGAGAGGGAACAAGGCAAAATGGAGTAAGAAAATGGAAGCATATAGTATGAGGTTTAAAAAATTTTTTTTAAATAGTGAAAAAATAAGTACCAAAGTGGAGAAAAAGATCCACCACAGCAGTATCAACAACAAATGAGTGAATATTAATACAGGTGGAATGGGAATAAGAAGAAAACAAAGAAAGAAAAAAAGCTTATGAGATATTTAAAGGAAAGAAACATTATTTTATGAGGATAGAGGAAGAAGAAATAATAAGAGTGAGAAATGAAAATCAGGACAAGTGAGGGAAAAAGTAAAATTGAAAATGAAAAAAACAAAGGGTAGGAGGAAGGCTAAATGGAGGAGGAGAGGGGATCAGAAAACTTTGAGATTTGAGCTGCAAAAATAGTGAAGATCTAGGAGCAAAATGGTTTTGAGAGGCTGGAGTAGGGTAGAAATAATCAGAGTGTGGAATAGAAACAAGTCATAGCAAGAAAAAAAATAAAATTTAAAACAACATAAAAAGAGGAAGGAAGAAGGCAAAATGGAGTAAGAGAGAGGAGGAACAAAATATGACATTTGAAATAAACTAAAATAAAAAATAGGAAATAATAGGGAAAAAAACTTGAAGGAAAATAAATGAGTATTAAACAGCTATGCAGATGAAAAAATAAGGCAAATAATGAAGAAGACCATAGTGGAATTCATCTAGCAGAGGACAGTGTCAAACAGGAGCCAAGGCTAAGCAGGGCCCTGACACCCCTTGTTGTGCCTGTCTCTAATCTCTGTGCTCTTCTGGTTTCAGGGGATCAGGGTCTGAGGAACACTGTAGCACATAGTGTCTTGTAGAAGTTCAGAAAGGGCCCTTTTCCTTCTTTCTCCTGTGGATATGCGCCTAGCAGGGAGCGCTTGAGCCTGGCCTCACTGATCTGAGGTGCCTCTAATCCTGCAAGTGGGGGTTGGACCTCTGCCTGTGAGGGGACCTGGCTGGTTGCCAAGAATCTCAGCCATTCTGCTGGCCATCTAGTCCCCAGCCTGCCAATCTCACAGGAAACTCAGGCCCAAACTCTCCTCTCTGCACAGTCCCCTGATCACCAGCCATGCTGGGTCAGGTCCTACAGTCCCTTCTGTGTGACACTATCACTCTGGTTTCTTTGTTAGCAGAGCCATGGTACATGCACACATGCATGCAAGCAAAGGGTCCCTGCTGAGTCTCAAGTCTCACCTCAGCTCCTCCTTTATAAGAGTTTCTATGTGGCCCCCACACTGCAGCACCTATCCCTGTGAGGCCTGTTCTCTACATTCCACCTCCCCTCAAAATACAAAATTTATCTTGGTCAGTGCTGACCACAGCCTGCCAGTGTCTCCAACAGTTTTAGATAGTTTCTCTTTGCATCTCAGCCAGTTGGTGCTAGGAAGAGTCCAGCAGCAATACTATAACACAGGGTGGCGATGGGGTACTCACAACACTCCCTCCAGTGAGTCCCAGCCTCGGGTTCCTATCACTGTGCTGCTGCACTCCCACTCTGCTCCTGGCATGGTCTCTGCAGCCAGTACCACCCAGGCCATCTCTCTCTGTCTGTGGCCTTCATAGCACCTGAGCCAATCCACAGACTCATTAGCCAGACTCTGTCTTGTTTGAGGTTTCCATGGTGCTCAGGGTAGGGGAAGCAACAGCTTCCTCCCCAGTAAGTACCACAGTCCCTGGGCCCTGGCTCCTAGTGGCTGTGTGCACAGCCCTACCCAGGGCAGAGGGCACAGAGACACATCTGGGCACCAAGGTATTGGTATTCCAGAGACTTCTTCTCAAAGAGGATATTTGAAGTTCTTCAAAATGGCTCCCTCCCCAAACCTGCACATTCATAAGTGCTGTGCTAGGCTGGGCAGCAGTGGTGGCAGCAGCCACTCCACCAGGAGAGCCTGGGCTTCCTGCTCCAGCATGCCCTGCAGGCAGGCAGGCTCTCTCCCACTCACACACATGCCCTGCACACTCGTCCATGTACACACTCACTCACACATGCTCTCACTCATACTCAGCTGGATTTTCAAGTTGATTGCTCTGTGTTTAGCTGCAAGACTGGTCCAGGTCTGGGAGCAAGTGGATGGAGCTTCTAGCCATCTTGGAACCCCTATTTGAATCATTTCTTGATTTCTACTTTAAAGGGTATCATAAGATAGCTTGATTTTTATTACAGTGAAGAAAAAGAAAATGATTCTTTTCCATTAGTCAAAAAGAACCATATAAACAGGTTTCAGTAAAAGCTAACACTGACAAGTCCAAATGGAAAGTTTGATTTTGTAAAAAGATAAAGAATAGCTTTAGAAATATTGCAATCAATTCTGAAAAACTTAATTTTTTTCTTCCATAGCTTTTTAACTAGTGTGATCTTCAATCCCAAATACTCGTTTGAGCAATTTTATTCTATCCCACAGAAGAAAATGAACTATTTACTTTCTTAGTGCTCCACACTTAATGGCAAACTCCAGTTCAGCATACACATTAAGCCCAGGCTCCATCAGGGACAGATTATGACCATTTGGTTTTGAATCTGAGGCCCTTCTTGCAGTCAGAGGCCCTTGCTGGAGATAAAAGACTGAGACCCATCACTGATTCATGCTCTCCCAGCAGGACGCTGACAGGAAATGCCCAGGAAGCAGAGTGGAAACCCTATGAAGGCAATCAACAGGTCTTTGGGAAAATGCTGACCAGCATGGACCAGGAATCACACCTGAAAGTCAGCAGTGTGAGCCCTGGTATAATATATGAGCCTTTGTGTGAACCTGGACTCCACATTCAGTAAGAGCACTTCTGTGAGCCACAGGGTCACTCTTGAACTCAAACTGAGGGGCCTGCTCCTGAAGCGGGAGTGAGGAAAGGCTACTCAAGCAGACTCCTATCCCTGCTGGGCTAGTGGCTGGTACTGGGAGAGGCACTGCAGCTGATCCAACACAAGTAGTGCCAGTGGCAACAGAGTCCTTATCCCAGGCACCCTCCAAGGGGGCCATTCCACTGGTGAAGACCCAGATGTATTTCACCAAACAGGTATGCCATAATGCAGAAGCAACTCCTCTTTCTGACCAGTTAAGTAGAACAGGTTTTACGGATATTGTAGTTTTGCTGAAGAACTTTGAAGTTCATGAAAAGATTTGAGAGCAACAAGAAAACATAAGCAGATAATGTAGCAACAATAGTAAAAGAAAAGTCAATAACCAACATTTTAGCAGAAGATATTTTTGTATCTTCTGAAGAAAAACCACAGCGAGTTTAAAAAATCTGTATGTATTTGCAATACTTCATAGAGAGGATTGGAATGGATAAGTCACACATCCAAACTTAATGCTTGACTAATTTAAACAGAAAGAAAATAATCAAGGGGCAACACACCACTCTTGAAAAAGCTGACATTTAAAGCCAACATTTAAGTTCAAAAGGATCCTTTTGAGCAAACTGCAATTCACCTCCATGACATGAACTGATTGCACACTCTCTCATGCATCTTCCTGTTTGTTGGTTGATAATGTAAGGACAGAGAGCCCATATTCTCTCTAAGCAATTTCATACAGTATAAATTATAAAGAAAAAATCACCATTCAAATCACATAACCCATGTGACACAATAGGTCAAAGTTAGTTTTCTTCCTCATATTTGATAGGTCAACTTGCTTTTTCTAGAGGATGTGCACATAGTAGGGACACAGGACCTGTTCTGTAGGAAAAGGATGAGCAATGACAAAACCACCCTGAGTCCTCCCAGAGACCTGTGCTTATTCCCACACAGTGGCCCATACGTTACCCCTCCAGTTTTGAGGCAAATTTTGAGGGCAAATATTATTCATTTGGTGCCATTCCAGGTACTCCACTGGAAATGATATTTTACTGTTTTTCTTTCCCTTTTCTTGTTTTGTTTTGGTTTTTATTTTTAATAACAGCTGTGCTCTGAAAGAGCTTCTTTTTGTTTCTTTGACAATGGCTAGAATCTGAGAGGTTTGAAAGATGCTTCTTCGTACCACTGATCAAAGATTCTTTTCCCTGAGAACTGGTTCACTCCCTAGCTGTACATTAATCAAATTCTCCCCTTTTTCTCAAGTGCCAGAAGTGTTTTCCTTCCCTCCCTCTAGCTTTTCGTCTGGTTCCACACTAGGAGAGTTGATGAAGTGGCTTTGTTGTGAGGGAGACTCAGAGGGGCTTTCATCTCAGAGACCACAGGTTCCATCTCCAGTCAGGCCCGTTCACTAAACCGCAGGCCTGCAGCTCATCTGCTGTCCCTGAGGCCCTCCAGCCCCTCCGTGGTGGGGATGGAATCAACACCTGAGCATTGGCAGAGACCCATCCTGCATGTTTGTGAAGGGATGACCTACAAGGGACAGCCTCCTGTGGGACATGACCCTTGAGCACACATCTGGGATGCTTTTCCAAAAGACAACTATTCACTTTCTTTGCTGTCAGCCTGTCAGCCATCTGTCTTCAGTGAGTCATTTTATCTTCTGCAATACATTTTTATTGGTCATCTGTAATTCTGTTTGATTTGGAGCTCTAATTAAGAATCATCTTGGTCATATGAAACTTCTTTTTTTTTTTTTGGTGCCAGTAGCATTAGGTAGCCATTATGTCACCCCATATAGCAAATGCCTTATAACATGCCCAACTTTTGGCTTCCTAATCATATTCTAATTGCCTCCAATTGTGCTCTTTCAGGCTTAGCCAGTCTTATTCTGTGAACAGTCATTCTAATTCACAATGGCTAAGTAAATAAAAAGCTAGTATGGGAAAAACCAAAACATTGCGCCAGACCTTTAAGAAATGAGAACTCAGCTTAGAAATCTGTTGCCTAGCAACATGCTACCAACTTTGCTCTCCGTTTTCCAAACCACTTGATAGTCTCCTGTTGATTTGTCAGCATTCCAATGTAAAACTTTCCTCCCCTTTTTAAAATTAGAAATGAATGTTTGGCTTTTCAGTTTAGAGAATTGACTTTAACCATCATTAGTGTGTTTTTCCTGAATTTTACCATCATCCTGATTCCCTGGTCTCAGTAACTTCCAATTTGTTTTTCTTCTCTGAAAAAAACTACTTTTATCTTCTAATCAAGTACTACATCTAAGAACAATTTTCATATTTTTATAAGTTTAAAGTAGAGGTTTAATTGATTTTAGTAAATAATAATACCACCAGGAAATTAAATGGTACTTAATATTGTACTTTTCAAAGTCTTTTCATGTCCATCAATAAATACATTTAATTAATATTTTAGATGCTTATCCAAACTTTTCTGGCTTATGACACCATGCACAAAACATTTTTGAACTGTGGAAAAAAGTTTTGGGATGATGTCTTCTGTTGTTTTGTTTTAGACTAGGAGACACTGTCCAGTGGCTTGGCTTTCCCATGGTAATTTTGGCATTTCAATCCTCGGTCATCAGAAATCTAAAGAAATATCAATATAAAGTCTTTCCTTTGCTCCATTTCTTTCCTCCAACACTGAGCTCCATTTGACAGGTGATAAGCTGCGGTCAAGGGTGATTAAACAGTGAAAAGCCCATTTTTCTCTCTTCTTCCAGCCCCAACTGCTCTGGGTCTTTGACAGGAAGCAATGTCACAGAGGAGGCTCCTATGCTCACCCTTATCTTGATGCTTTTTTCTGGCTATCCAATGTCTCTGAAATTTTCTCCAGACAGAAAGTAAAGAGGCTCTGACAACATCTCCTTATATTTTATAGTATGATGGCTTTCAATGTCATTATGAACCACATCAGCTGTGTTTAATGGTTCATGAGCCTTCGTTTTGACTTTGACCCTTCCTGGCAACTCTCCCTTCACACTGGCTTCCTGTTGACTCTCAAATCATGGGCCAGCATTAGGGGCTGCGGACTTCAAAAGCACAGTGATTGCTATTCTTTCTCAATTCAGCCAGGGAGAAATTTCCTAGGCAGCAGAGCCCAGGTTAGACAAAATAAATGGGCAAGTTTATTGAAATCATCCATGTCTCATCTCTTCACCAAAAATGCTCTGCAGGGCACTGGTCTTTGCTTTTAGAGGCTGGAAACAAAGCTTCTGCACAACTCATCACAAAAACTCCTTCGATAGTTAATGTAAAGATTGAATGAATAAATTAAATTAGATGAGGGAATTTTCACTCCTAAGGACTCTGTTTAGACATCAACAAAAAGTAAGAAAACAAATGTGTCCTAAAATATCTAAATCCTTTGGCAGCTGTATTATTTGGTTTATACATATGTGAATATGTATATTTTAAGGCTCCAAATATGTAATGTAAAGAAGTAGAGAAGGAATATACTTAAATATTCATCTTGCCTTTCCACAATGCTTTTACTGACCAAGTAAACCTCAGTAGAAAGTATGTTTCTTTCATTCTTTTTTTTTTTATTTTTCACACCAGAAAAAGAATTTCCCAAGAGTCTTTCTTACTCTTCTCCCTCACTTTCCCCACAGCAGGCAGCTGGCCTGTCATACCTCCAAGTGGCTCATCTCTTTGAAAAGTAGAATGAAAATAGTGCTCATGCCACCAAGTGAATACCCTCTAGCCAGGAGATGATTTGTGGGGTTGAAACCAAAATGAAACACCAGACCTTTATTTTAAAATCTATTAAGCACCCTGACTGGTGTGGCTCAGGGTCCTACCATGACCTGAAAGGTCCTGGTTCGATTCCCAATCAGGACACATGCTTGGGTTGTGGGCAAAGTCCCTGGGTGGGGGCACGTGAGAGGCAACAAATCAATGTTTCTCTCACACATCAATGTTTCTGTCCCTCTCTTTCTCTCTCCTTTCCCCTCTCTCTAAAAATAAATAAAATCTTTTAAAAATTATTAAGTGTTTCCAGGTGGCAGCAATGGAGCATGAAACCTAGCCCAGAGCTCTCCTCAGGTCATGCACATATGAAGCCCACCTTCCCTCTGGCAGAAGGAGCTCCTCTCAGATGGGACTGGAACCTCAAGAAACACCACAAAGCAGCCAAGGAGGGGGTCATCAATGACAACAGGAGAGAGAAGTGACACTGCTCCTCTTCCTCAGCCTCCTCACATCCTCCACCCTGTTAGTAGGAAAGGCAATTTGAACCAAGAAGCAAGAAAAAAAACATTAATCAGCATCAGGCATTGTATGCCTGCTATTGCATTTAACTAACTCCTGTAACAACATTCTGAGGAAGGTATGTCAATTTAACCAACAAAAGAAACTTAAAGAGTGTTAGAAATGTTCCCAATTTACAACTTTAAAAGTGATAGAGATTGTATTTGAATTCTGGTCTGGCTTCTCCAGCGCCCCTGCTATTGTTTCCTGTAGGTTCAAGAGAGCTTGCTCACAGCAATCCTCAGCACTGGAGACAAACAAATTCAATAGAGTGAAAGAGGGAAATTAATGAGTATGCTGATTGAAAGGATATCCCTAGTGCTTCCCTAGTCCCTCAACTATACCTGCTGTGTTTGTGTGTTTTCCAGTTCCCAGGAAATGGTGTCCCACTGTCTTTGATTTCCCCACAGTCTCACCTGGGCACCCTCAGCACACCCTTCCAGACAATACCTCCAAGCCCCAGACTTACTGAAATGTCATTTTCATCAAAATGTTCCTATCCTACATCCCACTAATGGAAGGTAAGGAATATAATGTGCTGGGCTAACTAATCAGATCAACTTATTTATGAGTCAATATCTTAACTGGACCCCCAAAATGCAAAGGATAAAGGCTTTATAGTGAAGCCATTGAGGTTAACTTTTTTTTCTGAGGAATGTTTTTTTTGAACCCCTCAGATTATACCACCTAGTCATGTTAGGCCTGTTATTCAACAGAATATTTATCCATATAAAAGAAAATAAATGATTTAGACATGATATCTGGTTCATAGGTTAGATAACAACTTGTATTGATAGGAAGTAACCTCAGGTACCACAGAGCATACCCCTCAGCAGCAGTAGAACACTTTACATCTGATCTGTAATATCCTGAACCCTGTTAGTGCTAGCCCTGCAGTGAACAATATTGTCGTTTCTGCAAAATTTCAGAGTCTGTGATTCTGTGATATGGAGAAATATTCAGTATGTTCAGTCTCAATTAAAATTAAATCATCATTGACCGTACACTGATGACCTGTGACAGACCTGAATCGTCTTTCCCAAAAGTACATTCATATTTTAGACCACTTCACTGTGGAGTCCACCGAAACACTAGAAAATTATTTGAGGAAGGATTCATACAAAAACATGCACAATATACTCAAAGCTTCAGTACTGTTCTCAGTACAATATGCTATCTCAGAGTTCCCCGATTTTAATATTCAAATGTTCTCCTTGGACAAGAAAGAAGCTATACCCTATGTAATGAACCTGGTTTATATACAAGTTTCAAACAATTTGGAAAGAATAAGCTATATAGATTTAGATTTAGAATGTAATATTATCCTAACTTTAAATACAATTGTGGCTGCTGTGTCTTATCAGTGAGCTGGAAGACTGTGCTGCCTCTGGGTTTATGGAGCCCTCTTCCAGGTCTGCTGAGAGTTTGCTTTAATAAGTTCACTTCCCACTCCTCTCAAAAAACCTGATCTCACCTATATGTGGAACCTAATCAACAAAACAAACAAGCAAGTAAAATATAACCAGAGACATTGAAATACAGAACAAACTGACAATAACCAGGGGGAAGGGGGGAGGAGGGTGATAACAGGGAAGAAAGGGGAAGAGTCATTAAGGAACATATATAAAGGACCCAGGGATTAAGCCAAAGGGGGGAAGGATTGAGGGTGGGATATGGGGGTGGGTGGGGTGGGAGAAACTGGTAGTGGGAAAATGGAGACAACTGTACTTGAACAACAACAAAAAATGCCAAAAATAAAAATAAAATATAAAAAAGTAAAAAAAATTTCAAAATGAGTAAAAAATAAAATAAAATAAACCCTTCAATTGCCATCTTTCTCTCACTACCTCAAAACTTCTCAGATACTTAACCAGACCCAATTCTCCTTCTCATGAGAAAAAAAAAGAGAACATGTTTTCATTGCACCTAAAAGCATCACCTGGGGGAGGCTAAGATGGTGGCGAGATAGGTGGGAGCGGAGTCCACTTCCCCTCAACGCCAGTGAAATACCTAGCTGATCTGAGGAGCAGAGCAAACAGCCAACAGTACTCCAGCATATATGAAGATCGGAGACCAAAGATAGAGGACATCGAAAGATCAGATGGTAAGAAGAGTGCTTAAGGACAATAAGATCCCCAGGACCCATGCAGGGACGAGGGTGACTGAAGCCCCGGCCCAGGCTCAGGGTCTGCTGCAGGATTCTTGGGAGAGAGCCAGGCTGGGCTGTGTGAGCAGCCAGGTGCTTGTTTGGACCAGGGGGGCTTGAATAGGAAGAATTTCTCAAAAAGGAAAAGAAAATAGAGGCACGTAGTAGCTAGTTAGAGAACTCTCTGCAGCAGCCGCAGCCTCTGGCGCCCCTCCCCCCTCAGCCCTGGGCTGTAAATGCAGAAAAGCAACCCCAGTGCTCACCTGAAGCCGGGCGAGCACGCGTTTAGGGGCCTACAACTGAAACCCCGGGTGAGCGTGAGCCCTGATAAGCAGCCCAGCTGCCTGGGCGCCAGACCCAAAGTGCCCCAGTGGGTGCGTACCCCATTCAGTGGCCTGGGGCCTACACCTGAAACCCTGGGTGGGCGGGCGCCCTGATAAGCGCCTGGCTGCCTGGGAGCACAGACAAAAAGCGCCTGGGTGAGCGCGCAAACCGAGCAGTGGCTGGCTGCCCCCGCGCACAGACCCAAAGCAGGGGATCAGCAACCAACAGAAGTCCAAAGCAGAGAAGTCCAAAGCGGAGATCGGCCACACAACCCGATCAACGGCCTGGCTGCCTGCAGGCGACCACAGCCAAAAGCACTGGTTCTAAAAAACTCCTATGTATCCCCTGCGCACAGAACTCTGCTGGGCCTACGGGCTCTCTAGGAGGAAGGCAGAACGCCCAGCAGAGGGGAGCTGCCTGGCTAGGAGAGACTGCATTCCCCGGAAAGACTCGACCCAGTAGGGGGCTGAACTACCCCAAAGCAGCACCAAGAGCCCCTAGCATCTAAGACAGCAAAGAGCAAGAAGGTGGAATGTGAGTTGCCCCTAATTGGTGCAAATCAAGGACAGCACAGCTGGTGAACTTAAGGCCTAGTGGGGAGCAGAAGGAACTAGACTGAAGGCTGAACAACATGAAGAGTGTGGCTCAGGAAGGGAGAAGAGTGAAACCAATCCTTCCAACGACCCCCTCCCATTCCACAGACAGGACGAGCAGCAGAACTAACCTGACCAGTTTAAAGCCAGCAGAAGACCTTCTTTTTTTTTTTCTTTCTTTTTCTTTTTTCTTTTTTTTCCCCTTCTTTCCCCCTGAATTCCTTCTTCCTTTCTGTACTTCTTTCTTTTTTTATTCCTTCTTCCTTCCACCCTTTACCTTTTTTATTCCTTCTTCCTGCCTTCTTTTATTTATTCTGTTGTTTTAATTTTTGTTAAAAAATTCCATCTTATCTTGCCTCCGATATTTCTTTATTCCTTCTTCCTTCCTTCCTTTCCTTTTCTATTCCCTTTTTCCCTCCTTCCGTTTTTTTTTTAATTTTTATTGTTATTCAATTACAGTTGTATACCTTTTCTCCCCATCCTTTTTTTTTTTACCCCCATTCCTCTTTTTCCCACAGGTGAGACAAGAAAACGTAGAGTGCTGAAAACACCAGAGTAAGACTGTGTTACACCCATAAACATCAGCTCAAAACCAGTGAGCACAGGAGATTAAGGAGACAGCACCACTGAATCGCATTGGCATTCTACCATAAAAGTTCATACCATAAACCCAGGGAGTCAGAATAGATCAAGTTAAGAAGCAGAGGCTAACAAGAAGAGTCTCACAAACAATGGGAAGACAAAGAAACAATCCCCAAATGAAAGGAAAGGAGGAAGCCTCAGAAAGAATGCTAACTGAAAAAGAGGCAAGTCAACTATCAGGTACTGAGTTCAAAGCAATGGTCATCAGGAAGCTCACTGAGCTCTCTGAGCTCAAAGAGAACTACCAGAAACTAAAGGGAAACTACAATGAACTCACTGCAAACTATATCAACATGAACAAGGAAATAGAAACTATCAACAAGGGCCAAGAGGAAATGAAGAATACAATTTCTGAATTGAAGAACACAGTAGAAGGAATTAAAAGCAGACTTGATGAAGCAGAGGATCGGATCAGTGAGCTGGAGGACAAAGTAGAAAAAAACACCCAGAAAGAGCAAGAAAAGGAAAAGAGGCTCAGAAAGAACGAAGAGGTAATAAGGGAAATGCAGGACAACATGAAACGTAACAATATCCATATAATAGGAATACCAGAAGGAGAAGAAGAAGAGCAAGGGATAGAAAACCTGTTTCAAAAAGTAATGATGGAAAATTTCCCTCATCTGAGGAGAGAAAAAGTCACCAAAATCGAGGAAACACAGAGAGTCCCAAGCAAGAGGAACTCAAAGAGGCCCACTGCAAGACACATCATAATTAAAATGGCAAATTTCCAAGACAAAGAGAGGATCTTAAAGGCAACAAGGGAGAAAAAGGAAGTAATATACAAGGGAGCCCCAATAAGGTTAGCAACTGACTTCTCAATGGAAACGCTCCAAGCCAGAAGAGAATGGCAAAAAATATTCCAAGTAATGAGAACCAGAGGCCTGCAACCAAGACTACTTTACCCAGCAAGGCTCTCAATCAAGATAGAAGGCCAAATACAGAATTTCCCAGACAAAAGAAGTCTAAAACAATACACCTCCACCAAACCAGCTCTGCAAGAGATGCTAAAGGGACTGCTTTAAGGAAAGGAAGGAAAAGAGAAAGACAGAGGAACACAGGTAGGAAAAAATGGCAATGAATAACTACCTATTGATAATAACCTTAAACGTAAATGGATTAAATGCTCCAATGAAAAGACATACAACAGCTGAATGGATAAGAAAAGATAACCCATTCATATGCTGCCTACAAGAGACCCATCTTAGGACAAAAGACTTACACAGACTGAAAGTGAAGGGCTGGAAACAAATTTTCCAAGCAAACGGACAGGAAAAAAAAGCAGGGTTAGCAATACTCATATCAGACAAAATAGACTTCCAAAGAAGGGCCATAAAGAGAGACCCAGAAGGTCACTTCATAATACTCAAAGGAAGAATCCACCAAGAAGACATAAACATTGTAAATATATATGCACCCAACATAGGAGCACCCAAATACATAAAGAAAATCTTGGAGGATTTCAAGAAAGATATTGACGGTAACACAATTATAGTAAGGGACTTTAACACCCCACTGTCAAAAATGGACAGGTCTTCCAAACAAAATATCAACAAGGATATTGTGTCATTTAACAGTTCCCTAGAGGAAATGGAATTAACTGATATGTATAGAGCTTTTCATCCCAAAGAAGCAAAATACACATTCTTTTCAAGTGTCCATGGAACTTTTCAAAGATAGACCACATTATAGGACACAAAGCAAGCCTCAACAAATTCAAGAAAATTGAAATCATATCAAGCATTTTCTCTGACCACAAGGGACTGAAACTAGAAACCAACCCCAAAGGAAAAAACCCAAAACACTCAAAATCATAGAGACTGAATAGCATTCTATTAAACAATGAATGGGTCAAGAACGAGATTAGGGAAGAAATCAAAAACTTTCTGGAAACAAATGAAAATGAACTCAGAGCAACCCAAAACCTATGGGACACAGCAAAGGCAGTCCTGAGAAGTAAGTTCATAGCAATACAGGCCTACCTTAAAAAGATAGAAACAGTTCAAACAAACAACCTAACCCTACGCCTACAAGAACTGGAGGAACAACAACAAAGACAGCCCAGAGCAAGCAGAAGGAAGGAAATAACCAAGATCAGAGCAGAGTTAAATGACATAGAGACTAAAAGCACAATTCTAAGGATCAATGAATCCAGGAGCTGGTTCTTTGAAAAGATAAACAAAATCCACAAGCCTTTAAGTAGGCTCATCAAGAAGAAAAGAGAGAGGATCCAAATAAACACAACTAAAAATGAAAGAGGAGAGATTACAACTGATACCACAGAAATACAAAGAATTCTAAGAAATTACTATGAAGAACTGTATGCTAAGAAATTTGAAAACCTAGATGAAATGGACAGATTTCTAGAAAAATATAATCTTCCAAAACTGAATGAAGAAGAAGCAGAAAACCTGAACAGACCAATCACAGCAGACGAAATTGAAGCAGTCATCCAAAAACTCCCAACACACAAAAGCCCTGGACCAGATGGTTTCACAGGAGAATTCTACAAAGCATTTAAGGAAGAGCTAACCCCTATCCTTCACAGACTATTCGAAAAAATCCAAACTGATGGAAGACTCCCAAACTCTTTTTATGAAGCCAGCATCATCCTAATCCCAAAACCAGATAAAGACACAACGAAGAAAGAAAACTTCAGGCCAATATCGCTGATGAACATAGATGCTAAAATTCTCAACAAAATATTAGCAAACCGCATCCAGCAATACATTAAAAAGATCATCCACAATGACCAAGTGGGATTCATCCCAGGGATGCAAGGATGGTACAATATTCGCAAATCAATAAACATAACACATCACATCAATAACTGCAAAGACAAAAATCACATGATCATATCAATAGATGCAGAAAAAGCATTTGATAACATACAGCACCTATTTGTCATAAAAACACTCAGCAAAGTGGGAATAAAGGGAGCATTCCTCAACATAATAAAGGTCATATATGAGAGACCTACAGCCAACATCAGACTCAATGGACAAACACTTAGAGCTTTCCCACTAAGATCAGGAACAAGACAAGGATGCCTTCTCTCACCACTCCTAAAGTCAATACTCAGAAATCAAAGGCATTCGTGTACACCAACAATGAAACTGCAGAAACAGAAATCAGGAAACAAATCACATTTGATATAGCAACAAGAAAAATAAAGTACCTAGGAATAAACCTAACCAAGGAGGTAAAAGACCTGTACTCAGAAAACTGCACAACACTGAAGAAAGAAATTAAGGAAGACACAAACAAATGGAAGCATGTACCATGCTCATGGATTGGAAGAATTAACATAATCAAAATGGCCATACTACCCCAAGCAATTTATAGATTCAATGCAATCTCTATTAGAGTACCCATGACATATTTCACAGATATACAACAAACATTTCAGAAATTCATATGGAACCATAAATGACCCCGAATAGCTGCAGCAATTTTGAGAAAGAAGAACAAAGCAGGAGGGATCACAATACCTGATATCAAACTGTATTACAAGGCCACGGTAATCAAAACAGCCTGGTACTGGCATAAAAACATAGACCAATGGAAGAGAACAGAGAGCCCAGAAATAAACCCAAGTCTCTATGGTCAATTAATATTTGACAAAGGAGGCAGAAGCATAAAATGGAGCAAAAATAGCCTCTTCAAGAAATGGTGTTGGGAGATCTGGACGTGCAAAAAAATGAAACTCGATCACCAACTTACGCCATACATGAAAATAAACTCATGATGGATAAAAGACTTAAATATAAGTTGTAACACCATAAATGTCCTTGAGGAAAACATTGGCAGGAAAATCTCAGACATTCCATGCAGCAACATCCTCACAGACATGTCCCCTAAAGCAAGGGACATAAAGGAAAGAATAAACAAATGGGACCTCATCAAAATAAAAAGCTTCTGCATGGCTAAAGAAAACAGCACCAAATTACAAAGAGAACCAACAGCATGGGAAAACATATTTGCCAATGATACCTCAGACAAGGGTCTGATCTCCAAAATATATAAAGAACTCACACAACTGCACTCCAGGAAGACAAACAATCCAATTAAAAAATGGGCAAAGGACTTGAACAGACACTTCTCCAAGGAAGACATACAGAGGGCCCAGAGACATATGAACAGATGCTCAGCATCACTAGCCATCAGAGAGTTGCAAATTAAAACCACAATGAGATACCATCTCACACCAGTCAGAGTGGCCAACATAAACAAATCCACAAACAAATGTTGGAGAGGATTCGGAGAAAAGGGAACCCTAGTGCACTGTTGGTGGGAATGCAGACTGGTGAGGCCACTGTGGAAAACAATATGGAATTTCCTCAGAAAACTAAAAATGGAACTACCCTTTGACCCAGCAATTCCGCTGCTGGGATTATACCCTAAGAACCCCGAAACACCAATCCAAAAGAACCTATGCACCCCAATGTTCATAGCAGCACAATTTACAATAGCCAAGTACTGGAAGCAACCTAAGTGCCCATCAGCAAACGAGTGGATCCAAAAACCATGGTACATTTACACAATGGAATTTTACGCAGCAGAGAGAAAGAAGGAGCTTATACCCTTTGCAACAGCAAACTGGAGAGCATTATGCTAAGTGAAATAAGCCAGGTGGTGAGGGACAAATACCATATGATCTCACCTTTAAATGGAATGTAATCAACAGAAGAAAAAAGGAAACAAAATATAACCAGAGACATTGAAGTTAAGAACAATCTAACAATAGCCGGGGGTTGGGGGGACAGTGGGAAGAGGGGATTACAGAAACTACTATAAAGGACACATGGACAAAACCAAGGGGAAGGTTGAGGTGGGGGAGGGAGGTGTGTTCAGCTGGGGTGGGGTGGAGGGATGGGGATAAAGGCATACAACTGTAATTGAATAACAATAAAAATTAAAAAAAAAAAAAAAGAGTCAAGGCATTCTTAGAGATCCATCCAAAAATTTCTTCATTTTCTAAGTTTCTCCCTTAATTTCAATAAAAAATATTCTCTTCCTCTTTATCTTCTAAGATTATGTACCAAGTATATAATGGTATCTTATGTCTAAGTATTAGAATTACCATATTTGTGTTATAATTTTACACATATCTTAGCTCCTCTGCTAGTTCACTTCCTGGAGCTCTAATATTTCTTCTTGTACATCATGGTAATAAATACAGTGTCTCTCACACAGTAAGCTCTTGAAAATTTTTTATTAGCTAACTACATTAATGAATGAATAATTCTTTCCTAGCAACAATTCTTGCTAATAATAGACTATTATTTCTGAAACAGCTATAAATTTTGCTTCTCAATATTCCTTGAGGGAAACAAATATTTTGGTTTCAAAAGATTGCTACATGTAAAATAATAGAGTTCATATTTGAACCCAAGCTATAATTAATATTAGTTATTATAAATGATGAGGGCGTGTTTGTTGTTTTTAAGTACTGTATATTTAAGTAGGTGGATGAAAGCAAGGATTTTTGCAAATAAATTAATTAATAATTTTTACAATTATCTAATACCCAAATATCTATTAACTGACTCTCAGGTAAATTAAATCACAATTATCTAGAGTTACCAGGAAAGCTACACTTGCTAGCTGAGAAATTACTAGTCTCTTGTCACAGAAACATGGAAGTTTTATTGTAGTGTGATCATTTCAATTTGAAAAGAGATTATTAGATGCTACTTGTGTTCTGTGAGTAAAGAACGATCTAGCTGACATCAAAGCTGGTATGTTCAAAATGCCAAAGTATTTCTGAACATTCAAGACCCAAATGACATAGAGACCATTGCTATTACTTGAATTTTTAGAACAACAGTGTAGGTAATGCTATTTGAGCAGCAATTCTTCAAGCCTGTGCACCCTGGGATTCTTGCTGTTTCCAAACAGCTGACAACTATCAGGCACTGTGGTAAGTTTTAGGGGGGAAAAAAGATAAACAAGAAATGACCCTGAAGAAATTATCATCCTAGGCTGAGAAACAGATCTGAAAACACATTTAGTATGAGGTACGTACATCACAGGGACACAAAGAAGATAGCATAAACTCTGCCTGGGAAGCAGGTGGAGAGAGAGGTGAGGCAGAGAGCAGAGGTCAGGAGTGATTCACCTAGAAGGGAGCGCAGAGTTGGGTCTTGAAAATGAGTGGGATTTTGTCAAACAAAAGGAAGGTTGTTACTGGTAGGTGACTAATATGTCTGAGGCATGGAAGAACAAAATGTTCTCATAAACACCTTTTAAATTATCCAAAATTAAATTATGTTTAGCATACTTAAAACATTGAATGAATCATATTTTGATACTTTAGAATTTTAAAATATCCTAGGTAGTGATATTCCCAGATAAAGGAATTGTTTTCTTTTTATTTGTTGTTTTATTTTTTTAAAACAGAAAGCTCTAGCAGTTTTCTCTTTCTGGCATTCAGATCTAGAACAGGCCTAAGGCTGTTTGGGAAGAGGTGAACAAATGTCCATACGTACCAGGGAAAAGACTATGTGCAAGTGAACACAGTGTCAGCAGAGATGCCAGGAGCCTAGCCTATGCTTGCTTTTCACAGAGATTCTGGCTATGCTTGACTTTGGGAGAAGAATTGCCACACATTAGTCACTCTGGATACTGCTGCAAAGAACACCTCGGTACAACTTCTCAGGGAAGAAATCTGACAAAGTAGGTCAGAAACCTTAAGAGTGTCTATTCCCTTTGACCCAATAATTCAACACCTAGGCTCAAGATGATTCAAAATGTGGACTGACATGTCAACAAAAATATTATTAATAAAGAATTATTTATTATAACAAAGCAAGTTAAAATAATTAGAAACAACCAGATGGTCCAACAGTTAAGTTATGATTATATAAATTATGAGCTCTCCATAAAATAAAGTATTATACAGTCATTAAAAGTAGTGTTTATGAAGAGCTTGAGACAAAATAAAATGTTCATGATATCATGCTTAATTAAAAAAATAAGTCCATGATTGTGAGTAGGGTATTATCTCAAGTGGCCAGTGATGCCTCCTACTGGCTTTGCTATGTCTTCCTTCACCTGACTGTGGGGCCTTGTCTGTGTGTCAGTAACAAGTGACTCACAAGGAACAAGTACTGGATCAGAATTTTTAGATGAAAAAATTAATTTTGTAAGCAATACATATATATTCCCCCTAAGAGTTGGATGAATTAAAAGTACAATCCATTCAGCAATGTCTGATTATCAGTTTCTCAAGCACAGAGTTGAGTTCAGAGAATGATGCGAATAAGTTCATGACTTTTCCCTCACCACCTACTGGACCCTTTCCACCTACAAGTCCCTTCAAAGACTTTCTAGGGGCAAGGAATGTGAGCACAAGCCAGTCCACCCTCAGGTGTCCCACTACACCTTTCAAGATGGCCTTGGTCACTCAAACCCTTCACCATTCCCCAGGTTCTTCTTTCCAGTTGCATTTCCCATCCCAAAGAAGCCTCAGCATTATATATTTACAAGGGAAGTAGAATACTCTTATTATGAAGTGAACCATCTTTTAGCATAACTCCAATGTTCTAAAAGAGTAACTGTCTTATTCTTCTGAGACTTATGAAAGATCTCTTTTTGTTATATAACTTATAACTTATATGGGCCTGTGCTACAGAGAATTGAGTATTGAAAGAAGGAAGACAACCTTCATTGTCATGAATGCAAATGCCTTGTGAAATGTCTAGGAGTCCTTTTATATACCCAAATAGTGAAAAGACTTTTCTCTGGGCAATAACATTACAAATAGTTTTCTATTGTATTTACATATATATTTTTTATATTTTTATAATTGGCATATAAAAATCTGTAAACATTTGAAAGCTAGTTGATTATATTCACAATTTTCAATATCCTTCTCTATTAGTCCACAAACATGTTAAAAGTAACCATAATTTAGAGAAGAAAAATAAGTAGCAATTATGACAAGTCCCATATAACAGTGTTTTCTTTGAAACCACACAAAATTGAAATGGAATGTCACATCACATTTCCCCTACCAGATCATCCCTCTTTGAATGATTTTGAGGCAACAAACTGTAAACAATTTACATAGTTTATCGAAAGTTTGCTTTCTAAAGATCCCTCCCTATCTCTTTCAATTTCCTGAAATTCAGCTCCTCTGGCCCATTAAGTCTAAAAGCACACCACATCTCTTCTCATTAAAATTCCGGTTTAGTATTTATTAAGAGATTTGAATCTTGACACTAGGCAGGGAAATCATTCTCAGCCTCAATGATGAAAGTTATAATTACTATGGTAAGCAAGGCTAGGTGTTTATGCATTTCACTGGTCTTGTTAGTCATTGAATATATACTATTTTTGGAAAGCAGGAACATTTGGGCGGCATTTACATATTTGTTTACTTACTGTTTAATCATTTTATTAAATACAAGTCAGTGAAGTTTCAGTTATGTTCTTGACTATCATGAGAGAATCAACAAATAAATTTAAAAAGAGTGACTGCATATTCTGTCAGTATATACTTCTTTATATTTTATACGTAGACATTGTACATTGTCTATTAATAGCAACCATCTTCCTTGATTGCTCCCACATCTTCGGATATGTACTTCACTGCAATACCCACATTTTCTGGTTCCTGAGAACAGACTAATTGAGAGGGTGCACTGTATTATAAAGCACAATTTGCCTAAAAAGAAGATTGCCATCTCGCTCATTAATTTTACATTACCATATCGTGCTTCTATTGATGTTATCACAATACTATCTACAGCTACTTACTGCAATTGCAAAAATACACAGATCGTTCTGTCATTAAGAAGAGTCTTTGAGTGATGCAAGGAAAGGAAAAAGTTTTACAATCATTTTCTCTGGCTGTAGCAAACTGTTCTACGATTACAGTATGTGTTTACCTGTAAACAGTCATGTACAATATACATTGATCTGGTAGAGCTACTTCATTGCTCTTGCACTATTGAACTGTTTGAGATGGCTTGCTCTCCTGCAGAATGTTGGTTTAATGGCACATAAACAAAAGAGACTATTGACATTGTTATAAGATGTGACTCCATCTCAATTTTCTCTCTTATTTCTAAATCATTAAAAAATAAATGAGAAATGATGGGCATAGTATAACTACTAACACAGTTTTCACATAGGATTTAGTATATCTGTGCATGTCAATACATTAAAAAATAAAACCATCATGGAAAAAACTTTTGAAACAAAAATATTAATTTTCTGTGGAAAAGCATTGGACTGGGAATCAGAAAAGGGATTTTAGTTCCCATTGTGTGGATTACTTATGAAACACTATGAGCAAGTGTAGCATCTTCATTTGTCAAAAACCTGGGTCTAATAAATAAGACAGACCTTGGTGTGACTGGAAGCTCCCCATTTACATCTGCGTAACCTTCAGCAAACTACTCCCAGAGCCTCAGGTTTCTTTATCTATAAAAGTGAGACGACAGTAGTATCCAACTCATGAGGTGGTTGTGAATATTACATACAACAATGCATGCAAAGTGTTTAGCATGGTATCTGGTACATAATATCAAATAAGTAATAGGTATTATTACTCCTGTTAAGACATTATGTCTGGGTAGCAAATTCTTCAGCTCTGTAAGATAACCATATGAGACCATAACAGAAGGCCCATCCAGGTATGACTGAACTAGAGAATGCTTATACTTTACAAGAGAATTCCTCACAAAAATATTCAAATGACAAAAATAATATCTACTCATTCACAAAAATATTAACCTCTGTTTTGGAAATCTTATATGAGATAAAGATCTGATACTAGGGACAGTGTAAAGGAATTAAGATTGTGTGTCCCTGTATTTACTTGTTTAGTGTAAAGTTTTGGGGATTATGTCTTATTTATCTTTGGAATCCCAGTGTTCAACTCATTAAGTGATTTAAAAACAAATATATAAACGAGTGAGTGATTTAATGATGGGAATGAGCAGCCTAAAACCCTTGCCTTTGTGTTGAATATAGTCAAGTAAGTGACAGATGATTTTTTGAAAAAGTATGTAAGGGGTAAAAGAAACCTTGGGCTGATGTTTGTATATAATTTTGGTTAGAATGGCCAAAGAAAACTTCAGTGAGGATGTGATATGTGTAAGAGAATATGAGGGAGTAAATCACTTTGATTTCTGAGGAGAGAATATTCCAGACAGAGGAAAAGCAGGTGTAAGGCTCTGATGTGGGAGTCTGATTAGTGTGTTAAAGGGGCAGGAAGAAATGGTGAGGCCGAAATGGAAGAAGAAACAAAAGGGAATGACAGAAGATGCAAAGAGGTAATGGAGGACAATCAGATAATATGAGGTCGTACAGGGCCTTTCAAAGATTTAGTACATGGCAAGAAGTTCTAGAGATGATAGCAAATGTTCTCATATTACTACTGGCAGTTAGTGAAATGCAAAGTGTAGTAGTTTCTAAAGAATAGCCCATAGGATTATAATATATAGTTACACAGATAAAGGATTCCAGGGTTAACTAAACTTGAAAACACCATCTTGAGCAAAGTAAACTGTTTTTTTTATTGCATTTGCTTTCTTTTTTTAAAATATATTTATTGATTATGCTATTACAGTTGTCCCATCCGCCCCCCACTCCACTCCATCCTGCCCACCCCCTCCCTCCCACATTCCCCCCCTATAGTTCATATCCATGGGTCATACTTATCAGTTCTTTGGCTTCTACATTTCCTACACTATTCTTACCCTCCCCCTGTTTATATTCCACCTATCATCTATGCTACTTATTCTCTGTACCTTTCCCCCCCTCTCCCTCTCCCACTCCTCTATTGACAACCCTCCACGTGATCTCCATCTCTATGGTTCTGTTCCTCTTCTAGTTGTTTGCCTAGTTTGCTCTTGTTTTTGTTTTAGGTATGGTCGTTAATAACTGTGAGTTTACTGTCATTTTTACTGTTCCTATTTTTATCTTCTTTTTCTTAGGTAACACCCTTTAACATTTCATATAATAAGGGCTTGGTGATGATGAACTCCTTTAACTTGACCTTATCTGAGAAGCACTTTATCTTCCCTTCCATTCTAAATGATAGCTTTGCTGGATACAGTAATCTTGGATGTAGGTCCTTGCCTTTCATGACTTGGAATACTTCTTGCCAGCCCCTTCTTGCCTGTAAGGTCTCTTTGGAGAAATCAGCTGACAGTCTTATGGGAAGACCTTCGTAGGTAACTGTCTCCTTTTCTCTTGCTGCTTCTAAGATTCTCTCCTTATCTTTCATCTTGGGTAATGTAATTATGATGTGCCTTGGTGTGTTCCTCCTTGGGTCCAGCTTCTTTGGGACTCTCTGAGCTTCCTGGACTTCCTGGAAGTCTATTTCCTTTGCCAGATGAGGGAAGTTCTCCTTCATTATTTGTTCAAATAAGTCTTCAATTTTTTGTTCGTCCTCTTCTCCTTCTGGCACCCCTATAATTCGGATGTTGGAACGTTTCAAGATGTCCTGGAGGTTCCTAAGCCTCTCCTCATTTTTCTGAATTCATGTTTCTTCATTCTTTTCTGGTTGGATGTTTCTTTCTTCCTTCTGGTCCACACCATTGATTTGAGTCCCAGTTTCCTTCGCATCACTATTGGTTCCCTGTACATTTTCCTTTGTTTCTCTTAGCATAGGCTTCATTTTTTCATCTGGTTTTCAAACAGATTCAACCAATTCTGTGAGCGTCTTGATAACCAGTGTTTTGAACTGTGCATCCGTTAGGTTGGCTATCTCTTCCTTGCTTAGTTGTATTTTTTCTGGAGCTTTGAAGTGTTCTGTCATTTGGGCCTTTTTTTTTTGTCTTGGCGAGTCTGTTACTTTAAGGGGCAGAGCCTTAGCTGTTCCCCGGGGCAGGGTAATGCTGGTCACTGCTCTGTGACGCTGTACGTGGGGGAGGGCCCAAGAGGGAGCAATGGCGCCTGCTCCACTCTCCTCCGGACTCCAATCCTTCACTCCACTACCCACAATCAAACTGGGCCCCTCTGGTGCTGGTTCCTGAGTGGGTAGGCTTGTGCACGCCCAGGCCCCTGTGGGTCTCTCCAACGACCTCTCCTGTGAGGCTGTGAGTCTCTCCTGCTGCCACCCCAACCCCCACGGGCGTTTTCAATCAGAGTTTTGAGGCTTTATTTCCCTGCGCCGGAGCCCTGGGTTGCCCGGTCTGCTTTGCTCCCCACCGTTTGTCCAGTTTATGTGTGAGCAAATGTGGGGCTGCGGGGTGCTACCCACTGCTCTGCCTGCCCCGTTCTCCGCCACTGTGAGTCCAGCCCTCTCGGTTTATCTGCGCGAATGTGGGGCCACAGGGTCTGCTAGTGGTCAGACTGCCTGCCCCATTAGTCCCACACTCTGCCAGTCTCGGTCCCGCCATGGCAACGTGAGTCCTCCCCGCACCGGCTGCCAGTCTCTACCCCTCCTACCGGTCTGGATGAATGTTTATTTTTTATTTCCTTGGTGTCGGACTTCCTTGCCATTCGATTTTCTGTCAGTTCTGGTTGTGCAAGGAGGCGCAGTGTGTCTACTTACACCGCCATCTTGGTTCTCACTCGCATTTACTTTCTCATAAGCTTTCTTAATGTTCATTTGGAATATCTAAAAAGAACGTAATATATAGCATTTCTTAAATGTATTTGAATGAATATCCTTTACCCTCTTCTTCACCACTGTTTTTCTATAGACTGCTTAGTTTGTAGGCGAGGACTACTCAGTATAGCTAGTTTTCCCAACCTCAGTCCAAAATTCCTGAAATGAGGACTCTATTGGCCCAACTAAGGCCAGGGATTCTCCTCATTCCAAGGTCTAGGACAAGTTCTACACTCCTGCCCTCATCCTATAGGTACTAAAAGATTGAGATAGGATAATTCTCAGTTCTCTAAATTTTGTCAAGTCAGGCTACCAGGAGAATCACTTCTTGTCTTCCCATCATGGATATATAAGGTTTACTCAAGAGACATCTAGAAATATCCCAAATGGGCCCTGGCCAGATGGCTCAGCTAATTAGAGCATTGTTCCATACACCAAAGGGTTATGGGTTTGATTCCTGGTCAGGGCACATACCTAGGTTGTGGGTTCAAGCCCCCATTAGGTCACATATGAGAGGAAACTGATTGATGTTTCTCTCTCTCCCTGTCTCTCCCTCCACTCCTTCCTCTTTCTCTAACACCAATAAACATATCCTTGAGTGAGGATTTTTTTTTTAAATTTAAAGAAAAAGAAATATCCCCAGTGGATTGTCTGGCTTGTCCCTGGATAGCTTCAAACCATTAGACTCACTTAAAAGCAAAGGACTGTTATTTACCCTCCATTTTTACCCCATGATCTATGCCTCTAGTATTATTTAACCACTAGATACATGGCTAGGGCTGAGTGCGGATTGCACAACTGGGAATGATAAATATTTGTCTTTTTAACTGATGGTACAATTGCTGTGTAGTCCTTGCCTAAAAATTAACCTACTCTTTTAGAATTAAATAAAAACTCATTACCATCCTTCACCTAACACTATTTTTTTGAATCTTGTATCAAAGCAATCTACTCACAATAAAAATATAACACAAGTTGAATGGATGGATGTGTTAGAAGAATTTACACCTCCACCACTGTTTGATGTAGAAACCCACAGGTAAATTATCTGAACTGACACCACAAAGCCTCCAAAACGCAACCTTTATATACAGTGGAGTGCTTTTTAGTAGCAATGTTAAAACAGCAGCCCTGGTCTTTTTTTCCTAGCAACTTCCCCATGGTGCATGTTCCTGCAATTACACTCAGAATTCAAATTGTTTCACATCCAGAAAACCACAAAATATATTGCTGACAAAAAGATGTCTAGCCTAAAAAAAAGTCTCATAAGAGTTTATTTATTTGAGCCAAACTGACAACAATTGCCAGGAAGCAAAATTTCAATGGATTGAGAAAATGCTCAGGGGAATGGCAGTTTTGCGATTTATTTTCTATATTAGAGTCAAAAGAGGAGATGTAAGAAGGGGGGTGGGTTACATGAAATACATGAAATTCATTGGTGGGAGATTAAAGGGGGCAGGAGAAAGCAAAGTGGGGAAATTTCTGGGGTTGGATAAAAAGCAAAACGAAGAGACAAGTACTTCTTTTCCATGGGTGGGTACAGGATAGTTAATAATTCACATTCATAGCACGTAGAGGTGGTATGTGGACAACAAGATAACAATGTGGGGTTCTGCGGTCCCCTGCTCTGGTGCTGCCAGTTGTGCCTTTAAGGGATCTGGGAAAAGGAGGTTATGCTGACATTTCAAAGGTATATTGGATGCACAAAGACAATAAAAAATTTCAAAGTTAATGACTGACCTTTGTCAAGGAAGCTACGAGCCTAAGATGTGACTACCCACCATAACCCACTTTTAATTAGGAATTTTTATGTTCAGACCATCCTGTGTGGTTACTTTGGTCTCTGGGTTTGTAAGGCTGACCAGATAGGCCTCTCCTGAGCTTGTCAGTTTTCATATATGGCCTCTGTTTTGTACACACACACACACACACACACACTATATGAATAACCAAAGACATTTTGTGAATAAATATATTTTTACTGTCACTCATTAAAGTGCTGTGTTTAAATGTCTGAAACAAATACTTTGAAATAGTGTCATGCCAAATGTACCCGCACAAACAGAAAGGCAACTCAGCTTTAAAAAAACAGAGCGCTAACAGCCACCAACCTCTGGTTGGAGCCACACAGTATTCTGGGATGCCGTATGCTGCCTTTTCCACCCAAATTAACTTGGAATATTTCCTCCTGAGGGCCCCTCTCTCCCACTTTCTCCCCCGCCCTTGGACTTGGAACACTTTACCAGAAATCTGCATGCTCTTTATCCTTTATCCAGGGATAGAGGGCAACTTAAAATGATTATGATTAAATATAATAGAAAACAGGTTTATTTTTAATCCCTGAGCTATCCGGACTACATTTTACCTGTTCAAATAAAGATGCACCCAACCACCATCTATAATCAGTACGGCATTAATTTTCAGGAGGACTATTTGCCCCCTAGGTGGCTGCCTGGAGCCCTGGGCTTGAGGTTGCACCTGAGGTATGAATGTTGGGGCTGCCTGAGGCTCAGACACTGGAAGCGGTGACACCTCTCACCAGAAACACAGTTTGGGATAAGAAAGCACTGGCACATGGGGGGGGGGAAAGATGAAATGATGACAATATATCTTACAGAGGAAGAAAATGAGCTATGAAGTTTATTTAGCTTGTCCAACATCCCACCACTTGTAAGAGGTGGAAGAAAGGGTAAGAGTGAAATCTAACAGATATATAAGCCCAGACTGCTTGTCCTCTACCAACAATAATACATTTACTTCATTGAATGTCAAATTTGCAATATTTAGTACAGCTGAAAAGCAAAGACTAACTCAAAAAATACCTTGCCTTGACTTACTTACTAAAAATATCTTACTCGACTTGAACAAAACATCAATGTTTGTTTCATTACAGTAGTTAGTGCCTCCTAAGTGCCTCTCTGTGGACCAAGACAACAGACCTGTAAGCTATTTTTTCCATGCAATAGATGAAAAAAATGATCTGAAGATATCCAGGACCCAGCTGAATGCTCTCTGGCTTGGCAACTTTTGCTGCATTATGAGCCCCATGAAGAGGGTGCCCTGCTCCAGGAGCTCATGAGTGTGATGACAAATCTGAGACACACAACCAAGAGCTATCCACTGAGCCCTCTTGGGAGCACACATTCCACTTGCCCCTCAGGGCTCCAATACTGTCTCCCTATGCCTTGGCCCCTGTAAATGTCTGGACCTTTCCTGAATGTTAAGGGTAGTTAGAGCTGCTTACTCTGTTGTGAAAGAGAATTCAAGGGTAGCAACTCCTAGCCAAAAAAGTATGAATGGAAGAAAACGGTTCAATATGTGCTCAATTTATTTTTTGAGGAAAAAGGTACTGAACAGGGTAGTAAGTTGGCTTAATTGTTTTAAAGAATAGTTTTAAAAGACAGATGTGCTAGACTGGGTGTGATATTTCCCAAAAACAGATATAATTACATACTATTTTCTGACTGAATAATTTTACTCAAAATGCTTGACCATGTATCATGTGTCACACCACTAGCTTTTCAGACATACTATTTGGAGGATAATTGTTGAAATGCATTAAATTTTCTGAAGAGGGTTGTTAAAGCATCAATTAAAAAATGAAGGTTTTACTTCTTGTAAAAAAAAAAAAGGAAATGGATGTCAGAAAGTCATTCCCTTGACAATGGAAGCAATAAGGTTAACCACTCACCTGCCAACTCCTTTTTACCAGCTGCCTCCATTTCCCCACTCCTACCACCAGCCAGGGTATAGCACAGAGGTCTATAAAATGAGTAGTGTCTCTCCATTGAAAGAATGCTTTTCAGTCTGACCTAGTCAGCAATTTAATTATCTATTCAGAGAAAAGAGCTTCCAAGCCCTTACCATTATCAAAGCAAAACATAAAAACACAAAAGCTTTGGGAGAAACCTGGAAAATACTCAGAGAAAAAGAAAAGTTCAGGACCAAACAAATAGAGAAAGAAGTTTTTTCTAGGCCATAATCACTTATGGCATAGGATATCAATAGTGTACATGGAAAAAGCAAAACATCCCTGTGTGTGTTAGAGATTTGGTCACTCCAGTGAACATGGAGTGAGAACAGAGACAGAGGATGAGAATTTGAAGCATGGACCCCAGGACTGAAGGCAGAATTGTAAAAAGCCACAGAAAAATCTGGTGGACTCAAAAAAGGAGATATATGGCCTGGATTATAATAGAATGAGTTCTCATACCCAAACTAAACTCAGCATTCCCACCAAATCCACCTAAGAAGAAATTGGATTTTTTTTTTTTTTTTTTGCCAAAATCCTGATAAACAGTGGAGTCAAGACTGGGATACCACCAATTCACTTATTGCATAGAATCCTTATTCCATCAGTGGATTGAGTCATTTGTTAATTACTATTGTTGTTTTTGATGTTGTCTTTATCATCCAGAGTCAGGATGGCTATCTTATTTGGAAGGGTAGATTCTCACAATCAAGATTCTGTGGCCTCATTGAGGAGACCAGGTAGGTAGCTCTGCTGGTGAATGGCCCAAGCTGACCTCAGTCTGCATGCACTACACCTGGCATCTAGACATTGGGAAATGCACATTTTTCATAACTAAATTACATGGTTACTGCACACACAGTCTACATCCTGGCCTTTCTGCCTAGGCAACCACCCCACAAGGGCCTACAGCCCTTTCCAATGACCAACACCTTTCAAGCACAGTCCTTCTCAAAGAGAGACCCCTCTGGAGACAGAGACCATGGCTTGTTCATCTTTGTAGCTCAAACCCTCCCTGAAGCCACACCCACAGCCCCCAGAGCAATAGTTTACACATGGCCAACAATAAATATTTATTGAAGTCAATCTGCTGTAGCCTTCTTCATGCTAGCACTTTGAAAGTGCTGAATATCTAAGCCAGTGATCTTGAGAATAACAAAACTGTTTTGCTAAGGAGGAAGCATATTTCCAAATAACACTTACAAGTTATTCAGAAGAGCATAATAAAAACCAGAATAATTAATAATCCCATCATCTATAAAAGAAACACTATTGACATTCTGATGCCTATTCTTCTAGGTTTCTTTCTGTGCCTCTATACACATACATTACAAAACTGGGATCCTAGTGATTACTCTTTCATAATCCTTTTTACATAACTTATGAGTGTTTCATGCATGTCTTTAAACATTCTCGAAGAACATGATTTCTAATGATTGCAATGTGTTCTACCATATGGCTCTTTCAGTATTCGACAAGTTAACCAGTTTTCTTTGTTGGGTATTATGGTTGTTTTTAATTTCTCACTATTATAAATAAAGCTTCAGTGAACATCCTAGTACATAAATCTTTACACCCATTTTAATTATATTTACATGTGAAATTCCTAGAAGTGGAATTGCTCAAAGACTAAAAAGCAAGACCATTTTAAAGATGAAAAGTGACATGCAGATCAGAGTCTACCTCTATCCACTTAAGGTGATGAGGATAAGTTAACAACCTCTTGGCCTCAACCTCTTGAACCCTCACTTTTTTGGTTCATGCACCTATTGTCTTCCACTCTATGAAAATATTATCTAATTTTGAGGTTCAATGTCACATGATCAAGTGAGACTTAGATCTAAAGTCAGACAGGCCTGTGTTATAATTCTGACACCTCCATTTGTTAGTCATGAGACCCTAGCAATGCACTGACCCTTACTCTCTACAAATACAAAAAGGAGAAAAAAGAAGTCAAAGAATGTCAGTTAACTATCCAGTATTTGTTCTCCCCTTTATTGTTACTATCAGAACCCCATTTTTCACTTGGGGAAGCATTGTAACTAGTGAAAGTATGACAAAGTCAATTTCCCTTGCAGCTAGTGTGACCTTATGTATTAGAAGTTATCATAAGATGTAGAGGAAAATTTTTCTGGGATTTTTGGTAAGACTTCTTTCTTTTTCCAGATCAACTGATACAGAATTGACATATAATGTTGTGTAAGTTTTGATACACATATATATTATGAAATAATTACCATAAGAAGGTTAGTTAACACATTTGTCACCTCACATAATTACTTTTTATATATGTGTAGTAAGAACATTTAAGATCTACTGTCTTCAGAACTTTCAAGTACAGATGCTCCACAACTTACCGTGGGGTTATGTCCTGATAAACCCATCATAAATTGAAAATATCATAAGTTGAAAATGCATTTAATACACCTAACCTACCAAACATCATAGCTTAGCTGATCCTGCCTTAAACATGCTCAGAGCACTTAGATTATTGGGACATAACCTCAACGTAAGTCAAAGAGCATCTGTAATTGCCATCTTTTTCCTCTCCTCTGGAGCAGAAGACACAAATGGGCATTTTATAGACATAATAGGATATGAAAACACAAAACATAATATTCAAAAAACATGGCAACACAGTATAGAGTATGGGGTGTTTACCACCATGATTGGTGCATGACTGGAGCCGCGGCTCCTTGCACCTGCATAGTGTCGGGAGAATATCATATCCCATATCACTAGCCCTGGAAAAGATAAAAGTTCAAAACCTGAAATCCTGTTTCTATTGAATGTATATTGTTTTCACATCATTGTAAAGTCAAAAAATTGTTAAACCACAGTAAGTTAGGAACTGTGTGTATATAATATAATATTTTTAACCATAGTCACCACACTATATGTGATATCCCCAGAACTATTTATCTTATAACTGAAAGTTTTTACCTTTTGACCAACATCCCATCTCCCCTAGATACCCCCCACAGCCCTGGCAAGCACCAAACTGTAAAAATCTCCTGTAATGCTATTCATTCCAGTACTTTTGTTTGTTGGAAGGTTTTTTTATTACTGCTTCAAATTCTTTAGTTGTAATCTGTATATTCAGATTCTCTGATTCTTCCTGATTCAGTCATAGAAGATTGTGTGATTCCAGAAATTTATCTTTTTCATCCAGATTGTCCAATTTGTTGGCAAATAGTTGTTCATATTTTCTTACAATCTTTTGTATTGCTTTGATGTCAGTTGTTGCTTCTCTTTCATTTCTGATTTCATTTATTTGGGTTCTCTCTTTTTCTTGATGAGTCTGATTAAAGGATTTATCAATCTTGTTTATGTTCTCAAAGAACCAGATCTTGGCTTTATTGATATTTTGTAATTTTTTAGACTCTATTTCATTTATTTCTGCTCTGATCTTTGTTATTTTCTTCCTTGTACTCATGTTGGGCTATGTTTGTTGTTCTTTTTTCAAGTTCCTTTAAGTATAAAGATGGATTGTTTATTTAAGCTTTTTCTTGTTTCTTGAGATAGGCTTGTAAAGCTATGTATTTCCCTCTCAGGACTGCTTTCACTGTGTTCCAAAGATTTTGGGTTGTTTTTTCTAATTTTTATTTATTTCAAGGTATCTTGATTTCTTCCTTTACCTCATTGTTGACCCATTCATTATTTAGCAACATGTTACTTAGCCACCATGTCTTTTGTGTGTTCTAGTTTTGATCTTATGATTTATTTCTACTTTCAAACTATTATGGTCAGAAAACATGCTTGATATTATTTCAAACTTCTTTAATTTATTGAGACATTTTGTGTCATAACGTGGTCTATCCTAGAATATGTTCCAAGTACACTTGAGAAGAATGTATATTTTGTTGTTTTGGGGTGAAATGCTCTGAATATATCAGTTAAATCAATCAGATTTAGTCACTTGAGGCCACTGTTTCCTTGTTAATATTCTGTCCATAGGGTAGAGCAGACTAGAATGGTGCAAGAAGAGATGGATTTGTGAATTTGGAAGCCTAAAAAAAACCACAAAAATCAATGAAGTCAACAAATTGGACAAATTGGACAACCTGGAAACACAATCTTCCAAAACTGAATCAGGAAGAATCAGAGAATCTGAATAGACAGATTGCAACTAGTAAATGTGAAGCAGTAATCAAAAAACTCCCAAGAAACAAAGTACTGGACTTGGTAGCTTCACAAGAGATTTTTACCAAACATTCAAATAACTAATACTTCTCCTTCTCAAACTATTCCAAAAAATTAAAGAGGAGGGAAGACTCCCAAGCTCATTTTATGAGGCCAACATTATCCTAATTCCAAAACCTTATAAATACACTACTTAGAAGCAAAAATCATAGGCCAGTATCCCTGAACATAGATGCTAAAATCCTCAGCAAAATATTAGCAAACTGGATCCAGCTATACATATGCTATGATCAGGTGACATTTATTACAGGTATGCAAGATTGGTACAATATCCTCAAATCAATAAATGTGATTTACCACATAAACAAAATGAAGAATAAAACTCATATGATCATATCAAACAACACAGAAAAAGCCCTGGCTGCTGTGGGTCAGTGGATTGAGTGCTGGCCTGTGAACCAAAAAGTTGCTGATTCAATTCCTAGTCAGGGCACATGCCTGGGTTGCAGACCAGGTCCCCAGCTGAGGGCAGTGAGAGAGGCAACCAGACATTGATGTTTCTCTCCCTCTCTTTCTCCTTCCCTTCCTTTCTCTCTAAAATAAAAAAAATAAATAAAGTCTTTAAAACTAAAAGACAGAAAAGGCATTTGATAAAATCCAGCACCCATTTATAATAAAAACTCTCAGTAAAGTGGAAATACAGGGAGCGTACCGCAACACAATAAAGGTATACATTACAAACCCATAGCCACAATCATACTCAATGGGCAAAGACTAAAAGTGTTTTTCTTAAGATAGGGAACAAGACAGATATGTCCACTTTAACCACTCTTACTCAAAATAGTACTGGAAGTCCTGGCTAGAACAATCAGACAAGAAGAAGGAATAAAAAGCATCCAAATTGGAAAGAAAGAAGTAAATTGCAGATGACATTTTTCGAGAGGGGATTACAGGAACTACTATAAAGGACACATGGACAAAATCAAGGGGTAGGGTGGAGGTGGGGGAGGGAGGGGGATTCAGCTGGGGTGGGGTGGAGGGATGGGGAGAAAAGGCACACAACTGTAATTGAATAACAATAAAAAATTAAAATTATTAAAAAAAAGAATCCTAAAGGTTCCACCAAAATACTCTAAAACAGATACACAAATTCAGTAAGCTAGCAGTATACAAAATAAAGATATAGAAATTATTTGCATTTCTATATACCAATAATGAACTATCAAAAACAGAAACTAAGAAAACAATCCCATTTACAATTACATAAAAAATAGATTACCTTGGAATAAATTTAACCAAGAATATAAAAACATGTACTCAGAAAATTATAAGACATTGAAGAAAGAAATTGAAGAAGATATAAATAAGTAGAAGCATATACCTTGTTCATGGATAGGAAAAATTAACACCATTAAAAGTGAGCATTACCCAAAGCAATCAACACAATTCCTATCAAAATACCAATGGTGTATTTCACAGAACTAGAATATTACAAAAACTTATATGGAGCCAAAAAAAGATGCCGAATAGCAACAGTTATCTTGAGAAAGATAACAAAGTTGGAGGAATCATGATACCTAATATCAAACTATACTATAAGGCCACAGTAATCAAAACAGCACAGTACTGGTATAACAACAGACACATAGATCAATGGAACAGAACAGAGAGCCCAGAAATAAACCCACACCTTTAAAGTCAATTAATATTCAACAGAGGATGCAAGAACATACAATGGGGTAAAGATAGTCTATTCAATAAATGGTGTTGGGAAAATTGGTCAGTTATGTGCAAAAAAAATGAAACTATACCACCTTCTTGCACTATGAACAAGAATAACCTCAATATGGATTAAAGACTTAAATGTTAGACTTGGACCCATAAAAATCCTGGAAGAAAGAAAGCATAGGCAGTAAAATCTCTGACATTTCTTGTAGCAATATTTTGTCTGATATGTCTTCTTAGGCAAGAGAAACAAAAAAGAAAAGTAAACAAATGGGACCACATCAAACCAAAAAGTTTTGCACAACCAAAAACAACCCAACTATCAACATAATGAAAAGACTACCCACTGAATGGGAGAACATATTCCCCAGTGATACAACTGATAAGGAGTTAATATCCAAAATCTATGAAGAACTTATAAAAATGAACATCAAAAAAACCCAAACACTCCAATTAGAAAATGGGCAAAGGACCTGAATAGACACTTCTCCAAAGAGGACAGACAGATGGCCAATAGACACATGAGAAGATGTTCAACATCACTAATCATCAGAGAAATGCAAATTATAACCATATCGAGATATCACCTCAACCTCTCAGAATGGCTACCATCAGTAAATCAACAAACAACAAGTGTTGGTGAGATTGTGAAGAAAGGGGAACCCTCATGCACTGTGGTGAAAATGCATATTGGTGCAGCCACTGTGGAAAGCAGTATGGAGCTACTTCAAAAAACTAAAAATGCAACTGCCTATGACCCACTGATTCCACTTCTAGGAGTATGTTCAAAGAAACCTGAAACACTAATTTGAAGGAATATATGCATCCCTCTGATCATTGCAGTGTTATTTACAATAGCAAGATTTGGAAACAGTCCAAGTTAGCATCAGTAGATGAGTGGATCAAAAGATGTACATTTACAAAATCTTGTATAACTCAGCCATAAAAAATAAGGAAATCTTAACTTTTGCAACAGCATTAATAGACCTGGAGAATATTATGGTAAGAAGTAGTCAGAGAAAGAAAAATACCTTATTATTTCACTTATGTGGATTCTAATGAACAAAGTAAACTAACAAACAAAATAGAAACAGACTCATAGCTGTCAGAGGGAAGGGGACTGGTCCAGAAAGGTGAAGAGATTAAGCAAAGAAAAAAATCCTTATGGACAGACAACAGTAGAGTCATTAGCAGAGGGAAATAATGGTGTGGGGAGGCCTGAGAGGGTCAAAGGGTGATGAGTGCTGAAGGAAAGAGACATGACCTGGGGTGGTAAACACAAAATATACAGATGATGTATTATAGAAGTTTACACCTTGAACCCATATAATTTTATTAACCAATGTAATCCCAATAAATTCAGTTAAAAATTGTCTTCAAACTTGTTTGCAAATGTGTATACAATTAGAAATGGACTAAATTATATTTAACATAGCATCATTTAATAGTGAAAAATTGGAAACAATTTAAATGTATCAAGGAATACATAAATTATGTTGTAACCATTAGTCACAAAACATGTTTACAAAATAGAAAACAAGGAAAACTTTTGTAATATTAAGAGAAAATTAAAGATAGCAAATAAAGCGTGACCATTCTGTCCATTGTGGTGACCGATTTTTCAGTTGCTTCCATACATGCATGGAGCATTTGGACACCTGTATTGCCACATTTCTCTCTTCCTTAGTTCTATTCAACCTTCTTGAATGGCATTACTGTCCCAATATAACATACCTCCACACATCAGGTCTATGGTTCTTTGATTTCTGGAATTCCAATGACATTCAATCCTACTTAGCAACCTACTTCTATCATCACTCTAGATCTTATCAACCAGAATTTTTTTTGTCTTCTAAATTTTAAAATATGGGTACTTCATTTTACTGAGTACTTCATAATCCATTCCTTTCTGTCTGCCCTTTTCCTTCTCCAAGCAATTCAGCCCTCATTCTCTAGAGTCCTTCAGTTTTCTGCTTCTGGTCCATCCTCCCTCAGCCTATAATGCCAACATTTGAGTTCTTTGTTCTACTTCTGGGCTGCAAAGCCCCAGTGGGGAGATCTGCTTAGTCACATGTATTAGGTTGTGGTTTCCAACCTCCACTAAGGAAGTGCTCCCTGATCATTTCAACATGCTCCTACTCCTAATTCTCCCAGGGGAAAAAAAATACCTTACTTAATCGATGCTGTCCTTTCCCCCTCTTTAGTTGGCTTGTTGGAAGCAGGGTCCTACCTCTATGCTTCCCAGCCTGTCTTAATCCCATTCTTTGATGCTGCTCCATCAATTAATTACTAACAACTTTTGTAGCTCAGCCTTTTTTTTTTTAATCTCATGGCCATTCCATGTGCCATCTTTTGCTTTTCATTTCAGAGTCAAGCTACCTAAAACAATGATCAACCCTTGGCCCCCTTGGCCCCGGTTTTTACCTTTTTTTCTTTCTTGTCAATAGTTTAAGTCTGACTTTTGCTCCCAAAACTGGTCTTTCCAAGATTACTAATACTAAGTGCCACCTTTTTGCTAAACTCAGTGGAAAAATTTAAATCCTTATTTTATTGACTGCTATGTAGACATTGGTATTCTTTTTTTTTTTTTGGTTGGTTGTTTTTGTTTCTTTTGAGGATAGCTTTCTTAAGATGTAATTCACATATCATACAATTCACTCATTTAAAGTGTATAATTCAATGGTTTTTAGTATACTCAGAGTTATGCTAACTCATCATCACAATTAATTCTAGAAATTATTATCAGCCCCAAAGAAAGCCAGCCCCTTTAGCAGTCACTTCACTCTCTTCATCCCTCTACTCATCCCAGAGCAACCATGAATCTACTTTTTGTCTCTATAAGATTTGCCTTTTCTGGATATTTCACATATACGAAAAAATAAATCATACAATGTGTGTTTTATATGACTAGCTATTTTCACTGAGCCCAACATTTTCAAAGTTTATCCATGTTGTAGTATGGATTAGTATTTTGTTTCTTTTAAAGGCCAAGTAATATTTCATTGTATGAATACACCACATTTCATTTATACATTCATCAGTTAAAATACATTTGGGTTGTTCGCACTTTTGGCTATTATGAATAATACTGCTTACGAATCTTTCTGCAAGCTTTTGTGTGAATATACATTTTATTTGGGGTATATACCTAAGAGTATAATTGCTGAGTCATATGATAATTCTATGTTCAATCTTTTGAGGAACTGCCAGACTATTTTCCAAAGTGGCTGCATCATTTTACATTCCATCCACCAGTGTATAGGATTTGAATTTCTCCACATCCTCATACAACCTTGTAGCTTCAGACAACTTGCTGTTGTCTGGCTTGTTCAGTACAGCCATCTTCTGGCATGTGACATGGCAGCAGATGGGGTTTGATTTGCATTTCCCTGATGACTAATGATGCTGAGCACCTTTTTTGTAGATCATTTTATTATTGAGTTGTAAGATTCTTGATGTATTCTAGATCTAAATCTTCTATCAAATATATTATTTGCAATTTTTTTCTCTTATTCTGTGGGTCCCATTTTCACTTTTTATATGGTGTCCTTCTAACAACAGAAGTAATTAATTAACTTTGACAGAGTCCAATTTATCTATTTGTTATTTTGGTGCTCGTTGTTGTATCCTATCTAAAAAACTACACCTGATCCAAGGTCATGAAAGTTTTTCCCCTATTTTTTTTCTTGGAGTTTATAATTTTAGCTATTACATCTGGGGCCTTGATCCATTTTGAGTTAACTTTTGTATATGAGGTATGGTAGGGTGAACTTGACACTCTCAGTACCTAAAATATCTCTTCTCTTGGAATTCAACACTAGCTTTCTCCCAGTTTCCACCCTATCACACTTCATATTCATTTTGTTTCTGTAAAAAGTGTTTATTTCTTTTCCACGTGCCTCCATTATAACTATTGATTCACTTTTGACACCCTTACTTGATTGTAAGTTTGAGAACAGAAACTTCCTTACTTAACTTTATATTCACCAAACCTCTGAAAAAGCCTGGAACTCTGTGGGTATTAATCTATGTTTCTATAAAAAAACAAAGATGGCATCAGGACAAAGGCCTGAAAGTAAAATATAGAACATGTGTGTGCATGTATACAAACACACAGATACATAGATCTTGCTTTTTATCTATTCTCTTGGGTTATCTATAATAAAGATATATGAAAATAATAGGAAAACATCTGTATTTAAGGGAAAGACAGAAAGGAGCTAAAACTTTTGACAAATAAGAACAGTAAGTTATTACACTGACAGCCTCACTAGATTTTGAGACCAAATGAAACCATGTAACTGAAAGCAACTCTTATTAAAAGCTCTATACAAATATAAGGCAAAGCTCTAAAGCTCATCGATGTCTAAACCTCAGACATCGATGCCCTTGTTATCATTGAATAAACTCTGAATTCCTTTAGGCCGGATTCATCTCATGTATGTCTCCAGTACTTAGCATGATGCCTGGCATATATTACATCTAAATTATTTCGTTTATTCAACTACTATGTCTTGAGTATCTACCATGTGCCACAAACAATGAATTGTGCTGGAGATAAGAAGCAAAAAAAGCATAGTCTCTGCACTGTGGGCCTCTGTGCAGTTGAAATAAGGAACAGGTTTATACTGAGCAAAATGAAATCTACTTATGTTCTTCATATTTGTCTTTTTAAAAATTTAATTATAATAACAATATATTTCAAACCATGTATAAGAAAGTTAAAGGAAAACTAAGGAAATATTAGCAAAACTAAACCTGTTAGGTATTTATAGAGTCTGTACTTGTAGGCAAACTTCCCTAGAATCTGTGAGGAATGAAGAGATGAGTGACACCTGGCTCCTGCTCCGGGAAGGGCTAGTGGAGAAAGAAGTAGACAGACACTGACCTATAACTATAGCCATGGCAGCCTGTGCCAAAGCTGTAATAGACAGCTTTGTAGGGCAGGATTACGAGGAGAACATCATGTTATCCCAGGGAGGTTTCTGTCCAGGTGTGCCTGTTTGGCAACTTAGGCTGGGACAGCTTTACAAAGATGTTTGAGTATCTGTGTGCCCACAGAGCATTTCATCACCCTGCCCACACTGACAGGGAAGGGGCAGCCCTAGCAGTGATCAGTGAATGCTGGGCTCCTATTCATGTGCAGGGCAAGACCTGACTATAGACAGAGTTTCCATTTCTTCTGGACTCTAAGATCAGCACCACAGGATGGGAAGAAAAGCGGGGCACCATCTATTTCAACCTCCCACCTGGTACCTCATCATGTGTTAGGTCTTTGATCCCTGAGCCTGTGTCCACACTCAAGGACAAGTGTCCTTCCCACTCAACCTACAGCAGCCCTTTTGATTTTCAAGGTTACCCACACTTAAAGGAAAAGTAGAATAAATGTACATTCAATTAAATATAACTCAAACAATCTGTTTTATCAAAGCAAGTGGATCATAAATCAGAAGAATAGGTGCAGTCTAAATTACATAAATGAGACAGGAACCTGGCAATGGCTCCATCTTGGCAAGCTATCATCCCTGGTCTACACAAGGTCAATATGGTAATTCATTTCCTGAAATTACTTAATTCTGCTGTCTGTAACCAAATGGTTATTTATCTTTAGGTACAGAAGCATGTCATTTCAGGTAAAATTGATATTTGGAAATCCAAGTTTGCACTTTGAAGAATTGTTACTGTACCATGGGACTGACCTCATTCACAGAGGAACATTTCTTAAACACCTAAAAATAGGAACCCATTTTTTAAAAAATAAAAATCATTTTATACCACCTTTCCTGGAATATAGTAATTACATAAAGCTGGATATATCTCACTCAGTAAAGAAAACATCTCACTATGGTCAGCAGGTAATGTCTGTGCTAAGAAAAGTTCCCCAAATTTCAGTGGTAAAAGTCTTCATGCTGCCAACACAGATTGCTGGAAGTCAATGTTAACTTCCTTTCATATTATAGTAATTAATAACAGATTTTTTTCCTATTATTGACCCAGGGATAAATGCAGGCTTAATACCCAAAACAAATCTACATGGTACCCTAAAGGAAAATTTTCCTCATGACACCAGTGTAACCTTATCCCAGATTTCTGGCAAAGCTTGTCTCAGTTACCTTCCTCCAGCAAAATGGGCCTACACATACTATAAATTAGACCCAGAGAATGCTCAGCAATGTGCTGACGGAGAGCTTGCTAAGTGAGCATCTCTCCCCTGTAAGCTGAAGTCTGATCACTTCTCTGTTCACCTCATTTGCATTATCTAATGAAAAATGCACAACCTTGAACTATATTTGAAGCTACAAATTTACTAGAACTTTACAAGAAGCCAGACCCAGAATGGGTGTCTTCACTGTAACCATGTTAAATGAAGAAGTATAGCATCTACATTACCTGAAGGTGTTGATGAAATGCTTTATCTATTTATAAAAGTCTATGCATTTATTTAATAAATATTTAACAAACACTAAGAAGACAAGGTAAGCACCTTGTCTTTGATAGGAAGAGATAAACTCCACATAGGATGGAGGGCTCAACATGGCCTACGAGAAATGGATAGGCCCTCAGTAGAAAGATTGATGCTATTGTGGGCCAAAAGATGGATAGATTTCAATATATTTAACGTAAAAAGTTGGAGAGAGAATCAAACTAGTGACTCTGCAAACACCAGGCCTTCCTTTCTCAAACATGAAAGCTTTCAAACGATGGTGTCTTTAGCAGAGATGCAAATCTGTTTTATTGTTTTTTTTATTAAAACAGTAAGTATTTTTAGAATAACCTAGATGATCAGTTACATGGGAAACTCTTTTTTCCAAAAAAGAAAAGATCTTACTTTATGCTGATGCATTACATCAGAAAGACTTCCTTACTCTTTAAATAGTGCTCACCTTTCTAGAGTTAGTTATATGCTGCAGGTGAGCTGAGGAAACGTTCCCCTCCTTGCTTTGAAGAAGAAAATGAAAGCTGTACCTAGCACAAGGCATTGCCATCTGTATGCATTGGACTAAGCCAATTAGGATAATAGGCCTTTCCAAGCTTTCAAAGGTAAAGGCAAACTAGGGGGTGGGGCTGGGGGAAGGACCATCTTAGACTTGCTCAGAATCTAAAAGCGATTTTTCTCCTGTATGTAAACTATTAAGGTAATGGAAACTATCAATTTTACTCTATTTACTCCATAAGAACTTGTTTTATAACTGTATTTGAACACATATTACAACAAATGAATAATAAAAGGTAAGGTGGGATGATCTGTCAGTGTTGGAGCTAAAGAGAGTGCACACTCAGGTGCAGACTGGGCTTCTGTGTGGATGGCCATGAATGTCAGAACATATCAAGCAAATTGGGAGCAGTCAGCAAATCCAACCTGTTGTGAATGCAGGAGGTTGTTCTGTTTCTTATGGAAAGGCACAAGTAGAATCAATCAAATTGGGCTTTAATTAGGACATGAGTTAATCAGGACACTAAATTCCAAGGCTAATTTTGGCACTGTCCACAAAACAAAAACAAAAACAAAAAAAATGCCCAGTTAGACATTGTCTCCTGGTCCTCAGCTAAAATGGAAGCATCTGCCTAATTAGAAAAAGACATCATTCATCCAACACAAATTAGAAGACTCTTCCATGGAGGATGCATACAAAATTATGTGAGGATGGGTAAGAATTTCTATAACTCCCAAGAACATGCTTACAGAATTGCATAGCCTTGGGTGCAATTCTCATTGCATCCTGCTCATAGGACTGTGTGAAGGGAGTTATCCTTATCTTTAAATGAACAAATGCCAAGAATATCCCACCCCAATAGCCTCTCTCAGCAGTGCCAGAAAATGTGTAATTTTTTTGACTGGATACACATTTGCTTTCATTTACTGTGTTGATTATATTTTCCAAATTTACTTTTATTGAATTGGTCCAGCTTAAAATGTAATTGGCTTTATATAACACAAAAATAAGTCATAACAGTTATACTGAATTTTTAAAATACAAAATAAAAAATAAAATAATGCAAGCAGATTTATTCAAAGCTGTCAATTCCACACGTATTCCACATGTATGCGGTTTGATCCAGACTGCACACCTATCATTTTAAGGTGCCCAGAAAATTATTATACATGTGACCATATTAAACAACTCCTTTTCTGTTTAGAGAAAGATTACCTACATTATAGCTCTGCATTTTAATATCATGAAAGGCAATGCATACAGTCACACATTTAGCAAGAGTTCCTCACATAAGAACATCTAAGAATTCACCTGCACATATGGCTGGCAGTAATGAACAGACCTCACCTGTGTCTTAAGGAACCGAAATGTCAGTGCCTGCAAATAATAGATTGTGTGATCGTATTTTGTTCACATGGTATTTAGTTTTCATGTACAGACAAAAATTTTAATGAAATATTTTACTTTTCTCTACCAAAATATCATTCCCAGAATATTCTTAAGAGGAAAAAAGGTATATACTAGTTGGGCATTCTTTTTTTCATCCTCACCCTAAGATATGTTTTTCTTTTTCTTTTTTTATTTTTTATTTGTTTTTTAGAGAGAGAGGAAGGGTGGGAGGTAGAGAGAGAAACACCGATTGGTTACCTCCCATTCATGCTCCAACAGGGTCTTGAACCCACAACATAGGTACGCGTGCCCTGAGGGATCAAATCTCCAACCTTTTGGTGTACAGGACAACCCTCCAACCAATTGAGCCACCTGGCCAAGTCAGTCATTCTTTTCTTTTTTTTTCCAGTTCAAGTTTCACTCATATTAAGATCTTAGAGTTTTATAGTAATAAAATGACTAAGTGTTCAGTAATACCTCTAGTTATTTATGATGGGTAGGTTAAAGCTTTGTACTTTTTCATTATGAAAGGTTTTTCCTCACTTAAGAGCAAGTCAGGGAAGTTAGTGTAAATCATGGTCCCAACCTAGACAAGGGCCCAACAGGTGAAAGGCCCTGGGAATGCTCAATCTGCCACACAAAGGAAAATGATAAAAATGGTCCACACATGAAAATTTCTCCTGTCCCTTACCCAATCTCCTTTAGAGAATGCTGCCCCACACCCTCGAGATTCTTAGAAGGGAAAGTATCCTCTCTCTAACATTGCTGAGGAAGGTTGTTAGAGAGCAAGAAATCGCCCATCCTTGTAGGAACTAAGAATGTTCTCTCGACCAAACTTTCTGAGTGTACTCCAAAGAGGAGACAGGGAGACTGCATCTTTCTCTACTCCTAATCTCCACTCCTCCTTCTTGTTCTAAGTGCCCCTCTTTTCTTGACCTATAAAACATGCTTCAAATACCCTCCCCCTGCATGACCTAAACTCCTCTTTCCCTAAACTAAGATGTTGCTGTATGATTCCATCCAACTATTCACCTCTTCCAAGCTAAGCCTCAACAGAATTCCTCACTTCTGTCATTGCCAAAATTTCCAACAATTGCTCCTTTGACAAAAATACCATAACGCCTGTGTTCCCTTCATTCTGTGTTTTGTGTAACACACAGCATATCCCCACTGAACTAAACAGTGTTGAGGTATCGATATAGCCAATGATAGCTGTATTCCACCTGCAGCTGCCTGGACTGCCCTGCCCTCTGATATGCTCAGCACCACACTGGGGCTGCTTTTTGTCTGAGGGTGGCTAGTGATAGGAAAAATAGAAGCATCCTGTGGGCTGTCCACCCAGAGCCCAGCTTTGTCTTATGCATAGCCCTGACCAAGAGGGTTACAGGTATATAGTTAATCATATGGTTTTTGGAGATTTGGGCTGTACATACAAGGAAAGGTCAGTTGGTATCAATAGAATAGAACAAAAGGGAAGGGGACAGGTCATGACAAAAAACAAATTTGTATAGATCTTAAGAGAGCACCTGGCCTAGCTCTATCTGCCTGGCCTCAGTGCTACTTGACATCTATCCTGAGTGAGTCTTACTTAAATAGAAAATGCTTAATTAAATATGTACTAACCCATCCATTTTCCCTCCACACTTTATATCCTTCTCCCTTCCCCCCACACCCAGGAATCCCACCACTCGGTGATTCTAAAACCTTAGCCCCCACCTCTACCCCTGCTTCTTTAGCAGTGGTAGCATCTCCCCATCACCATCCATACAGATTGTTAGAGACAGCTAAAGACAACAGTCCTATTCCATCTGTTGAAAGCACCAAGTGTCTAAAGATACTTTGGTTTAGAAGCTTTGGCTAGCTGACTGTAGGTGAGAACAGTTGGGAAGACACATATTGTTTATTCCTGGTTCCTGACATCTGACTAAAAGCAATGAAATCATCCAATCTTAAATTCTGCTCAGTGGTGTTTAGCACTAAGCTCCCCTGCAATTTATTATCTGCACCATATTTACAACACCAGTGATGGAAAGCAGCTTGTTTTGCTATAATATTGCAGTTTAGTCCATTTAGATAAAGAACAGAGCCTGTAATGAACAAAAATTTTCTAAAAGATGAAATTTGTATTTTATAGTAAAATAAATGCCTTTTTATCTTTTTACCAAAAAGACTCTTTCTCAGAAAATGTTTTTGTTTTATTTTTATATGGGTTTTTAATTGCTTATGCTATTACAACTATCCCAATTTTATCCCCTTTGATCCCCTCCCCTAACACCTCCCTTTTCCACAGGCAATCCCCACACTGTTGTTCATGTCCATGGGACATGCATATGTGTTCTTTGTCTAATCGCTTCACCTCCTTTTAACCACTCCCAACCTCACCACTCCCTCTTACAGCTATCAATCTATTCCTTACTTCTGTGCCCTGATTCTATTTTGTTCTTCAGCTTATTTTGTTCCTTAGCTTCCAGTTATAAGTGAGATCATATGGTATATGTCTTTCTCTGACTGGCTTATTTCACTTAGCATAATAGTCTCCAATTCCATCCAAGCTGTCACAAAAGGTAAGAATCCCTTCTTTTTACCGCAGCATAGTATTCCATTGTGTAAATGTACCACAGTTTTTTATCCACTCATCTACTGATGGGCACTTAGGTTGTTTCCAAATCTTGGCTATTATAAATAATGCTGCTATGAACATAAGGCTGCATATATTCTTTTGAATTGGTGTTTTGGGATTCTTTGGATATATTCCCAGAAGTGGAATTGTTCAGTCAAAAGGCAGTTCCATTTTTAATTCTGTGAGGAAACTCCATACTGTTTCCCAGAGTGGTTGCACCATTCTGCATTCCCACCAACAGTGCATTAAGGGTCCCTTTTCTCTACATCCTTGCCATCACTTGTTGTTTGTTGATTTATTAGTGATAGTCATTTTGGCAGGTGTGGGGCGGTGTTTTGTGGTTTTAATTTGCATCTCTCTGACAGCCAGTGATGTGGAGCATCTTTTCATAGGTATATGGGCCATCTGTATGTCCTCCTTGGAGAAGTGTCTATTCAGATCCTTTGCCCATTTTTTAATTGGATTGTTTGTCTTCCAAGAGTGGAGTCATGTGAGTTCTTTATATAGTTTGGAGATCAGACCCTTGTCTGATATATCATTAGTAAATATATTCTCTTATATAGTGGGTTCCCTTTTTATTTTGCTGATAATTTCTTTAGCTGTGCAGAAGCTTTTCAATTTAATGTAGTCCCATTTGTTTATTTTTTCCCTTTCTTTCCCTTGCCCTATGAGATAGATTGGCAAAAATATTGTCACACGAGATATCTGAAATTTTACCGCCAGTTTCCCTCTAGAATTTTTATGATATCACAACTAAAATTTAAGTCTTTTATCCATTTTGAGTTTATTCTAGTGTATGGTGTAAGTTGGTAGTCTAGTTTCATCTTTTTGCAAGTACTAGTCTAGTTCTCTCAAAACCATTTGTTGAAGAGATTATCTTTACTCCATTTTATGCTCCTGCCTCCTTTGTCAAATATTAATTGACCATAGAGACATGGGTTTATTTCCAGGCTCTCTATTCTGTTCCATTGACTTATATGTCTGTTCTTATGCCAATACCACACTGTTCTGACTACAATGGCCTTATAGTATAGTTTGATATCAGCTATTATGATCCCTCCAAATTTGTTCTTATTTCTCAGGACTACTGAAGCTATTCAGGATCTTTTTTTCATTCCATGTAAGCTTTTGGAATATTGTTCTACATCTGTGAAATATGCCATTGGTATTCCAATAGGAATTGTGTTCAATCTGTACATTCCTTTGGGTAGTATGAACATTTTAATGATGTTAATTCTTCCAGTACATGAATATAGTATATTCTTCCACTTATTTGTATCATCTTCAGTTACTTTCTTCAGTGGTCATAGTTTTTTCCTAGGTACCTTATTTATTTTGTCTATAGATATTGGGATTTTTGTCTTGATTTCTCTTTCTGATAGTTCATTGTTGGTGAACAAAAATACCACTGATTTCTGAATATTAACTTTGTATCTCACTACTTTACCAAATTCACTTTTTAGGTCAAGTAGTTTTTTGGTGGAGCCTATAGGGTTTTCTATGTACACTATCATGCCATCTGTGAATAATGACAGTTGCACTTCCTCCTTTCCAATTTGGATGCCTTTTATTTCTTCTTCTTGTCTGATCACTGTGGCTAGGACTTCCAGTACTATGTTAATAAGAGTGGTGAAAGCAGACATCCCTGTCTTGTTCCTGATCTTAGAGGAAACGTTTTAGTTTTGCCCATTGAGTATGATGTTGGCTGTCAGTTTTTTGTATATGGCCTTTATTATATTAAGGTATGATCCTTCTATTTCTATTTCCACTTTGCTGAGAGTTTTCATCATAAATGAGGTGTGGATTTTATCAAACGCTTTTTCTCCATCTATTGATGTGATCATGTGATTTTTATCTTTTATTCTGTTTATGTGATGTATCACATTTATTGATTTGTGAATAGTGTACTAACATTGCATCCCAGGGATAAATCTTACTTGATCATGATGTATAATCTTTTGATGTATTGCTGGATTCAGTTTGCTAGGATTTTGTTGAGGATTTTAGCATAAATGTTCATCAGGAATGTTGCCTTATAGTTTTCTTTCTTTGTTGCGTCTTTACCTGGTCTTGGAATATCAGAATAATACTAGCCTCATAAAAAGAGCTTGGAAGCCTTCCCTCTTCTGAAATTTTTTGAAATTGTTTGAGAAGGATAGGTGTTAGTTATTCTTTGAATGATTGGTAAAATTCACCTGTGAAACCATCTGGTCTGGTACTTTTTGTTTACTGGGAGTTTTTTTTGTTACTGCTTCAATTTCATTAGTTGTTACTGGTCTATTCAGGTTTTCTGTTTCTTCCTTATTCAGTCTTGGGAAATTATATGACTCTAGAAATGTATCCATTTCACCCAGGTTCTCCACTTTCATATAGTTGTTCATAGTATTTTCTTATAATCCTTTGTATTTCTGTTGTATCCATTGTTGTTTCTCCTTTTTCACTTCTGACTTTATTAATTTGGGTCCTTTCTCTTTTTTTCTTGATGAGTCTGATTAAAGCTTAATCAATTTTGCTTATCATTTCAAAGAACCAGCTCCTGGGTTCATTGATCTTTTGAATTGTTGGGGTTTTTTGTTTTTGTTTTTTTAGTTTCTATGTCATTTATTTCCACTCTGCTCTTCATTATTTCCTTCCTCCTACTCCCTTTGGGCTTTCTTGTTGTTTTTCTAGTTCATTTAAGTGTAGGGTTAGGTTGTCTATTTGACATTTGTCTATCTTCTTTAGGTAGGCCTGTAATGCTATGAACTTCCCTCTCAGGACTGCTTTTGCTGTGTCCCATAGGTTTTGCTTTGTTATGTGTTCATTTTCATTTGTTTCCAGGTATGTTTTGATTTCTTTCTTGGTCTCATTAATGACCCATTCATTATTTAAAAAACATGTTTTTCAGTCTCCATGTATTTGGATGATTTTGAGCTTCTTACTGAAGTTGATTTCTAGTTTCATGCTATTGTGATCTGAGAAAATGCTTGATATGATTTCAATTTTTTTGAATTTGTTATGACTTCTTTTATGTCCTACCATGTGGTTTATGCCTGAGAATGATCCATGTGCACTTGAGAAGAATGTGTATTCTGGTGCTTTGGGATGAAATGGTCTATAAATATCAATTAAATCTATTCAATCTAGTGTGTCATTTAAGGTGGCTGTTTCCTTGCTGATTTTTATCTGGAAGATCTGTCCAGTGGTGACAATGATGTGTTAAAATTCTCTACAATGACTGTATTGTTGTCTATCTCTTCCTTAAAGTCCACCAAGATTTTGTTTTTATATTTAGGTGCTCCTATATTGGGGGCATATATGTTTATGAGGGTTATATCCTCTTTTTGGATTTCTCCCTTTAGTATTATGTAGTGACAATGTTTGTCTCTTTTTATGGCCTTTGTTTTGAAATTGATTTTGTCAGATATAAGTATTGCTATTCCAGCTTTTTCCAAAGGAAAACATTTTTATTTGATTGAACTCTGAAAATTATCCTATTTTTCACCTCCTCACTGGAAAATGGTATTTTTATTTAAAATCTGATGTAGGTTTTTTATTTTTCTCAACCCATATCTTTATATCCTTTGTCCCAGGAAGCAATACTGTCCACTCATAATGGTTTTGAGGCATCTCTTTATCTCTTTCCTAGCTATAAAATAACCCATATGCCAACTTATTCTAAACAACTCATTGCCAATAAAATTTACAGATACCAGGAAGATCCCACAGATTAAAATTTCATTCACTATAGAATGCAAGTACTTGATTTGAAGGGACCCAGACAAAGTGGATTTGGCATTAAAATCACCATGAAAAAGAAAAACCTATCTATTGATATTGACTTTGTGGTAGAAAATATTCCTTAAAATCAATCAATCAAGCCACAGAAAATTCTTGATAATGCATGAACTAAATGAAGATATCATTGGCTCTACTCTAATTTTGTAATTACCTCAAATTTCTAAGGACAAACTTTTAAAATACAGGTTTCACAAAGTCCTTACAGAAAAAAATGAGTGGCGTAAAAGACATCATGAAGCCAAAGAATATTAGAAACTTAACGAATTAGAAATTATTGGACTGTAGAGCGTGCACAAATTGTTGGCCTTTAGTTTTTCTAATCCTCACTTAACTCTATCCACAAAGGGCCCAGTTCTCTTCTTTATCCACTTCTCACACAATCACATCGTGGTTAGAAGAGTACAAGTTCAATATGAAATAGAGCAAAACAAGATGCAGGTCATTCCGGCTCTCTGTGAAGATCGCTGCAACCACAGGACTTGAAGGTTAATGCCTGGCCTAGAGGAGGGGTACTGTCAGGCCCTGACATCAGGCCCCAGTGGGTGTCCCTACTGCCTCTCTGACCACTCTCTAAGCCCTCTGCAATAGAGTTATCTTGGAGTGAGACAGACTACCATCCCTGGAGGCTGCAGCCCACTGCTGCTTCCAGCAGACAGCAGGACCACGCAGAAGTATGAAATGTTCTGTAAATCCAGCCCCTCCTCCCCCTCATTTGTGACCCAGAAAAGCTAATCCAGGAACAGGAAGCAGCCAAGTTGCAATTAGGTCCATATTTGGTCTTTGTCTTCAAAGGTACCCTCAGGCTACAATAGTTTTACTCAACTTGATTTGTGTGGGCTTGGGTGGAATAACAAACATGCTCATGTCCTACAAATGGGCTTAAAATGACAGGCAGTTTTCAGACTAATATCACTTGAGTGAATATTTCTCTGATAAGAAATTTTGCCTTCCCATTGCATACCATGAGTTATGTTCACTTTAGAATATGATCTCCTTTAAGGAATATGTTGCCTGTTCTTGGCTCCATTTACCTTGACATAATAGAAAAAATGTTAGTAAAAGTATGTTATCCTTCTCCAGTCATGTTTTAAGGTCTCTTAAGTATGAAATGTTCTGATGTATGATTCATCATAATGACAATTTATAAGAATAGAATCTGGTCCTTTGGCATAGCTATTTGCATCTAGAGTCAACAGTACTCTTAGGTGGTCCTTCTTCCCCCTTCTGGTTATCTGCCTTGTTAATTTACAAACACTCTCAACATTAACATGCCTGTGTTAACATCTTGCCTTCAATATTTAAGATTAAATAAGATGGTTTCTTCTAATTACTACTGCTCTAAGGCAATCCATAAATTTGTGTCTTGGCTAAAAATGTCTTCAAAACACCCATCTAAAAAATCTTCTCTCTACGTAGTCCCTATTATGTTTAAAAAAATAAAATCTTTGTATCAAATATTTACCTAAGTTTAGCTATGTGAATCACTAGAGCATAACATCATACATTATTCATCCATTGCATGCAAATTGGGAAGGGTCTAAATGACACAAAGACAAATTGTTAGTGTTATTTAGAAGACAAAAAGCAATATGCTACCTGAATACTTAGGACAAAAATAAGGTTTCACAAAATGTTCCATTGTATCCTTTCTCTCTTACTTTTACCAGGTAAAGTTAATTTACTGAATAAAGAAGAAAGCAGCTTGCTGCTTTCTTCCCCACGGTGGATACACAAGCTTAGACACATTTTGTGGTTTTCAAGTTTTGTACATTTTAGTAAGCGAATCACAGAAAACCCTTCATTTATGCCACTTTACAAATATCTAATATTTGGTTTTCTATAGTCAAGAGAGATTGATTTGTTGTTTTATGACATGTATTGAATAACAAAGTAAAACTAAATTTTTCCTTCTTGATTTTAATAGATCTACTTTTTTTAAGCTTTGGGAATTTACTATATGTTGGGTTTTGGGGAACTATATTATCAGATTAATAATTCACTTTATAAGTATTAAGGATCTACTACCTGCTAAGCAGGAAGAACTAAGAATAAAAGAAGAAAACTGTGGTCTTTGCCACACAGAGTCTCCATTCTATAAGTGGCTAAAGACGAACACTTCCTTTTTCCATTATCTTGTTAATGGTAAGTCTCTATAGGATGGGCACTGCCAGAGAGAATATTTAGCCATCTACCTATAAAACTGCATTGTACCTGAACTTAGACAGAGAAAAAGAAAAGAAACACCTTTGAATGAAATAAGCCATTCTCAATGTCAGACAAATATAGTGCATTTTGTTCACAGATTTTCATATAACAGATTTCTTTCAAAGTCAAGGTATATTTTTACACTAGCAAACCTTTTTAAGATGAGTAAATTATGAGTTTTAATAAAACCTGCAAAGTGCCTAATTCACATATGGACATTTTAGGAGAGGACAGAGTTGGTTAAAATCAGAAGACATTCAGCATTTTCTACATGCATACCAGTTCACCACTTTCCTCAGGAGGAAAGGTGAAAACTGGCTTGCATTTTCCCTGGCTGTAAACATTGGTATATCCATTGTCTGAACATAAAATAATAATGATTTATAATAGCATCCACTTCTGGCATAGAATCTATTGGCTGGAATCATGTTACTAATGGAATTTAAGCTAGTTTCACTTGTTATTCATAGTAATACTTTCAGCTCTAGGCAAAAATGTTAAATAGACAAAACTTATATTTGGTGCCTTCCACTTTATTAGAAATTTCCCCTGACAGGGAAAGTTAGACCCATACTTACTCAGGTGTTTATTGCTAATGTAGCAAAATATTCAGTATTTTGTATTCAGTATTTTATCTCTTCCAGGGATATTTACACTCTAGTAATGTATTTTTAACACTCCAGAAAAAAGTGGTTGTGATTTGAGATTTCAGGTTGTAATGGCCAGCCAGAGAATGAGTGTCTGGTCCAGAAGAGCTCCGCACACACCTTTCATCAACTGCCATGCTTCTCCATCAATGTGGAGGCAAACTTTTGTGAAAACAGCAAAGCACTCAATTTTAAGCATAAATCTAGCTATTACTTATAAATATATATCAGATTAAGTATTCCAATTTAACCTTATAGAATAGCACTTTGCAAAATATTACACAATCTCATTATGAACGCAGAGCATTCATGATCTCTACGCTTTCTCAAAATACAGATAACAAGACACTTAACACATACTGTTCTTTGTTTATCTAAAGGAAATTGACATGAAATAAAGAAGAGAAGCCCTGACCGGGTGTGGCTCAATTGGTTTGTCATCGTACCACAAAGCAAAAGGTTCAATTCCCAGTCAGGGAACATGCCTGCATTGTGGGTTCAGTCCCCAGGCAGATGCATACAAGAGGCAATTGATCAATATTTTCCTTTCACATTGGTGTTTCTCTCCCTCTTTTGCTCCCCCCTCCTTTTCCCTCTCAATAAAAGTAAATAAAATCTTTTCTAAAAAAAAGAAGAGAAGAAACTGTAGACTCCAGGCAATCTCACTGGTCTCTTTACTTAGCTTAACCACAGATGGCTTATTGATGAGAAAGAACAATAGAATTTTCATGGGTGTGATTGCCAAGTTGACTATCTATTTTTTAAAATTATTCCTGGAGAAAAAAGGAGAGTACAATGGAATGAATTATGGACTAAGAATCAAAGTTTTAAAAGTGCAAGTCATGGACTTGTTACTGTGAGATTTGAGCAAATCACATCTTCCTGTGCTTTAGAGTTTCATCTGCATAAAGAAATAGACTTCACAAATCCCTGCCAGCACCAAAAGCAACCTGAAATTAAGAACACAATTACAGACAAACATGAATAATTGTCCAATAATTGTCCGATTGAAACCCCAACTGAGAGTGATAAAATAGGGCTTTAAATATTTGAATTATTTGAAATAATGAATGGCTTTCTTATTTTCCTTTTCCACATATTCATACTTGCCTCCTGTACAGCCTTCTAGTTATGATTCATTAAGAAGGAAAAATATCTTTCTTCCTGATTTAGTGAAAGGTTGATTTTAAATGTAATTCAGGTCAAAGTTGCCTTTTCTGTGTCAAGTGAAATTATGTAACTAACTCCAGAAAGAGCATTACAGATTAGGTAAAATAATAGCATTTCCAATAATTAATGAGTCTGCTTATCTTGATATCTGCAGTGAACATTTTATACAGATCTGTATTTATTCTATAGTCAATTACAGGGGGAGAAAAGTAGGATTACAATTGTGAATACACAAAACACAGTTTGTTCTTGTATTATTATTTACGATTTATTATATTATTTTCCACACAAATAACTGTAGACCTACTTTTGCTTCACCCTGTATAAGCCAAAATGATACAAAGAGCTGAACACCAATTTTGGTTTGTACATCACAGTAGGGGGAATCCCTGCCAATAGCAAAGCTTATCCTTGTTTTTATAAATTGCTTAATAATACTTAAGTGGCTTTTGAGAAATTGGATTTTCCCCACTTCTCTTCAGGCAGGAACCAGAAACAGGAAAATACGGTTAACAGACCCCTTTCCTCCAGACTATTTCCTAAAGATGAATACAGATCTCAGGCCAGATTGGTTCCTTTATTTTCATTTAACATCATCTTCAGAACACTTTTTAATAATAGACTACTCTTTGAGTTTCTGATTTAAGTAGTGACTATTGATTGACTAGTTAGAACTTCCATGCTTTATGAATTGTCCTCTAGAGGTTGATGAAATGAGGAAATCAATGCTCTTATTTGCTTTTATAGTCAGTCTACAGAGTGAATTGGATTTTCAAACACCAGAGACAAAAGGCTATTTTAGAATGCCATTAGCTAAGGAATAAAATTTTAAAAGGACTAATCATATCAAGACAAATATTACTCAAAATATTCTTAAATGTTCTAAAATGAGTGCTTAATGTGAAGAGAGCCAACCCTCTGCCACGAGATATGGTGTTCTTGCTTTAAAACAGAAATTGTCATATTTGTCATTGTTTCCTTGCTGCTTAAAATGTGCAAAGCACTTGTCTGATGACTTGAAGTCACATAGAACTGGTTTTGTCCTGGATATGTGCCCAGGAGCAGGTAGCTTAGCTTATCTAAATCTAGTTTCTCTTTCTATACAATGGAATAATAACAGTTACTCCTCCTATGCTTCTAAGGAGGATTAAATAAGTAACTTATAACATGATGTCTGCCTTATAAACAGCAACATAATAAATGGTAGCTGTCATATTACTATTATTATTATTACTACCACTACATAAGTAGATGCTCAATAAATGTTGATGGAGCAAACTTTGGAAACAAGTTTTTAGAGGTGTGCAGCTCCCTGTCCTGCCCTTGATGTCTCTTCCATGTCCCATCCTCACCTATACTACTTCAGCTTCAATTATTTAGAACTTGGTAATTCAGAATAAGGCGCCTGCCTCTACCACTTGAAAATTTGGTATTAGTGAATGGTATACATTCCTCCAATCAGATTTAACCTACTAAGCACTTCTCTATACTCAACCCGTAAAACTAATACTTCTCACAATATTAAAAACTAGGGGAGGCTGGCAAGATGGCTGAGGAGTGAATGGAAGTCACATTAACCTCCCCCAAGGACCAATCAGGACTTAAAACTAAACTGTGGAGAAATCACTTCGAACAAACAACTGAACAATAACGAGAGAGAAGTCTTACAACCTCAGACAGACAAAAGAATCAACTTCAGCACAACCTGACTGATAAAGAGTGCAGTGGAGATTCAAGAAGGCTGTCTGGCTGCCGACAGTCGGCAGTGGCAAAGGAATAATTAAGTAGCCAGTTGGATCCCCCTGAGAAGAGTAGGGTCTAAACCCTAAGCTGGGATCCTAGCCTAGAGCACCAGAGCATGAACAACCAGCAGTGAAAAGTGGCAGAGTTGCTCTCTGCCAGAGATGGATGGCTGGAGATGCAAAGAGCTATTTAAAGGGCCAACGAACAGATTTTCATTTGTAGCCATGTACCCTGGACTCCAGCAAATGCAAGGGCAGAGTGGGTTAGAGACACCTGAGAAGAGACTGGGAATGGAAGCTTTGGAGAGAGAACTAAGAGAGTAGACACTGGGATCCCAGTGCTGAGTCATCCGCCATATGACAGAAGCTATCATGCTCAGGCAGACCACTCCCCTAAGTGGCAGCAGCCTGAGGGGAAACAATAGCTCCGGCCCCAGGAGGGACTCTGCCCTGGCCCTATGGTGCTTAAACCTGACTGCTGAGTACAGAATGACTAGATTAACAACCAAAGGAGACCGCCACAGACAGTAAATCCCGGGAAGTCTGAGACAGGGTCAACATCTGACATCACCAGAGGCAGATCCAGAAAGAAAAAACAATGGTAAATACTAGAGGCTACCGAGACAAAATCCACTGTGGTTTTCTCCACAGTTTATTGTTTATTGAGAAACAGTTTATTGTTTATTTTTTTGTTTATTTTTTTCTTTCCTGCATAGCTTTTTAACATTCATTTCTTGTCCAGACAAGAAGTGGAAATAAAGGCATCCAAATTGGAAAGGAGGAAGTTAAACAGTCATTGTTTGCAGATGACAGGATAGTGTACATAGAAAATCCTATAGTCTCCACCAAAAAAACTACTTGACCCAATAAGTGAATTGGCAAAACAGGAAGATACAAAGTCAATATTTGGAAATCAAAGGCATTTTTGTACACCAACAATGAAATGTCAGAAACAGAAACTAGGGCAAAAAAAATCCCATTTACTATAGCAATAAGAAAAATATAGTACCTAGGAATAAACTTAACCAAGAAGGTAAAAGACCTGTACTCTGAAAACTACAGAACACTGAAGAAAGAAATTAAGGAAGATACAAACAAATGGAAGCATGTACTATGTTCTTAGATTGGAAGAATTAACATCATTAAAATGTCCATACTACCCAAAGCAATTTATAGATTTAACACAATCTCTGTTAAAATACCAATGACTTATTTCATAGATATAGAAAAAGTATTTCAAAAATTTATATGGAAACATAAATGACCCCAAATAACCTCAGCAATTTTGAGAAAGAAGAACAAAGTAGGAGGGTCACTATACCTGATATCAAACTATATTACAAGGCCTCTGTAATCAAAACAGTCTTGTACTGGCATAAGAACAGACACATCGATCAATGAAACAGAGTAAGGAGCCCAGAAATAAACCCAAGTGTCTATGGTTAATTAATATTCAACAAAAGAGGCAGGAGCATGAAATGGAGTAAAAATAGCCTCTTCAATAAATGGTTTTGGGAGAACCGAACAGGTACACACACAAAAATGAAACCAGGCCCCCAACCTACACCATACACCTGAATAAACTCAAGATGGATAAAAGACTTAAATGTAAGTCTTGACACAATAAAAGTCCTAGAAGAAAACATAGACAGAAAAGTTTCAGCTATCCCATGCAACAATATTTTTGCTGATACATCCTCTAGGGCAAGGGACATAAGGGCAAGAATAAACAAATGGGAGTACATCAAAGCTTCTCTTACAAACATTCTGAATGAAGTTTCTCCACAACTAAAAACTCTGTACACTGTAATTTACAGGTCCTTCCTACTTTTACATCTACTAACCTGGGAGCTGGGTGTAAACATGTAAATAAGAAATAGACAAATCAAAATCTAGAAAGTTACTGTTTCAGTATCATCCTACCAACACATTAACTTAGGTTACCTTAACTCTACATCCTCTAGATCTTCGAAATGGTGTTTTTTCATTCTTTACTTGATTGGGAGTACAGATAACATTCTATTAATGTTCTCTGCTAACAGTTTCAGTATTCTAACTGTTATCACTTTCAATAACTAATCATGTTCCAGTGAGGAGAAGAAAGAATGAGAATTTTATAGACAGTTTTGTGGTATTATTCTTTTTATAAATTACTTACATGGTAGTAAAATATATACTCAATATTTTTATTTCAATCAGAAATAAAAGTTTACTCTCATCACTGAATCAGTATTTCTTGGTACAGTTGGCTTTACAGAATTTTACTCTTTTTAAAATAATCTTATCATACAAGTAAAAGTGACAACTCTGAGTGAAATAAAGACATTTATTTGAGTATAAGCAGTAATTGTTTCTTTTTTTCATTAAATACTAAGGATCAGAAAAAATTTAAATTATGAAATAATATTGCCATTAAAGTAGAAATTAGCTATGGACAGAAAAAAGATGAACAAGATAAATATGAATACTCTTAAAATTAAAAAAACAAGCAATGATAAACATTAATAACAATTCCTCTGCATTTCCAAAATGACTTATAATTAGAAACCTAAGAATTGAAGGCAATGAACAAAATTATAATGCACAGAAGAAAGGCAAAAGAAGATAGCATTTCCTTTAACCTTTAGCAAAGGGAAATAGAATTTAAAAAGAAAATAAAAATTCAAGAAATTATTTCTGCTTCACCCTTCGCTCTTTAACATTCTTCTGAGAAATGATTAGTTTTCTCTGAAGTTGTTATTCTCTCAGTGGGTTTTCTATACACCATGAATTACCTTGGATGGTAGAATAAGATAGACTTAGTGTGTTGAGGTCAAGATGGTAATGTATGTGTTTTGGAAGGAATACACTACTTTTTTGTTCTGCTTCATTTTTCTCCCTGCTATGGTTTCTGAGAAGAGGGCAAAGTCACAATGGGAAAGCAGGCATTAAAATCCCTATTCCAGCCACACATCTTCTGGAAACTTCCCACATAACTTAAACCCATAACAAGCTCATCTTCAATCAGACAGGAGATTTAGAAACTACAACACTTACTGGAGTGCCAAGTGATAGCTCTATAATAACACAGTCTATGTGGCACATTTTCTCTGCATGTGCTAAGACATACCTTTATGGCCAGAATAAACTGGGGCTATAATTTTCCCCACAAACTAAATTTTTAGAAATATTTTAACCTCACCTTAATTTTTAAAAATACCAGCAATTTTTTTAACTTCAAAATCCTCATCAAGATTAAAGAAATTTTATCTATTTTTCAGGTTACATATACCTTCAAGGGAAAGACAAGCATGTTAAATAAAGAAAATAGTTTTCAACACAAAAGCTGATGCTATTTTGAGCACTCCAACCACACACCACACACACAGTCACTGTCACAGGGCACATGCATGGTCTGACTCTGCTCCCTCCGCAGCATGACAGAGCTGGTGCTAAGAAGCTTGCCATCAGACTTAGTCAGATTTCACATTTCAAGCTTGTGGAAGTCACTTTACTTCTCTAGGCTTCAATTTCCTCTTCCATAAAATGGAAATCAAATTAGATAATATGGCTTGGCTCATAATCAGTGCTCAGCAACTGTTCTATATTATTAGCTCTAGCCAGTGATTATTAGGAAAAATGAAGGGAAAGGGGGCTATAAGTAATTAACAAGCAAGTCTGTTTCAGAAACAATTTTTAGTTCAGTATGCATTTAAATTGATGCACAGATGATATTCTTCAGCTCAAAAGGGAACCAAATGTAATCATTCCACTGCAATATCAGGTGGAAGGGGACATGAGGATGGTAATATTAGAACTTGACCTTGCCTTCTTAACCTCATTACGAAGTCTTCTGCAAAGTGAAAGAAACAATCAACAAAATGAAAATGCAACCTGCAGAATAGGAAACAATATTTGTAAATCATGTATCTGATAAGGGGTTAATATTGAACATACATTTAAAATTTATATAAACCTACATGAAAAAAGGAAAACAAATAAGTTAATTTAAAAAGTAGGCAAAGAAACTGAAAAAAGAAGAAAATATTTCCAAAGATGACATACAGATGGCCAACAGGTACATAAAACATCACTAGTCGTTAAGGAAATGCAAATCAAAACCACAATGAGATATCACCTCACACTTGCTAGAATGACCATTATCAAAAAGACAAGAGGTAACAAGTGCTGGTAAGGATATGGAGGAAAGGGAACCCTTGTGCACTATTGGTGGGAATATAAATTGGTTCAGTCTTTATGGAAAACAGTATGGAGTTTACCTCAAAATATTAAAAGTGGAACTACAAAACAACCTAACAATTCCACTTCTAGGTGTATATCCAAAGAAAATGAAAACAGAACTCACAGAGATACCTACATCCTCCACGTTAATTATAGCATTGTTCATAACAGCCAAGATACAGATGAAGCGTCTATCAACAGATGAATGGACGAAGAAGATGTGATATATAATATTCTTTTGAGTGTGTATGTATGGAGGAATATTATTTGTCTATAAAAGGGAAGAAAATCCTGTCAATTGCAACAACATGGAAGGAACTTAAGAGCATCATGCTCAGTGAAATAGGCCAGACAGAGAAAGACAAATACTGTATGATATCATTTATATGTAGATTTTTTTTTAAGCTGAGCTCATAGAAACAGAAAATAAAATGATTGTTACCAGGGGCTGGTGTGGGGGGAGAAATAGGGAAATGGTGGTCAAAGGGCACAAACTTCCAGTTGTAAGATGAATAAGTCCTAAGAATATAATGTACAGCATGGTGATTATAGTTAAAAATACTGAATTGTATCCTTGAAAGTTGCTAAGAGGGTACATTTTAAATGTTCTCACCACAAAAAATAAATGGAAATGATATGACATGATGGAGGTGTTAGCTAACACTGTAGTGGTAACCATTTTGTAATATACATGTGTATCCAATTTACACGGTGTACACTTCAAACTCACACAATGTTACATGTCAACAAAGCAGGGGGTGTGGGAGATCATACAAGCTCATCCCTTAGGTTCCTTCAGTGCCTATGGAACACTGCATTTAGAAGCAACATTATCTCTTCCAGACACAGAAGGTGCCATAAAAGAAATTCCACAGAGAAAAGTGTAAGGATTCCATGCATTCAGTTCATCTCTCTTATATATCTGCGCAACCTTGGACATATCACTGATTTTTTTAAGCAAGTTTCTGTTTTCATCATCTGTAAAATGAGTCTGCTTCATTGCTTGTTTCAAAGGGTAGTGTAAACTGTAACTCCTGGCAAATGATGGGCTTAAAATAAATATTGATAAATATTGTCTGTTATTAATATTATTGTTTCCCTCCCAAATTAAGAGTTAGATATCGTTAGTAAATATTTCCTTAACTAGGTCAGTTCCAGGATGCTGCTCCTCGTCCCATGCCTACCTGTTCTTGTACCTGTTACAGCAGAGCCCTCTAGTAGAATGGCAGCACAACTTCCCAATGAGAGGTTAATCACCTGCTCTGTGATCTGAACAAAGTGAGCTCATTGCCATGGGTTTGAAAGAGCACTCATCCCATGTGCATCCCACTCTGACACCACCCACCTCCCCACCCCACCCCAAATCCCTTCCTTTTCTTGCTGAAATGGTAACTAGGATGAGCCAATGGCTGGTAATACTGGAGCCACCATTACTTCAAAGTGAGAAGAGAGGGGCAATGCTGCAGCTGGAAGCTCTGTTATCTTTGAGCAGATGACTCGAGTCCAGAGACAATAATTTCAAACTGGCTGGGAGAAAGACAACGAGAGAACTATAATAAGGTTAGTCAGGTAGCAGTTCCTACCTTATCAGCCTCAGCAGATGCAAACATGCACTACACCACAGGGTAGGATAAAAGTGGAATTAGAAAGGAACTACCTTCAAGAGATACTGTGCTCCCAAATTTGACATGCAATTGTAATATAGATAACATGGAAAAACAGATAATAAATACAGCTTTTAATTCAAACATGACCTTCAAAGAGCTTTCTCCTTAGAAACACAAATGAAAAGCCCAAACTTAAAATGGCAGATTCAAACAATGAGTACCCTCCCTTGTCTCTCACCCTCAAGTGCAAGGCACATCGTAGATTGTTCTTCTCAGTAATGGCCTTATTGTGTGCTTTTATCACATATTATCGCATATTCTAAAGATTTTTATTAAAATGGAAAGATATGCTTCCTTTACCACATTTTATCTCATCCCAGAGGTATCTTATCAATATTCACGGGGCGAGTGTATGAGTATTTCTAAATGACAGCGCAAAATAGTATGTGATAAACGGGAACATTGCTGCCACTCTGATCAGCAGGCAAGATCAAGAGTATGTGGTGAGCCAGAAAAGTCAGCTGGGCCTGGCTGAAGTGTCAGGACCATCTGTAATGTGGCGGGGAATGAGGCATCGCAGAGACAGGGAGCCTCCTCAAGATGAAGGAGACAGAGCTGCACAGGTCGAAGTGGCCAAAGTTCTCTGCAGAAGTGGCTCCTAATTGCAGCCAAGTGGATGCCACTCACTGACCTTGAGAGGCAAGAGAGGCTCTGCATTAAACTGTTCTTTCCTAAAGCCATATTTTTGGGGTGCTGGAGCCAGAGTGTTTTAATTGAACTATGTGTGTCAGCCTCTTAAGGATCAGGCAGGTTCTTCACACTATGACTTTGAAACAGACATTGATTCTGCTGCATAACAGATTATAAATCTAATAGAAATCCTGGAAGGAGAGAGTCCCCTTCAGTGCCCTTGGTGTCTCACTCACTCCCTTTTCTCTGTCCTATCTCTTTGGTTTCCATTCTGAAATAGATCATTTCTGTTGTGTGTAGAAAACTTCCCATGGGATAAGAGGGGTAAACACACAGCCTGTTCTCTCAAACAAGCACTAAAATATTCAACTGCTTTACTAATTTTCAAGACTACTGTAAAATACAATTTTAAAACAAATTTATATGAATGGACTGGTTTAAAATATCTGTTCCACAAAAAAATTAAATTCCACCACATATAACAAGATACACACATTCTCATTTCTGATATTAAGACCCAGAAAACATTCTCTAATAAATAAAAGGCATAAACTCAACCTGTAAAAAGTAATAGGAATTTGATCTTAACAATGAATATATTAATTGACCCAAAATCACTTGAAGTGATAATGTTCAGAAAACTTCCTAATCTTATGAGTCAAGTGCTTATATACCAGGTGCAAAACCAACCAAAAAGTTGCAATATTTCAGATGATCTAGTAAGCAGGTCAATGATCTTAATAGACACCATGATCCATTTTGCTGGACAGAGGAACCAGTATTGACAAGCAATTGAAAGGAAATTATTTCCTCTCTGGGGCAGTTGAACTAGCATAATGAAATCATGAATGCTGTGACTGGGTTAGCTTAGTTGTTTCAAAAAACAATACTAATGATCTCAGGTGTGCAGGGTCAAACCCCATATGTGCTCATTATATTTGGAGAGGGAGAAATGGCCAGGATGGCTTCAGGAGCACATGTCTCTGGTGAAATGGGAACCCAATACCAAGGCTTCACCAAACCCAACAGTACATCTGGAAAAGTGGTTCAAAAGACAACTTTTTGCCACTAGTTATGCACAATAAGCATTTTCCCTGGAAGGAACACACAGTTCAGGATTAAATCCTGTCAGCCAAGAATACAAGTGGACAAGACAATGATTTGATTTTGCCTTATATTGCCAAAGAAAGGTGGAAAATCAGAGCCAGAAGCATGATTGCTTTAGGAAGACAGGGTGGTCTCTCAAAAATAAAAATCTGAAAGAACAATCACAAATAATCTTCATGGGGAGAGCAAAGTACAATCTAATAATCTAACAAGGCCAGTGGAGCACAAGGAGCCCCAAAGGAAGGAAAGTCAAAAGACTTTTTCAACACTCAGTTAAACCCTCACCCTAAGGGGCTCTTCCCCTAACAGCCAACCTAACAGTCTCCACACTCCTCCATTGAATGCACCACCACTTTGCAGGGCAACACAATTTTGAGAGACATAGATGTTCCTTTGTTGATATAATGTATTCTAAGGATAAAGCCCAATTGCTGTTCAACATACAATTGGACACATGAATAAATACTCAATTCTAAAGTAATTTATCTATCCTATTTTTCACAGTTATGTTTTTGCATCATTACTAATTAAGCATTAACTACCACTTCTAAATAGGAGTGTGGTGAGACAGCTCCTGAAAAGCAAACTATGTCAACCAAGCAGCATCAAAGAGCTGGCGGATGAGAATCACCACCAGTTCAGAAGCCAACACTATTCTACATATGTGTAGATCTTGCCTTCCTGACAGGCTCCTCTATGTGCCAAATACAATTCTCAATTCCATTTAAAAAGTGAGAAGATGGAAAGGGAAGAGTTAGCCAATCAGGAAAAAAGGTTAGCTTGGCTCCAGAATGCTAGGATTCTACCAATACAACATCTACCAGCAGAAGGCCATTCTTAAAAATCCAGGATACAACAGGTGGAGTGGTTGGAAGATAAAATGTTGATATAAGGGCACAGGATTGAGATTTGACAGCCAAGCATGAGAAAACTGCAAATTATGTCTATGAAGAAGTCAATAATCAAACCTCAATTTCCTAAAGGTTTACCCCTGTCTTCAGACCAACAGATAAACTCTTCCATATTTTTCATACCTTTTAGGATTCAGGTGTATGACTATGGGGAAAAACACATGGTTTCTCTCAATCCTGGACAATTTAACAGCACCACCATCAGAAACAGGTTGTGGACACTCCTTCCAAGTTATACAGACCATCAGGACAGTGTCCCAGAGAGAAAAACCAACAGAAAACTCCAGACATGAACCCTGATAAATTGAAACTGTTATTTGATAAATATTCTTCAAATTGTTTTCCTTGAGAGTATGTTTCTAGTCCTAATTGATGAGGAGAAAGTAGGAGAGAAAAGGTCACCAGCCAAAAAGATAGTGCTGATATGTCAGAGAATCCAAGCAATCAACTTAAAAAAAAAAAAAAAGCCTTCGTTTAATAAGGAAAATGAGAAATGCAATTAAGCTTTTTCTGTACTATTACAAACAGAGCAATTTTCTCTGTCAGCATCTTAATGACTGCCTGCTACATACCTTGACAGAGTGACTTCCACGAAGGACTCACCATGGAGAAACTCATTCTGTGCACATTGAAACACTTTGCCCATCCAGCCCTTCTGATTCATTGTGTCACATCTGAATTCTATCTCCCCATTACTCCAGGCCCTCCTGAGAATGAGTGATTGTTTTACTTGATGTGCAGGGAAAACATGTAAATAGAGGAAGGGTGAATTATGGGGCTCATCTGCTCGACAATGAGGTCTCATAAAAATTTTCAATCCTTTTTCTGGCCAGACCAGGCCAAAGTCAATGGCTCTCCTCATTCCTTCCCACTGTTCTTATCTCTAACATTGACTGGGTACTAATCCTAACTGCTAGAGTTAGTTGTCTCTTTATGTAAACTTACTATTTCAGGGTAGTCAGTAAACTAATTGACACAAAAGCCATTAAAATGAGATAACATAAGTGATCAGTGTTATCTATGTTTATAATTCCCCTAACTACACCTAGCACAATACTTTGTGTAGTAAGTAATAAGTAAATATCCATTGATTAAATACATGTATGTAAAGTATTTTCTTAAATAAGTAAACTTCATTACTCAACTACAAAGTCAGGGATTTAAATTAGGTAATCTTTAAATGACATTTGAGCTTTAATAGTCTATGATTTTTGGTCATTAATTTGCAGTTAAGTGTTATACTAAGGTTTATTTTTGTACAACCTACATGAAGAAATATTTGCTGACAAACTAATAGAGAATGACAAACAAGAGTCAGAGAAAATAATTGAGTAAAAAGGTTTATTGTTATTGGGTGGGTATTTTTCAACTTCAGGAGCATCTATTTGATTCAAATTTATAAGTTAATTATAAATTCTTTTATTCATTTTGATAATTATTCCATTTGGTGCTTTAAAAAAATAAGCTATATTTTTATAAAATATAATCTGTGATTGTGTGTCGTGACTGCTGAAGCAGATTTTATCCTACCTAATTAGCAGCTGAGTCAGGGTTCAGTCATTAACTCACTTCCTCAAGACACACAACTTCTAAAAATCTTACAAAACAGAAAATATTCAAACTACCCTATTGAATTGAATATTCACATCACCATCTATCTGACAAAACTAATAGCTCATTTGTAGTCAATTCAATAAAAATTTACTAAGAAGCTATTATAATTCAGGCAATATACTACATACTAAATTCCAGGGAAAAAAATAAATTACATTAGATTACAATTCAGGGGAGAGAGGCGGAATTATACATGCAACTGTGACTCAATGATCACGTTATAGAGAACAGCAGGATGTTCTCCTGACCTCAGGAAAATTAAAAACAAACAAATGAGTGAATGAACAAACAAAAAACTATCCCAGCTGAAGACTGAAGAAGATACAACATCTGCCTACTTTTTTATTTTTTGCTGTCATATTTGTTGTATTTGAAACTCACAGTGGACAGTTTATATTAATGTTTAGCAAGGTATCCCATAAGAGAAGCCCCTAAAGCCCCTATACTTATTTTTTAGTATATCTTATTGATTATGTTATTACAAGTGTCCCATTTTTTACCCTGTACCCCTCTCCACCCAGTACCCCCTTTCCTCCAGCACTTCCCCGCTTTGGTTCATGTCCATGGGTCATGCATATAAGTCTTTGGCCTCTCCATTTCCTTCACTATTTTTAACCTTTCCCTGTCTTTTTTGTAACTACCATTTATGTTTTTACTTCCCTGTATCTTTTTCCCCATTCTCGCCCTTCCTCCTCCCTGCTGATAACCCTCCATGTGATCTCCATATCTATTATTCTATTCCTGTTCTAATTGTTTGCTTAGTTTGTTTTTGTTTTGTTTTAGATTCAGTCATTAATAGTTGTGAGTTTGTTGTCATTTTATTGTTCATAGCTTTGATCTTCTTTTTCTTAAATAAGTCCCTTAATATTTCATATAATAAGGGCTTGGTGATGATAATCCCTTTACCTTTACTTTGTCTGGGAAGTACTTTATCTGCCCTTCTATTCTAAATGATAGCTTTGTTGGAAAAGTAATCTTGGTTGTACATCCTTGCTTTTCATACTTTGAATACTTCTTTCCAGTCTTTTTTTGCCTGCAAAGTTTCTTTTGAGAAATCAGCTGATAGTCTTACAGGAACTCCTTTGTACATAACTCTATTTTTTTCTCTTGCTGTCTTTAAGATTCTCTCTTTATCACCCTGGCTGGTATGGCTCTGTAGATTGAGTGCCAGCCTGTGAACAAAGGGGTTGCCAGTTTGAGTCCCAGTCAGGGCACATACCTGGGTTGTAGGCCAGGTTCCCAGTTAGGGGCATGCTAGAGGCAACTGATTTATATATCTCTTGCACATTGATGTTTCTCTCTCTCTCTCTTTCTCCTTCCCTTCCCCTCCCTCTAAAAATAAATAAATAAAGTATTTTTTTAAAAAAAGATTCTCTCTTTATCTTTAACCTTTGGCATTTTAATTGTGATGTGTCTTGGTATGGCCCCTTTGGGTCCAACTTGTTGGGGACTCTCTGTGTTTCCTGGACTTGTATGTCTATTTCCTTCACCAAATTAGGGAAATTTTCTTTCATTCTTTTTTCAAATAAGTTTTCAATTTCTTACTCTTCCTCTTCTCCTTCTGGCATCCATGTGATTAGGATGTTGGCACTTTTGGATATGTCCCAGAATCTTCTTATTCTCTCCTCATTCTTTTGAATTCTTTTTTCATCTGTACTGGTTTATTTCTTCCTTATGTTCCAAATCACTGATTTGAACCCCTGCTTCCTTCCATTCACTGTTGGTCCCCTGTGGATTTTTCTTTATTTCACTTAGTGCCTTCATTCCTTCCCATATGTTCTGCAATACTCAATAAGTTCTCTGAGCATCCTTATCACCAGTGTTTTGAACTCAGCATCTGATAGGTTGGCTATCTCCATTTTGCTTCATTCTTTTTCTGGAGTTTTGATCTGTTCTTTCATTTGGGCCATATTTCTTTGTCTGCTCAATTTGGCAGCCTCCCTGTGTTTGTTTCTGTGTATTAGGTCGAGCTGCTTTGACTCCCTGTCTTGGCACACCACTTATGTTGTAAGGAGTGGACCCTTCGATATTTGCTAGGGCAAGGCAAACTGCTTCACTACTTTATGGCTCTATATGCGGGGGAGGGGTCAGAAAGAGAACAATGCCACTTGCTTGGCCCTTGTCCTGTTTCCAGTCACTTCACCCACTTCTCGTATGTGACTGGAACCCCTATAGCTGTTGCCCTGGTGCTGATTCCCTGAGTGGGTGGGTTTCCATACATACTAGCACCATGGGGGCCCTTTGAACTGATTCTCCTGAGAGACCAGCAGTTTCTTCCACTGCCTCAACCCCCACTGATTTTTACAGCTAGAAGTTATGTGGCTTTATTTTCCCAGTTCTGGAACCCTGGGCTATGCAGTCTAGCCTGGGGTCAGGATCACTCTCTCCCCAGGTGATCCTACCAGTTTTTATCCACCACATGTTAATGTGGGACCACCCAAACGGCCACCAGCCACAGCCACCTTGCCTCCTTGCTGCCACTTCACTGCCACCATACCTTGTCCTCTCTGTCCCCACTCCTTGTGTCTGCTTCTCCTACCCATCTGCATGAATATTTCTTCTTAAATCCTTAGTTGTCAGACTTCCATACAGTTAAATTTTCTGGCAGTTCTGGTTGTTTTTTGTTTTGAGGTTAGTTGTGATCCTTCTTATGGTGGTGTGAGGAGAGGAAGTATGTCTATCTATGCCTCCATCTTGGCCAGAAGTCTGCATCTGACTACTTTCTAGGCAGAAGAAACTAGTTACTTAAAAAGGTGAGGAGGGAAGAAAAAAACATGTTCCTAGAGGAACAAGGGTATAGTACATGGAGATGTGGAGAGAAGGCAGAAAGAAAGGAAATGAGGGTGGGAGGAAGGGAAGGCTGGAGGGAGGGAGGGAGGAAACAGAGAAATGAGTAGTGACAACATCATGCCAAGATCTTATGGGCCATATTAGGAAGTTTGGACTTTAACTTTCAGGTGATGGGAAAATCCTTTGAAGTGTCCTAAGATACAGGAATAAAATGATCAAATGCTATGAAGTTGTAACGTAGAGAAATAATACAAGATGACCAAGACTTGGTATAGGGAGAGCAGTTGGAGCACAAGAAGATGGTGACCTAGGCAGGGGCAGTTATGATGGGGATAAAGAAAAGTGGTCAGGTTCTCAGACACTGAGAAAACATCTATAGGAGTAAGTTATTCATTGAACATGGGGGTGAGCAGGTGGGGAAGTTGAGGATAATTGCCAGAGCTCTGCCTTGGGTAACTGAGAAAATAGCATCATTCACTGCAATTTAGAAAAAAAAAAAGTGATAGCTTTCTGGGGTGTAAAAAAGGGGAGTGTGGAGGGCAAGATGACAAATTGAGCTTTTGAGGTGTTGAGTACAATATACTTTTTTTATATATATTTATTGATTATGCTATTACAGTTGTCCCATTTCCGCGCCTTCACTCAACTCCATCCTGCCCACCCCCTCCCTCCCATATTCCCTCCCTATAGCTCATGTCCATGGGTCATACTTATAAGTTCTTTGGCTTCTACATTTCCTACACTATTCTTACCCTCCTCCTGTCTATTTTCCACCTATCATCTATGCTACTTATTCTCTGTACCTTTCCCCTCTCTCTCCCCCTCCCACTCCCCTGTTGATAACCCTCCATGTGATCTCCATTTCTGTGGTTCTGTTCCTGTTCTAGTTGTTTGCTTAGTTTTCTTTTGTTTTGGTTTTAGGTGTGATTGTTAATAACTGTGAGTTTGCTGTCATTTTTACTGTTCATATTTTTGATCTTCTTTTTCTTAGATAAGTCCCTTTAACATTTCATATAATAAGGGCTTGGTGATGATGAACTCCTTTAACTTGACCTTATCTGAGAAGCACTTTATCTTCCCTTCCATTCTAAATGATAGCTTTGCTGGATACAGTAATCTTGGATGTAGGTCCTTGCCTTACATGACTTGGAATACTTCTTGCCAGCCCCTTCTTGCCTGTAAGGTCTCTTTGGAGAAATCAGCTGACAGTCTTATGGGAAGTCCTTTGTAGGTAACTGTCTCCTTTTCTCTTGCTGCTTCTAAGATTCTCTCCTTATCTTTCATCTTGGCTAATGTAATTATGATGTGCCTTGGTGTGTTCCTCCTTGGGTCCAGCTTCTTTGGGACTCTCTGAGCTTCCTGGACTTCCTGGAAGTCTATTTCCTTTGCCAGAATGGGGAAGTTCTCCTTCATTATTTGTTCAAATAAGTTTTCAATTTTTTGTTCTTCCTCTTCTCCTTCTGGCACCCTTATAATTCGGATGTTGGAACGTTTCAAGATGTCCTGGAGGTTCCTAAGCCTCTCCTCATTTTTTTGAATTCTTGTTTCTTCATTCTTTTCTGGTTGGATGTTTCTTTCTCCCTTCTGGTCCACACCATTGATTTGAGTCCCAGTTTCCTTCGCATCACTATTGGTTCCCTGTACATTTTCCTTTGTTTCTCTTAGCAGAGGCTTCATTTTTTCATCTAGTTTTCAAACAGATTCAACCAATTCTGTGAGCGTCTTAATAACCAGTGTTTTGAACTGTGCATCTGATAGGTTGGCTATCTCTCCTCGCTTAGTTGTATTTTTTCTGGAGCTTTGAAGTGTTCTGTCATTTGGTCCATTTTCTTTTTTTTTTTTTTGTCTTGGCCAGTCTGTTACTTAAAGGGGCGGAGCCTTAGGTGTTCACCAGGGGGGGGGTAATGCTGGTTGCTGCGCTGTGACACTGTACGTGGGGGAGGGGCTGAGAGGGAGCAATGGCGCCTGCTCCACTCTCCACCAGATTTCATCACTCCCTCTGCTACCCACAATCAAATTGGGCCCCTCTGGTGCTGGCTCCCGAGTGGGTGGGCTTGTGCACGCCCTAGGCCCCTGTGGGTCTCTCCAACGACCTCTCCTGTGAGGCTGGGAGTCTCTCCTGCTGCCGCCCCAACCCCCACGGGCACTTTCAGTCAGAGGTCTGAGGCTTTATTCCCCCCACCCCCGCTGCCCCCCCCACCCCGCGCTGGAGCCCTGGGTTGCACAGTCTGCTTCGCTCCCCGCTGTTCGTCGGGGTTTATCTGTGTGCGAGTGTGGGGCCGCGGGGTACTATCCGCCGCTCTGCCTGCCCAGTTCTCCGCCACTCTGAGTCCGGCCCTCTCGGTTTATCTGTCCGAGAATGTGGGGCCGCAGGGTCGCTAGTGGTCAGACTGCCTGCCCCATTCGTCCCACACTCTGCCTGTCTCGGTCCTGCCACGGCAACTGGAGTCCTCCCCGCCCCGACTGCCCGTCTCCGCCCCTCCTACCGGTCTGGATGAATGTTTATTTTTTATTTCCTTGGTGTCAGACTTCCTTTTCTGTCAGTTCTGGTTGTGCGAGGAGGCGCAGTGTGTCTACCTACACCACCATCTTGGTTCTCCGAGTACAATATACTTGTGAAACGTGAAATTAAAGATGTCCATTTGGCAATTGGCATGTGGGTCTGCAGATTAGACAAGAGCTCTGACTTGGAGATAGGATCTGGGAGTTATTAACATATAAATAGTGACTGAAGTCATTGGAGGACAGAAACAGGAAAGTTAGAGAGGAGAACAGGGACAAATCCTAATGAACAATAATATTTAACAATGGGGCAGGGAGAGGAAATCAAAAAGGGAACTGAGTGGGAGGAGCTATAGAATAGAAGGAAAACTAAGTGGGTGTTGCCTGATAAAAGCAAAGGAAGAAAATGTTTCAAAAAGGAAAAAGATTTTTTTTATAGCTCTCAGATCTGAAAATGTCTTTATTTTTTATAAAATGGATTCCAGGAAGGTTAAAAAGCATTACCAAAAGATATAGGTGCAGAATTGGATGTAGTCATTCAAAGCATTCAACTAAGAATATGGCAATATAAATATTTGAAAAGCATCTATTAGATGTTCAAAACACAATTTTTAAGTCATTCCTAATTTGAACACTTGAGCATTTTCTAGACTAGAGAAAAACAGTTGACATTTTAAAGTCCTGAAAGGTTTTTTGGTGGTTAATTACATTAGATGGTTTGCCTTTGATCAAATTCCTTCCTTTTTAAACATGAATAAAAGTATTACATAGGTCCACTGTTAAAGAGACATATTGCAAAATTAATTCTGGTAAAATATATTAACAGTGCTGAGTGCTACTGATAAATTAAGATTGAAATATTGTCATTGGTTCTGAGGCCTTGTTGAGAACAATTTAGTAGAGTGATGATGTAAAAGCCAAATTGTAGAGCTCTCCTTCCAGAACTCTCCTTCCAGGCCTCTCCACAGTATTAGAAGCACCCAACACTGTCTCTCCCACTGGTTCCTATTGGCATCTGGGTTCTGCATTCTGCTGGCATTCCTCTTCAGTCCTGGAGGGATCATTTTCTGAGTCCTTTTACTCCTGCTCACACCCACTGAGCAAGGTCTGGTGCACGAACTTCTCTGCTTCTCTCCCCTCTCTACCTCTTCATCCCAACCCCCATCAAGCACCCCATCCTCACACTTTCAACACTTCCATGCCAAACCTTATCTCCTAAAACTGCTTCCCCAAGCCTCTAGCTCCCTCTGTCCTTCTCTCTTCCCTTCCCTCTCCCTATCCTTCTTTCTCTTCCTCTGCCCCTCCCTCTGTGCCTCACACCACAACAACAGTTACCTATGTACTTTACTTATGCAATTTCATCAATCCAAACTCTCTTAAATTCAAGATGACCCAACTGAAATCTTTGCCAACCTGCTCCTTCCGCACTTCCCAATTCCTCTGTTCTTCAATTTCCCCACTTCAAAACATGGCATTTTTTTTCCTTTTTTTTTTTTTTTGCTCCTTGCATTCAATCTTTTGAGAAATCTAACTCTCCTATTTTCTCAATTTTACTCACAACTTTCCCTGCCTTTGAATACATACCCACACTTTACTTTAGGCTTTCTTACTCTTTTCCAACACTAAAAAACAAATTTATAATCAGTCCTTTACATTCTGCCTCTTAAACATGCTTTACATTTGTACCTAAAGTGTAGCTCCAATCATGTTTCTCCTTCTTAGAAGTCTGTTGAAATATGTACAGACTTCTTTGATATTCTTTTAGATCTCTTCAAAACCTGGCTTTTATATCACACCTATCCAATTTACTGTTCCTCTCTCAGCTCTCTGTAAGTCCCAATCAACTGCTAACCCCTCAGCAAATTAAACTTACATTTCTCACCTGGCTTCTGTCTATCATATCTCCTCTCTTGAAATCCTTCGATTCAATGAGGCCCAGTTCCAATGCCATCCCTGCCCACTACAAGCAATATACGATTCCCCTAAAAAAAATCCCTCATACCATTTTTATGATAATTCTTGTGGCACTTACTATTCCTAGCTTAATTACAAACATTTGTGTCTTAGAATTATAACCCTCTACTTCAATCCAAGATTTCGAAGGCCAAATCCATGTCTGCTAACAGGGACTTTTGGTGGGCAGTGACTGTGTGTCGGCCCAAATTAATGAGATTCTACTGGGCATGTGTAAACATTTGTTTTTTTGTTTGTTTTAATTTTTAAATTATTTTATTGTTGTTCAATTACAGTTGTCTGCATTTTTCCCCACCCCTCCATCCCACCCCAGCCAAACCCACCCCCCTCCCCTGCTTCTACCCTCACCCGTGGTTTTGTCCATGTGTCCTTTAAAGTAATTCCTCAAAACCCTTCTCCCCACTATCCCTTCCCCCTCCCCTCTGGATATTATTAGTTTGTACTTAACTTCAATGTCTCTGGTTATCTTTTGTTTGCTTTTTTCTTCTGCTGATTATGTTCCAGTTAGGGGTGAGATAATATGGTATTTGTCCCTAACTGCCTGGCTTATTTCACTTAGCATAATGCTCTCCAGTTCCATCCATGCTGTTGCAAAGGGTATAAGCTCCTTCTTTCTCTCTCCTGCGAGGAATTCCATTGTATAAATATACCATAGTTTTTGGATCCACTCGTTTGCTGATGGGCACTTAGGTTGCTTCCAGTACTTGGCTATTGTAAATTGTGTTGCTATGAACATTGGGGTGCACAGGTTCTTTTGGATTGGTGTTTCAGGGTTCTTAGGGTATAATCCCAGCAGCAGAATTGCTGGGTCAAAGGGCAGTTCCATTTTTAGTTTTCTGAGGAAATTCCATACTGTTTTCCACAGTGGCCTCACCAGTCTGTATTCCCACCAACAATGTACTAGGGTTCCCTTTTCTCCGCTCCTCTCCAACATTTGTTTGCTGATTTGTTTATGTTGGCCACTCTGATCAGTGTGAGATGGTACCTCATTGTGGTTTTAATTTGCATCTCTCTGATGGCTAGTGAGGCTGAGCATCTTTTCATATGTCTCTGGGCTCTCTGTATGTCTTCCTTGGAGAAGTGTCTGTTCAAGTCTTTTTCCCATTTCTTAAATGGGTTGTTTGTCTTCCTGGAGTAGAGTTGTGTGAGTTCTTTATATATTTTGGAGATCAGACCCTTGTCTGAGGTATGATTGGGAAATATGTTTTCCCATACTGTTGGTTCTCTTTTTATTTTACAGCTGTTTTCTTTAGCTGTGCAGAAGCTTTTTATTTTGATGAGGTCCCATTTGTTTATCCTTTCCTTTATGTCCCTTGCTTTAGGGGACATGTTTCTGAGGATGTTGCTGTGTGAAATGTCTGAGATCTTCCTGCCAATGTTTTCCTCTATGACTTTTATGGTGTTACAACTTATATTTAAGTCTTTTTTCCATCTTGAGTTTATTTTCGTGTATGGCGTAAGTTGGTGATCGAGTTTCATTTTTTTGCACGTCCAGATCTCCCAACACCATTTCTTGAAGAGGCTATTTTTCCTCCATTTTATGCTTCTGCCTCCTTTGTCAAATATTAATTGACCATAGATACTTGGGTTTATTTCTGGGCTCTCTGTTCTGTTTAACTGGTCTATGTGCCTGTTTTTATGCCAATATCAGGCTGTTTTGATTACCATGGCCTTGTAATACAGTTTGATGTCAGGTACTGTGATCCCTCCTGCTTTGTTCTGCTTTCTCAAAATTGCTGCAGCTATTCGGGGTCGTTCATGGTTCCATATAAATTTCTGAAATGTTTGTTCTATATCTGTGAAATATGTCATGGGTACTCTAATACGGATTGCATTGAATCTAAAAATCGCTTTGGGTAGTATGGCCATTTTGATGATGTTAATTCTTCCAATCCATGAGCATGGTACATGCTTCCATTTGTTTGTGTCTTCCTTAATTTCTTTCTTCAGTGTTGTGTAGTTTTCTGAGTACAGGTCTTTTACCTCCTTGGTTAGGTTTATTCCTAGGTACTTTATTTTTCTTGTTGCTATATTGAATGGGATTTTTTTCCTGATTTCTGTTTCTGCAGTTTCGTTGCTGGTATACAGGAATGCCTTTGATTTCTGAGTATTGACTTTGTATCCGGCTGTTTTGCCAAATTCATTTATTAGGTCGAGTAGTTTTTTGGTGGATTCTATAGGATTTTCCATGTACACTCTCATGTCATCTGCAAACAGTGACAGATTCATTTCCTCCTTTCCAATTTGGATGCCTTTTATTGCTTTTTATTGTCTGATTTCTGTGGCTAGGGCTTCCAATACTATGTTGAATAGGAGTGGTGAGAGAGGGCATCCTTGTCTTACTCCTGATCTTAGTGGGAAGGCTCTAAGTTTTTCTCCATTGAGTATGATGTTGGCTGTAGGTCTCTCATATATGGCCTTTAGTATGTGCAGGAATGCTCACTCTGTTTGCACTTTGCTGAGTGTTTTTTTATCATAAATGGGTGCTGTACCTTATCAAATGCTTTTTTCACATCTATTGATGTGATAATAGGATTTTTGTCTTTGCAGTTATTGATGTGATGTATTATGTTTATTGATTTGCAAATATTGTACCATCCTTGCATCCCTGAGATGAATCCCACTTGATCATGGTGTATGATCTTTTTAATGTATTGCTGGATGCGGTTTGCCAATATTTTCTTGAGAATTTTACCATCTATGTTCATCAGCAGTATTGGCCTGAAGTTTTCTTTCTTCGTTGTGTATTTATCTGGTTTTAGGATTAGGATCATGCTGGCCTCATAAAAACAGTTTGGGAGTTTTCCATCATTTTGGTTTTTTTCGAATAGTCTGTGAAGGATAGGGTTTAGCACTTCCTTAAATGCTTTGTAGAATTCTCCTGTGAAACCATCTGGTCCAGGGCTTTTGTGTGTTAGGAGTTTTTTGAATACTGCTTCAATTTCGTCTGCTGTTATTAGTATGTTCAGGCTTTCTGCTTCTTCTTCATTCAGTTTTGGAAGATTATATTTTTCTAGGAATGTGTCCATTTCACCTAGGTTTTCAAATTTCTTGGCATATAGTTCTTTGTAGTAATTTATTAAAATCCTTTGTATTTCTGTGGTATCAGTTGTAATCTCTCCTCTCTCATTTCTGATTGTGTTTATTTGGGTCCTCTCTTTTTTTTTCTTGATGAGCCTACTTAAAGGCTTGTTGATTTTGCTTACCTTTTCAAAGAACCAGCTCCTGGATTCATTGATCCTTAGAATTGTGCTTTTAATCTCTATGTCGTTTAATTCTTCTCTGATGTTGGTTATTTCCTTCCTTCTACTTGCTCTGGGCCGTCTTTGTTGTTGTTCCTCGAGTTCTTGTAGGAATAGGGTTAGGTTGTTTTTTTGAAATGTTTCTATCTTTTTAAGGTAGGCCTGTATTGCTATGAAATTCCCTCTCAGGACTGCCTTTGCTGTGTCCCATAGGTTTTGGGTTGTTGTGAGTTCATTTTCATTTGTTTCCAGAAAGTTTTTGATTTTTTTCCCTAATCTCATTCTTGACCCATTCATTGTTTAATAGCATGCTATTCAGTCTCCATGATTTTGAGTGTTTTGGGTTTTTTCCTTTGGGGTTGGTTTCTAGTTTCAGCCCCTTGTGGTCAGAGAAAATGCTTCATATGATTTCAATTTTCTTTAACTTGTTGAGGCTTGCTTTGTGTCTTATCATGTGGTCTATCTTTGAAAAAGTTCCATGGACACTTGAAAAGAATGTGTATTTTGCTTCTTTGGGATGAAAAGCTCTATATATATCAGTTAATTCCACTTCATCTAGGGTATTCTTCAGTGACACAATATCTTTATTGTGATATTTTGCTGATATTTTGTTTGGAAGGTCTGTCCATTTTTGACAGTGGGGTATAAAAATTCCCTACTATAATTGTGTTGCTGTCAATATCTTTCTTGAAGTCCTCCAAGATTTTCTTTATGTATTTGAGTGCTCCTATGTTGGGAGCCTATATATTTACAATGTTTATGTCTTCTTGGTGGATTCTTCCTTTGAGTATTATGAAGTGACCTTCTGGGTCTCTCTTTATGGCCCTTCTTTGGAAGTCTATTTTGTCTGATACGGGTATTGCTACACCGGCTTTCCTTTCCTGTTGGGTTGCTTGGAAAATTTGTTTCCAACCACTCACTTTCAGTCTGTGTAGGTCTTTTGTCCTGAGGTGGGTCTCTTGTAGACAGCATATGTGTGGGTCATGCTTTCTTATCCATTCAGCTATTCTATGTGTTTTGATTGGAGCATTTAATCCATTTACATTTAAGGTTAATATTGATAGGTACTTATTCATTGCTGTTTTTTTGTACCTATGTTCCTCTGTTTCTCTCTCTTTTCCTTCCTTTCCTTAAAGCAGTCCCTTTAGCATCTCTTGCAGAGCTGGTTTGGTGGAAGTGTATTCTTTTAGACTTCTTTCGTCTGGGAAGCTCTTTATTTGGCCTTCTATCTTTTTGAGAGCCTTGCTGGGTAAAGTAGTCTTGCTGCAGGCCTCTGGTTCTCATTACTGGGAATATTTTTTGCCATTCTCTTCTGGCTTGGAGCACTTACATTGAGAAGTGAGCTGCTAACCTTATTGGAGCTCCCTTGTATGTTACTTCCTGTGTCTCCCTTGCTGCCTTTAAGATCCTCTCTTTGTCTTGGAATTTTGTCATTTTAATTATGATGTGCCTTGCAGTAGGTGTCTTTGGGTTCCTCTTTATTGGGACTCTGTGTTACCTGGATTTGGGTGACTTTTTCTGTCATCAAATTAGGGAAATATTCTATCATTACTTTTTCAAACAGGTTTTCTATCCCTTGCTCTTCTTCTTCTCCTTCTGGTATCCCTATTATATGGATATTATTACGTTTCATGTTGTCTTGCATTTCCCTTAATCTCTCTTCATTCTTTCTGAGCCTCTTTTCCTTTTCTTGCCCTTTCTGGGTGTTTTTTTCTACCTTGTCCTCCAGTTCGCTGATCCGATCCTATGCTTTATCGAGCCTGCTTTTGATTCCTTCTACTGTGTTCTTCAGTTCAGAAATTGTATTCTTCATTTCCTCTTGGCCCTTGTTGATAGTTTTTATTTCCTTGTTCATGTTGATATAGTTTGTAGTTAATTCATTGTAGTTTCCCTGTAGTTTCTGTTAATTCTGTGTGAGCTCAGTGAGCTTCCTGATGACCATTGCTTTGAACTCAGTATCTGATAGTTGACTTGCCTCTCTTTCAGTTTGCTTTCTTTCTGAGGCTGCCTCCTTTCCTTTCATTTGGGGATTGTTTCTTCATCTTCCCATTGTTTGTGAGACTCTTCTTGTTAGCCTCTGCCTCTTAAATAGATCTATTCCGACTCCCTGGGCTTATGGTGTGAAGTTCCATTATAGAATGCCAGCGGGATTCAATAGTGCTTTCTCCTTAATCTCCTGAGCTTGCTGGTCTTGGGCTGTCGTTTATGTTGGTTCTCTGTATGTCTATGGGTTTTGATTGTTGTTGAGTCTTTCTTTGATGGATCCTTCCCTCAGGCTGGTTAATTGAGGGTCACTCCATCCACCACGTCTTGTATTCTGTTGTGCAGATGTGGACAGTTTGTGTTGAAGCTGATTCTTCCGTGCGTACAAGGTTTTGAGGCTTCTCTCTCACTCTTGTTCAGTTGTTTGTTCTGAGTAATTCTCCACTATTTAGTTGTATTTCCAGATCAGTCCTGGATTGAGGTTAGTGTGGCTTCTACTCCCTTCTTCACCTTCTTCCGTTGTTATCTGTTGGTGGTTCCTTTGTTGGTGGGTTTCCTCTTCCAGCAGGTGTACTGGTGTTCAGAGCTCCCACCTGGCAAGTTCTCTGGAGTAGCAAAGTGAAATTTGTCTCACTGTCTCAGTTATTAGGATGACCCTTGTTTGGATCTAATTCTGGTCTTTTCAGAGCTCCAGGTTTTATTGTCTCACCTGTGGGAAAAGGAGGAAGAAAAAAAAGGGAAAAGGGAAGGAAGGATAAAGGGATAGAAAAGCAAGGAAGGAAGGAAGGAAGAAGGAATAAAAAAAGATTGGAGGGAAGAAAAGTAGAAGGAATTTTAACAAAAATTAAAGTAAAAAAATAAAAGAAGGCAGGAAGAAGGAATAAAAAAGTAAAGGAAGGAAGAAAGAAGGAATAAAAAAAGAAAGAAGGACAGAAAGGACGAAGGAATTTGGGCGGGGGGGAAGTCTTCTGCTGGCTTTAAACTGGTCAGGTCAGTTCTGCTGGTCTTCCTGTTTGTGAAACGGTAGGGGATGGGTAGAGGGATTGGTTTCACTTTTCTCCCTTCCTGAGCCACACTCTTCGCTGTTGTTCAGCCTCCAATCAGTTCTTCAGGGCCCTTCTGCTCCCTGCTAGGCCTTTAGTCTACCAGTTGTGCTGTCCTTGAGGTGCACCAATCAGGGGCAACTCACACTCCACCTTCTTGCTCTTTGCTGTCCTAGATGCTAGGGGCTCTTGGTGCTCCTTCAGGGTAGTTCAGCCCCCTACTAAGTCAAGTCTTTCTGGGGACTGCAGTCTCCCCTAGCCAGGTAGCTCCCCTCTGCTGAGTGTTCTGCCTTCCTCCTAGAGAGAAAATAGGCCCTGCAGGGCTCTATGCGCAGGGGCTAGGTGGGAGTTGTTCAGTCCCCAGTGCTTCAGGCTTGGTTGCCCACGGGCAGCAAGGCCGTTGATTGGGGTGCTCACCGATCCTGGGCTTTAGATCTGTTCACCCAGGTAGCCGGGCTGCTGATCAGGATGTGTACCCACCCAGGGTTTCAGGTGTGGGCGCCCAGACCACTGATCGGGGAGCTCACCAAAGGGGCTTCAGGTGTGTGCTGGGGTTGCTTATCCTGTGTTCACAGTCCAGGGGCTGAGGGGGTGGGGGCGCAAGAGGCCACGGCTGCTGTGGAGAATTCTCTATAAACAGCCACTGAGTGCCTCTATTTTCTTTTTCTTTTCAAGAAATTCCTCCTATTAACCCCCCCTCCCACCCCCAGTCCAAACAAGCACCTGGCCTCTCACACAGCCCAGCCTGGCTCTCTCCCAAGAATCCTGCAGCAGATCCTGCGGCCGGCCAGGGGCTTCAGCTGCCCTGGTCCCTGCGCTGGTCCCAGGGACCTTATGTCCTTAAGCACTCTTCTTACCATCTGATCTTTCAATGTCCTCTATAGTCTTTGGTGTTTGATGTTCATATATACTGGAATACCGTTGGCCGTTCACTCTGTTCCTCAGATCAGCCAGGCGTTTCACTGGTGCCAAAGGGAAGTAGATTCTGCTCCCACCTATCTCACGGCCATCTTCTGTTCTTTCTCACATTTTGAGTTTTTTTAGATGGTGTAAACTAGGGGTCCAGATTCATTTTTTTGCACATGGTTTTCTAGTTTGCTCAACACCAATTAGTGAAGAGACTATCTTTTCTCCATTGTATATTCTTGACTTCTTTGTTATAAATGTGCATAGGTTTATTACTGAGCAATTTTCTTCCATTGATCTATGTGTCTGTTTCTATGCCAATACCACACTGTTTTAATTACTATAGCTTCATGATATAGTTTGAAATCAAGATGTGAGGTGATTCCAGCATTGTTCTTCTTTCTCAAGATTCCTGTGGTTATCTGGGATTTTTTGTAGTTCCATACAAATTTTAGGGTTTTTTTCTACATCTGTGAAAAAATGCCATTGGAATTTTGATAGGGTGGACATTTGAACAGTATTAATTATTCTAATCAATGAGGGTAACATATATTTCCATTTGTGTGTTCTTGAATTTTTAATCAATATTTCATAGTTTTCAGTATACAGATCTTATTTAATCCTTGGTTAAACTTATTCCCAATATTTTATTCTTTTTGATGCAACTGTAGGTGGGATTGTTTTCTTAATTTCTCTTTCTGATAGTTCGTTGTTTGTATACAGAAATGCAATTTATTTTTGTATGATGATTTCATATCTGGCAAATTTACTAAATTTATTAGTTCTAACAGTTTGTTGGTGGAATCTTTTGGATTTTTTAATATTTATTATATCGTGTCATCTGCAAATAGAGAAGTTTTACTTCTTTCTTTCTAATTTGGATGCTTTTCTTTTTCTTTCTTAAGTGTTCTGACTAGGACTTCAAGTACAATGTTGAATAAATGTGGTAAGAGTGGGCATCCTGATCTTATTTCTGATCTTAGAAATAAAGCTTTCAGCTTTTCACCATTGAATATGATGTTAGCTGTGAGTTTGTAATATATGGCCTTTCTGTGTTGAGGTATGTTTCCTCTATACTGTTTGTTGAGAGTCTTTTTATCATGAAAGGATGTTGAATTTTGTCAAATTTTTTACTGCATCTATTGAGAAAATCACAGAGTTTTATCCTTCATTTTGTTAATGTGGTGTATCACATTCATTGATTTACAGATACTGAACCATTCTTGTATCCCTTATATAAAACTCATTTGATCATGATATATGATCTTTTTAATGAATTGTTGAATTCAGTTTGCTAATGTTTTGCATCTATATTCATTGCAAATATTGGCCTGAAATTTTCTTTTCTTGTAATTTCCTTGTCTGGGTCTTGTATCAGGGTAATGCAGGCCCTGTAAAATGAGTCCAGAATTGTTCCCTCCTCTTCTGTTTTTTGGAAGTGTTTGGGAAGGATTGGTATTAATTATTTAAATGTTTGATATTGGTCCTGAAATTTTCTGTTAAGAGATTTTTGATTAATAATTTCATCTCCTTACTAGTAAGTGATCTGTTCAGAATCATGTCTCCATGATTCACTCTTTGTAAGTTGCATGTTTCTAGGAACTTGCTCAATACTTTTAGGTTGTCAAATTTTTGACATGTAATTGTAATAGTAGTCTCTTATTTTCTTTTGTGTTTGTGTGGTATTAGTGTAAGGTATAATTTATTTATTTGAGTCTGATCTCTTTTGTTGGTGAGTCTAGCTAAAGATTTTTATATTTTGTTTATTTTTTCAAAAAACTAGCTCTTAGTTTCATTGATCTTTTATGTCACCTTTTTAGTCTCTATTTTACTAATTTTCACTGTGACGTCTATTATTTCCTTCCTTCTACTAGTTTGGGTCTTAGTTTGTTCTTCTTTTTCTAGTTCCTTAAGGTATAAAGTTGTTTATTTAAGCTCTTTTTTTTTTTCCTATTGTAGGCATTTATCACTATATACTTCCCTCTTAGAACAGCTTTTGTTGCATCCCATGAGTTTTGGTGTATTGTATTTACATTTTAATTTATCTCGAGGTGTTTTTTTATTCCTCTTTTAATTTATCATTTGACCCATCATTTGTCCAGTAGTGTGTTGTTTAATCTCCACCTATTTGTGATTTTCCAACTTTACTGTTGCAATTGATTTCTTGTTTTATACCAATGTGGTCAGAAAAGATGCTTGACTTGATTTCAACCTTCTTAAATTTCTTAGGACTTTTTTTGTGGCTTAATGTATTATCTATTCTGGAGACTATGTATTCTGCTGCTATTGGATGGAATGTTACGTTAGTGTCTTCATCTGGTCTAATGTATTGTTTAATCCCCATGTTTTCTTATTTATTTTCTGTCTGGCTAATCTATCCATTATTGAAAGTAGGGTATTAGAGTCCCCAAGTATTATTGTATTGCTCTCTATTTCTTCCCTCAGGTCTGTTAATATTGTTTTATATGTTTATGTGCTCCTGTGTTGGGTGCATACACTTTTACAAATGTTGTATCCTCTTGCGGGATTGACCACTTCATAATTATTTAATGACTTCTTTGTACCTTATTACAGTTTTTATCTCAAAGTCTATTTTGTCTAATATAAGTATAGCCACCCCTGCATCCTTGGTTTATATTTACATGAAATATCTTTTTCCATCTCTTCACTTTCAGTCTATGTGCATCCGTACATCTGAAGTGAGCCTTTTGTAGGCAGATACAATTTAGTCTTGTTGTTTTATCCATTCACCCACTCTATGTCTTCTGATTAAAGAATGTAGTTTATTTACATCTAATTATTGATAGGTATGGATTACTACTGCCATGTTGTTAATTGTTTTCCAGCTGTTTTGTCATTTCTTTGTTCCTTTCTTCTTCTCTCTGTCTCTTCTTTTGTGATTTGATGATTTTCTGTAGTGGTATACATAGATACATCTCTCTAACTTTTGTGTATCTATTATGGTTTTTGCTTCTGAATACCATGAGGGCTATATATAACATCTGGTATTTATAACAGTGTGTTTTAAACTGATAACAAGTTTGTACATATACTAAAGTTTACATTTTTACTTTCTCATGCCATGTTTTATGTTTTTGATACCACAATTTGTATCTTTTTACCTTGTGTACCAATTAATAAATTATTGCAGTGATAGTTATTTTTATTACTTTTGTCTTTTAATCTTTATACTAGATTTATGTGTGATTTACCCACCATCATTACAACATTATAATATTCTGAGTTTAACTATATATTTACTTTTACTAGTGACATTTATATTTTCTTATGTTTTCCTGTTATAAATCAGTATCCTTGCATTTAAGCTGGAAGAAATTCCATTAAAGTTTCTTGTAAAGTCATCTTTAAAGAATGGTGATGAATTCATTCAGCTTTTGATTCTCTGGAAAACTCTTTTATCTTCCCTTCAGTTATGGAAAACAACTTGCCAGGTAGAATATTTTTGGTTGGTGTTTGTTTCTTCCAGTATTTTAAATATATAATGCCATTCCCGTCTGGCCTATTTTTCTGCTGAAATATCTACTGACAGTCCAATGAGGATTCCCTTGTACATAATATGTTGTTTTTCTCTCACTGCTTTTAAGATTCTCTCCTTGTCTTTAACTTTTGACAATATGTCTCGGTTTGAGTTTCTGGATTCATCTTCTTTGGAACTTTCTGGGTTTATTCAATTTCTTTCTTTTCCCAGATTAGGGAAGTTTTCTGCAATTAATTTTTCATATAAACTTTCTGCTTGTTTTTCCCCTCTAATCTCTTTCTGGGACCCTTGTAATACAAATTTTGGTCTACATGATCATGTTCCTAAGTCCCTTAAGCAATCTTCATTTTTTTTATTCCTTTCTTTTTTACTCCTCTGATTAGAAGAATTCCATTGCCCTGACTTTGAGTTCACTGGCATTTTCCTTCATTTGATCTAGTCTCCTGTTGAAACTTTCTATTGATTTTTTTCAGTTCAGTTATTATAATCTTCAGTTCTGTTTTCCTGTCTGATATTTTCTTGTATTTTCTACATCAGTGTTAAAATTCTCACTTTGTTCATGCATTGTTCTCTTGACCTAGGTGAACATTTTGATAACCATTATTTTTAATGCATTAGGAGATAAAAAATTATCTATCTTCATTTCATTAAGATCTTCTAGAGTTTTATTTTATTCTTTTGTTTCAAACATATTCTTTTGTTTTTATACTTTCTTTGACTCCCTATGTTGCTGACTGAACGTTATATGTCACCTCTCCAGTCTTTATGGAGTGGTATCTTGTAGGAGATGAATTTGATCATGCAGTTCAGCTTTAGCTTTTGATTGTCTCTCAAACATTTATGATTGTCCAAGCTATCTCCTTTGTGGGTCCTGGTTGTTGAGGATATGCCAAGACCTACCAGTGTCCCAAAGGGGAGTATCTCAGTATGTGGATGCAGGCTGATTTGAAACAAGACCCTTATGCAGCAGCGTATAAAGTAAGAAAATATACCTCTCTCAGGGGAAGACTGAAATATGGGTGTTCTGTCTGTTCCCTCTGCACTAAGCTTGGGTGCAGCCCAGAGATGTTGCCTTAACTGTTTCTTTCTTTGCTACATTCCTGAGAAACCTGAAAACACAAGCCCCACTGGCCATCAGAAGCAGGTGATCTCAAGTAGTGTGTACACTGAATGGTAGCCACAAAACTTGGGGTACCAGACATATGTACAAGCTCCTTTCAAGGAAATACCAGCCACCTGCAACAGGGCAAAGGGAGAACAAGAAGATGAATCTCAGGGGCATCCTTGGTCTCCTGGAAGTAATGCAGTAGGCCCCTAGATGTGTACTGTAATAGAAACCTGATCCTCAGGCTACAGTTTTTAAGATCTATGAATAGGCCGCTTTCTGGGAAAAACTGGAAGGTGAGCATTTGTTTTTGTTCCTTCTGCATGAAGTCCTGGGAGAACAGCCTGGCAAGATCTGGTAAGCCCATTAAAAATGGTTTCTTTGTTTGCTATAGTCTCTGGTAAGTCTCTTGCATATAAACCCTGTTGGCTTTCAGAGGTAGATGTTTTAGGAGTCTACCCTTTGGATAGAAATCTTCAAAATTGAGACAGGACATGTTGGAGTCAAAAGTTGGAAGTTTTTTCCTGATTGTATGTTCCTGTGTGGAATGGGGGATTTGTGGCAAAACTATGTCTCGGTCTTTCCCATCTATTTTGATGTGGTTTTGCTTTCAGTCAACCAATGAGTCACTCAGCTACTTTATAGATTTCTTTTAGAGGAAATTTTTTCATGTATAGTTGTAGGTTTGGTGTGCTCCCGAGAGGAGGAGAGCTCAGAGCCTGTTATGTTGGACCAAATCCCATAACCAAGTTTTGGAAACCATGGTCCTGAAGTCAGTTTAATATCTCAGAGGAAAAGAATTATTCTCTTAAAATACATCATTTGAGTTGCCCCTGGCAGTCCTACTTTATCCTTGTGTTGCTTGCTCATTCCTCACAACCAAGGTATGTAAATAATGAACCTGAGACCTTGGAAGAAGGGCCTTAGGGGTAGACTACCACTTGCACTTTCAGCCTGAACAAAACTCCAAGATGTCAGACACTAAATAATGGGGCATGCCATTCAGGAAGGCCACACAGCATGATACCTCATATAATAAGGAAATCTTTGTCTAAAAAGAATAACAAAGGCACTGGAGAATGGAATCCTCAGCAGAGTAAAAGAGTCATCAAAAAATGAAACAATAACCATATATTATGGCCTTTCTATTAACATTGGGGATGAGAGTGAAAGATTAGTAAAAAATACAGGGCACGGCAAAAGTAGGTTTACTGTTGTCAGTACATGAAGCACAGTTTATTCTTATATTATCATTATTTATGAATTATTATTATTTTCCACATGAACAACTGTAAACCTACTTTTGCCATGCATGCACTGTATAGAGTTTCCCGAGGTTAAGACATGGTAGTGAGTCTGAATGGCAGGCCTGACCATCATCCTGGGCACCAGTGTCCAGAGGATGCTGAGAGGCAAAGCTCTTGATCAGCCAGGACCTCCAGGTATGCTATCTAAGTTAGGTCAGGAGCCAAACCTGCAACAACACCAGCCTAAGTTAAAAGGGAGCAGTAAGGGAACATGTCTGCCAGGACAGGGAGAATGTGACAGCTCAAGGGCAGCTCTGACCCACATTGTAATGGGGGACATCCCCAGAACTCCAGGGTCTTCTTCACAGATTCCTAGTCATACACTGTGTTGCCTAATATATTCAGAACTTAGTTTGGAGAATAGCAATTACTTCATACCTTTCCAGGGCTAAGTCATAGTATGTACATCATGGCTAGTGTATATGCATGTGTTTGTGTGGGTCCCCATGTATGTGTGTACACACACACATATCCACATGTACACATATTATACTAACTAGTACTGAGAACCAAAACATGGCTCAGCTACATAGCTTGATAAGAACACAAGTGGCAAAAATAGAAACAGAATATTCTTGCATATCACTATCTGGCAGTACCAAACTTACTCCAGTCTGCATCTCCAGTGAAATACATGCCTCACCGTCTGCTAGCCTTTCAAAAGTGGTAAAACAAAGCATACATTCCCCAGAGAGCAAATATTTCTCTGCTTCCTATATGGCCACATCGTATAAAGCATCATACCTAAGTGGCTGCCTATTAAATGTCTTTTAATAATTCTGGTGAGATAACAAGAATCATATAATCATATAATGCAGAGATACCAGGTCTGCCTGCCTGTGGGCTGAGATGTGATGAAGTTAGCACTGAAGGTTAAATCCTTCATGTTAAATCTCTCCATGGGAGAGAAATGGTTAATGGTATCTATATCCACTTAAATAGTTAACCAAACACTTTGTTCAAAGGAAAACTATCTAAAAAATAAAACAACTTTGTAAAAACAATTTTAAATAGTGATTAATGGATATACTTAACGGGGTATTGCTTACATTCATCTCTGTCATAAGCTGCCTTGATAGCTTTTGGAGACCTTTATCTGTGTTAATTTTGAAAGAAATTACTACAAAAATTATGTCTCAAGACATCACCTTTCATTTTTTGGACTGGGTGGTAGGCTCTTTAAGAATGTAGCCTGGAGCTTAATGAGGGTGTCACCTCTGTGCCACTGAAGAACAGAAAATGAGAAAATATTGCCTGCTTTTCTCTGAACAGAAAATGTCACTATTTCTTCCAGTGCTGCATTCAGAGTCAAGATCAATGTCTATTTCTAAAGAGTCAGGTTTGGGTAATAATTCAGTATTAAATGCTTGACTGAACAGGGTTCTTTCTAATCAGCTGTAGTATATAATCTAAATCCACTTTATAGGAATACAGAGTCAGAAATAAAGAACAGGGTCCCAAATAATCCATATACTGTGTAAGGAAGGAACAGGAAAGTGAGGTCTGTTATTAATAATATGGTTGGATTAGCTCCGCATGACTCTAGAGCCCTATAACTCTAAGGCAGCTCTGTCATAATTTTGAAGAACTGCTGCTAGGTAGGTTACAGGAGATTCTTAGAAATCTTGATTTTCTTTCTGAATATCTTCTAAAGTAATAGAGATTTTGGTACCAAGATTTAACTGCTTTAATCTTGTCAAGTAAAGTGTTCAATTGAGATTCATTGCCCGCCCCCACAATCTATTAGGAAGTTACAGAAGATAAGGTACAATTTTAAACTCAGAACTAAAAGAAAAGGAAAAGCCAAGCATCTCTGATACCTCCCTGATGCTTGGTATTAGTGCTGCCTTCACTGTGCTCTGTGGCTCATGGACAAACTTGAAGTCTATCCACACACTTTTGTTACCACACTGAGGGTCACTGCACTGCTCAGTCCAGATTCCTAGGTCATAATCTAAGCTTAGCTTCATAGAAACAGAGGTAGATCCTTTCCTGAAAGGGACATTTTGAAAATGGTGGCATTTTCCACCCAAACAACAAATGGTGATTTTACAAATTTTGATTTAATTTAGATAATATCACAGTTATCTTTTCACTGTTGGTTCACAGAGCTAGTCCTATTATGACAGTTTATCAATTATTGATCCAGTGTCCTGGTGGAGAGGTATGGTTATATGCCGCTAACCACGTGAAAGGAGCACCTATGAACACTATGACAAAGATACACTTTTTGTGACTTTGAAAGAATCAGGGCTCAGAGAAATTAAGTAACTTATCGGCAAGTAAATGACTGAGCTAAGAATCAAATTCCAGTCTGCCTGGTTGCAAAGGTCATGCCCTTTCCACGAAATGCTCATTGCCTTCAACTGGTTCACTCTGAGTTGCCCTCTGTGAGCGGGGAAAGTGCTGGGAAAGAGAATGGAAAAGGGGAAGGCGACTCAGGCAGCAATGTGCTTAGAGACTGAGAAGCAAAAATGTCCAAGGGGACAGGAAATTCAAGTGAAGGCCAGAAATCCAGAGTCCAAACAAAGATTGTCATGGAAACAGACAAGTGTAGCAGTCCCACAAGGACAGCAAGGGCAAAATTAGCTGGGAACTGGACACAGACATGGGAGAGACAGAACTCTGGTGCTGAGACAACAGACTGTCCCCAAGACCATATGCTTTTATTGTCTTCTCACCTTGGTTACACCAATCCCCAGTAAGTCTGGCCTAATGCCCTACAGGTGAGACAAATGGGAAACAGCTGACGGGCTAGTGCCTGTGAAAGCAGGGGCAGGCCTCTTCTCTGGCAAAGGCATTCCCCTGACAGGTGGCAAGAGGAGAGCCTGTTCCCAATCAAACCGAGTTGGATGGAAAAAGCGAAGATGAAAAACAAACTCCATGCCATCCCTTGAGAACCTTCACATCCAATGGGAAGCAGCTGATGAGCTGGACCTTGGTGGTGGAGAAGGAAGCCATTCCAGCTGAGAAATGACACATAAATGCCTGTGGCCAGCTCCTCACAGGGAGTGGAGTCCTAGATCCAAATGAAGTCCTGACTTACAGTCATAGTCGTGATAATAATAACAACAGCAACACTATTGCAATCTCCTTATGATCAAACCTTTGGCACACATTTTCTTGTTTTATCACCTCAGTCATGCTGGAGTTTCCCCATTTTGCATGTGAGAATCCAGTAGTCCCCATTGGTTAAGTGACTCACCCACTGTAAGCAGAAGCACACACTCCTGTACAAGAATGTCCCCAAGTCTCGATACATTGTCAGATCCAAAAGCCTGTGCCCTATGAAAGTATTCTTCCTCAACCCAAACATGAGAACCTGGGAGCAGGATGAGAGCACCGGACTCACTGGGCTGTCTGTCCATTCACTGGGAAGGACACACATGCCGGCACCAAACTTTGCAGGTTTCAAAGGCACTCCAGGATCTTCTTTTGATTTTTAAAATGACCATACATATTCCTTTTCCTCCCAAAAATATATCTTAAAATACATTTAAATGAAAATACGAATTTTAAACAAGAATATAAAGTAGTTTCTTCACATCCCCCTTAAGAGCAATTTGCTTGATGATCTTTTCCCAGAATTTAACATTTTAAAAAATGGAAGTCCTTTTTTTACTTCAAAAGAATACTTCTATTTTTTTTAAAAAATGTAGACAGTGTCATTTAACTTTCCTAGATCCAATTTCCTTGATTTAAATGTTTTTTAATTATTCCACCTGAACTCTGTAATAGTTAAGGGACTTGGGTGAATTTCATGGAAATATTCCCAGACAGCATATTTAATTCCCTGCTTTGAGGCCAGGAACTGTGGGCTCTAACAGCCAAAATATAGGTAACCTTTAGTATTTTTGTCCTGTCAACCAGCTAAGAATTAGAGAGCATCACATGAAAAAGTAAATGTATTTCACTACTTCATCTGAAAGCTCTATTTTTTAATTTTAAACACACTGTGTCTTTAGAAAATCAGTTTTATGGAAGTTGGTTAAGGGAACATACTTATTAATAGTTGGTTGCTCTTACCTGTGACTTTACTACCAGTACCATCAAGACTCTCCAAAGAAACTCCCAGGGACTGACATGCCTAAAAGAGATCTCTTTACTAAATTGTACTGTCCTTGTTCCCAAATGGACTCTTTCTAACAAACAAAGAAGCAGAAAATAATACCGGAAAAATATTCTGGAAAAGTGGTTCTCAATATTCTAATGGGTTCCAGATGGGTTTGGAACCTTCCTGCCATTTTTTATTGTTTGCTAGCTTCCTTTTCTTCCACCCAGAGTTTCATCACTTTCTTTCCTCTTCAGCCTCCTGGATTCTTGAGTTAACCCACTAAATCTTTCTGCACTCATGGACAGGACCAACAGTGCTTTGCCATGAAGGTCTCCAGCTGAGGAGGGCCTCAGGCTCTGGAGTGTATTTCCACATAGTCTGCAGCAGAAGACGTCTGTATTAGGTCCAGCAAGGTGGGTGGAAAGTATATTTCTATAAAGATATTAAACTTAGTTTAACAAAAAAAATTTATATCCCCACTGTCAGAATAATGTCCTTGGAGACCAGGGAAGCTTAACCAGATCAGCTCTATTAGGTCAAATATCAATCAACAGAGCTCAGTGCTAGAGGATTGTTATGTTAGGAAAATAAGTCAGCATGTTAATGGTTCTGCCTGGTAGTGGTATTAACTGGTTCACAAGACTGAGAAGGATTATTACCTGACACTTGCATATCCTTGCTGAACTTGGAATGCGACAGCTCAAACCTAACCAAATTAACTACATCAGACATCAATGATGTGGAAATAAAGATTGACTAAGACAAACAGCTGAGAAAAAGGTGGAACTTGGGAAGTGTACTGACTGGATCAGAAATCAAAAGACTGGAATCAGTCCTCAGAGTCCACCCTCAGGTTTGTAGGAGGCACCTGTTGTGTCGGCCCACACCTCTCCCATCTTCCTTTCCCTTCCAGCCAGAGCTGTCCATCACAGGGTCCACTGCACATGACCCAAGCCAGCCAACCAAAGCCCTGCCCTAGAAATTTCTGACTTTGACCTAAGAGAAAATAGGTCTCTGTGCTCTGAAGTGGAATCTTTGAGGCACCAGTGGCTGTATTGTCCCACCACATAGAAGTAGCAGATTTGTAGAAGGAAAATAGAATGTTGATACACCAAGAGCAGCAGAGGCAGGACAATCAGATAAACCAGTGACCATCCAGCTCCAATTCCATCATTCCAAGGCCCAGATCCAATGCCTTTCCCACAGTTTGGGTCCACCAGCCATTCTGTCCCCCTCACGCCTGAGCTTACGTGATGTGGGTTTCTCTCGCTTGATATAAGTAAAGTCCTGATGAACAGGAATGTTATGGATGAGTCTCTCTGGGCCTCAGTGTCTTTGACAAAACTTTTAAAAACACTGTACTACTTGGAATGTAGGTTTCTCTGGTGTCCAAGGAACCTAAAATAACAGTTTTTTAGCCACAGGTAAAATTTCAAAGCTGATTTGCCACTCTGCTCTGTGAATTTGTCAGGGTCTGACTTTCCTTCTCACCAGGGGCTTTCAGGGGTGTTTACCAAGGAAATGACTGCACAGCAGGGTGGGAGGTGTTGCTATTTCTGCCTGGGGGGATTTGATCCTTACTATGGACCAAGGAGCATTTGTGTTTCCTGTTCTTTTCTGAAAACGAGTTTTTACTATCATCCGTCTAATCCTGCATTGTCATTGTATGTGGCATGTATGCAGAAAACAGATGACTTGTTTTTACTATGTAGAGGAACCTCACCTAAATATGACAGAGGTGACTGTAGTCTATGTCACCCAGAGATCCTAGACTTTGAGCTGGATACAGTGACTCAGTGGGACTTTAGGATGATCTCTTATGGGCAAGAGCTGGGTGTGGTCTATAAAGGAAAAAGAATGCATACATGCATATGGATATCTGAGTGGCCAAAATAGGTACTGTGACGAAGACTGCTAATTGTTCCCAAATTGCTTCTTCTTTTCTTCAAAGAATGCCCAGTTTTTAACTGGATTGACCATTGTAGAACAAATAGTATATATCCCAGCCTCCTTGCATCTAGGAGTGGTCAAGTGACCAAGTTCCTATTAATGGGACATAGCAGCAGTGATGTGTTTACATACAGATCATGCCCTAAAAGGGAGAAGCATTTCCTCCTCTCTTTTTACCCCTTCTGATAGCTGACATGAAGACTGAGGGGCAAACCATCTTGCAGAGTGCAGGTGAGAACAAGACCTTGAGGGATACAGAGCAAGTGGACAGGAGGATTCTGGGTCCCCAGCACAGTGATGCCATTGTGTCAGCACTGGCCTACTATCAAAAAGAGAAATAAACATCCATCTTGTTTAAGCTACTTTCTATATTAGTCCACGTTAGAGCGGCTCCATATTATTTCCTACTGTTAGACAACTGTACATATGCATGTCCAAATAGGTACTCATTTTAGAAATGAAGTTTCTAGAAGTTAAGGACTAGAACTATTCAATTTTCTGCGTGAATGTCAAACTGTAATAAATTCTGGAGACAAGAATTTAATGAGCTTAAGATGAGAAATGATGCTTTTGTCTCGCCCTCCTTTCCCAGTTCTCTGGGGCAACCGTGTGCCTGCCTTGGAAACATCACCCCCTGCCCAGGGTCCACCTCAGTCTTTCCAGGGGATGAAAGGCGCTAGCTGTCCAGTCTCACTGAGGCTGGACAGAACTTTAAATAAACTGGTATTTAGGACATAGGTGTGGCTGCTGGGACACAGAAGAATGATAGGACCTCTATGACACTGTGATGTACCTGGGGCAGTCCTAGGAGTAGGACAGACCTTTGTGCCCCAACACCACCAATCTTACCCCACATCCCCATTGCTCAGCGACTAAAGGGTTAGCATCCACTGCACCTCGTTAACAAGGCTCACAGGATCTTGCTTCAAGGCTGAATTAGTGGACAATGTGATAAATTAAATGCTTAAATCATTCTTGCCCATAGGTACCAGGCTATATTTCTCTATCTGCCTACATTCAAATGAGTTTCCACAACTGGATGTCCACTTAGTTCCCATGCTTATTTTGACTTCTTCCCATTGGAACTGGAGCCTGGTCTTCATGCCCATGTCCTGATACCCTGCCATGTTCTTGCCAATACCCTTCCTTGTTGGGACTGGTTGGGTTCTGCCATGAGTAATAGAGACCCCCATGTCATTTCCCTGCCTGTCAGTGATGGACCCTTGGCTGACACTTACTTAACCACACTTGGGGGTGTTGTGGAGATTACAGCTTAAAGCTTTGGAATCAGAAGACCTGGGTTCAAATCCTGTCCCATCACTTAAAGTAATGAATGTGGCCTCAAGAAGATTAATCTTTCTAAGCTTCAGAAGCTTCACCTTCAAAATAAAGAGAATAATACTAACCTCACAGGCTTGTTGTGAGAACTGAATGGTACCTAGTAAGTGGTCAAGAAATTGTAGTTGATCTGTGCTGTTATAGCTGAGTTAACTATCCACCTGGCTGTCACTCTTCAGTCATCAAGCTGCTTCTCAGCAGTCAGCCTCTACAGGTGAGATATTCTCTCCTTTTTTCCCCAGTCCCTCTGGTTTCTGCTCCTATTCTACCTGACAGTGTTGCCAATCCCCAAGTGAGTGTGCTCAGTCCCACCCAAAGCCCTCAGTACACATTTATGGAATTAGTAAATGAATGAGCACATAAATTAAATATGGTGCCAATATCCATAAATATGACCAAATATTTACTCTAAGCAAAGACCTGTCCCAAATGATGTGGGGCATGCACAAAGTTGATAAGTATCATGACCCAAGGGTTTACCATCCTCTGTCTCTCAGTGTCATTGTCAGAAAAGACTGTACGAGTCAAGTTGACACATCATCTCTTTGGGTTCACATGGCTGATAACATCCTAGAACTTATAGGAAGAGAATAATCATGGTTCAGGTTTGCTTCTGAATTCCTGGGATTCACCCAACTCTAATACCATGGTGGTCTCTGAGGTAAACACTAGTCAGCTGAAATGATCTGTTTTCCCTCTGCTCCTGTAGGGCTGCATCACTGCATACACCTGTGGAGGCCCACCCTGCTGTGGGCCAATTGGCAGGAGAGAAAGGAGGTATCAAGGATGTGGGTGCCATCAAGTGATTCCCCTGGTAGGAAGGAATTTCCAGGCCATGGCACAGAGCTCAAGAACAGCTGCTTGTGCCCTAAATACAGCACCGGCCTCTGAGTGATAAAACTGAAAAAAATGTCAAAAGGGGAAAACTTCCCTGTCCACTGGACTTATAAACACACCCCCTATACTGTGAACTGGGACAGGTCCCCACTCCATCATCTCAGAGCCTCACACTTCAGTACTGCTGAAGGGTTAAGAATAACGAACAATATCTATGAGGCTTTGCTCCAAAGATCATCTCAGCCTTGCCTTGGAGTCCTGTGTACACAGGTAAAAACCATCTCTTTCCTTTTGTTGTTCTGCATTCTCAAGTAATTCCTGGAATATAGTGCCACCATTTTACAAAGAGGTGAGAATGAAAATGACATTAGGAAGGGCTGAGGTGACAAAGGAGAAGTAAGCAATTTGGTGAAAGAAGGGTGAAGATCAAGATAGATGGAGGAAAGGGAAGAATTAATCATGAGAAAACCAGTTGGTTGTTTATACAACCAGGAACACACAGGCCAAAGATACTCCACTGGGCTTATGGCTGCAAGAACCCATCACCTGTAGACCAGCAAGTAACACAGATGATGGGGCATGGAGTGTGAGTGTATCATGGCAGTTAGAAATGTTATTCAAATAATTTACAATGATTTCCTCTTACTGTCCATAGCATCACAGCAGGGGCCACAAACACAAGCAGTGTCTGTGGAGAGGTCCTAGAATCCATCAGCATATGGCTGCTGCACTACAGACTTTCCCTGCGGACACTCCCTCCCTACACCCCTCTCCCAAGTTCTTGGGATTTACTCTGCATAGAGCAGATGTTTCCACAGGACTGCATCCAACAACATGGTCCCAGCCTTCTGACCTAGAGGGCAGCCATGGCTGTTGGGCAAATAGATTAGTTGTAGCTAAGGAATCTAGACCTTCCATGGGCTCTTCTCACCCAGGCCTGCATTTCAGTATATTCCACAAGCCAAGTAAGTGATAGGAAGGAGAAAGAGCGCACCATTTATTTTGGCACTTAATTTTATTCATTGTCGTCATTGATTAATTGCTGGTACATATTAGCCCTTTTCTCTGCATCAGTTACAAGATAAGGACCATGGTGATGTTCTGCACAGTGTCGAGCAGGGTGCCAGCTACATACTGGAATATAGGGACTTTGAAAGTGGACACACAGGCTTCAAATCTCTGTTTCTGAGATTAGTTCATCATTCTAACCACCCTCTATCTATGGAGGTATGACTTCCGTCTGTGGTGAAGGAACATGAAAGTTTGCCAAAATTTTGCCTGCTGCAGAGATTCTCTCAGGCCAGAAATGACTCAATCAGTTCTTAAGCAAAAGACCTAGAATGTCTGTCACTTCTAGAGGCCTCATGCCAAGCACAGGATGTAAAAGCTCACTTCTTACCCTTGCTGCCCACTCCTTATTCTGTACCATATGAATCTCCTCCTACCCTCAGATGACCTTCCTCTCGGAAACAAAGGCACTAGCTCACTTTGGGCTCAGCTTTGCCAACAGTCACAGATTTCTGCACCACAGTGCCTCTTCTGTTTTCCTGGAGAACATCCCAAATTTCCTCTCACCTTGGAATATTTTGGGCACTGGGAACTGTATAGGAATGGCAAAAAGAAGGACTCAGAGGGCTGAGCTTCCTACATCCCATTCTCCACTCCCTGCTACCACCTAGCTTCTGTCTGACACAGTGGAAAAACAACCAAGGGTAATCTGGTACAAAGATGATGCTCTATAAGTGGCTATTGAAATATTTGATATAAAAACACAAACTGACAGTTCTGGCCAAAATGAAGACATAGGTAGATTCACTTTTCCTCCTTGCACAACCAAAAGAAGGACAATAACAAATTTAAAAACAAAAAAATAATCAGAACCGCAAGAAAATCAAACTGTATGGAAGTTTGACAAACAAGGAGTAAAAAAAGGAACATTCATCCACACTGGTAGGAGGGGCAGAGATGGGCATCTGGGGTGGAGAGGATTCGCAGCAAGGTGGCAGACGGAGGACAGGACAGGAAAGGTGGCAGCTGGCAGAGTGGGCAGTCCCACCTTTGCATGTGGATAAACTGGGAGGAACAACTGAGAAGCAAGACAAATCCCACAACCTAGGGTTCCAGCCTGGGGAAATAAAGTCTCAAAAATATGACTGAATAAACCTGTGGGGGTTGAGACAGCAGGAGAAACCCCCAGCCTCACCGGAGAGTTTTTTGGACAGACCCATGGGTTTCTAGAATATACTCAAAACCACCCACCCAGGAATCCGCACCAGAAGGGCCCAATTTTCTTGTGGGTAGTGGAGGAAGTGACTGAAAGCCAGCAGAGAGCTGAGCAAGCGGCATTGTTCCTTCCCAAACCCCTTCCCCACATATAGAGCCACAACTCAGCAAAGTGGGTTGCCCTGCCTTGGTGAATACCTAAGGCTTTGCCCCTTATTACGTAACAGGTGCACCAAGACAAAAAAAAAAAAAGATCCAAATGAAAGAACAGATCAAATCTCCAGAAAAAATACAACTAAGCTATGAAGAGATAGCCAAGCTATCAGATGCAGAGTTCAAAACATTGGCAATCAGGATGCTCACAGAAATGGATTGAATATGGTTGCAAAATAGAGGAAAAAATGAAGGCTATGAAAAGTGAAATAAAGGAAAATGTACAGGGAACCAACAATGAAGGGAAGGAAACAGGGAGTCAAATCAATGGTTTGGAGCAGAAGGAAGAAATAAACATTCAACCAGAACAGAATGAAGAAACAAGAATTCAGAAAAATGAGGAGAGGCTTAGCAACCTCCAGGACAACTTTAAATGTTCCCACATCCAAATCATAGAGGTGCCAGGAGGAGAAGAGGAAGAGCAAGAAATGGAAAACTTATTTGAAAAAATAATGAAGGAGAACTTCCCCATTCTGGCAAAGGAAATAGACTTCCAGGAAGTCCAGGAAGCTTACACAGTCCCAAAAAAGGTGGACCCAAGGAAACACACACCAACGCACATCATAATCACATTACTCAAAATGAAAGAGGAGAGAATCTTAAAAGCAGCAAGACAACAGGAGGGAGTTACTTACAAAGGAGTTCCCATACGGCTATCAGCTGATTTCACAAAAGAAACCTTTCAGGCAAGAAGGGGCTGGAAAGAAGTATTCAAAGTCATGAAAGGCAAGGACCTATATCCAAGATTAGTCTATCCAGCAAAGCTATCATTTAGAATGGAAGGGAAGATAAAGTGCTTCCCAGATAAGGTCAGGTTAAAGGAGTTCATTATCACCAAGCCCTTATTATATGAAATGTTAAAGGAACTTATCTAAAAAGAAGATCAAAACTATGAACAGTAAAATGACAACAAACTATCACAACTATCAGCAACTGAACCTAAAACAAAAGCAAACTAAGCAAACAACTAGAACAGGAACAGAATCACAGAAATGGAGATCACATGGAGGGTTATCAGTGGGGAGGGAGAGAGGGGAGAATGGGGGAAAAAGTACAGGGAATAAGAAGTGTAAATTGGAGGCACAAAATAGACAGGAGAAGGTGAAGAATAGTATGGAAAATGGAGAAGCCCAATAACTTATATGTATGCCCCATGGACATGAACTAAGGTGGGGGAATGATTGTGGGAGGGGTGATACAGGGCAGAGAGGAATAAAGAGAAGAAAAAATGGGACAACTGTAATAGCATAATCAATAAAATATATTTAAAAAGAAAAAGAGAAACCGTGATGTTTTCTTCAAGCTGTGATGGATTCTCAAGTATCACTGAAAGACTGTTAGGGAACTCCCTTCCCTACAGGACATCTCTTGGAATCTTGTTAATTAGATTACTCTTGAACCATGGGAAAGAATACAGTAAATATCTCATATGTTACATGTATTTATATGGGTCAGTAACCATCAAATATACATTTTCCTATCATTTCAATTAAACTCAACAAACACCAGTTGAGTGTGGCTATGTGCAAACCACTGTGCCAGGTGCAAGACCAGAATGAGAAGGACACAGTGTCTGCTCTCAGGGGGTACAACTCTATTGTGAGAAGGATCTATTTACCACTCATAAAAACATGTGAGACTCAAGTACTGTAATGCCCAATAGTATGATTCTCCCTGGAGGCAGGGTTGGTGGATGGAGGCAGGGCAAGGCGGATTTAAAAAATGTTGTTTCCCTGGGCTTTAAGTGAAGGCTAGGATTTTCCTATTTATCAGATTGTGCCTGGTGTAGTTGGGGGATGGGTGGCGTTGGGTGGGGCTACGTAGGGTAAGTGAGAGTAAGGAAGAGCTGGCAGAGGAAGATGAAGAGCAAAGGCATAGAAGGGGAAGGTCTTGGGGAGCAGTGGCCAATCTAATGTGCCTTCAGTGGAGGGTCTGTAGATGGTGAGAAGGGGCTGGAATGATGCAGTGGGCCTGACTGCAAAAGGCATTGCCCTTCATGCTGAGGACAAGTTCTGGAGACTCCTAAATGGTTTTCCACTGGAAATGATCTGATTACATCTGTGTTTTAGAAAAGCTAACCCTAGCAGAGAGATTTATTTCACCTGTTAATGAACTCCAACAGATTGAGTATCTACTCTCTCATCTCTAAAACCAATGTATTGATACAAAAATGACATGACAAGGAACATTTAGGTGCATTATGTGCCTATGGAAAGGAGTGTGTTATACATTGTCCTGGTTCAGGGGCTCTGGGTTTGTTCCTAAGCCCAGCCAAGTACAGATGTGAGGAGTGTCCTTTTCCCTTTCACTGCCTGACTAGGTTAGGTATCCAGAGCCCCAGGTCTTTCTCTTAAGCATTTTCAGGGATACTTAAAAGGAAGTTCTCTACATGGAATTAGACTAGTAGGCCTCAGTAAGGACACAGCTAGCCCCCATCAGCTGAGCACTGTGGGAAGGGTGCTGACGGTGGCTCGCCCAGTGGGGGCTGGGCAGTGACTGCACCCATCCTGCTCCTGTCTGTCTGGTCCCTGTCACTGCGGCCACTCCTTTCTCTCGTTGGGGTCATCTGTCCTCCTGCAGGAGGCCAAGGAAGAGGGAGGGAGGCTTGTGCGTAGTCATGAGATTTTCTCACAATCTTGCCTCGGTCCTTTTCCATTAAAAGAAAAAAATCCAAAAAGAGGTGTCTATTTCTCTGCTTTCTGCTCTCATTTCCCCTTCCAGAGCCAATGGTCACAGACTAGTCCAACAGCCTGACTGGGGGACAGGACAAAATGGAATAAGGAAAGACAGGAGAAATTGCTTCATTGTTTCATATCTTAAAAAATATTATCCTACAGTGAAGGGATAATAGTGTTACTAGGTTTTAGTAATATAGTTATTAAATGCATGAAATGCTAAATTCTTGAAATTCATCAAATATTTTCCTATAGGGTTTTTAAATTATCCAAGTCACCAGAGCACAGACATTTATCAACCATGGGATACTAGTAAATTCATCTGAATCTTAATTAATACAGTTGTATTTCCACATAGGCAAAACTTCAGAGTGCTCATTACTATCATTCAACCAGCTGGCCAGTTCCTCCCCAACGACATCACTACTCTGAGTAATTGTGCATAGAAAATATTTAAGCAAATCATTTATTTCTAACAAAAATGAACTCAAGATACAGAGATAATTCACTTCATCTCTCAACTATAAATCCTAATCTAGTCTAAGGATATTCGTATCTCTTTTAAATAGTCTCATTAGGCTCCTCAGGCTTTCTAATCTCTTCTTTCAAAAAGTCATTCATTTCTGAAAAATGTCTCCCCTGGCATAATCCCTGGCCCTGTGAATCCTGCCCTGGACTCCTACCAACACTGAAGGCCTCCCCACCTCAGGTGCCAAATCTGTTGTAACAGTCTTTGGGATGCCATAACACTGTTCTTGTACCATATTTAATTCCCAGAAAAAGTGCCAGAAGGTTATATTTCTGTTCTGTCAGATGACACGGTCCAGAGATGGTCCACCCAGCAACCCCCAGTGACACAAAAGCTGGTCTACTCTTTCAAGATGCACTTACAGCATGATGGAGCCTTGTTTCCACCTCCAGATAGTATGTTTTTAGATAGACCCTTCATCCTCATTAGGTCCAGAAGAAGCTTCTCCGGGAGTAAGTGAGAGCCATTAGAATACTCTATTAGAAGGTTCTTGACCTGGTGTTGGTTTTCTATGCCTAACACATATATATTTTTTTAAACTTTTCCTTCTGCTTCATCATCTGATCCAAGCTTTTCCTGATGATCAGCAGAGTGGTCTGGGAAAAACACTCGACTCAGGCTTCTTTCATTCTCTTTTCATTAACTGAAATCAAAGAATGTCATTATGCCATATTTCTTGTTATTTTTTAGTATGTATGCTTGATTTTCTTCTCACAGTGGACTTTCCAAAAATATTGTAAGTGGAGCAATTTTTCACATAGCATAGAACAGATAGCCACGTCCTTGATCACTGCAAAACATTATCTATGCGTGTGTGTGTGAGAGAGAGAGAAAGAGAGAGCCCTTTTTTTCTTTTTTTCTTTTTTCCCTAAAAGTCCATCATTAGTGCATCAGCCACTTGGAATTTAAAACTGCATATTCTTGATTGAAAAGAATTATTTTAAAGTATACCTCTAACAGGCCTAACTGAGTAAGTCATTCTTTCTTTAAGTTTCAGAATCCCCTGGAATGTTCTTTAAAACTGCAGCTTTTGGGGCCCTTCCTCAGGCTAATGAAATCAGAATCACTTGGTGGGAGGGGCCAAGGATCTGTGCTTTCAACCAACAGTCTAAGTGATTCTTAAGAACCTTAAAGTATAAAAACCATTAAATTAAGTATTAAGAATAGTTATCCTAGCCTATGTAATCTCTCCACTAAAAAATTGCTGGGATCTCTCAGGACTTTGTGTTTAGGTGGGCTTGTTTTCAAAGAAATAGTCTGATGCCAGAATCTATAGAAACAACTTACAGCAGACACCAGCACAGCAGCGGGGCACAATGACTCTCACAGGGTAATTTACAGCAAAAATATTCCCAGTAACCTCTCCCACTCCAGTTTTTCTACTCTCAAAATATATCTATCTATTAAAACTTTTTCTCTTATTCCCATAAGCTATAAAAAAAAACTTTGGAGAGTTGCAGAAATGTGAATATGAGCCATATACAAAATGTCATTATAAAATTATTAACATAGGTGTGATAATAGTGTAGTTATATAATTGAATGTCTTTAGTCTCAAGAGATTAATTAATTCTAAAATATTTGGATTTCATGACATCTTCAAGCTCCTCTCAAATGGCTCAGAAAAATAAAAAGCATATATATGTATGTGTATTTGTGTCTATATACACATATATACATAAACATACATAGATATATATGTATACATATGTGTGTGTGTGAGCAGGTGAAAGCAAATGTGACTAAATGATATGGGTTGGTCAATCTAGAGTATTTATTATGCTATCTTCTAATTATTCTTTAGATTTAATTTTTTCAAAATAAAAAGTTGGGGAGAAATGAACTGCCTTCCGTTTTTCTTGCTGCTCTCTCCCCACATCCCAGACTCTATCTCAGGCTGCCCGTGTCCCAGCTGGAAGTGACCACCACTTCCTTGACCACATCAAACTACCATAATTCCCAGGTTTCCCTTGTCAGCTGTGGAAGCAACTAGAATAAGAGTTTTCTGCTTTCACCCTGACTATAAATGGAGAGCAGATGACAGCTAGTGTGTGCGGGGTGGAGGGAGCGGTATGAAGGTGGAGGGGTTGAGCAAAAAGGAAAAAGTACTCATGGACCTGGACAACAGTGTGGTGATTGTGGGGGAAGGAGGAATAAGGGGACAAAATGATAATGGAAAAAATACAATAAAGATTAAATCAAACAAAACAGGATAAAATAAAGATATGTTTATTGGGAAGAAAAAAAAGAAGTTTCAGCTTACAAAATTCTTCACCCTGTAATACAGGGATATGCTTATCACTCAGTGTCCAATTAACAGTGAATTGAACAACTGCAGGGTGTCCAGCAGTCCTAACGACCTGGAGAAACAGAATCCTGCAGATGGTCCAGGGCCTGGTGGCTGTGATTTCACCTTTCAGCAGATATATAGTGGGCACATGGGTATATCTCGCCATGAGAACTCTCAAGAATAAATATATTTTACTTACCACTAAACCTACCCATCATACCCATCACTGAAATTCTTTCTCTTCTAACCATGGTTCTCTAGTAAATTCTTAGTGCTGGATGATCTCACAAAATCCTTCGTATGATATGACCAAGTAGGGCCATCCTTGAATGTCCAGAGTAGAGTTTTAACAATGTTCTAGGAAGTGTCTGGTCTTTGCATCTGCCACTGAGGGTCCCAATCTTGCTGTGATCACAGCACTGAAGAGATCTTAGGGATGACCTTGGAATCAAGGGCTAACATGAGATGCTGCACCCAGTGGCCAATCTGGGATACTAAGTAAAGCAGGCAGCTAGAATTTTGTATTTTATTGGAGCTAAGCCAAGCCTCATTAGCAATACCATGAGAAATGCCACTGTAGTTAAATGCACTCTGATTATGTGTGTGACACCCAAAAAGCAACCCCTCACTGTAGAACCTCATTGAAGAGGTTGGGCCAAGGAGGGAGGAAGCTGAGCATTCCCCACTTGAGGACAGAAGCAAAAAATAAGACACAAAACCTAAAAGAGGTGCTGGACCTGAGCAGAACTTCTCTTAGCTGGACCGCTCTAACAGTATTGCCCACTTTCTCAGTAAGGAGGAAATTAGAGGTGAATATCAGAAACTAACTGTGGCAGGCTGAATGATTGTCCCCAAAGATAGCCAAGTCCTAATCCCAGAATCTGTGACTATTACTTCATGTGACAACAGAGACTGAAGATGCGATAAATTGAGGATCTTCAGATGGGAAGATGATCCTGGATTATCTAGGTGGGCCCTCAGTGCAATCACAAAGGCCCTGTAAGAGAGAGGCCAGACAGTCAAAAGAAAGAGAGATATGTGACAACAGAAGTAGAGATTGGAGTGATGGGGCCGTAGGCAAGGCCAAAGACTGCAGCAGCTTCCAGAAGGGGGAAGTGACAAGGAACAGATCCTCTCCTGGAGCTCAGAAGGAACCATCCTTTTTCACACCTTGACTTTAGATTCCAGAGCTATAAGAGACTAAACTTGTATGTTTTTAGTCACTAAATTTGTGGTCATTTGTTATAGTGGCAGCAGGAACAAATGCCTCAATTACAGAGGTGCTTATTGTATACAGTTATGCTTAAGTCAGCTAAATAGCAAGCTGCTGCTCTCACGCTACAGTGTAGATTCAGTACCTCTCGTGAACTCCCACTTTTTGTTACCTTCATAAAATGTTAGATCAACAAATTCTACCAAAATTTGTAATAGACTATAGAGAGACATCTGGAGGATATAAACCCTACCCACTGAAGCAGTCAAGGCTGGCTCTGGTGACAAGAGGTTGAAAGAATGCTGTCAGACCCCTCTTCTGTCAGGGTCACTAGCATGACCACAGGGCCCATTCCTTTTCTGGCTCCCATCTGACCACACTACTCAGGACATCATGGGATTCTGGGACTTCGAAACTATTTAACAATAGAGTCCCAAGGAGGCCAGCAGCAGGATTTGATGTAATAGAAACATAACAGACACACAGGCCTTTGAATCCTAGGTCTACAATGACCCACTATAAATTCTGAGTTTCTATTTTATTTTAAAACTAGAAATAATAACATTTGTTACTGACTAACTTTCTTGTGTGGATAAAATCAGGTTATGGAAGTAAGGCCCTATCATGGTAACTATGCTGTTGTTGTTATTAATAACAAAAAACTTCCTAAGCCCATGCCAAATGTTACTCTCAGGAAAAGGACTGTTTCCCATGGCCCTCAACAATGCCTCTCCAGCTCACCAAGCCTAACACTGTTTCAAGACTACTCTGGCGGCTCTTATGCCCGTCACCTTCAGTCAGTCTTTCTAGCTGCCCACAATTGCTGCCCAGACAGCCCTCAGTTAATTGCATCCACACTGGTATGACACCAGCTGCATGACATGTGGGTGTGATTTGGGCTGAGCCAGGGGAGGGCAGCACTTGGATGAGCCGAACAATGCCCTTCGCAAGGAAATTATATTTTAGTGTGTCTAGACAAGAACAAAAATGACATTTATGGCATCGCGTAAGTGCAGAGCCATGAGGGGGCAAAGCAAGGCCACATCACCAGGTCACAGACAGATGACAGGCTTCAGTACAGCTCCCTAAAGAGAGCTGTGATTTACGTAGGCCCTGGAGATGGGTAGTGCTGTGACAGATGGTCGAGGGATAAGGAAGGAGTGGGAACATCTGGGGTCTGCTAGACAAGAGCAAGCAGTCTGCCATTTGTGGCATTTAGGGACACAGTAGATATGCCTCACAATGCAAGTGCCATTCCTCATTCAGGAGAGTCTGCTCCATTTTTTATGGTCAGTACTGGGCACTGAGAAGTTTAAAGCAACACTCAGCGCCTTATCTTTCCCTAAGTGTTGCCAACAATGACATTGGGAGCTGGTTTTCCCTGCTACAGGAGGAATAACTTTGGCTGCTTCTCTTAGCTAAACAACTGTGGAGCCAGCAGGTACCCTCTAGCATGAGGAAAATCCAGGAGAGATGTTTTTGAGGCTGAAGGAAGGCACCACCAGAATCCCCTCAGTGTGGTTCTGCAAGGGGGGCATGCCCATTCCCAGGAAGCCTAGGCTCTTGCTTCCCGATTCTGAAACTCAGAGAAGCCAGCTGATGTGGGATGGGGGATTGACTGTAGTCTGTGGCCAGAAAAGAAGTCAAGAACTCCAACAAAGTTTACAAGAGAGAATGGGGTCTGTGCTGGTGACCAGAGCTCAGCTCAGGGCATGAGGGTCACGGGAGAGAACTGATCCCAGCAAAGCAGGAGCCAAAAGCTCAAGGCCCCTCCCACGAGGCCAGTATAGTGCAGCATGTGGCACCAGTGCCTGGGACGTGAACATGAACCGATGGGTGATGATCTTAGAGGGCAATTAACATGGGATATTCCACTGAGACAGAATCAATGGATGCAGGCCAGGCTGGCCACCCCAGCAGAAAAGGAGCATCCATCAGACCATGCAGCATCTCTCCCAGGTCAAAACTTCTGTTTTCTGAGCAGAGAAGCAGCTGTACTGGGCAACTCAGAGAAATGGAAGAGTGTTCACTTCATTGGTACCAGCTGGCCAAGAAGGTCCTGCCATTTGCACAGGTGTTCATTGTTCAGTTACAGATTTCGATGTGCTAATATGTACATGCACACCAGTATCAGTGTCATTTTCAAAGGGGGGATTCCTAGCAGGGCCCCTAGCTCCTAAGCATGCCTGATCGGCACAGAGAGTGGCAGCTCCCAGCTCTGGAAAGCTTTCTGATGAGGACTTAGATGAGCAAGTGCTTAACAAACTCTTTTGTAACAGGGCCTATGTGGATTATATTTAATTGATAAGGAAAACTCTTGTCAATTTGTCTCATTATATTCAATTCTGGATAAAAGTCCCTTTCCTCCATTGTTTCCTGTCACATATTATTTTTTAATCAAGTAATTTCACGCCAAATGACATGGCTGTAGAAGACCACATCCCCAACACAAACACATCCCACCTAATTTGGAAAAGTGACTTTCCTGTCTACGCAGAGAGAAGAATGAAGCATTGGAAGGAGCCACATCCCTTTCCCACCACGTTTTTTAAAAATCATTTTTGACAGCTCCGGAGAAGGTCATTTCAGCTCACGGCAGCTGGCCGAATTCTCTGACTCACTGACAGTGGGGCAGAGTGGGAATTACAGGTGTGCAGAGAAGATAGATTTTAAACCTCTTATTTTCTTCAAACTATTTCCTTTAAGAGTGTGAATGGAATTTTAAAATAATATCCAAAGCACAGCAGGAAAATAATGTAAATGTAGTGCTGAGAAATTCTTCCCTCTAGGCACTATTCAAAAGCCAAATTCATTTGAGAGAAGTTCCAGGGGTTCAGAAGAGATGAGAGGGCACTTGCTTGGCCCTGCCCAATCACATCAAGGAGAGAAAGGGGAGTATATGAGGAATGAGTGCTGAGCCCCTGAGTGCAGAGCAAAGCGTGAGCTGTGAGTGAATTCTAGAGACACCCACTGAAAACAAATATTCAGACATGTCAGGATGCTATCTGGAGGTATGTGTAGGTGGACCTCATGTTTCAGATGTTTTCAGAGTATTTTGTCATGCCATTTGTTCCATTAAGATTTGTTTAAAGGAAAAAAATCCAGGAAGCTAACATCAACAACTAAGGATTTTGTAAATACCATTCCTTCCACTTCAAGCAGCATTGCCTATATCAACACTTACCATGCATGCATCAGCAATGCTTTTGAAAGAAATTTTGCAAAAATGACAGTCCAAAGTTCCTATTATTTCAGGGAGACTTCACCAAACATCTACTTTGATTTCACACTTCTGAACACAAGTAGCCATGACTACTTTTAAGTGAAGCCATGTCCTTGAATGGATGAGTGATGTTTCTGGGAAACATGAAACAGGTGAGCAGTAGAACACACAGGTGACCCAGGAGAGTGAGTTGTCAGAGTCCATGTTCACACTAACATGATATGTGACGTGGGGCCAGCGTGGAAGCTGTTGTAACCTACCCAAAAGGGGTGCAAAGCTCTTAAATAGCCATAGCAGCCAGAAGGTCCCTTAGGGATGGGCTGGTTGTAGTAATACTCACAAAACACCAGAGGTGAAAATAAGGTTAGGTGATAGAGGAAAGGATTGGCAGGAAAATCTCAGACTTTCCAAACAGCAACATCCTCACAGACACATCCCCTAAAGCAAGGGACATAAAGGAAACAATAAACAAATGGGACCTCATCAAATAAAAAGCTTCTGCAAGGCTAAAGAAAACAGCACCAAATTACAAAGAGAACCAACAGGATGGGAAAACATATTTGCCAATGATACCTCAGACAAGGGCCTGATCTCCAAAATATATAAAGAACTCCACTCCAGGAAGACAAATAACCCCATTAAAAAATGGGCAAAGGACTTGAACAGACACTTCTCCAAGGAAGACAGACAGAGGGCCCAGAGACATATGAAAAGATGCTCAGCATCACTAGCCATCAGAGATATGCAAATTAAAACCACAATGAGGTACCACCTCACACCAGTCAGAGTGGGCAACAAACAAATCAACAAACAATGGTTGGAGAGGATGTGGAGAAAAGGGAACCCTAGTACATTGTTGGTGGGAATGCAGACTGGTGAGGCCACTGTGGAAAACAGTATGGAATTTCCTCAGAAACTAAAAATGGAACTGCCCTTTGACCCAGCAATTCCACTGCTGGGATTATACCCTAAGAACCCTGAAACACCAATCCAAAAGAACCTGTGCACCCCAATGTTCATAGCAGCACAATTTACAATAGCCAAGTACTGGAAGCAACCTAAGTGCCCATCAGCAAATGAGTGGATCAAAAAATTATGCTACATTTACACAATGGAATTCTACACAGCAGAGAGAAAGAAGGAGCTCCTACCCTTTGCGACAGCATGGATGGAACTGGAGAGCATTATGCTAAGTGAAATAAGCCAGGCGGTGAGGGACAAATACCATATGATCTCACCTTTAACTGGAACATAATCAACAAAAGAAAAAAGCAAACAAAATATAACCAGAGACATTGAAGTTAAGAACAATCTAACAATAGCCAGAGGGGAGTGGGGAGGGGGCAGTGGGGAGAGGGGTTTACAGGAGCTACTATAAAAGACACATGGACAAAACCAAGGGGGAGGGTGGAGGCGGGGGAGGGAGGTGGGTTTGGCTGGGGTGGGGTGGAGGGATGGGGAGAAAATGTAGACAACTGTAATTGAACAACAATAAAAAAATGTTTAATTAAAAAAAATAAGGTTAGGTGAAATGGTGGTATTTTGAGTAACAGATTGAAAAAGATATTTTTTTCCTCTCCTGAAATCATAGGGTTATAATCCTTTCCCATTGCATAGCAGAGGCATTCATTAAAGGTTTTGAAAGTTTTGTTTGTTGGATTGGGAAGCATAAACAAAGAATAGAGAACAGTGACAAGAGCAGCAGAAATGCAACTGATGCACACTATGAAGCTGGGAAAGGAAACCTTTGCTCCTATGGTCAACTCAGTGAAAATGCAATGTGCTGCTTCTAGGACCACAGCAAGACAGTCCTTGACACAGATCCCGGCCCACAGGATCTGCTGTTGTGGCCACAATATACAAATACACACAGACTACAGAAATCCTGTGGAGGAAAAGGGGCTGCGTGGCCCCTCTCCAAGTTAGAAAGAGGGCCCTGACCCCTGCCTGGACAGGCTTTTATTGTTTTTCTGGGCACAGTACATCGAGGGTGATCCTCATTTACTATGCACAGGTTCACCACAGGTGATTACCTTTTAAGGAGGACAAAGGACAGAACACTGCTAATTACTTCAAAGAGAAGGATGTTACAGCTCAAGGGGGAAACTGCTCACACTCCATACTTGGGTGGTTTAGCACAGACTTTAGGAAGTTAAAGATACTCAGTAAACATTTGCTGCCTCAATTCAGGGTGAGGGAGTTTTGGCAAGAGCAAGTCTCATAGCAGTCTAGGTACAATGCAGGCCTGATTTCCCACTGGAGAACCTATCCATGGATGTGGGTCCTGCCTGCCAACCTCGCTCCCCACTGGCTTTTCCAAGTGGGGGCTGAGCCACATTTCCCACACTTGGAATGGTTCCCCACAAGTCCTAGTGCAGGATAGGTTTCCCCTCATCCTGGGGAGAGGGGTAGAGCCAGCTCAACTGTGGGACTGGTTAAAACTAATCTTTCAAACAAAGGAAATGCTTGTACTCCAAATCGTAAAAACCTGATATAGTCCATTTCATTCCTTTCCTTTCCTGAACTCTCCAGTGCTAAAGCTACTAGGCGGGTGGAACAAGTGATGAAAGGAAGGGGCCGCAGTGGCCCTAATGGGATTAAGAAGCCAAGGAGGATGAGGGGGACATCGCCAAAGAAGGTTAACCTCCAAAGTGTGTCAGAGTTCAAGCAGGGCAAGGAGGTCATCTACATGGGGGGCAGCAGCAATGGTCCAGCTCAGGGGACTGGAACTCAAGTGAAAGGGTATCGTGTGGGATGGCTTCATTAGGAACTGGATACATACAAGGGAACTGGGCATTTGCAAATGTGCTAAGGACAATAGAATCTAGGTTTTTCAGTGCCTGAGAAGGGAGTTACAGTGGGGAAAGAGATGAAACTAAAATAAACCCCATGGTATTGTATTGGAATTAGAGGTACTGATATGATTACTTGTGGTTTTCAGAACAGATGGATAGATAACCAGACATAAATGTAGGTAAAGAGGTAAATGTGTGTATACATACATATATATTTATATATGTATGCATGAGTGTTGTGTGGATACACACAAATATATACCCTATTTCTGTCCACTGAAAAGACAACTTTCCAGTAGCAATGAGTACACCTAGAACCCAAATTTTGGCTTTCTGTATACCCTTCTCAACCAAAAGGAACCAGGGCTCCCAGGAGAAATAGATGATTCCATGGCTAGGGCAGGAAAAGCAATAATAAGTCGAGAACATCTATTTATTCCAGAAAAGCAGGAAGTGTTCAAATAATGATTGGAGACATGTCAGTATCACAGAAATAAATTGAAGGAACTTCTACTGAAAAAATCTAAGTCAATTGGAGAATCCAAGGAAATAATGTTAGCAATGGAACATAACCTATTAAGTAACAAAGAAAAACATGAGGTCATATTGATTGGAAGTTTATAGAGTAGCTGAATATTTACTTAGTTTCAAATTGCCCCTTCTTAAAATGCTTGTGAATTACAAAGAATAGAGGAATAAATTTAGTATGGAGAAGACTGGCAGACACCATAATCAAGCGTCTAAGTGAGTATCATCAATGGAACAAATTAATTTTGTTTACCACCTCATAGGATGCATTGAGAACACAGCAAATCCTCAGATATTTCTGCCAAAAACACATAACTAAAGTCTTACAAAAACACATCTGGCAAGCCCAATTTGGAAAACATTCTATGAGACTATAATCTTCAAACATGTCAAGATCTGAATCATGAAGCAAAGAATGAGAAAAATTTTCAGACCTTGTGGCCTGATAACTAAATATGATACATGATTTTGGATTAGATCTTTTTGCTATACAGGCCACTATTGGAACAATTGGCGAAACTGGAATGAGGTCAAAAAATTAGACTATACAAATATATGACTGTTAATATCCTAATTTTTATGGTCACATTGTGTTTATACACAAGAATGTCCTTGTTTGTAGGAAATACACACTAAAGTATTCAGAAATGATAGAGCCTCATGTTGGAAACTTGACCTGTAATAACTCCAAAAAAATATATTTGCCACTTCTCTTTAAGTTTGAGATCCTTTCAAAAAAAAATCTTAAAGAATCATGTAGAGAAGAGGTAAATTCTACAAAGACTTGGCATAAATTAATATAGCAATGGGGCTTTCTGAATATTCTAAGCCAACAAGCATAACAGAATCACCAGGTAATTTTTTTAAACACAAAAATACATATGCACAAACACATATGCATACACTCACACAAACACACAGAAGAGCATCCAAATTCAGACACTGATCTTACCTATTTGGGCTCTGGAAAGGAGGCACTGATGCTGAGCCACAGAACTGAACTGTGGTTATGTCTGCCTATTACTGTAGCACAAGTGAAGGGTTCAAAAGAAAGTTGGGTTAGTGCAGAGAAGCATTCACTGTATCTCCTTCTATTGATAATGATACCCAGATAAGCACATAAGTATGATAACTCTCTTTGTAATATGTATGGTTAATTCCCAAAGTTTAGGTCAGAATAATAGCAGATGCTCAATAAATGGCTGAAACTGTCATTACTATATGCCTGAAGTTGTTGTCCCAAATTTTCACAATAACACAGTAAGGTATACATCAAAGAAAATATAATTATCCCCTAAGTGACAATAACCTATCCACCTGAGACTCAGAGAAGCTGAGATTCTTGCTCAAGTTCATACAACTTGGAAGTGAACTTGGAAAGTACTAAGGAATGTCCTTAGTACTTTCTTTCCTAACCCTTGATGGAAGCCAGATCAGTCTCCCTCCCAGGTACCCTTCACTCATTTGAACAAGCCCCATTCCTTCATTAGGAAAGACATAGAGGAAAACTATAGAGGGATTTTCAGCATCCCAAGGGTCAAAAAAATCTCCCATCAGATGACCTCTAAATTGAGCAAAGTCACTTTGGTGTCAAGACACATCATATCCGTACACATTAATATCCGTACCTGGGAAGGAGACAAGGGTGTAGCTCTCCCCTTCCCTGCTAATGGAGACACACCACCACACTGGTGGGGACCTGAGTCCTGTCTTCTTTCCTGCCTATGTGTAGCAGAAAGAGACACACTTGTTCCCACTACCCATGCTGGATACACTCTACCTTCTCTCTAACTCCCATAGTCAGCCCCAGCTAATGCCACCACTCCAGAGCAAATGTGATTGGGCAGAATTTGAGGTGCTCACCTTCCTGCATCTTCCTTATCCAAACAATTCTAATGAGTTTTTATATAACACCTGAGCAGTTGAATAGATAGGTTAAACTGTATGCAATTTTGAAATTTACTTATCCTCACATTAGCTCTTAGAAAATTTCCAAAGGAAAATGCCTAGTACCTGTTGTTTAAAAGAAGTCTGTAAACTGAATATAATTGGATTTCAGCCCCTATCTTCATGTCCTGATTTGAAAGACAAGCAATGATCCTCAATACAAGCAATAGTTTTTGGATCAGTTCAGGTATTGGAGTGACCCCATCAGGTAAGCAGGGGAAAGAAGAATAGGGACTTGTGGACAGTATAAAATGAACAGAAATGTAAAAAGTTAAGTAAGCAAAATGGACTCAGTTTCAACAGTTACCTCCCAGAGCTCCAATCTGTTCAAACATTCAACAAATATTTATCAAAAATCTGCTTCATATCAGGATTTGGTCTTACCTCTGAGTATACAGAGATGAGAGTGACATGCAAATCTCTGTCCTTGTGGAGAATCAATGTCAGTCACTTATTCAACAAATGGTTATTTGCTTGCACAATATTCAAAGCACTTGGTTAATTACTTCCAGTCAAGATGGTATTCTAGGTAAACACTGCTCACCTCCTCACACCATCACATCAAAATGATAACTAAACTATAGAACAACCATCATTCAGAAGTTGAGCTGAATGGAAGTCCTACAATTATGGATTTAGAGAAGAAACCACATCAAGACTAGTAGGAGGGGCAAAAATATAGAATGGGCTGGCCCCAGGCCACGTGTGGTGGATAAAAACCAGGAGGGATATCTCAGGAGCAAGGGTCCCAACCCCCAACCAGGCTCCCTGGCCCAGGGTTCTAGTGCCAGGAAGAGAAGTCCCCATAAGTTCTGGCTGGAAAAAACAGCTGATATTGAGGCTGTGGAAGATGAACTGTTAGAGTCCCAGGCAGTTCCTCTTAGAGAGCCTACACACAGACGTATTCATACTCACTCCACTGAGCTCCAGCACTGGGGCAGCAGATTGAAAGGCACCAGTGGTATACAGGAAAGGAGCTGAAATGTCCAGTATCAGAGAAACAGCTGGGGTGGCAGATTTCTCCCAGACAGAAGTGCTAGCAAAGGCCATTGTTCCCTTTCTGAGCCCTACCCCCACAGCTCTGGCAGGTGGGCACTATATCTGAGGCTCCATCAACCTGGCTCATACTATTTGCCCCACTCTGGTGACTCCCTGAGGCCCTGACCCACCCAACATTCGACCCAACCCTAGCTGTCACCAATGGCTTTTCTAAAAGAATGGCTTGTCTTGGCCCATGCTTCAGATTTTCCTAAATTCTTTCAAACAAGCAGTATCTGGCTTTACAGAGCCCCCTACCTCTCCCTAAGTTGCCCCACACCCAGCACTAGCAGCAGCTTGACTTCTCCTGGCCACCTATTCTGTATAGAACACAGGCAGTGGATGACTTGGGACATACCAACAGCAACCAAGGCTCAACTACAAGAAGACGGTGTATATAGCCCACACAGTGAACTCAACTTGAGTATCCAGCTTGGGTAATAGGGGAGGCTATGTCACTGGACTCTATAGGACACCTACTACATTAAGCCACTCTATCAAGCCTGGGAGATGTAGTAGCTCTACCTAATACATAAAAACAAACACAGGGAGGATGCCAAAATGAGGAGAGAAAAAAACAGGGCCCAAATGAAAGAACGGAACAAAACTTCAGAAAAATAACTAAATAATCTGCAAGATGTAGAGTTCAAAACACTGGTTATAAGGATGGTCAAGGAACTTAGTGAGGGCCCCAGCAGCATAAAAAAGATCCAGTCAGAAATGAAGGATACACTAATTGAAGAATAAAGAACAATTTATGGGGAATCAACAGTAGAGTGGATGAAGCTGAGAATCAAAGCAGTGATTTGGAACATAAGGAAGCAAAAAACAACCAATCAGAAGTAGTTTCCATCAAGCAAGTCTCTGTTCGAAGTCAAATAATTTGTGTTTGAGACCTGGTCCTGCAATTTACTATATAATCTTAGGGAGATCCAAGATGGCAGAGGAGTAAATGGAAGCTACACTAACCTCCTCCCAAAACCAAACTGGAATTACAACTAAACTTTAAAAAATTCATCCTGAATAACCAAATGAACACTAGCAAGACAGAATCCTTATAACCAAGCACAGACAGAAGAAACCACTTCACCAAAACAAGACTACCACTTATGCTGGACCCCAGCAGAGGGAAGGCAGAGAGGACTAGAGATACTTGAGGAGAGTCTGGGGCTGGTGGGTTTGGGGAGATAACTGACAGAACAGCTACCAGGATCCTGGTGCTGAGTCATTCAGCAAATTGCGGGAGCCATCTTTCTCAAGCAAAGTACTCCCTACAAAGTGGCATCAGCCTGAGAGGAAGCAATAGCCCTGCCCACAGGAATTACTGTGCTCCTCCCTGTGGTACTTAAGATGGACAGCCGATTATAGTCTGATTAGACTAACAACTTTTTAGTTTAGAGATTGATTAGTTTAACATCTAAGGTGAAAAATACAAAGAAGCAACCAACATAGTAAGACAAAGAAACAGACCCCAAATGAAAGAAGAAGAGATTTCTCCAGAAGAATTGGATGAAATAAAGGCAAGCAATTTACCAGACAGAGCGTTTAGAGTAATGATTAAAAAGATACTAAACAGCATGAAAAAAGATAAAGAAACAATATAAAAAAAAGACCATTCAGAAATAAAGAATGCAATAGCTTAGACAAACAATATACTGGGAGGAATAAACAATAGGTTAGATAAAGAAGGGGATCGAATCAGTGATTTGGAAGACAGGGTAGAAAAAAATATGTAGGCAGAGCACTAAAAAGAAAAAAGAATTTTGAAAACTGAGGAGAGCTTAGGAAACATTATGGACAACATGAAATATAACAACATCTGTATCATGGGAATACCAGAAGGAGAAGAGAGTGCTCAAGAGATCGAGAACTATTTAAAAAAATAATGACCAAAATCTTCCCTAATCTGGTAAAGGAAAGTCACACAAGTCCAGGAAGCTCAGAGAATCCCAAACAAGTTGGATACAAAGAGGCCTCCAAACTGAGACACATCATAATTAAAAAGACAAGGTTTAAAGACAAGGAGAGAATCCTAATAGCCACAAGAGGAAAGCAAGTATACCTACTTGAGAGAAAGCACTAATTAGACTGGCGTTTGATTATTCAACAAAAACATTTCAGGCCAAAAGAGAGTGGTGCAAAATATTCAAGGTGATGAAAACCAAGGACTGACAATAAAGACTCCTTTACCCAACAAGACTATCATTTAAAATCAAAGAAGAAATAAGGAGCTCCCCTGATAAGAAAAAGCTGAAGAAGTCTGTTAACCCCAAACCAGTATTGCAACAAATGTTAAAGGGCTGGCTTTAAAGAAGAAAAAGAAAAAGAGAAAGGAAAAGAAAAAGAAAAAGAGAAAGGAAAAGAAAAAAAAAAAGAGGAAAACAGTTTAACAATAAAATGGCATTACATATATATCTATCAATAATTACTTTAAATGTAAATGGCTTAGCTCTGGCAAAAGGCATAGGGTAGCTGAATGGATAAGAAAACAAGACCCATATATATGCTGCCTCCAAGAGACCCTTGTCAGATCAAAAGATACACACAGACTAAAAGTAAGGGGTTGGAAAAAGATATATCATGCAAATGAAAAAGAAAAAAAAGCTGAAGTAGCAGTACTTATATCCAACAAAATAGACTTTAAAACCAAGTAAGAGATAAACAAGGACTCTACATAATGATAAAGGGAACAACCCAACAAGAAGATATAACCCTAGTAAATATTTACACACCCAACATAGGAGCACCCAAATATGTAAAGCAAATCTGGATAGACATAAAAGGAGATATCAACAGAAACACGGCTGGTGATTTTGACACCCCATTGACTTCAAAGGATAGATTTTCCAGACAGAAAATCAAGGAGACAGCAGCCTTAAGTGACACACTAGATCAAAAGGATTTAATCGATATCTTCAGAGCATTTCACCCCCAAACAGCAGAATATACATAATTTTCAAGTGCACATGGAACATTGTTTAGGATAGACCACATGTTAGGATACAAAATAAGTTTCAATAAATTTAAGAAGATTGAAATCATATCAAGCATCTTCTCTGATCATAATGCTATGGAACTAGAAATCAATCATGAGAACAATGAAAAACACACAAGGACATGGTAGCTAAATAGCTTGTTATTAAATAATAAATGGGTTAACAACAAGATCAAGGAAGGAATCAAAAGATAGCTTGAAACAAATGAAAATGAGGACAAAACAATACAAAATCAGTGGGACACTGGGAAAGCAACCCTGAGAGGGAAATCCACAGCATTATCTCAAGAAAATAAGAAAACAAGACCTATCTTAAAAAAAACAAAAACAAAAACAAAAACCCTCAAATAAACAATCTAACTTCACACTTAAAGGAACTTGAAAAATAACAACAGACAAGGCCCAGAGTGAGTAGAAGGAAGGAAATAATAAAGATCAGAGCAGAAACAAATGAAATAGAGTCTTAAAAAATGATACAAAAGATCAATGGATCCAAGAGGTTGTTCATTGAAAAGATAAACAAGATTGACAAACCCTTTAACCAGACTCATCAAGAAAAAAAGAGAAAGGACCCAAATAAATAAAATCAGAAATGAAAGAGGAGAAGTAACAACTGACACCAAATACCAAGAATTTTAAGAAAATATTATGAACAATATATGCCAACAAACTAGACAACCAGGATGAAATGAATAAATTCCTAACACATACAATCTTCTAAAACTAAATCAGGAAGAATCAGATAATCTGAATGGACAGATTACACCTAATGAAATCAAAGCAGTAAACAAAAACCTCCCAACAAGTAAATGCCCTGAACAAGAACTGGATGGTTTTATAGGTAAATTTTACTAAACATTCCAAGAACTGCTAACACTTCTCCTTCTCAAACTATTTTATAAAATTCAAGAGGAGGGAAGGCTTCCAAACTCATTTTACAGGGCCATTACCCTAATACTGAAACCAGAAAAAGACATAACAAAGAAAGAAAATCATAGGACAACATCCTTCATAAACATAGATGCTAAAATCCTCAACAAAATATCAGCAAACTGAATATAGCGATGCATCAAAAAGATCATACACCATGATCAACTGGGATTTATTCTGGGAATGCAAGGTTGGCACAACAATTGCAAATCAATCAATGTGATTCACCACATAAACAAAATGAAGGATAAAACCACATGATCATATAAGTATGGTTTCTTCATCAATATAAATAGATGAAGAATAGATCTATTTATATTGATGAAGAAACAGCATTTAATAAAATCTAGCACCCATTTATGATCAAAACTCTCAGCAACATGGGAATAGAGGGAACATACTTAAACATAATAAAGGCCACATATGACAAACACACTGCCAGCATCATACTCAACTGGAAAAAACTACAAGCATTCCAATTAAGATTACAAACAAGACAGAGATGTCTGCTTTCACTTCTCTTATTCAACATATACCGGAAGTTCTAGCCTAAGCAATCAGACAAGAAGAAGAAATAAAAGGTTTCCAAATTGGAAAGGAAGAAGTAAAACTCTCATTATTTGCAGATGACACGATACTGTACATAGAGAACCCCAAAGATTCCACCAAAAAAACTACTAAACTGATAAATGAATTCAGCGAAGTAGCAGGATAAAAAATATCCAGAAATCAGTTACATTTTTATATGCCAATAATGAACTCACAGAAAAGGAAATTAAGAAAACAATCCATAATGGCTTCAAAAAGAATAAAATACCTAGGAACAAACCTAACCAAGGATGTAAAAGACTTGTACATGAAAAATTATGACACTGAAGGAAGAAACTGAAGAAGATATGAATAAATGGACACACATACTGTGTTCATGGATAGGAAGAATTAACATCATTAAAATGTCCATACTACCCAAAGCAATCTATGGATTCAACATAATTCCTATCAAGATACTAATGACAAATTTCACAGAACTAGAATATTTAAAAATTTATATGGAAAGATCCAACATGGCAGAGGAGTAAGTAGAAGCTACATTAACCTCCCCTCAGAACCAATCTTGAATTCCAACTAAATAGTAGAGAAATCATCCAGAATAAAGAACTGAACAGTAGTGGGACAGAAATTATGACCACAGATAGAAAAACCACAATGTGACTGGTACGTAGTGTGGAGGAGACATGAGAAGGCTGTCTGGGCTCCCACAAGTGGCAACTGAAGTGCCAGAGAAATATTTCAGTGGCCAGGGGTTTTCCCTTGAGAAGTGTGGTGCCTAAACCCCAACCCTGGCCCCTCAGCCTACAGCACCAGAGCCTGAAAAGAACCCAGAAAACATCCAGCTGCAAAAAGCAGCAGGGTTTCTCCCTTCCAGGAACAAATGGTTGGAGACTCAGAGAGCCTTTTAAAGGGCCAATGCATAAAATTTCATTTAGAGCAACTTACCCTGGGCTCCAGCAAAGGGGGGAGGGGCAAAGTGGACTAGAGATGCTTGAGGAGAGGAGACTGGGGATGGTGACTTTGGGTGGAGAACTGACGGAGTAGCCAATTCAAGCAGTAATAAAAAAACCAGGATCCTGATTTGGACTCATCCTCCATACCTCAGGAGCCATCTTGCTCAGGCAGACCACTCCCCTCCAAGTGGAATCAGCCTGAGGGGAAGCAGTAACCTCCAGCAGGAATTACTCTGCCCCACTATGGTACTTAAACCTGACTGCTGATTACAGAGTGAATAGATTAACAACTGAAGGAGTCACCTATAGAGGGTGGATCCCTAGTAGTCTCAACAGGCTGCCTAGGGCCAGACTGGGACACCATCTAACATCACCAGAGATGGATCCAGGAACAAAAAACAGTGAATCTGTACAACAGCACACAAGACGTGGTGAGTAGGGTGACTTTTAGTCAGCCAGCTAGAGGGAAGGACCCACCAAGAATGACCCCACAATAATTAAAACCCAATTACAACCCAAGAGCCAATATAAATGGCATAAAGGGCATCCCAGGAGCATCAAGTCAGGAGATCACGGAGACTGCACCACTGAATCCCACAGGTCTCCTACCATAGAAGGTCACACCATCAAGACAGGGTGCAGCTCAAACTAAGAGGCAAAAGCAAGAAGAGTCACCTAAAATGGGGAGACAAAGAAACAACCCCTAACTGAAAGGAAAGGAGGAATCTCCGGAAAGAGTGCTCAATGAAATAAAAGCAAGTAAACTCTCACTCACTGAGTTTGAAATAATGTTTATAAGGAAGCTCAATAAGCTCAGTGAGAACTACAAAGAACTACAGGGAAGATACAAGAACCTTACTGTGAATTACATCAACATAAAAAAGACATAGGAACTATCAATAAGAGCCATAAAGAAATGAAGAATACAATTTCTGAATTGAAGAACACAGTAGAAGGAATTAAAAGCAGGCTACATGAAGTGGAAGATTGAATCTGCAAGCTGAAGGACAAGGTAGAAAAAAATTCCCAGAGTAACAAAATGAAAAAAAGACTCAAAAAGAAGGAAGAGGTTTTAAGGGAACTGCAAGACAACATGAAACATAATAATATCCATATCATAGGACCACCAGTAGAAGAAGAGCAAGGCATAGAAAACCTGTGTGAAAAACTAATGACAGAAAACATCCTTAACTTCATGAGAGAAAAAGTCACGCAAGTCCAGGAAGCACAGAGGGTCCAAATGAAAATCAATCCAAAGAGGCCCATTCCAAGATACATCATAATAAAAATGGCAAAATTTAAAGACAAAGAGAGAATATTAAGGCAGCAAGGGAGAAACAGTTAGTAACTCCCTTATTGGGAGCCCCAATAAGGCTATCAGCTAATTACTCAACAAAAACACTACAAGCCAGAAGGGAATAGCAAGAAATATTACAAGTGATGAAAAGCAAAAGCAGCACTGGCTGGCGTGATTCAGTGGATTGAGTGCCAGCCTGTGAACCAAAGAGTCACCGGTTCAATTCTCAGTTGGGGCATATGCCTGAGTTGCAGGCCAGGTTCCCAGTAGGGAACGCATAAGAGGCAACCACACATTGATATTTCTCTCCCTCTCTTTCTCTCTCCCTTCCCCTCTCTCTAAAAATAAAATAAGTTAAAAATCTTAAAAAAAAAAAGAAAAAGAAAAAGAAAAGGAAAGGTATGCAGCCAACACTACTCTACCCAGCAAGACTCCGATTTAAAATGAAAGACAAAATAAGGAGCTTTCAGGCACAAAAAGGCTAAAAGAACAACACATCTCCACCAAACCAGCATTGCAAGAGATGCCAAAGGGACAGCTTTAAGGAGATGAAGTAAAAGAGAGAGAGAGGAACACAAGGACAAAGGGAAAAAGTGGCAATGAAAAAGTACCTATTAGTAATAACCTTAAATGTAAATGGATTAAGTGCACCACTATACATCAAAAGACAGGGTAGCTGAATGCATGATATAACATGATCTGCATATATGCTGTCTACAAGAGACCCACTTCAGACAAAAGATATACAAAGACTGAAAGTGAAGGGATGGAAAAAAAGTATTTCAAGAAAATGCACCTTAAAAAAAAAGCTGGGGTAGCAATATTTATATTAGGCAATATAGATTTCAAAGCAAAGGCCATATAGAGACAAAAGATGACATTATAAAATTCTTAAGGGAACAATCCATTAAGAACATAAACCTTGTAAACATATATGTACTCAACATAGCAGCATCCAAATATGTAAGGAAAATCTTAGAGGACTTCAAAAAAGAATTGACAGCATTACATTCATAGTAGGGGATTTTAACACCCCATTCTCAAAAGTGGATACATCTTCCAGGAAAAGAATCAACAAGGATATTGTAGTGTGAAACAACACTCTAGATCAAATGGACTTAATTGCTATATACAGAAACTTTCACTGCAAAGAAGCAAAATATACATTCTTTTCAAATGCACATGAAATATTTTCAAAGATAGACCATATGATAGGACACAATAACAGCCTAAACAAACGCAAGAAAATTTAAATTATATCAAGCATCTTTTCAGATCACAATTGCTTAAAATGAGAAACAAACCTCAAGGGAAAAACTCAAAAACATTCAAATTCATGGAGACTGAATAATATGTTATTAAATAATTAATGGGTTAACAATGAGCATCAACAAGTTTCTGGAAACAAATGAAAATGAACACATCACAGCCCAAAACCTATGGGATATAGTGAAGGCAGTCCTGAGAGGGAAATTCATAGCAAGGCAGGCCTACCTTAAAAAAGATAGAAAATTTTCAAATATACAACCTAGCCCAACATCTACAAGAACTAGAGGAATAAAAACAAAGCCCAGAGTGAGTAGAAGGAAGGAAATAATCAAAATCAGAGCAGAACTGATGACATAAAGACTAAAAAGACAATTCAAAAGATCGATGAATTCAGGAGCTGGTTCTTTGAAAAGATAAACAAAATCAACAAACCTTTAACCAGAAACATCAAGAATAAAAGAGAGAGGACCCAAATAAATAAAATCAGAAACCAAAGAAGAGAAATTACAACCAATACCATAGAAATACAAAGGACTGTAAGAAATTACTATGAACAACTATATGCAAAGAAATTTGACAACCTGGATGAAATGGACAAATTTCTAGAAACACATTCTTCCAAAACTGAATAAAGAAGAAGCAGAAAGCCTGAATGGACCAATACCAATCAGTGACATTGAAGCAGTAATCAAAAAACTCCCAGCATACAAAAGTCCGGAACTAGACAGCTTCACAAGTGAATTTTAACAAATATTTAGGAAAGAGTTAACTCCTCTCCTTCTCAAACAATTCCAAAAAAATTCAAGAAGAAGGAAGACTACCAAGCTCTTTTTATGAAGCCAGTATTATCCTCATTCCAAAACCAGGTAAAGACACAACAAAGAGAGAAAACTACAGCCAATATTACTGATGAACATAGATGCTAAAATTCTCAACAAAATATTGACAAATGATATCCAGCAATACATTAAAAAGGTCATGCACCATGATTAAGTGGGATTCACCCCAGGGTTGCAAGTATGGTATAATATTTGCACATCAATAAATGTATTATACTACATAAAGAAAATGAAAGCCAAAAATCACATAATCATAGTAATAGATGCTGAAAAAGCATTTGATAGAGCATCCATTTATGATACAAATGCTCAGCAAAATGGGAATAAAGGGAGCAGACCTTAAAATAATGAAGGTCATATATGAGAAACCTATGGCCAACATCATACTCAATGGGCAAAAGCTAAAAACTTTCCCCCTAAGAGCAGGAACAAGACAAGCATATCCACTTTCACCATTTCATTCAACATAGTATTGAAAGTTCTAGCCAGAGTGATCAGACAATAAAGTGAAATAAAAGGCATCCAAATTAGAAAGGAGGAAGTAAAACTCATTATTTGCAGATGGCATGATAGTGTACATAGAACACCCTATGGACTCCACCAAAAAAACTACTTGAACTACTAAATTTGGCAAAGAAGCAAGATACAAAGTCAATATTCAGAATCAAAGGTATTTTTGTACACCACCATGAAATATCAGAAACAGAAACTAGGAAAAAAATTCCACTTACTATAGCAACAAGAAAACAAAGTACCTACGAATAACTTAACAAAGGATGTAAAAGATCTGTATACTGAGAAAACTACAGAAGACTGAAGAAATAAATTAATAAAGATACAAATGGAAGCATGTACCATGTTAGTGGATTGGAAGAATCAACATCATTAAAATGTCCATACTACCCAAAGCAATCTACAGATTTGACATAATCCCTATTAAAATATCAATAACATATTTCACAGATTTAGAACAAATATTTTAAAATTTTATATGGAACCATAAGTGACCCCAAATAGCATAAGAAATCTTGAGAAAGAAGAACCAAGTAGGATCTCAAACCTGATATCAAACTATATTACAAGGCAGTAATCAAAACAGTCTGGTACTGGCATAAGAACAGACACATAGATCAATGGAACAGAATAGAGAACCCAAAAATAAACCCATGTCTCTATGATTAATTAATATTTGACAAAGTGGGCAGAAGCATATAACAGAGTAGAAATAGCCTCTTTAACACCAGTGCTGGGAGACCTGGAATGGTACATGCAAAAAAATGAAACTAGACCACCAACTTATACCATACACTAGAATAAAACCAAAATAGATAAACGACTTAAACATAAGCAGCAACACCACAAAAGTCCTAGAGGAAAACTTAGACAGTAAAATGTCAGATATCCCATGCAGCAATATTTCTGCTGATACATCCTATAAGGGAAATGAAGGAAAGAACAAATGGGACTACAACAAAAGCTTCAGCATGGCAAAAGAAGACATTAGCAAAATGAAAAAGGAATCAACTGTCTGGGAAAGCATATTTGCTAATGATACCTCAGCCAAGGATTTGATCTCCAAAATATATAAAGAATTCATATCACTCAACTCCAGGAAGTCAAACAATCCAATTAAAAATGGGCGAAAGACATGACCAGAGACTTCTCCAAGGAGGATATACAGAGGGCCCATTGGCATATGAAAAAATGCTCAACATAATTAGCTATTAGAGAGATGCAAATTAAAACCACAATGAGATATCACCTCACACCTGTCAGAATGGCCATCATTAACAAATCAACAAACATTAAGTGTTGGCAAGAATGTGGAGAAAAGGGAACCCTAGTGCACTGTTGGTGGGAATGCAGACTGGTACAGCCACTGTGAAAAACTGTATGGCATTTCCTAAAAAAACTAAAAATTGAACTGCCTTTTGACCTGGCAATTCTACTGCTGGGATTATACCCTAAGAATCCTGAAACATCAATGCAAAACAGCCTATGCACTCCTATGTTCATAGCAGCATCGTTTGCATTAGCCAAGTGCTGGAAACAGCCCAAGTGCACATAAGTAAATGAATGGATCAAAAAACTGTAGTACATTTACACAATGGAATACTACACAGCAGAAAGAAAGAAGGAACTCCTCGCCCTGGCTGATGTGGCTCGGAGGATTGAGTACCACGGCTTGCGAACCAAAGGGTCACCATTTCGATTCCCAGTCAGGGCACATGATTGTGGGCCAGGTCCCCAGTGTGGGGACCAGAGGCAACCACGTAGAGTCAACCACACATTGATGTTTCTCACCCTCTCTTTCTCCCTCCCTTCCTCTCTCTCTCTAAATATAAATAAGTAAAAATCTTTAAAAAAAGAAAGAAGGAACTCCTACCTTTTGAGACAGCATGAATGGGTATTATGCTGGAGAGTATTAGAGTATTATGCTAAGTAAAATCAGGCATGCAGTGAAAGACAAATGCCATATAATCTCCTATAGGAGGTCCCATATGATGACCTACCTATAAAAGGAACATCATGAACAAAACAAACAAACGAGTAAAATAGAACCAGAGACATGAAAACAAGGAACAAACTGACAGGGACCAGAGGGAAGGGGAGAGGGGAGATAAGGGAGAGAAGAAGGGGAAGGACCTGGTTAAAGAACAAGTATAAATGACCCGTGGACATGGACAATAGGGTAGAGATTGACCGTGTGAGTAGTGGGGGAGGGATGGGCAGGCAGGGGAGATCAATGGGGAATAATTGGGACAACTGTAAAAGAACAATAAAAACAAAATGCAATCTAGAAAAAAAATTATATGGAACCACAAAATGTCCCACATAGCAACAGCAATCCTGAGAAAGAACAAAGTTGGAGAAGTCATGCTACTATCAAACTATACTACCAGGCCACAGTAATCAAAACAGCGTGGTACTGGCATAAAATACAGTCACACAGATCAATGGAACAGAATACAGAGCCGAGAAATAAACCCATACCTTTACAGTCAATTATTATTCAACAGAGGAAGCAAGCACGTACAATGGGCTAAAGATAGTTTATTCAATAAGTGGTGTTGGGAAAATTGGACAGATACATGCAGAAATGAAACTAGATCACCTTCTAACATCAAACACAAGAATAAATTCAAAATGGATCAAAGACTTAAATGTTAGACCCAAAACCATAAAAATCATAAGAGAAAATGTAAGCAGCAAAATATTGGATATTGCTCATAGAATTTTTTTATTGGACTACCAGGCAAGAGAAACAAAAGAAAAAAATAAACATATGAGACTACATGAAACTAAAAATTTTTGCACAGCAAAGGAAATCATCAACAAAATAAAAAGATAACCCACAGAATGGCAGGACATTTTTGCTGATATATCTGATAAGGGGTTAATATCCAAAATGTGTAAAGAACCTACAAAATTCAACACCAAAAACAAACAACCCAATTAAAAACTGAGCAAAGGAACTGAATACACACTTCATCAAAGAGGGCATACAGATGGCTAATAGACATATGAAAAGATGATCAACATCACTAGCCATCAGAGAAATGCAAATTAAAACCACAATGAGATATGACCTCACACCTGTCAGATGACTGTCATCAATAAATCAACAAACAACAATTGCTGGCAAAGATGTGGAAAAAGGGGAACCATTTTGCACTGTTGGTGGGAATGCAGACTGGTGCTGCCACTGTCGAAAGCAGTGTGGAGATACCTCAAAAAATTAAAAATGGATCTGCCTTTTGATCCAGCGATCCCACTTCTGGAAATATATCTGAAGAAACCCAAAATACTAATTCAAAAAAATGTAAGCACCCCTGTGTCCATTGCAGCATTATTTACAATTGCCAAGATATGAAGCACCCCAAGTGTTCATCAATAGATGAATTGATAAAACAACTATGAGACATTTACAAAATGGAATTCTACTTGGGCATAAAAAGAAGAAAATTTTACCCTTTGCAACATTATGGATGGACCTAAGAACATTATGCTAAGTGAAATAAGCCAGTCAAAGACAAATAGCATGTGATTTCACTCATATGTGGAATCTAATGAACAAACTCAACTAAAAAGCAAAACAGAGACAGACTCATAGGTGGAGAGCAGATGATAGCTAGTGGGGTGGGGGTTAGGGAGTGGGGGCATTGAACAAAAAGGAAAAAGGACTCATGGACATGGACAAAAGTGTGGCAATTGCTGAGGGTAGAAGGATATCAGGGGACTACATGATAATGGAAAGAAAATACAATAAAGATTAAACTTAAGAAAAAACAACCAATCAGAACAGTAAGAAGAAAAAACAATCCAAAAATATGAGGATTGGGTAAGGAACCTCTGGGATAACTTCAAGTTTACCAACATTCACATAATAGGGGTGCTGGAAAAAGATAGAAAGAGCAAGAATTTGGAAACCTATTTGAAAAAATAATGAAAAAGAGTCCTCTAACTGGTAAAGGAAATAAACATACAAATCTAGAAAGCACAGAGTCCCAAACAAGATGGATTCAAAGAGGCCCAAATCTAGATATATCATAATTAAAATGCCAAATGTTGAATACAAAGAGAATCTTAATAACCAGGAATAGAAAAGCAGCTAGTTACCTTTCAGGGCATCCCCATAAGACTATTAGCTGATTTCTGAAAAGAAACTTTGCAGGGTAGAAGGGATTGTCAAAAATTATTTAAAGTGATGAAAAGCAAGGACTTACAACCAAGATTACTCTACCCAGGAAAGCTATAATTTAGAATGGAAGGGCAAATAAAGAGCTTCCCAGACAAGAAAAAGTTAAAGAAGTTCACCATCACCAAACCAGTATTATATGAAATGTTAAAGGGTCTTCTTCAAGAAGAAGATTAAAATATGAACAATAAAATGGCAATAAGTACATCAGTATCAACAACTGAATCTAAAACAAACAAACAGAAGAGAGACAGAATCATAGATAGAGAAAACATTTTGATGGTTGCCAGATGGGAGGAGGCATCAAGGGAATGGGTGAAAAGGTGAAGGGGTTAAGAAGTACAAATTAGTAGTTACAGAATAGTCATGGGGATGTAAAGTACAGCATAGGGAATAGAGTAGCTAAAGAACATATACCCATGACACCATGGACATGAACACTGGCGTGGAGATTGCCTGAGGGAGTGGCTGGTGCTAGGTGGAGAGGGACAAAGGGGGAAAATTTGGGACAAATGTAATAGCATAATTAATAAAATGTAATTAAAAAATAAAACTACCAGTTAAACCTCTCTTCTATCATCAATAGTTTCCTTGCCTCTGAATTGCAATGGAAGAGGGTGTTTTTACTGTATAGACATTCATTGAGATGAATTTGCTGCTGGGCAAATGTTTGTACCGTCTCCTTAAACCAGCTGTTGTGATGTTATTATTTGTGAATAAATTAGAATAAAATGATTTTCTTCAAAAAATAAACAAACAAAGCTCTCCACTAATGTAGTTTTCTCTTCACCCCAGCTCTGTGGCTTTTTAATCCATGGACCACCCATGATCAGCCCCTCCAGTGTATGGGAACAAAAGTTTGAGCTTCCCATCTTTCTTCCTCTCCTCCAACATCATAGAAGTCAGGAGCTGATGATCAGGGTTTCTGTCTCAGAGAGATGCAGTGATACTGGGCTCCAGTCCCATAAAGCTCAGGGAGACGTTTTCATGAGGGGCAACTACAGAGTTGTTGTTCAGACTCATAAATGAAAACTGGGCTGTCTCCTTTACTCTAAATGAATGCTAGTAAATGTATATCTTCAAACCTCTAAAAGCAAAGCTAAGTCTGCAGTTTGAGTCAAGTTAAAACACCACCAACTGGTGCCCACAGCCAATTAGCTGGCCAGCCTGGGTCCTACCTTGTTGCAGTGAGGCAGCTCTCAGTGAGTTCCACTATTTTTATGGCGAAGACAAATTTGTTGAGTGGTCTGGGATTTATTTCAGGCCCTCTCTAAGACCGGAAAGTCAAGCCTCCCTGTCTGTATAAGCCACTGCGTGTTTACAGAGGGATTCTCAAAACACTGCCAAGTGGATAGCATGGAGCTGGCTGAGTTTTGAAGAGAATCTTAATTAGTAACACCAGCAAAATCCCATTTGGACCAAAATTTCATGTTCCAAAAGTTTTCATCTCAACTCTCTTATGGCTTACAGATGACTATTTCTGGAGCGGTCTGGTAAAGAGGGAGTAAGAGATTTAAAAAAACATTTATTTATTTCGTTATATCAAAGTGAAAAACTCTGGTAATTGCAAGTCACAGGTTGGAGAATGAGAATGAGTCCATATAAACAGTGTTAGTCCAGAGCCTGGGATGTCCTGGAGAGGTCCTTCTATCTTAGGAGAGAGCTGACCAAGAGCCCTGTCTGCCCTCCCGGCCAGGCCACAGGGGCAGTTAGCCACACTTGGTTGAGAAAGGGAATCTTCAGTTAGAACAACTTATCTGCCTTGTAAGTCAGCATTTCTCAAACATTAATGTGCATATGAACCACCAGGGTATCTTCTTAAAATTCAGATCTTGACTCAGGAGGCCTGGGGTAAGGCTTGAAAACCTCCATTCCCAAGAAGCCCTGGCTGCTGCTGCTGCTGCTCCTGCTCCGCAGACCACGCTTTGAGTGCATGGTGCTAGGAGATGACAATGAGTGTGAAAACCTGGCACCACATCACTCAGAAGGGGACCCAAAAAAGTTAGAGGGAGGGCGTAGTGCTGTTGAGCAGAGTGTGAAGCTCAGCAGCCTGCAGAAGGAATGTATTTTGGTTCTTGTAGCACTAGCTTGTCTGTGGCTTCTCCCAGCCTCTCATGAGAGACGTTCCCCCAAAACATGCCACCTAGTTCTGAGCAGCACCGTTTTCAACGTCTGTTCCCCATACCCAATAAAGGCTGCTCAAATCTTAGGCTGCTGAAGAATGGAGAATCCCATATGTGGCTAAAAATGTACTACTTAAGAGTGTTGCTTTGGAATTTCTTCACTAGTACAAATTGGGTGACCTACCTTACTCCCCAACCATGCTGATCTTTGAGGAAGGGTGCCCACTTGTCACTAGTTTAGCAGGGCTTGTTATGAAGAGTTCACACCTAAGACTTGGGGCTGCTGGCCTCTGTGGCTCTGAGTCATCCAGCATCTTTTCTGTTCTACACAGGTTATGGACTTGTAGGTCACTGATTGGCCAGCCCTGCAAATGGCAGATCTAGCTTTATTTAGGAAGCAACCCGTCCTCAACTCCACTTGTTATTCTCCTCCCAATATAATTCTTTTCTTACCTATAAGATGAAGCTTTTTAAGTGAATACATTTTCTTAGAGGAAGCAAGGATTAAAATGGAGAGGGTTGATTAAAACAAAAACAAAACAAGAAAAAGAAAATAAAAACAACCATTCATTATTATGTCCGATGAAGGTAAAACATGAAGCTGACTAATTTTTGTTTGAGATTCTGCTTCCATGGAGGGTTATGGTATGTTCTGCTTTAACTACATTTCTAGGCTTCCAGGAGACAATCCCAGTTGTGAGGAGGACCAGCTGTGCAGCTAAAAATAGTTAATTGCAATGCCAATTGAGATGGCTCCTGTCTTTAACATTTCAATTCTTATTAAATTCAAAAAATTTGTGCATGGGAAAGGTTGGTATGGGAAATGAACACAGATCTAGGTTCACTGTGAAATGTTCTGAGCTATAGACCTTGCTACTCAGACTGTGGTTTAGTAACCAGCAGCATTAGGATCATCTGGGAGCTCACTAAAAAAGCAAAATCTCTGGCCCCTACTCAATCACAATCTGCATTTTAACAAGATCTCTGTGTGATTTGTAAGTGAATTAACCTTTAAGAAACACTTCTGTACAGTGCTAGTGTTTATGTAATATAACACTTTGGCAACTCTCATTTGACCACATTTGTTTGCTCAAGGAACCAATGCTGAAATTGCAAGTAAACTGGCCATACAGTCTGCAATAGCAGCTCACAGTCTCTAGTGTGGGAAAGAAGACCTGCGTGCTCCTATTTAGAGAGAGTCTTCTAAAGAAAATGAAGGTTTTGATTTAAGGGCCAGGGAAATTCTAAATCATTTTTTAAATGCTTTTTAGGACCGACTGAAAAGTGTCTACAAATTTTCCTAGATGGACTAATGGATTGAATTTTATCCACCTAATATTACATTTGTGGCATTATACTCAAGTGACCCAAAGAGTCATGGGTCTTGATTTTGTGTTTGTGGAGCAACAAGGGTAAGTAAAACTCCTCTTCCACATCACTGGCTTTAGTGTCTGACTCCAGCATCTTTCTATCCTGTTGGCAGCATGTCTTACATTAGTCATTTCCCTGCTGCAATTACAAATATTTTGAGGAATAGTAGGCGGGTTATTTAGACTAATCATCCTGCTGAAAGCAACCAACATTTTCTGACTAAAACTTTTAAAAAATTGACAACTTAAAAATGTGATGAGAAAAGAATCTGTAGCACAGAGATGGAGGCAAACATAGAGGCACTTCTGCTGTGAGGTTGTTTGCCAATCTGGGCAAATATGAAAATTCATTCTGATAAGTTTGTGATAGAGAAGGACACAAATCACAGTCCAGAGTTTACAAGAGGTATAGGTGGCCCCCAAATTAGCTGGTGCCCAAAAGAGGCATAGTCTTAGAGTAAAAGTCAACCAGAAGTAACCAAAACCTACTGATTTGCATCCTTAGGTCTTACACTTGCCTTAAGAGTCTGAGACTGGGACTTCTGGCCAAGATGGAGTTGTAGACACACTGTGCCTCCTTGCACAACCAAAAGGACAACAACAAATTTAAAAACAAAAAAACAACCAGAACTGACAGAAAATTGAACTGTATGGAAGTCTGGCAACCAAGGAGTTAAAGAAGAAACATTCATCCAGACTGGTAGGAGGGGTGGAGATAGGCAGCCGGGTCAAGAGGACTCGAGGCAAGGCGGCAGCTGGAGGACCTGGGTGAGCAAGGTGGCAGCTAGCAGACCCTCTACGGACACTTGTCCCTTCCTTTTTTTTAATTGGCTAGAATATGGTCATAATGGCTGGAGTTCCTGTGATCATCTAAGAAAGCTGAAGACCTCAGAATCATAGTAAAGCCAAAAAGAAAGATAGATGAAGCTTGAGTCCTCCACAACTCTGAAAACACCACCAAGGTCCTGGCCTGCTTATCTCCATTTTCTTGATGTGAGTGAACTCTTCATCTTTCTATGCCATTTATTTGGGTCTGTTAGCCCAACAATCCTCACACATACCATGAACAAGAAGGAGCAGAGGGACAAGAGAAATTCAGAGGCACAAGCAGGGGAGCAGTTGCAACTGTCAGAGGAAGTAGGAAGGTGAGTCAGAAGCTGGCGTTAGCCAGCATCCTGCATGCAGTGTAGGGCTCCCCCAAGCAGGCTCCCAGGAACTGGGCTGCCAGTCATGTTGCCCAGATGGAACTTAGTCTAGGCAGCTACACAACATCCCTTTTCAATAATTTGTATACACAACCATAACTGAGTTTTAGGAGCAAGTAAAAGCACAGTTATCAGGATCAGATGCAGCCCAAGGTCAAAGCTGCATGAATGGCAAAAGGAATGTGATGGATGCCAAGTTCTTAAAACCCTCTTGTCTGGAATCAGGACTGGCTCAGAGGCCAGGGTGATGGTCAGTGTGAAGGCAGGTGATAAGTGGCTTTACCTATGATGAAAGGTTAGGCAGGACTTGAAGCCAAGGAACCTGCCTTCCTCCCACCCTCCTGGGACTGTGCAGACAGGTAGATCTACACTCACGAGCCAGCCCACAATATCCCCTCCCATGAGAAGCTCCCTCAACCCCCATTCCCCGCTGATCCCTCCCCTCAAAGAGGACTAGGACAGAGCAGGTATGCAGCAAGGAACTGCCAACTGCTCAGAGAGGGAGAAAGTCCTGAAGGAGGGGAGACTGCTGACTGTGCCTGGCCCCTGATCTTGGGGGACCCATAGAGGAACCTCCACACCTGTGAACCTTGTCCTCCTCTTGTACTTGACTTTCATGAGGATCAGTCCCCCTGAGGGTAGCTGAACATTTTCCCAACATTTGAATTAAGATGCTTCTGATGCCCATAATACTATACCTGATTAAAATGGCTTAGTAAAAGGCTTAGAGATAATTTGTTTCAGGTTTAGTTATTTAACAGGACAATAAGTCACCAAGGACTTAAATCTGCCATGCTCAGCTCACTGACTCTCCACCCTTATCCCCACAGCCCTAAAAGAGCCACCACAATTTGCAAGATCATATCTGTTTTAGAGTAAAACCTTTCTCAGACTTCCCTTGTCTTTAATTGCCCAGGATTAGATCATATTATCTGGCTGCAGGACAGAAGGGCAAAATAAATATTTGGCTTTTTTTTTAGTCTTTTGTTAGGAGTGGGTATTGAAAAACAACTAATGGTATTGCTATGGAGACAGCAGGCTCTGCTCTAGAAAGAAGGAACAGCTATAATATGAGGCCTTAGAAACTGCCTAGAGACTTGAATCGTGAGAATTTACCAAAATGCTTAACGAAGGTGGGATAGAAAGAATCTGTTTTTCTTCTTTTTCCAATATTGAAAGAATTGTCAATAAAGGTTGCACCATACCATCACTGGCCAAGCATGTGGGCATAAGGTTTTGGCACTAAGAAGTGACTTCAGGTGTTACAAGGCACTCAAAAAATCTTTCTTTTTTTTTTCTTTTTTTTTTTTACTTGCATATAACTTTTTCTTAAATATATTTATTGATTATGCTATTACAGTTGTCCCATTCCCCCCCCACTCCACTCCATCCTGCCCACCCCCCTCCCTCCCACATTCCCCCCCGCATAGTTCATGTCCATGGGTCATACTTATAAGTTCTTTGGCTTCTACATTTCCTACACTATTTTTACACTCCCCCTGTCTATTTTCCACCTATCATCTATGCTACTTATTCTCTGTACCTTTACCCCCCTCTCCCCCTCCCACTCCCTTATTGACAACCCTCATGTTCTAGTTGTTTGCCTAGTTTGCTCTCGTTTTTGTTTTAGGTGTGGTCGTTAATAACTGTGAGTTTGCTGTCATTTTTACTGTTCCTATTTTTGATCTTCTTTTTCTTAGGTAACTCCCTTTAACATTTCATATAATAAGGGCTTGGTGATGATGAGCTTCTTTAACTTGACCTTATCTGAGAAGCACTTTATCTTCCCTTCCATTCTAAATGATAGCTTTGCTGGATACAGTAATCTTGGATGTAGGTCCTTGCGTTTAATCTTGGGTAATGTAATTATGATGTGTCTTGTTGTGTTCCCCCTTGGGTCCAGCTTCTTTGGGACTCTCTGAGCTTCCTGGACTTCCCGGAAGTCTATTTCCTTTGACAGATCGGGGAAGTTCTCCTTCATTATTTGTTCAAATAAGTTTTCAATTTTTTGTTCTTCCTCTTCTCCTTCTGGCACCCCTATAATTCGGATGTTGGAACATTTCAAGGTGTCCTGGAGGTTCCTAAGCCTCTCCTCATTTTTCCGAGTTCTTGTTTCTTCATTCTTTTCTGGTTGGATGTTTGTTTCTTCCTTCTGGTCCATACCATTGATTTGAGTCCCAGTTTCCTTCGCATCACTATTGGTTCCCTGTAAATTTTCCTTTGTTTCTCTTAGCATAGGCTTCATTTTTTCATCTGTTTTTTGAACAGATTCAACCAAGTCTGTGAGCATATTGATAACCAGTGCTTTGAACTGTGCATCCGATAGGTTTGCTATCTCTTCCTCGCTTAGTTGTATTTTTTCTGGAGCTTTGAAGTGTTCTGTCATTTGGGCCATTTTGTTTGTTTGTTTGTCTTGGCGTGTCTGTTACTTAAAGGGGCGGAGCCTTAGGTGTTCACCAGGGCGGGGTAATGCTGGTTGCTGCGCTGTGACGCTGTACGTGGGGGAGGGGCTGAGAGGGAGCAATGGCGCCTGCCTCACTCTCCTCCGGATTTCAATCTTTCACTCTGATACCCACAATCAAACTGGGCCACTCTGGTGCTGGTTCCCGAGTAAGTGGGCCTGTGCACACTCTAGGCCCCTGTGGGTCTCTCCAACAACCTCTCCTGTGAGGCTGGGAGTCTCTCCTGCTGCCGCCCCAACCCCCAGGGGCGCTTTCAATCAGAGGTTTGAGGCTTTATTTCCCTGAGCTGGAGCCCTGGGTTGCGCAGTCTGCTTAGCTCCCCGCTGTTCATCCGGTTTATCTGTGGGCGAATGTGGTGCCGCAGAGTGCTACCCGCCACTCTGCCTGCCCCACTCTCCGCCACTCTGAGTCTGGCCCTCTGGGTTTATCTGTGCAAACGTGGGGCCGCAGGGTCTGCTAGTGCTCAGACTGCCTGCGCCATTTCTCCCACACTCCGCCAGTCTCAGTCCCGCCACAGCCACACAAGTCCTCTCCACCCCGGTGCCCGTCTCCGCCCCTCCTACCAGTCTGGATGAATGTTTATTTTCTATTTCCTTGGTGTCGGTCCCCCTTGCTGTTCGATTCTCAGTTCTGGTTATGCGAGGAGGCACAGTGTGTCTACCTACGCCGCCATCTTGGTTCTCCTCAAAATATCTTTCATTGGCCTCCTCCCATTGCCCTCCACAGAATCACCACAAGTCACGTGGTGCTCTAGAGCATTCTGGCCATGTCATCCCATAAACCCCCCTACATAGAAGTTCTGGAGTGTCTCTGAGAGCAATTGAACATACTTTTACCTGATATTTGAATCTCAAACAAGGTAATAAAAATGCAGGAAATGTTAGATGCTACTGGATTCAGATTTAGGCATCTCATAGGTACCGTAGTCCATGTTCTTCTGGGTCCCTGGTTGTTCAAATACTGTGGGATTTCTTTTAGATATATGAGCCCCTTGATATCATTTTAATAAACTTTTCACATGACGATCAGCAGAGCTACTGTGCTTGCAATCAAAGCTGATTGCCACTGTCTTTGACTGCCACAGGTGGAATACCACCTGTTTGCAGTGGAACAGAGAGAATATATAACTCCCATTTTGCTTTATTTTATTAGTTTTTAATGATTGATTTTAGAGGGGGAGAGAGGAAAGGAAAGAGAAAGAGACAGAGAAAAACACCAATTTGTTGTTCCAGTTAACAAAACAGCTACTTAAGCTCTTGCACTAATGGATGACCTCAACTCAATCTGGGCTTATAGCTGACTTCTTAGCAAACAGATATGAATCCAGTCTTGCAGCCCACTATATCTGTGAGTTAGAGAAATGCCTGGCAAACAGTACCTAAACCTCTTTCTGAGTCTAAGTAAAAGAGCACATTAATTTTATCAGGGCATTCAGAACTGAGACTACTCATCTGCTTCTCTTGCATCCCCCTAGAGATAGAGCCCAACAATGTTTCTTGGTTGTAAAAGACAAAATGGAAAGCAATTTCTATTAGTCATATTAAACTTTAGTCTTAGCTTTTTCAATGACACTAAACTCCTTTCTCCAAAGAATCAGGTTCTTACTCTTCAGCACAAAAGAAACCAAGGATGCCTCTGTTGAGCAGCGATTATGAGATCACGTCCATAGAAGACAGCCAGCACTATTGAGGTAACAATATTTCATTACCCTGCATCATAACTATGCAGGGCAATGAAAACTAATACCCCGTCATAACGATCTGATTATTAGGAAAGTGGCTCATTTAGACTAATAACACACAAAATATCAGCCTCTAAAGCAAAGCTGAGTTTGGTTATAGGCACGGAAAGCGCAGTGCAGGGCCAGGTCCCAGACCTGGGAGGGAGTCCTGCATTTGCAATAACAAATCAGTGTCTCAGCACCCTGTGAGGGAAATCTGGAAACACACTTGTGTATTATGACAAGCTTGTGGTGAGAAAGGGCCTGATTGTCACTTGGGCACTGTGCTATTCTCTTGACATCTGCATGGTATATTATCGTAGTGTAGCCACTCAATCCAATGTTCAATAAAGGAGAGTTTCTTAGCAACCAAAATAATATGATTGTACAGCCAGAGAAAAAGCATTAGGTTAGCAGAAAACCCAGATCTAAGTTCCAAATCAGGACTTCCTGTCAGACACATGCTCTGCCCTTGACACAAACAGGTCTCCAAAGCCAACACTCCACATGGGCTTCCCTTCTGGACACAGAATGGCAGGCGCTCCACAGGGGTGGGTGCTGGGGTAGCAACACCATCAACACTGGAAGAGAGCCCAAGGTAGAGGTGGGTAGGGAGCCCACAGGCACTGTCCCAGGTGACCTGCAGCACAGTCACTGTCACAGAGCAACCTGAGAGCCCAGATTCCCTGGCCCAGTCTGGAGCCCCCACATACTTCCTCTGATTCAGGACCTACCTCCCACTTGTGTTTCTTGACACCATTTTAGTGGGTGTAACATGATGTCCTTGGAGCTCTCCTGAATTTGGGAATGACTCTGTTGGGGAGGAGGAACTTTGAGGATTTCTTCTACACATGCATTGAAAATGCCCAGAATCTCTGCTTTGTGGGGCTAACTTGTCTTAGTCAATGCTATTCCCACTGTGTAACACAGTGCCTGGCAGGAAAGAAAAAGAAGGTGAAAGAAATTCCATTCACTTCACACCCAGCACAGTAACACCAATGCTGGGACACAATGGTGTCCTTGCCCTGTCAGAGCATGTGGTCTGGGAGAAAACGGGCTGTGGCCCAGTGTAGAGGTGGGGACTCGGGCAGCACTGCGAGGTGCCACGGATGCTACACAGGGAGGGTGGAGTCAGCAGACACAGACTCTTGTGTTGGCATGAACAAGAAACAGAGTCTCCAAAACAAGGAGAAGCCTAGTGTGCTCCTCTCTCTCCCGCAGAAGAGCTCTGTACACACCGGTTCCTTACATTTTGATATTTGATATTCTACATCTCTCTCTCTCACAGGCACCTCAGGCTCTGGCTCTGGTTCTGCTCCTGTCCTGCTCAGCTCCCTCACTTGTTGTGTTGGATTTGTCCTTGGGCTGCTGCAAAGTGGCTGCAGCAGTTCTGGCCAGCACATCGGATGTGGTGCATGGGCCAAACTGCATACCCCAATTCATTTGTGGTGGAACTGCAACGCCCAAATTCATCTGTTAAAATCGTAACCCACAGTATCTCATAATGTGGCTATATTTGGAGATTGGGTATTTAAATAGGCAAGTGAGGCAAAACAATGTCATTAAACTTGGCCTTAATCAGACTAGTGTCCTTATAAGAAAATGAGATAGGGTCACAGACTCACAAAAGAGACCGTGTGAAGATATGGAGAGAAGACCACCATCTACAAGCCAAGGAGAGAGGCCTCAGAAGAAATCAACCCTGACAAGACCTGAACTTAGACTTCAGGCTTCCAGAACTGTGAGGCAACAAATGTTTGTTGTTTAAGCCACCCGGTCTGTTCTTTGATTCTGGCAGCCCTGGAAGACTAATACACATAGCTACATCCAGAAACACAGAGGGTACACTCTTTCTTCCTTGGCATTCTGCCCCCGAAAGACTTTGCTTCATGTCTCATTGGCCAGAAGCAAGTCTCAGAGCCCTTCCTTGTCAACCTGGCAAGACGCACGGGATTGCCGTGATCCTCTTAAACTCCTCATGTGAGACAGAGGCTAGGGATGGACCCATGGTAACTGCACAGCCCCAGGAAGAACAATTCACTCTCTGCTTCTCTGTCCTTTGGCATTCATACCCAGGAGAGAGCAGGATTGGAAGACCCCAAATGTAGAAAATGGGCCATGGTATTGTTTATTATGACTGATTGTATTTCCCTTTTAAGTTCTTTAATTATGTAGGTTTATTTGACTTTTGTAGCAACCACAATCATTTACCTTTTGAAATCCAATCTACTTTTGTAACGAAAGATATAACCTCTACCAAAAAGAATCACTCAATCTTTGTCCTTTCAGATGACATAGTGAAATGTTCTTTGTCATCTGTTAAGGGTCATCTGGGCAGTGCAGAGTGCCTCACATGTAGTTGGTACTCAATAGCTGAATAGAGATTGCTGGTAACTTTAAGAACTTTTATTTTATGAGAAATTTATTTTTGAATTGAATAAAAATCTGGGTTATGTTTGAAAACCAAACAGAACCAACCAAAACTAACCAACAGGTTGAAACATTAGATTTTATCCCTCAGCAATGACTATATGGCTTTGACCAATGGCTTTGAGTGGGTCTGTCTCTGTTTTTTTACAAACAAGTTAGGCATTTTGTAAATTTTGGGGAAGACATCAGATATGCTGTCCTGCTATCCCCACACATAACAGTGCTGGGGGTACCTGTCCCAGAGCCTGCCCCACCCACAGCACCCACTAAAGGGAAGTCCATAAGCAACCACTTGTTAAGGAACACAGCCCCTTTCTGCAGCCACATCATATTTGATTATCAGTCAACAATCAATCCACAGGCAAGCCAACAACTCTGCTGTTTGCCTCAAAAACTATGGGTTGTGCTAATCAAGTTCTATGTGTGAGAAATCTGAACTGTGAAACTGAATCAAGTTAGCAACAGTATCTGAAAGGGTGCAAAGAGAATGCTCCCAGAACAGTCAGAGCTTCACATGTTTACTGAGAGGACAAAGGGAGCTGGAAGGCAGAGTTGGGGTCCTGGCAAGCCAAGTTCTAGAGAAGCAGGAACTCAAAGGTATAGGGCCAGTGGACAAGACAGCAGCTCAGCTGCAGGGTCAAGGCCATGCACCTGCAAATGCTTCTGTTCCGACACTGGGGTTGTCCTTTAGGGTGATGTGTTATGTTGGCCCAAATGTATCATGTTTCTCTTTGATGGTGGATTTGCCTTACCTCAGAGTTATTTATAGCCAAGTCTTATGTGCATAGTTTGTGAATCAACCAGCTAAAGAAAATGGATGAGCCTATCACTGGGGTTGTTCTCAGATCCATTGATCAGGGGGTGGAATAAGGGTCACTGAGGTCTTTTCAAGTGCTAACATTCTGTCACATGATTTTCACCAAGGCCTTCTCTTCCTCACTGTGTCTAGACATGAAAAAATAAAGGAAAACTCTCCAAGAGGATGAGACCCCTTAAAAGATAGATCTTATAAAACTTGAAGAAAGGAATATGATTTAGAGATCACATCTACTTTCCCTGACAGTATGAGCCTATTTTGTCCCTTGGCTTCCCTGCCCCAAGCCCAGCTCTGGTCTTGATCTGCATTGCAGGTGGCCCTTCTCTGGTGTTCCTGGCTCTCTGCTGGGCAAGGAGTGGCTAGGGTTACTTTCCCAGCATCTCCATGTGGGCTGTGAGACCAACATACCAAATTTCAAAAGGATACCACACAATGGAAATGTGTGATTGCAAACATAGACTTTCAATTTTCTGATTTCCTCTGTTAGCATATTTCCCCTCAGTGTAATCCCTGGAGATCCTTGGGTACAAAGACAAAAGCACAAGCTGAACCAAAACTCCCCAGAAGAAGGAAGCCAGGGAACTGTGGAGAGAGTTCCAAGAAAAGTGATATGGGTTGCTCTGGGTGGTTGTGAAAATAGAACACTGCTCCTGGGTCAGTGCTTAGAAAGTCATGCCCAGTTTGTTGGCAAATCAGACCATGGCATTTTCTGGACAGACACTTTGGCATGGCAGTGTTTTCTTCTCAGTCTTCTTTGGTGTGGCGGCTCTTGCCTGTCAGCTCTGAGGCTGGGCCTGAGAGTGGGGAGTGGGTAGAAAAATGTACCCTATTTTGGAGGTATGTTGTGGAGCACACATGTGCTCTCTCAATCACATTTTCAAATGCTGATAGAAAATGTCAAGAAGAATTAGGTTTAAAAGGTTTCTGAAGTAAAGCCTGGTCAAAGAGAAATAGCAGGAGTCCTTTATTTGCCTGTCTGCTATGACAGACCACTGGAGTGTGATTATGCAGTCAGATTCGGACAAAGCAAGGTGGGTGGCTGGCCAGTGTAAAGGGGAAATGTATGCAAGGCAGGATCTGGGACATCATGTGATCTATTTTCTGTAATCCTCCTCAATGACAGACACATACATTTGGGAAGGATTTGAATCCTGTGAGGTAGATAGAATTGAAACTTCTCCTGAGGAAAAATGATAAAGAGCAATGTCTATAGTTCACCAGCTTTTCTAGGAAGAGATGTTGAACAAAAGCACCAGCCGGGGCTCCACGTGTGACTGCTCTGCTGCCAGCGAGCTCAGTGAGGCTCTCAGCACAGCTAGTCGGCTGCTCTGTTCTAAGTTTACCCAGCTGAATGGAGAGAAAGCCAGGGGCCCTGGCGGCCAGGCAGAGGCTCTGTGACTGATCTACTGCTCTGGTGACTCTGCTATCAGAATCTCAGGTTCCTCACATTCAGTGGCAGACAAAAATATATGCCTTTTTCAAGGATGTAGAAGAATGGTAACACCACTACACTGCTGGTGGGGATGCAAAATTGTACAGCCACTTTGCAAAAAGTTTGGCAATTTCTTAAAAAGTAAAACACACACCTACCATAAAAACATAACCTCTGCACGGCTAGGTTTTTACTCAAGAGAAAAGAAATCTCCGTGCAAAGACTTGTACATGAGTGTTCATAGCAGCTTTATTTATTATAGCCCAAAACTGGAAAGATCTCAATTGTCCATCAGCAACTGAATAAGCAAATAAATGTCATATCCATACAATAGAATAGTACTGAGCCAAAAGAAGAGTGAACCATTGATGCATACAACATTGAAGAATTTCAAAATAATTATGCTGAGTGAAAGAAGCCGGACAAGAAAAAGAATACATACTACAAAATTTTACTTATATAAAATTCTAGAAACTAATGTTTCTAGAATAAACAAACTAATGTTTATTAACAGAAAGTATTTCAGTGCCTGGGGATGGTGAGAACAAAGGGGTATAAGGAAACTTCTGGAGATGGGTATGTCCATTATCACTATTGTGATGGTGATTTCACAGATGTAAACATATGATAAAACTTAGCAATTAAATCCTTTCAACGTGTGCAGCTTACTGTATGTCAATGATGCCTCAATAAAGCTGATTTTAAAACATATGTCTTTCACTCTCTTTTTGGAACTGCCTCCTGTTTATCCTTGAAGATTCAACTTAAGCATCTATCACTTTCTCTTGGGAGGTTTCCTGGCCATTACTCCTTCCCTCTCTTCCACACATGCACTCTGTGTAGCCTATTTTGTGCTCACCATCCCTCCATAATACACTAAATAGGGTGTTTTGTGAGGACTGATTGGCTCATGTGGTCTTGAAGAATGGGACTTCATCTTTAATGTTTGTGGCCTTGGCACCTACTGTAGTACCAAAGAACATCAATGTTTCATGAGTGTTGAATGAATGAAGGAAGGAAGGAAAAATGAAAGAATTTAAAATATTTACTTTACATCATTTAGAACATTAGATATTGAAATAGGGAAATAATATACGTTTACCATTTAATAAAGGATCCACTAACCTGACCACACCTGAGCCTGTAGCATCTGAGATTGTATTTCCCATTGACCCAGAATTAGCTTCTGAAATCGCCTCTCGAACCTTCTCAATAGCCAAAGTGCTCCCATGCCAGTGGCCAGACCCCATGCTTCTTCCTCAGGCATCACCAGATCCAGTCAACTCCAGAGCTCTGGTTCAATGTTGTGACATCAGGACTTTTTTGCAGGCCTTTCCAAATCAATGCTTTACTTGGAAAATATAAAGTCATGGTGCTGAGTGGAGAAATATGGAATAAATTATTCCAGTCTGATGACTTCTTTTCTTTCTAATAAGCCCTAATTTCCTAAATTATAATTAAAAAGAAAATATTAGAGCACAAACAGCATTATAACATTGAATTGCTATACTTGGTGGAGTTTCCTCTCTAAGTCCACATCAGTAGGCAATTTAACACTAAGAGAAATCTCAATGGGAGTGCAACAGATGAAATGAACACAACACACAGCTCTGGACTAAACTATTTCTTTGCCCATGTAATTGCTTGGAGCCACCCTTGTGTAAAAACCTCCATCAGATTATAGCATTTGTTGTATGTAAATTGAAGACTAAATGGTTGGTAGCACCCTTCAGCTCTGCAATGCTGGAAATGACTTTTTTTTTAAACAAGAAATTAGATTAGTAATATTTTAGTCAACAAAAATGCAGAAAAATTCTACATAAAGATGAGAAGATCATTCATGCAAAGAGACTTTTAGAACTAAGAGTGAACAATTTCTCTACACTTCTCTTAGCTAAAGTCCAGGGCAGAAAGACAAAATGAATTTTTTATATCTTTGTCACAAAATTCCACCACAATTAGTGTCCTAGATAATGACACAATAGTTCCTTCCTCTATGGCAACTTATAGTTTGTGTGTAACCTGGATGCTTAAATCAGCTGAAGGGCAATTATAAATTCTAATGCATGGATGTGTCCTAAGACTTTAGCACACGGTCCCTGGAAGGCTGAGTGTGAGTGGGGACAAGGGGTGGGGAGGGAGGTAGAATCTGGGTGTCTGGCCTCCTTGCTCCAATAAAGGGGCCTGGCTTCGTTCTAGGCACCAGAGTGAAGCAGGCTATACCTGCTGTTGGAGGTCAAAAGTAAATACACCTGGGTCTCATTCTCATCCCAGGAAAAGCGGCATAGGATTTCAGTACAGAGCATGCAATCCCAGTGAGGAGGGGAGAACCAGGGCAGAGAGAATAGTAATGAAGGACCAGTCACATGGTAGCCTGGGTACCATGCTAATAAGGAGGAAGACTGGAGGTTTCATTTTTGGAGAGAATATCTAGGAGGATTCCTTGGGCAAATCTAGGTTTTGAGGCACATGAAACTCATACAGTAGAGGAACTCTCTTTATGGAAAATAAACAACTATAAATACCCACCTGGGCACAAAGGCTTAGGAGAGCCTTGCCAGAGAGGGGCTGTGGAACTTAAGTTTCACGAGCCTGCAAGAGGGAGCAGCTGTTGATGAACCTGTGACCTGTGGCTGGGGAGGAAACACCAGGAGGTAGGTGATATAAGGGAAAGGGCAAAGCACTGGTTTCTGAGGCCAGTCCCAGACAAGGAACATAAAACCAACTAGAGTGGCCTGTCCAGCTCTCCTGCACCAGAAGCAGATGGATGGGTCTGCACTGCCAGAGGCACAGGCTTGTGGAAACTGCAATGCTGCCTGTGCCCCTGCTCTAAGCTGGTGCAGAGAGCTGCTTTGAGGTGGCAGGACCAGAATGAGGTAGACACAAGAACCTTTGGGAAAAGGTCTGTGGCCCTTCCTGCTTTAATTGTGCAACTCTTGAGGGGTTGTTCTGCCCCATGTCTAAGGCTGAAATGTCTGAAAAGGAGAGAGAAGTACCCAGTGGGACAGGTCATGATATGGGTTTTAGCAACTCATCTGCTTCTCTTACTGGTTTCCATACTGTCTTGGGTTAGAGTCTAATTCTGTTGTAATTCAGCACACTGACTGGAGAATCACACTATCTACATCTGGATTTTGCCCCACCACTTACTAGTGACCTTCGAAAATAATAAACCTCTGTGTGCTTGGTTTTCACACCTATAAGATGGATACTATCATAACATCTACCTCATAGGGTTGTTGTGTATTAATGTACTTAAAGCACTGAGAATAACATAATAATAAATATTAGTTATTTTTTCTAATTTTTAAAAATATATTTTATTGATTGTGCAATTACAGTTGTCCCATCCCCCCCTTTACTCCCCTCTGCCCTGCAATCCCCTCCCACCTGCAATCCCCCCCCCCCACCTTATGTCCATGGGTCGTACATATAAGTTTTGGCTTCTCTATTCTATTCTTAACCTCCCCCTGTCTATTTTGTGCCTACCATCTATGCTTCTTCTTCCGCCCCATTCTTCTTCCTCCCCCTTCCCCACTGATAATCCCTGCATTTGATCTCCATTTCTGTGATTCTGTTTCTGTTCTAGTTGTTTGGTTAGCTTTTTTGTTTTCTTAGGTTCAATTGTTGATAGTTGTGAGTTTGTTGTCATTTTAGTGTTCATAGTTTTTATCTTCTTTTTCTTAAGTAAGTCCCTTTAACATTTCATATAATAATGGCTGGGTAATGATGAACTCCTTGAACTTGACCTTATCTGGGAAGCACTTTATCTGCCCTTCCATTCTAAATGATAGCTTTGCTGGGTAAAGTAATCTTGGATGTAGGTCCTTGCCCTTCATGACTTTGAATACTTCTTTCCAGTCCCTTCTTGCCTGCAAGATTTCTTCTGAGAAATCAGCTAATAGTCTAATGGGAACTCTTTTGTAGGTAACTATCTCCTTTTCCCTTGCTGCTTTTCAGACTCTCGCCTTATGTGTGTGTGTGTGTTTTTTTAAGATTTTATTTATTTACTTTTAGAGAGAGGGGGAAGGGAGAAAGAGGATTGGTTGCCTCTCACATGCCTCCAGCTGGGGACCTGGCCCACATGTGAGAGGCAACCAATCATGTGCCCTGACTGGGAATCGAACCAGAGACCTCTAGGTTTGCAGGCCAGCACTCAATCAATCCCCTGAGCCACACCAGCCAGGACTCCTCATCTTTAATCTTGGGTAATGTAATTATGATGTGCCTTGGTGTGTTTCTCCTTGGGTCCAACTTCTTTGGGACTCTTTGAGCTTCCTGGACTTTCTGGAAGTCTATTTCCTTTGCCAGATTAGGGAAGTTCTCTTTCATTATTTTTTCAAATAAGTTTTCCATTTCTTGCTCTTCCTTTTCTCCTTCTGGCACCCCTATGATTTGGATGTTAAAACACTTAAAGTTGTCCCAGAGGTTCCTAAGCCTTTCTTCATTTTTTTGAATTCTTGTATCTTCCTTCTGTTCTGGTTGAATGTTTATTTCTTCCTTCTGCTCCAAACCATTGATTTGACTCCCTGTTTCCTTCCCTTCACTGTTGTTTCCCCTGTACATTTTCCTTTATTTCACCTTTCATAGCCTTCACTCTTTTCTCCATTTTGCAGCCATATTCAACCATTTCTGTGAGCATCCTGATTACCGTTTTGAACTCTGCATCTGATAGGTTGGCTATCTCTTTATCGCTTAGTTCTATCCTTAAAGCTTTGATCTGTTCTTTCATTAGGGCCATATTTATTTTTGTCGTGGCTCAGCTGTTATGTAGTAAGGGATGGAGCCTTAGGTATTTGCCAGGGCAGGGCAACCCAGGTTGCTGTGCGGTGGTGCTGTATGGGGGGAGGGGTCGGAGAGGGAACAATGCCTCTTGCTCGGCTCTCAGCTTGCTTTCAGTCACTTCCCCTGCTACCCACAAGCAAATTGGGCCCTTCTAGTGCTAATTCCTTGGTGGGTGGGTTTGTGTACATCTAGGATGCTGTGGATCTCCCAAAGGAACTCTTCCGTGTGTCTGGGAGTTTCTCCTGCAGCCACAACACCCACAGTTTTTCCAGGCAGAGGTTTTGAGGCTTTATTTTCCCACACTGGAACCCTGGGTTGCATGGTCTGTCTCGCTCCCCAGTTGTTCTTTCTGGTTATTCACATGCATATGTGGGACCACCCAGTCTGCCAGCCACCACCTTGCCACATCCTCTCCTCCTCGGATGCCCGTCTCCACCCCTCCTACCTGTCTGAATGAATGCTTCTTCTTTAACTCCTTGGTACTCGGACTTCCACACAGTTCAATTTTCTGGAAGTTCTGGTTATTGTTTGTTTTTTTAATTTTTCGTTGTCCTTTTTTTGGTTGTATGAGGAGGCAAAGTGAATCCACCTATGCCTCCATCTTGGCTGGAAGTCTAGTTATTCTTCTTACCTGTTCCTTTTAAATGAAAATTATACAGACTGATAAATCTCAAATATGGTGCACCGTAACACCAACTGGCAACAATTCTTTTTCTGGCAACACTTTTTAAAGTAAACTTTTTATTGCTATTTAATGTACATATAGAAGAGAATTTAAATATTTCTCTATAACAAAGTCCTCCTGAACAATATTTGTTATCTCATAGTTTCTATGAGTCAGGAATCTAAGTGACACTCAGCTGGGTTTTCTATACCAGGGTCTCACCAAGCTGCCATCCTGATGTCTGCAGAGGTTGTGCTCCCAGAGGACAGCAGACCTGGGGGAGTCCCTGCTCCCTCACAAGACTACCAGCAGCATTCTCATGCTCACATGCTGGACTGAAGTGGCCCCAGTTACCTTCCCTGTGGGCCCCTCCATGTGACAGACAGCTGATTGTATTAGAGCAGACGTGCAGAGTGAACCAGAGAGCAAGGGAGAGTGCCAGCAAGAAGGAAGCCACAGTCTCTTGTAACCCCATAGCAGAACAAACCTCCTTCACTTGTGCTCTGATTTATTCATTAGAAACAGGTCACTAGATGTACTCTGCAGACAAGAGGAGGTTCACACAGGGAATGAATACAGGAAGTAAGGATCCCTGCAGACATTGTGGAAGCAACCTAAACCAGGTCTCCTTTCTCAGTAGAACACTTCTTCCTCAGCTGCATCTTGGGAGATGAGAAGAGTGAGTTCAGACACCTGGGGGTTATTCCTGTGCTGGCGCCCAGGTGGCCTGGATGTGGTCTGAGTGTGAGACCTGTTCGGTTTGGAACTCGGGCTGCATGTGTGACCTGTGTGTTGGGCAAGTTGCTTAACCTCTCTCACTGAGCCTTCCGCTGTGTTAAGGAGGATTAGGTATGCCTTGCAGGGATTGTGAAGAACAAATGCGTTGGAAACATAACACCTGATTAACCATTTTGTTTCTGGGGTATTTGTTATCTCTGACAGAAAGCATTGTCATCCTGTCCTGTTCCCTAAAACTTCTCTGGGCCCATAAACCCCTGAGTCTGTGGTCCCCTCTCTGATCTCTACCTCACTTCCTACCTACCTGTTTCACACATCTTGATTTTAAAGTTCAATTAATTTAGCATTTTAATGGATATGGTCTTTTATTTGGGCTTAATTGTTCCCTAATTCTGTCATTTTGGAAATAACAACTGCTTGTTGGTTGTTTGAAGGTAGAAACTGTGCCCAAGACATTTTCTTTTTAAAAAATATCTGGCCTGATGTTCAGCCCGTAGTACCTGCTCAAAACTTACTGAATGGATTTAAATTAGTTCTTATCCCTTAATCAGAATGAAATCAATTCTGCACTGCTGTTAGCAAGGAATTACAGGATTGACAGCTGACAGGTTCCCCAAGAATTTGGACTTGCTTTCAATCAACCAATGAGTCCAGAACACTTCAGGGAAGCCATCATGAGAAAAGCACTGTGGGGAATATGAATAGACACAAAGTTCAGTCTTTGTACTGCCAGACCAGTGATACCAATAAAACATAAATACACAAAAACATTATTAATAATGAGAACCCAGACACAAGAAGTGCTCACAGGGTAGAATATATAATTGAAGAGCTCTGTGGACAGACATCACAAGGCTAATGTGGCCAGAGAGCATTCTATAGGAAGGAGATAGAAAGTGAGTCAGACTTTGAAGGATGAATGGGCTCCGGGCTGATGGTGAGGAGAGTGGGGAGAGAGACCTTTCAGGCCAGAGTATTGTTGTGGACCCAAGAATCAGACAGGAATGCAAGATGTGAATGGATAAAAGTTTAAAGTTGGGACATGGCAGAGAAAAGGCTGAGTCATGGAGAGCCTCAGAGCCAAGTGAAGGAAGTTGGATGTTTTGTCACAGACATTAGGTTCTGTCACACTCTTGAGCTGCAGAATGACTTAAGAATGTTGGCTCTGAGAGAGGTTGGTCTGTCTTCAGGGTACAGCCCAAAATGGATACTTCAAGTGCAGATGGCACTGAATAGGAAGTCACCCATTGGCCCCAGGACAGCCTGGTCCTGACCACCAAGGGCTATTCAGGGTCAGAGTAGCGGTTTCAGAGTAGTTTCTCAGTCCTTATGTGTCCACCTACACTGGACACTCCTCCCTTATATTTGGGCATGCTTCTTCATGGTGTTTTCATGGAGGGAGCCCTTCTCGTTGCAAAAGAAACAAAACAAAAATGAAAGCAAGGAATCATTTGGGAATTCTTACAATATCAGTGCAAGGTGGTAATGAGCAAATTTTCTCATACCTGGAACCATAGCCTCACTGATCAGCAGAATCAGGAAAATTAAAGAATGAATAGACTTAATAGGTTTTTTAGTGTGTTCCCCACTCCAGCCAATTCCCAGTTGTTCCCCACAGGTTGGAATTAAACTGTTCTAAAACACAACTGCTTCCCAAGAAGCCAGATAATCTTCATAATTTATGGAACATAAAGAGAATAACATGCTTCAAAACAAATTATGATTCTGAAGTTATTTAAGCAACTACCATATAAACATGTTGGGAAATTCCCTCAGAAACATAACAAACCTATAAAGGAGTCAAAGGAAATATCCTGAGCACATCCCCCTAGTCCTCAAGGAGCAATGGTGCTGTCAGTCATCAGAAGGCTGGCAAGGTGAGCAGGCTTTTCTGGGGAACATGGTTGGTAGTCTCTGCTCATGGAGTAAGAGTGGAATCCACAATACTTAAAGATTGTTGGGTACAGGGTCCTGGCGTGGGTGCAGATGCCCTGTGTGATGAATTAGAGACCAAAGCTCCTAGCAGTAAATTTACATAAAAACCTTCCGCTAGAGAAAAGGGAATAGGAAAGCAGGACCAGTGGACAGGGGTGAAGTGCACAGTCTCTCTGTTTAGGTATAGTTCTCTGAACATCCCTATAAACTCCCTTTAGAGTCCCGTGGACTAAACAGGACTGCCGAGAAGAACTTAAGAGGATGCTTTTTCAAAGGAATCTGTAAAGAAGAACAGCTAGTATTTTGGGGTTAATTATTTTGTTCTAAGCCTGGAACCAAGCAGCTGCATTATCAATTAATTCTCCTAACTCTATGAGATAAGTACTATTATAGTCCCCAATTCAGAGATGAGGACACTGAGGCTCAGAGGGTTAAAATACAGGAGTACTCAGTGAGGAAGTGACAAAGCAGGGATTCAAACCCGGGTCAGCTGACTCAAGCCCATGCTCCTGACACTGCTCTAACTTTTGTCATAAATAAGGCTGAAAACAATACTGCTGAGAACATGGGGCAGTGGGAGGAACGCTGAGCTCCAGTGAGGCACTGAGAGCTCCAAGAAACCGACCTTTGGCACAGGTATGGGGGCATCCATGGAAGGGATAGGTGTGGGGACATTCACAGAAGGACCAGCAGCAGAGGCAGTGGTGCTTTGGCCCGCAGAGAGAAGCAAGGCAGGCCAGATTGAAGACCAAGAGAGAATGGAGGGTTCCTGGGACATTGGGGCTGGATGTCTTCAACATGTAGATGGCAGTGGAAGAAATTGTGCAGGAAGGGGACAGAGTGCGAGAAGAGGGCCGGGAGCAGATACCAGTGGAACACCATTTCAGTGATTAACAAAGGATTCACAGAATCAAACCCAAGAAGCAGGGGGTCAATATTTCACTAATCCAATTTTAATAAAACATTTGAAGTTCATTGGGGATAACTCCCAAATAAAGTCATTCAAGAATCTACAACTATTTTTCTTTTTAAAGTTCTTCTACTTCGGACTCACATCAGAATCTCTTTTCTCCTCTCTCTCTCTCATTGTTTACAGAAACAATATATGTTTGTTTTAATTGAACACATAGAAAATACAGCAAAAAAGTTTAATTCCTTTAAATAAAGTTCCATGCAAAGCATTCACTCAACAAACACTTATTTTGTGCCTACTATTCAAAAACAAACAAACAAACAGGAGGAGCCAGATTAATTTCATGGTCTATTATTTTCATAAAGGTAACCTATCAGAAATGATAGATGTAGTGTCCCTGGTGCCATCTGGGGACATTAGAGTGTGATCCAAGCTTGAAGCACATTTGGAAAGATGAAGCTGAGCTGTTTGGTCAAACCAAAGGAGAGTGGAGCATTAAGTCGCCAAAGCAGGACTTACGTTGGGTTGAAGTATTGTAAAACCAAAACAAGAAGTAAGCCTAAAACACAATACTGGGATTAAACAAATCCTGGAGGTTAACTGTTGAAAGGATCAATACACATATTAAGCATCAGAATTGTGCCTCAGAGCTAGCCTGAGATCAGGAATTCAGGGTGCACTAATGGGGGTATTGAAGGGCTCCGATTATTTTTTAAACACTGGGCTAAAGTCTCATGTGGATTTAAATGGACCTGAGTCCTACAGCATGTGGATGAATCACTTTGTAAGGTGCTACAATATGTCTTTGGGAATCTTACCCACAGATTAACTAAAATGGAATTTAACATGAGTGTCCCTGAAAATTCTAGTATTCATGGTTTTTTTTTTCTCCCCAGTTGATGTTTTCATCTTCTCAGGCAAAACCATAGTGCTTAGCACACACACACACACACACAAAGTTCATAAAGTCAATGGCAAAGAGAAGATGCATGATGATGAAGACAGCCTAAAGATGGATTCAGCATCTGAAAGGAAAGAACAAAAGTGGATCCATTAAAGTTCCACCGTGGCAGCAATCAGAATACGCACTCTGGCAACAGATACTCCTTAATGTAGAGATTTTCTTAATGTAGGCTGTTAACCATGCCTACCGCCTTAGGCCTTTGTTCTTCTTTGTAACAAACTTTTAATCAGAAAGAGAGCGGCATTTTCTACCCTTCAAGGGTGATCAATACTCACACCTGTGCCAAGAGGCCTTTGGCCCAAGCCAGCATTGCTACGAGTCTCTCCAGTACTCAAAAGGGAAGTTGGCTCTCCTGAGCAGAACATGAATCTTTGATGGTCTCCTAATGGCCAACATTATTAAATAGTAATCGTATTGCTCTAGACTCCTCAGCTTCTTGTCATCTCTGGAGCCAAAGGACTGCATAAGTGCCTGGCACCCAATCCTTGTCCCACCTCTTATCCTCTCAAGGAAGACCTGAAAACTTGTACCCAAAACCTCAGTATGTTACGTGAGTTCTCTGTGTCTCAGGCTCTCCATCAACTTTAGCTCCAGTGCAAAACAGTCATCTTGCAGGAGCATTGTGGAGAGAGCTCCTGGGTGGTCTCTGTGCTGTAGAGAACCGCTGTTTTCCAAGGGAAGTTCTGTTGTGCTTCCTCCACTTGAGTACCACTCCCCAGTCTGGAGGTAAACCAGCAGCTTAGTGACAACTCTCATTTCCAGTATTTGTAAGAGCTGAGCTTTTAAACAATTTTTCTGCTAATTAAACTTTAAAATATTTCAATAATGGCCAGTGAGAAAAGGTCAAGCCAAGAGTTTATCATTGTAAGTTAAACTTGTTCTACCTACTGAATCAATGCTTAATTAAGAAAAGAGGCAAACAGAATGCAAGGCTTTTGTTTATGAATCAATCTGAACATTTAGAAAACTTCTTGGGCTCCCCTTTATGGCACCTACCTTTTTTTAAAACAGGAAAAAAAAAACCCAAAAACCTCTCCCAAATCTCTTCCACCCACACTCAGTGGCATGTCATTTCTCTGTTACCTTCTCTAGAAGAAGTCACTGGTCAATATGAACAAAGTCCTGAGAAAGTAGATTTGCAAAGCAGTCAAAGTAATTTTGGTTAGTTTTACGTACCCAAAGGACATGGGATGGTCACTAGTTAGAAAGCGATCAAGTTATTCTCAGCCAGGAGCCAATTGGCAATAACTCGGGAGAGGGAGGAGTAGTGAGGGAGCTGTTTCAGGTACAGAGTAAATGAAACCATCTACGACTCCCAGTCCATAAAAAAACTTAACCTTTTGTCAAAGGTCACTCTGGTGGGGATCGTGATAACACTCCTTTTTCTTTAGGGTTTCTTGTAACCTACCATGGTATAATAAGACCCTGAAGGAAAGGGATTGATTAAAATGTGACACATTTTTATCATTCCACATCAATAATATTTCCAACTTTGCTTATTACTCTTAATATTAAGTGGCATAGTAAAGTGTATCAGAGAAAAGATATTCATTTGTTAGAATCATCATGATCTGTGTGGTGTGATTCATTAAGGAAAAGTTAAGCTCCTATACACAAGTTGAAGTATTGCTATACTGTAAAATTTATAATAAAATATAAATATTTTTCAAAAAACTAAAGTTACATATGGTAAGACTTCCCTATGTCTTGTACCCAGTCTGAACTATGTTCTAAGATGTGGGAACTGGGTGGGAAGTTTCCCAGCCATGAGGGCGTGGTTAGGTCCCCACAGCCTACAACGGCATGACAGGACACGCGTGCTCCAGACAGTCATCGTGAGTGGAAAGTTAAGTCAAGACCTAGTGACTATAAAGGGAAGCTGCTAGGATCCTCTACAGACTGAGCATAGTTGGCTGAGGGTCCTGAGTGCTGCCCTCTGAAGTCCATCGCTGTCTTTTTATCAAGACTGTGCTTTCCATGACCTTCTCTCAGCCAGCAGGATAGCAGGATGCTAAGGCAGACTTGTTCCCAAGCTTCTCTAAGGAAGGATTTTGGCTCAAGGACCCCCCTTGGGCCTTATCAAACTTTCTTAAAGTCACTTTAGTCTGTGGCCTTTCTTCCTTCCCTCTCTCTGCACAGCAGTCAGAATTGCATCATGATTGGAGGTCTCTTCCAGGTTCCTGTCTCCATCCCTATTACCCCTCACCAGCGTGCCCCCAATCAATCTGGTGTGCATCCAGTCTCATCTTGGTGCCTGCTTCTCAGAAACCCAGACTAATGCACACACTATTCTACTGAGAAAGTGTCCATATACCCCAGACAAAGTACACAAATGTCATCGCCACCACCATCACAACCGCCAAATAGCTTGAGCAGGTAATTCATTAACTCAAGATAAGCCAAGCTGCCTTCCAAGAACTTCAGTTGCATTTCTTTGGGTTTGTGCACTTATTAATACTTATGGCCTCCTATCTTTTAGCTAACCTTCCTGTCCATTCTAGCTGCATTTGTGGTGTAGGGAATTTTCCTGAAATGTTGCTCTTATCTTATCTCTGCCTTGCTTGATCCTCAAGATGGACTTCCTCAGACATCTCAAATCAATCTTTTGGGGCATGAAGGAGCCTGGGAACTCCTCATAAGACTCAAAAGTGAGCCCAATGTGAAGGCCATCCCTCCCAAGCCTTCATCCCTTCAATGGGAATCAAGAGGCGGCCCCAGGATTAGAGTATGAGGGCCCCCAGATCTCTCTGCCTACATGAGCAGGGGTTAAGAGAGCCACAGACAACTTGCCCCCCCTCATTCCCCCTATATCATGGCCTTGACACTACTGTGCCCATTTTCCCTGTTTATGGCAGTTATCACAAGAAGCCACAGACTCCAATGGCACCTCCATCCCTAACACTCTAATCCCTCTAAAGCTCTGTGCATCCTCCTATTTTGTTCTTGGTTTGGCCATTCCCTAGTTCCAGAATTCCTCCCCAGGGCTTCAGCACTGCAGTGTCCAGACTTAGAGCAACAAAGCCTCTGTATTCTCAGCCTCATCTCCCAGCCAGTGTGTGTGGTGGCTCTTTGCCTCCTATGGTCCTCATAGTGCTGGGGCCCAGGGTTAGAGTAGATATCTTGTTATAGCCCCAGGCCTTTCTTCTCTCACCAAACTCTCCTACTCCTGAATCTCATGCCACAGACTCTGTGATCCACCTCCGTCATCTTAGTATCCATCCCATCACATCATTCTTCTTCATTGCTCAGGGGTTTCTGTCCTGTTCACTTGTCACTTTTACTAGTATTGTTCTTGTCATCATTTGCAGTGATCTCAGTGTTCAATATAACATCCTTGCTTCTCTGTTTTTTAAACACCTATCTTCCAGCTATCCTTCACATACCTTAACCATCACTCTAGGACCTGTCATATCCTATCATTTCAGCCCCTCCTTGATCTTAGTTTCCACACGTCTCACCACCCTGCTTCCAGTCTATGCACAAATGAAGCCTCAATGAGGTGTTTTCCACCTATACTCTTGCTCATCCTTACCCTGCTTGCTTCTTCACAGCAAAGCACCACTTTTCACATGCTAGAAGATTTCCTGAGCTGGCTGCTTGTTGTCTGTCTCCTCACACTGCCCACTGTACTCTCCAACATACCCTCAAATGTAAGCTTGATGAGGGCAAGGGTTTTTATCTGATTCGTTCACTAATATATCCCAAGCTCCTCAAACAATGCCTGACCCAGTCAACAAACAGGTGGTGAGCAGATGAATAAGTGGATGCTCAAAAGCCTGAAACCGGGGGTAGTGGTTGCTGAAGGTTGGGGTGACTGTGACAATATCTTAAAACAATACTGCAGTGAAGTTTGCTGCATTGATTGACTCTTTCTTTCACATATGATTTCTCTGTAACATGCTGTTTGACAGCATTTTACCCACTGTGGAACTTCTTTCAAAATTGGAGTCAATCCTCTCAAACCCTGCCGCTGCTTTATTTTACAAGTTGGCTGGTTGGCACACAAGCCTTCAGCCTGCCTTGGCTTCGACGTGCCTTCTTCACTAAGCTTGAACATTTCTAGCTTGTGATTTAAAGTGAGAGATGTGAGACTCTTCCTTTTGCTTGAACACTTAGAAGCCATTATAGGGTTATTAATTGGCCTAATTTCAATAGTGTTCTGTCTCAGTGACTAGGGCTGCCTGAGGAGAGGGACAGAGACAGGGAATAGCCAGTTGGTGGAGCAGTCAGAACACACACAATACTTAACTGATTGTTTGCCATCTCACATAGGAGTGGTTCATGGCACCCTAAACCAATTACAATAGTAACATCAAAGATCACTGATCACAGATCACCATAACAAATATAATGATAATGAAAAAGTGTGAAATCTTGTGAGAATTACCACAATGTGACACAGAGATGCAAAGTGAGCAAATGCTGTTGGGAAAATGGAGCAGGTAGACTTGCTTCACACAGGTGGCCACAAACCTTCAGTCTGTAAGAAACACAGTATCTGCAAAGCACAATAAAGTGAAGTATGCCTGTATCAGTATCTTTATTTAATTAATATTTGCTTCTGCCTTTGGACAATAATTTTTATGTGAACATTGATGTCTCTAGCTTACCACTAAATGAGCAGTGACAGCACAGTGTCTGGAGTGTATTAGCCCCTGAAAGAATGAATGAAAATATGAGTATGTCTATCATCGAGACATAGACACACATGGCATGAAGTGAGCTTGGGAAATCTGGCTGCTGTGATGCAGGAAGTCATAGCAGCCTGGCCCTAGGCAAAGGGCCCATCAAGCTCTTGCATGATTGCCTCTCAGTATCTGAGCAACAGGCAATGGTTAGAATTGAATTTCTGTGGTCCCCCTTAGAGACCACAGAACTTTATCGTGCTCTGTATCCCTTTTTACTTCAGACCCCAGAAGAAGCCCCAAAACTCTAGGTCATCCTCATTATGTGGTCTGACATCCTTAAAGGGCTTTCTCCATGCCCCACCCACTTCATGCTCAAAACAGTACCCACAGCCCTCCCAGGGTGGCTGTGTTCTGCTTGGACGGCGCAAATCTCAGTCTGGGAAATGGGGTAGGTGTCTCTCTTACTCCTTATTGACATTATTCTTCCCTTTTCCCTAACCCCCTCACTCTTTTGAAGCTGTTAATTAATTATAAGATCTGTTATTTCACTCTTCTTTGCAGTATCATATAGATTATTATTTTGTGAGGATTTTAGCATTTGAATCCCTGTTTTACAACCGTGTTGTTGTTGATTTCAATACCATAAAGAAGATTCTCCAAACACACTTGTCTCTCTGTTCCTTAACTGCTCACCACCATTAATCTTGTGTTCAGCCTCACCTCAGCCACCTTCTTCTTGCAGTCACACCCATCGATTCCCCCATAATCTCCGGTTAGAGCACCCCACCCACTGACCATTCTAATACCCCAATTCCAGCTACTCTTTAACCTCAATTCTTTGACCATTGTTTTGTGTCCTTACCTGACTCTTGCCTTCACTTTTCTCCTTTTCTAGCTCTGGTTATTAGCATAATAAACTCTCTTGTTCCTGAACTTCCTCAGCCACATTCACCTGACAAAATGCTAAGCCTGGCCTCCTCACTATTCTTTGAGTAGACCCCACACACTGCTGCCTCCTGCGTCTGCACCTGCCAGTCCTTCGTCAGGCTTGCTCTTCCTTCAAATAATGCACAGCTGCTCCCCCTGCAGAGCTCTGGCCAACTGTGATTTCTGTCCACTTTGCTTGAAATAGCAGTCCCCTCATACCTTTTCACTTTCCATCCCCAAACCTACTCTGTTTTCTTCATGCCGAGTATCACCCTCTGACTGTTATATAGGTTCTTCTGTTTATTCTTAAGACTGTATTCCCTGGAGTACTCCGAACATCCAGTACAGCACTTTGCCTACAGTGGGGAGACATGATTGAATGAATGAATACATAAATAGGAGATCATTATTTTTCCTATACTGACCCCACATTCTACATTCTACATTCAGGTCACACAAAGTGGCATCTTCTTTAAAAAATCAATATCAGCCTTTTCATGGCCTTACAATTACCTTGAACAAATCACACAACAGGAAAGCCAAGATTTTCAATTAATCCAGAGGGAAATGTAAAAGGACTGAAGCTAGGCAGCAAAAAATACCAGCATAGTATATACAGTAACCAATCAGAGATTAGAAGTCCCTGATGAGCCATCCCCTAATGAATGGGGAGAACATTTCCTGGCTTACGGGAAGGAGAGCTGGAGCCAAGGGAAGTGTCTCATTCAGCTGGATTCGTTATTGGAAACTCGTTTCCTTAGGTGAGCCAGTTCTTGCAGACACTGAGTCTGTGACTGTCTGCCTCTCTTCTCTGGGGGCATGAAATCAGAGGAGGGGGCCCTGGAGCATCAGTTGCTGGCTCCTGCTCCACAACCCCACAGTCTACTTAAAGGAGCCGCCGGCATCAGATGCACCCGTGCCCGCAGAGGATGCACACAGCTCTGATGGCGAAGAAATCTTCCCAGGAGAGCCTGTCTGGTCCTCCTGAGCTGCCCAAACTCTGCCTGGGGCTCTGAGACACGCAACACACTCAGTAACTGCCAGTGGTTCTCTCTGGGATGCTGTAACTGTGTCTGATTAGGATCTTGAGTGAAATAAACCACCCATTTCACTGGGAATTTCTCAAAGCTAAAAGTGTCTTTCCATGTTTAATTCATATTCTGCCTCTCTGAATTTTATCTACACAACTCTAAATGGCTCATTCTCCCTTGGCTAGTACTAGGTCATCTCCTTCCCAAAAATAAAATAAAATACATAGAAAAATAATAGGCAAAGAAAAAATCCTCACCAAAAATAATTTACATTTTTATTCCCATGGTGAAAAGCTTATGAATGTTTTTAATGCATGTCCAGCTTGAAACCTGCTGCAAGAGTCTTACAACATTTTGTAACAGGCTTTTTCCATCTGTGCTGAATACAGCAGATGATTTAATGCAAATGTTTATTGTTTCACAATCTCCCTGCGATCTTTCTATTTTGTATTACATGTGGGGTCTCTTTGCACCTGTTTCAGAAATTGAAGTGCTAGGACTGCTTTCTGCTGTGGCCTCTCCTCATCTACCGCATCCTACTTCCCTCATGTTCTAGAGCCTACTCTTCTATACACTTTCACTGTGCTTGTAAATCTCCTTGTCTTTAATCTCACATGGCTCTTTTCTCAACATGAACACCTGGCTTAGAAACAAATACCTTTTGGTCTAAGAGGTCTACATAGTGAAGCAAAGGATCTAAAGCATGGGGCAGTGCTCACCAACAAGGGCCCAGAGGGTCTGCAAACCCGCGGGAAGCCGGGCACTGTCTACTGCAACAGGTGCTTTAAATTTACAACACACTGGCATGAATGAAGTATTACACTTACATTACATACTGCATGATGTATGTAGTATGTAATATATACATGTGTAATTTTCTACTGTATGTAATAGTTCTGATTAATAAAGTAAAATTTATTTTCAAGGACTTACGGTTTTCATAACTTTGTATATTATGTTGCATTTTTCCCAATCAATAAATGACCATCAACTAATAAGAAATATAAAATTCTTGTAAATGAAAAACTTTTCTTTTGTCGGGACCTTCACACCACGAGCGTGGGCTGTGCTCAGGACAACGGGTTGTGTGTTCTGACCGAGCTGCTCACTGACTGGCAAGCCCCGAAGTCTGGGAGTGTCCGTTTTCTTGTGTGTAAAATTGGACTATCATTCCTGTAACCTGCTTCACAGGGTTTAGGGGTTCACAATGAAAAGAAGAGGATACTGTACAAACCGTAAAGTGCTCCGTGAGTAAAGCAGCTCTCTCTTTGGATTTCAAGCTTTGTGAAAAGCTCCAGTTGCTTAGACCAGAGTGTGAAGTCCCTGGGCTCAGATTGGAGGCAAGCCAAGCAGATAAAGTTAAGGAACGTTTGGAAATGGAGTTGCAGGTCAAGGCATGTGCCGGGTAAATTCCCTTTGAGGCTTCACAAGACAAGTTCAAAGGTTTGCAATATTCCAAAATACCCCACAAACATTGGCAAGTCCTAATCTGACCTGTCTGAGTTGTCGGGCTGATGTTTTCACCCATTTCATCCCAACATAAACAACTGTGATAGTATGTTGCCACTGACAACTAGAGCTGAAATAAAGCAGGCCAGATGTGAATTGAACCCTGAAATCGGGTCATTAGCCAAGGTCATGGCTGGTTTGGAAATTAATGTTGTTTTCTTGCCTGTTTCTTGCCAGCAATACGTGGCACTCTTCCCCCTTGTGGTTTGCAGTCTGCTGGGCTCTGAGCCATGTGAGACTGTTTTTAATGGCAAAATCTTCAAAGTTTTACTTAAAATATTTGCATCATAAAACCCCTCATGGAAGCCAAATTTCAGTTTCAGGAGGGGGCTCCCAGCAAGCAGCAAAGTAGCCTCAGAGTCGAGGCTCCTGCCACCAGCACCACCTTCTAGCAGTTGGTCCTTGCAGGCTAGTGACACCCAAGAGACAGGCTGCCATGTCTGGAGACAGACTCCAAATGGCTTTTATAAGCCAACAACAGCATGAAGAGACTCAGCAGTTAGTTGAGCAATTCAGAATAGTGTGTTTTTCACACACTTAATTGATCCTGTGAGCAAATAAGTGCTAAGGAGGGAAGGTGAGTAATTGTTCAACCTTGTAAAAGAAGGACTTTGTCTTGTTTCTTGCACTGTTGTCCTGTGTCCAGTATGGAACAATCCCATCTTGGGAGGGGTGGGCTAATGTACATATCACTTGCTTTACAAAGTTAAAAATGAGAAAAGAGTACCATATTTTTCGGACTATAAGACACCCCCCAAATTTGGGAGGAAAATGGGGGTGCATCTTACAGTCTGCATGTAGCTTACATTTACATTGGTGAAATGCTATGTTCTTTATGTTATTAAATATACCACATTTTTTGCTTCAAAAAATTTTTTCCTATTTTCCTCCTCTAAAACCTAGGTGCATCTTATGGTCTGAAAAATACGGTAATCATTTAAATCTAAACTCAGAAAAGAAAAACTTGTGAGGAAAGGCAGTTATCCTCCTTAGCAAAGAATGATTGATCAATAGGACCAGATGGCATCCTTTAAAAATGAAATTTTCTACTATAGGGTTTAACCTGAAGAAATTGAACTGAAGGCTAAAGGACACCTATAGGTTTTTACTTTGCTGAGTGGCATGTGCAAACAGAGACAAGGAAGAGGAGGGTAGATAAATGCTGGCTGGGAAGATGATGGGCTTTAGAGGGAAGAACATATCTGATGGGAAACAAGTTCCTTCTATGAGGAATGAAATGACAATCTTCCCTTTTTGCCATGAGACCTAAACTAAAACAAGTTTCTTGTTTTTTTTTTTTAAAAAGCTTGTGCTCAGAATTACAACCCTCATCCTTCACACATTAAAAACAAAAAGCCAATTTAATTCAACAAGCTTTGTGATCTATTCATTACTCAAAGCTGAAGGTGGTTTTCTATTAAAGCACCTCTGTCACTCTCACTTTCCGACCTGTGAATGTGCTTATTAGCTGCCTTATTAAGATGATACCCTGTCTCTGAAGTAAGAAAGAAAGATTATCTCCTTACCTGACATGTCATCATCAGAGTAATCTTTGTGGGGAAAAAATGACTGTGAAATAGACATTAAAATTTATGGCACACTCTGCCATCAAAGAAGGGTGTCCATGATGGAGTATATCTACTTAGCAGCTGCTGAACCTTAGTGACGTACCCTCCGTGACCAGCAGAGCCAGAGACAAAGGACTGCCTGCTTCATCTAGGTTGGTTCTGACTGGGGTTAAGACTCGGGTTTGAAGGACTTAGAGGATGAAATGAGGAACATTAAACCAGACATATATAGACACGTATAGAATTACAGAAATATGCCACATATGCTTGTTATATGTATACACAAACATGTACTGTCTCATAACAAATGAAACTTGATCACCAACTTACACCCCAATGTTCATAGCAGCACAATGTACAATAGCCAAGTACTGGAAGCAACCTAAGTGCCCATCAGCAAATGAGTGGATCCAAAAACTATGGTACATTTACACTATGGAATTCTACGCAGCAGAGAGAAAGAAGAGGCTTATACCCTTTGCAACAGCATGGATGGAACTGGAGAGCATTATGCTAAATGAAATAAGCCAGGCGGTGAGGGACAAATACCATATGATCTCACCTTTAACTGGAACATAATCAAAAGAAAAAAGCAAACAAATTATAACCAGAGACATTGAAGTTAAGAACAATCTAACAATAACCAGAGTGGGGAGGGGGCAGCAGGGAGAGGAGTTTTCAGGTACTACTGTAAAGGACACATGGACAAAACCAAGGGGGAGGGTGGAGGCAGGGTTTGTCTGGGGTCGGGGGGGGGGGGAGAGGAGAAAATGCAGACAACTGTAATTGAACAGCAATAATAATAATAATAAAAAACCTATTGAAGGGAGGGGAGCAGTCCAAAAGATGACCAGCACATCTAGGTAAACAGAGAACAACATGGACAGAGAAGCCTCAGAAGCCCCAGTCTCCTCCCTCGGCCTTGGACTCAGGGTGGCAGACAATCACCAAGCCCACTGCTGACAAAGTGGTCAGCTCAGTTGGACTATTTCTGCCCCTTTTCATAAAGGGTTTCCAATAAAACAAATTTCTCCCACTCAAAGACACAGTAGCAAGATTCATTTGGTTTACTGTATCTGATGTGATATATGCAAATTCCTTGGCAGGAAACCTGAACAACTCAGGTCCCATGCTCCTTCCCATTCATGGGACAGCCTAGGCAGTTGTGGGTGCTTTGACCTCTGAGCAGTCTGTGACCTAACTGCCCACAGGGAGAGGGGGTGACGACGGACGGTGCTTAAATTACATATAATATAGATATGTTATATATTATTTTTATAATTTATATTTACATATTAATCTTTATAAGACTGTAGTCTTTATCTTATCCTCACCTGAGGATATGTTTATTGATTTTAGAAAGAGGAGGAAGAGAGAGAGAAAAAAAAAACATTGATATGGGAGAAGCATCAAGGTTGTCTCCCATATGTTCCTCAACTGGGAATCAAACCTGTGATCTTTCAGTTACAGTACAATGCTCCAACCAACTGCCACCTGGCCAGGGCAGACTATATACTAATAACGGACTAAAGTGGTAATACAATAGGGGAGCATTTTTTCTGAGGGACAGTTGAGTTACTCCATGTCCATCCTCATCCAAGTGTGACTGTCTGCCCCATGTTGTGCCTGGGGATGCCCTCTGTGGTACTGGGCAGAGCCCAGCCTGGCTCTTCCCAGGACATGCTCTTCCAGTGACCCATGGAAGACCTTGTGAGGCGTTCTGGAGCCAGAGGTGAGTTTATTCAGACAAGATTGCTTCATGGAGCATATTCTTGCTTCTATGCTGACCCACATCTATTCCTACTTCTCTGTATGGCTCAAATTGCCAGTTTTAATCTACAACTTCCTTTGTGATTTGGGTCCCCACAATATTCAAGATTACCTCTCCTGCTTTACCTCTCACTGTCAGTTGAGACAAATAACCTGTAAGTTTTGGCATTTGCCATGGGCTTCCTGCTCAGTGAGAAAATTAACAAATCTGTCCATCTTCCTTTTCTACTTTCCACACCTTTCATGCATGTAAGAAACAAAGACATGTTACTTGCTTGGCTTGCTATACATCTCTTATTAGAATCCTGAGAGGTGGAAGAATTTGCATTTAGTAACAGGATGAGGGCTGCTATGACAACCAGCTGAAGGCAGGCACCCCACAAGAAAAACATTTGACAGGTTTTAGCAAAACCTTTGGGTGGGGACCACAATCAATATTTGTGCATAAAGACATACATAGGATGTACTGCCTTCTTATCATCAAAGCGTCGTGCAAATACTAATGAGTGTCGATCTGCAAGATTTAGCAAAGCCCTATTTCATAATCAGGGAAGTAACAACCAGGTTAGTATTAAAAGTGAACTAGAATTTGGACATTTTTCTGGGCTCACTGTATTCAAGGATAGATAGAACTCAATCCAAACATTTGGCTTGCTCAAATGATCCAAAGGGAGCGAAGGGCAATAATAGAAACATTTATGTAGTTTTCTGTCTTATTTTTTTTCAGTTAGTTCTAGCATATTGGCTCCTTCTATTCAGAATTCCCCAGGCTTCTTTCAGCAGCCTGGGCCTTTTATAGGATTCATGCAGAAAAGTCCCCCTTTCCTATCCCCTCTTTCCTCAGGTGTTCAAGTAAGTAATCAATCACCCATTTCTGTGTTTGCACAGACAGACATGAGGAAACTTTCAACTTTCACTAAATATGAAAAAGTAACCCACATCTGCTAATATACTTAAAAAACCCCCAGCTAGGACAGTTTCTATAAGAATACTACAGATACCACCACCAACAGGAAGAAATATGCCTTTTATTATAAGTCTCATATGTACAGAGGAAGCTGTTTCTCGCAGCTCAGGGCAGGCTGTGAGAAAGAGCCCTGCCATTGAAGGTCACCATGTTTATATTGGTACAACATGAAGCGTCACCACACATTATGAACAAATAGAACCATTACAGAGAAATGCAAGGGAGACACAGGTACATGTATGGACATTTCACACATTCTCTAAAAACAAGTGGACACAAAATACAATGTGCCATTAAAAAAAAATAGGCATAGCAGTACAGGGTTTTTGTTTTGTTTTGTTCTTTTCTTTTCTTGTTAATACATGGTATGCTGAGCTTTGATCTCAAGCGTTTTCACATCGGGATTTGCAGGCACTTTAGCAACCTGGCCATGGTTTACAACACATGATGTTCAGACCAACAGATGAAAACACAAGAGCAACTGAGGTCCTCGTGACCTACATGTGCATTAACATATTGACATGAGAAGTACTTTTGCCACCACTGTTTGGGGACACCAGAGTGTTCTCTGTGTGACACGTGGTGGGTTTTCTCTTATTCGTCTTTCCTGTTTCATGGCAGAATTACTCAGTAGCATGGATGGCATCACCAGGCAGAGATACAGCAAGTGGACGCACTGGACACACATTAATTCCAATGCACTTGGGGAGCAGCAGAAAGCAGATGAGTTTTCAGAATCTCCAAATGACTGACCTATCTTTGCCCCACTTTATGCCCTTCCTGCCAACCTGTCAAAAACTAATTAAAATAATTACCTGAATGTACTGGGCCAGAAGCTCATCCTGGGAGAATTTTCTTAGCTACCACCTCCTACATCATGATATATGTATGGGCCTGCCGATGGGCAGGCCCAGCTCCTCCCCACCAGGGGTCCCTCCCATCACCCACCTTCCCTACCCGAAGCTGTGGTGACTCAACACATGTGTTAGGAACATGACCGAACAAGTGTTTTTATAATCTCAGAATAGAATGATCACTTTATTGGTAATGTTGAATTATAAGGCAGTTACAAAAGGAGCCCCATGATAACCAGACAGTGTAGAAATATGGCTTAGCTTCTTTATAACATGAAGGAACTTTCCTATTACAAGGAGCTGAGAATGAGAAGGGGAAGCATACCAGTTATACATGACTGTGCTGTGAAGTACCATAAAGACTCAATTTCTGGAGTATGTCACCCACTTTCATCCACCAGAAACTGAGATGTCGCCTCACATCTCAGAAAACTTCAAGGGAATAAAGAGAAATCAACATCACCTTGGCCACAAGGTAATTTGTCACCACTAGTTGAACGTAGCCGTAACACAAAGCCATGAACCTCCCTGGGTCAGGTTCAGAATCCCTGGTCCTCCAGAGAGACGCAGAGTGTATGAATGCTTCAAGCAGATGATTGTCAGATGGTGGGAAATCCTCCCATGAAACACACTTGAGACATATGTATGGCAAAGAGAATAAGGCCTTCCATCTCTTCGCCCATGCTGCTTAAAGGCACTGATACCAACAACAAAAATATCCCATAGTACCATGGAGGTTTTTAAAAACTCCCAAAATACAAGTCTTTAAAGGAAAATGTCCTTTATTGCATGAATGAAGCATCCACTCTTCTCAGGAATAGAAGGGTCTCCCTTTCTCAGGAGTCTGGAGTCTGTTCAGCCTAGCGACCTGAGAAGGGGAGGGGGGCACGTCCTGCCGAAAGGGCCCCTTAGGAGGGATGTAACTGGGGTCCTGGACTTTTTTATATGAGTCATAGTTGTTGAGCCCCTCGGGAGGGGGCTGCTTCTTCATCTGTTGCTCTTTCCGTCTCTGTTCCTGGCGAAGGAGTTCCTGGGTCTCCAGCATCACCCTGGCATTGAAACCATGCCCACCCAGGTAGCCATTTCTGGAGCCTTGGTAGCTGGAGTACCTGGGGTTCTCCTTGGCACTCTGGAAGCCTTCCCCAGGAGAGTAGTTCTGCTCCCAAGAATCCTGGGAGACAGAGCTGGCGTTTTTCCTGCTTTGCCTAGAAAGCAAAGCCCAAAGGTCAGTGTGAAATTGGGAGGAGGGGAGAAGAAAAAGAGGAGGGAAGGGGTGATGGAGAATATGCATTTCAATATTTCAACCAGTAGTACTGTGCTCCACTCATGTGCTAGGCACCGTGATGGGCTGAAGGAAGAACACATGACTGCCCTCAGCAAGTGCAAGCCTTAGACAACTGAACAACAAGGGCTAAATAGGACAGAGAACTAAGATTGAGCTGCTCAGAAATAGGGTCCTTCTTCTGTGTCTGGGGAGGTACTGTCTGCTCTGCTCAGGGTAACATATATCTCCTGCAAGTCAGACACATTGGTCAGATGCTGTAGGGGAGGATTCGAGATTTGGCAGCAGCTAACCCAGCAGTAATTGCTTGCTTCAGAACATTACAATTCAATTCAAACAAGCAAAGTAAATATTTTACACAGCTGCCACCATGATGCCTGAGATGCCAGCTAATAGGAAGTACATGTAATGGATTACAACATGAGTTCAGTTATGAAAGATTTAAGTCTAGACTCCTTTATAATTAAAAATGCAAGAGGCAGTCCTTTACAGCCTGGCTTCGGAGTCGTGTATGTCAACACCTGACACCCCTCAGAACTCATGCTCATTACGACTGTAGACCTGAAGTCTGCCTGCGCACTGTCCCCTCACCGAAGTCCAGGACAACTTACCAAACTCCCTCTTGGTCTGCACATGCTAGGGGAATAAATCAGTCACACAGAGATTTCAAATTCTCATCATTTGTGCAATCAAGTTGCACATCATTTTCAGGAAACATTATTGTTTTGAAACATCTTTAATTTACTATCAAGTCTCTAGATGCTTTTATGAATTTACAATAAAATTGGCTATGATAAAGTAAAACAATTTTGTGCTAGAAAGGAAGACATGCCCTAATTTTTTGCCTTGGAAATGGAAGAGATGGAAAGAGAATTGAGTGATAAAACAAAATCTATTGCTTCATTTATCAACAAGAAAACCATTTGGTGACAGTATGCGTTACTCAGCCGTTTGCATCAGCACACACAATGGAATGTGCAAAAGGGCCCCTGCAGAGGAGAACCAGGCTATGTGGTCACTGGGTCTCCCACAGAGATGAAGTACTGGCATTTCTGAACATTCGGCAGTGCCATCAATACGGTTTGGGATGAAATCCACCCGTTTTCCGTACGGCCTAAAATGCACGCAAGGGCATTTTCACCTCTGGATAGGACTATGATTAACTGAGCAGGCTACAGTACATCTATCTGGTTTGCTTTTAAAGGGAATCAGACGTTTTGTACCATCAGCCCAGGTGAGAATCCTTACGTTTGATGGGATAGTTTTTTGCCTAAAGCACTGATTATCTTCACTTAAAAAGTCATATATTAATCTGCCCAGAGAGAGGAATGATAGAAAGTGCCAGCATGAAACCAGAGATTTGGCATTAATCATGAAGCTTTAATTAAAACAAAGAACTTGTTACTGATGTTAGAGCAACAAAAGTGGGACTTCTTCACGAGTTAGTTATCAGTCTAAAGATAACCAGAAATAGGCTGCAGAAGTTTCACTCTTTCTCACCCTTGGCCTGCGGAGCCCCACTAACACCTTTCATCCCCGACTCCCCTACTCCGGGAAGCTCTATGGAAGTCATGCATCATGAGTTGAATTTTGAATCATTCCAGGAACATATTGAGAATTCACTAAAGGCTTGATAGGGATGGAAACTATGATGATGTGGGAGAATTTCATTTAGCTAAAATTTTCTTCAAATTAGTCAGTATAGAGAGAAGGAAGCAGATCTTTTGAGGAAAGTACACATACATAGATACATATGCATGTACACACACACAACCTCGGTAATAAGGAAGCTAGTGGGTTCATAGCTCTTGATTAAGGCACAGGAAGTGAGCAGATCACAGAGAAACACAAGAGCACAGTGGACAGCAAGAGTTTCCTGTACTAGGAAACCAGTCTCCCGGGCACTAGGCACACTGGGAGCGTGGCTTAGGATCAAGACAGACATGGGTGCAAATCTGGAATCTGCCACCTGCCAGCTGAGTGATGCTGGGAGGGTTATGCTCTCTGGGCCCAACTTGCCTCTTCTGTGAAATAGGTATAATATGTAACCTCATAGGGTTATGGGGCAGAAATAAATGAAATAACACATGTAAAATGCTTAGAAAAGTGGGGCACAGAGTAAATGGTTGACTATTGGGTGTTGGAGGAGTCTGAAGGCAGCGTCACTTTGCCTTCAAAGAGTAGGCTCTGGGTTTGGGGGGCATCTTTCTGGCCAATAGGAAAAAAAAAAACTATTGGCTTTCTCTTTCTTTGTCAGAGAAATTGAGTAGAGACAAGAAGGAGAGAAAGGCACTAGAGAGTAACTCAAAACACTCCCTAAGTGAGGGCAAGTCCACACGCTCCACAGAGATGAGATGGAAGCTCTTGACTGTGTCACAAGAGCCCAAAGGCCTCAATAACAATGGTGGCAAGAAAACATTAATCTCCTTCCACTGAATTTCCTTATAACCAACATGCAGGTTGGTCTGGTCTTGGAATGTGCCCACTAGAGAGTTTTGAACCCACCGAGAGCACATACCCTGGTTTGTCAGCAACTACGTCTCAGTGATTACAACGATCTCTGATGTGGTCTGCAGGCCATCACAGTGCAGAGCTCCCAGAGCAAACACCCAATGCTTGAGGAGAGCCACCGAGGTGAGGAGGATGTGGGAGGATGAAGGAAGTTGTAAAGACCAAGGCTAACAAGTAAACAAGCAGCTCAGAGACATAATAAATGGGCCTGGCGGGGAGACCATGTCAGGGTGTGAAGAAAGCAAAGAATTGAGACATACAAAGCAGAAGAGTGAGACAGCAACAGAGTGAACCCAAGAGAGAGGGAGAAATCAAGAAGAAATTTGGAGACATTTAAAAAATATGCAGGAACATTTAAAAAATTAATAAAGGATCTTAAGTTCTTAAGTTTATCAATGACTGTGCCTGAAAGTACTTCTCAGTTTGAGTGTTGCCTTTTGGATACTAAATAAAGGAACTAATTTAGGACTAAAAAATGGATTTAAAAAAAAAAGAAAGTAAAAAAGAATAGAGAAAATTGATTTAGGAATTTAAAAAATAAAAAAGAAATCTTAGTCTGATTGAGAATCAAGTGTGGGGACACTCAGGTCCCCTTTCCTTCAGAACTAGTATTATCACCGGGCTAAGGTTTCCTACTGACATTTCAAAATGAAACTGGAATTCTGCCTATAGGCTTCCTTAATTACAATTAGGATTTCAAGCCACTCTGGCTCACATACGTCCCTCTAACTCAAACCACCTTATCTAGTGTGATTGAGACAAAGTCTTGACCATTTGTTTTATTTTATGCTCTACTTGGCAACTGAACTATTTTTTGTGTGTGAATTCATTTTGGTATCAAATGCCATACAAACTTGTTTAGATAAAACGCTGCTAACTGTCAACATCCGAAAAGCAGAGATCAAGTGTCCCTGAAGAATATCAGATGTCAGAGGTGTGGGCTGGACTAGAGCTTGAGCAGACCGTTGTCGCCCCCTCTGCCCTCCTGTGTGGTTTCTTTACCTTCCTTCAGGCTCTGCACACAGCCTGCTGCGCAGTGCAGCCACTCTGCTGGGAGTCAGGCTCCACACATCTAACTGTCCTCACACATGGGAGGTTCACATGGAGAAATGAGCCTCTAAAAGAAGAGAACATGTCAGGTCCCACTTGCCTATATGTATACAAGTCTAACATTTTGGGTTTTCTGTTTTTCTCATATCTGCCCAAAATAAAATGGCTAATAATAAGGGAAATTGTTAAGGAAAATAAGGGAATAATAAGGAAAAATACTAAGGGAATTTCACAATTCCCCAGAGGGAAAGTTTCAGTTATCTAGGGAAACACTGAGCAACACCAGTAGTACCAATAGCAGCAACCCTCTTCTACATGGAAGTATAGATTCTTCTACAGATGCTTCAGGAGGAGGGAGAGAGAGGAAGGGAGGCAGAGACAGGTATGGAAAGGATGGTGGAGAGTGAAGAAGGGGGGAGATGTGTAGGACAAAAGGATCTTTTTGGAATATTGAGCTCCTATGGAATGTGACCAGGAGAAACTCCATGGAAACACCGATCTCCAATATGCATGTTTCCTGACACTGTTCTTCCTGCGGTTCGGGACCCTTGCCTCTCTCTCGCCAGGCCATCTGCCCTTCCAGGCCCTCTGGCCACTATCTCTCCTCCACTTCCCTTCCTTATTCCTGTGCATGTCAACTCACTCTTCTTTATGAATACTTCTCCTCCATTTCTTATAAATACTCTCCATCAAGTTAAACAAAGCCAAACAATTTGCCAATGGACTAAGAGCATATTCCCATAGCATACTGTAGCCATTCACATGGGCCATGATGTGCCATGGGCCCCTATGTGGCTGTGGCAGCAGGGCCACACCCGCTGTGTCAGTTTACCCACATTATCATGCTCCTGTCTCTGATGACTGCAAGCCAATGGGCTGGGAGAAGGGCACTCACATGGAAGAAGCCATATGTATAATTCCTGAGGCGTCTAGCAGCTGATGCACTGGGCTGATTCATAAAGTGGCCTCCTTCCAAATGCTAAGGGCACTGGAGCACAGAGGGGGGCTTTACACTCACATCTGTCAATATTCAAAACTTGGGAATAAAAGCTCTTGGTAGCAATGAGCTGTAAAAAATAATGGTTCTAAAGGGCATGGGCAGGTTTGGGTTTGAATTCTGGCAGAATTTGCTCTAGCTGTGTGACCTTGAGAAAGTTGCTTTTTAACCTTTCAAGAGCTGGTTCCTTGTAAGACAAGATGATCTCAAGGCCCTGTCCAGCCCTAAACTTATGTGGCCCATTCTAGGTAAAATGACATTTACCTAGAATGGGCTACATAACTGTTAGTTATCCTCCTATTTAAAAGAAAAGATCATTCTATGTAAAAGAAAAAAATACAATTTATTCCTCCAAGGAAATACAATTTTATGAACTGAAAAAAGAACAACTGAATGAACAAGTTACCATCGTAATGGTGCTCATCCCGGTACAGCCTCTCATACACAGCCACATCCCCTTGGTGACCTGGGGCAGTGTGGTCAAGTCCCTCATGGTAGTAACAGTGACCATTTAATATTTAAAGAGGCTCATCTTTATTAGAACTTTAATCAAGATCACTTTTATATTAGTCAGTTAAGTTACAGATAAATTTTGCACCCCTCTCCACAAAAAATAAAAGTTGTTCTGCTTAAATTTGAAACAGTTGATAAAAATGCGGTAAATGGATTTTTTTTCCTACCCAAAATGTTTTTGTCACTTGGTTTGATTTTGACACCTGGTTTGAAGTAGAAAAACAAATGCCTGTAAGAATTGTGATTAGAGGAGTGACTTGTTTGGGGAAGCTTGGAAAGCTGAATAATTTTAAACACTTTTATTTTTTACTGTGAATGGAAAAAATAGTCACATGGAAAAGTGGTTATTAGTCCCTGTGTTAGGCCCAGTCACCTGAGCGCTTTCCAGGCCTGACAGAGAACCTGGTAGCAGAGGGAGCTCCATGTGGGGAACCCAGCAGATACCCCCTCCATGTGGCTGTCAGCTATAGAGGGGGGATCCCTGGAATCCTCTGAGGATCAATGCAAGCAAACGCAGAGCAGGCAGAACAACAAGAGAGGGAAGTTAGGGAGCACAGAGCCCACGTAAGGGCTGAGCTGGAACATACACCTCACTCTTCTACAGAGCTCTGGATGCACACAGTACCAATTATTCCAGTTACCCTATGAACTAAGCAAAGCAGAGTTATCTTTCTATTTTCAGATAAGGAAGCTCTCTTGTCCATGGCCATGTGGGAGGCAGCAGAACTGATACTACAATCCGGGTCCAGCGCTAAGCCCCTGTCTCAGCCGCCACTACTTGCTTTCCATTAGGGAGTTTCTGAGTGATAACGTTGGCATCTCCTGAACCATCTTTCTTTCTAGTCTCTTGCCACATAGTAAGATGGCCTCTGGGCCAGGCAGCAACCCACCATCATTGGGCTCCTCTCTGGCCACCATGTGGAAGGTGGAGAGGCCAGGGAAAGTTCACAAGGGCTGCCCTACGTGAGCACTCACCGAGGCAGGGAGCTGTACTGGCGCTGGGCCTGCTGGAAGCTCTCACGCTCCTCCTGCCGCTGGCGCTGCATCTGCACCTCCACAGACACCGAGTGCCGGCCGCTGGGCGCCGAGGGTCGGGAGCTGGGCTGCTGGGGGGAAATGCAAAATAATCACGTGAAGGGAATCACATGGATTCCTACAGATTGACTTAGAAACACTTGGCAAATTCTGTGAAATTTTAAAAAATCAAGAGCAATTCTTCTTAAGTGTGAGAAAGCAGACATCTAATTGCTCTCATGAGCCCCCAGAACTGAATCATCTTACATTCTGATTATAGCTTTAGAATGGCTGGAGATGGAGAGGTCAGCCTTTCTAAATTTTCCTAACAAAGTTTCACAAATCCTGATATCAGATACCAGTTTACATCCATGTTTACAGAGCAAACAAGAATTTGATGCCAAGTACACAATAAAAATGTGCTATAGTAATTCACAAAAGTGGGAAAGTTCATGGGGTGCACACTTGAAAGTTAGCCATGGTGGTGAATGTTTTTGGTAGTTACATATTTTAGTTTAACAATAGGATACACTATGAGCTCATCCCCCTTTTCCTAAAGAATGACAGCTAACTTTTGAACCAAGATTAGCTGAAACTAGCCACTGTTAGCCATGTACAGGTCTTCCCCAACCCACAGAGGGTAGCCAAATGGGGAACAGAAATGCTTATCCAAAGAATAAACCTCAAAGCTAACAGCTACTTGAGTTGGTTATGAGAGAAGACATTTCTGCCTTAGTGACTAGAAATGGCATTTTTACCTAGGTTAACTATATAAAGAAATGCTCAATCCTGCTGGCTAAAGACTTTGGTCAGCAGGTCTTCTGCTGATGGCCTCTCGTCCAGACCAGATACTGGGTATGTACACTGTGCTGTGTAGCTCAAGCCCTGCAAATGCTCTGGCTTCTCACTGACAGGTTTTAGCTTACCTTCCAGATCAGGCCCTCTGAAATGAAAGTAGCTCTGCTCAAAATAGACACCAATGCCTCTAATGATACACATACCCAACAATGGTTTATCCCAGCATCACTGGCACACACTCTTAAATAATCCTTTTGGTGCACGCTAACCTCTGTTCCCCTTGGTGTTATGCAATGTTGTGCAACAGGCATGTCCTAAGTGAAGAATGTCTATTAAAAACAAGTTAATGATTTTCTTTTAGAGTTGGAAGCGAATGGCAGACTTTGATGATAATAACATTCTAAATAATAACAGTCATAGCATTCATTGGAAGGAGATGCAAGAAAACACGTGGGCTTGTTACTTAAAGATGGCTCCTGTAGTTGGCTTTCGTGTGAACAGCAAGCAAGCATCATCTATTATCCTCTTGCCGCCTGGCAGCATTATCTTACTTGTTGGTAAGCAATAACATGGCAATATACAGGACAAAAATTTCAAAGCATATGGGCACAGTCAGTGAACATATTAAAAATATCCTGATGCAAAAATAACGTGTGAAGAGATTAGGCTTTACAATACCCTAGTTTCTACTAGTGGGTGTTTATAGCCACACTCATTGGAACAAATGTGTGTTTAGAGACCCTCTCCACAACACTGGTCAAATAACACATCAATGGTGCCTTTAGCAAGGACAGCACTTCACTAAGTGAATTCGCTTATACAAACAAAACATCGACCAAGTGTTCATCAACTGCATTAAAGAAGACAGACATTTTCTTCCATTATACTGGATGAGGCTGGCCGAACAGGAAACCAAGCTGTTCTAGTTTCATGGTGAGCCAGGGACTTCTGGGAGAAGCCACTGGATACAGGGAAAGCAAAGCAAGAAAACACTACACAATTTTCTTCACACCCTCATTCCCTTTAATTTTCACTCAGATAAGCTATGTACATGTGTCAAGCAGCCTTGAAAGACCTGGCATTCTGCAGCCAAGATTTCATAACCAGCTATGTAAGCTCATGCTGTTCTGTGACACACTGCTGTGGACATGTAAAAAGAAAATGCAAGGTCTTATAGAAATTTCAGGGGTATTTTCAAGTTGTTTCTTCAAGAAGCCTAAAAATTTGATTCTTGTAGAGAAAGAAAAATGTTGATGGGGTTTGTTTCCTCAACTGCCTCAAAGAAATGCGTGTTTCCTGACACTGTTCACCTCACACCTTGTGAGCAGCAATCATCTAGCTGCATCTTGATGAACTCCAACAATGAAATGATTATCAGGTGGCCTCTGAAGCTTAAAATGAGTGAAGAAGTTTGGTATCAGCATATTGACATATTTCATACTATTATGCTCAGTATGACAAAATATGAATCTCAGGCTTACCATTAATATTTTACTCAATTTCTCTTTTCAGAGCATACAAAAGGGTTGCAAATTAAAAGGACTCATCCATATCTTTATTTATCTTACTTATCTTTTTTACTGTTGTTCAAGTACAGTTTTCTGCCTTTTCCCCCCACCCCTCCACAACACCCCCCCATTGTTGTTCATATGTCCTTTATAATTGTTCCTGTAAACCCTTCACCCTTTTCCCCCATTATCCCCTCCCCTCTCCCCTCTGATCACTGTTAGTCTGTTCTCAATTTCAATGTCCTTGGCTATATTTTGCTTGCTTGTTCAATTTGTTGATTAGGTTCCTGTTAATGGTGAGATCATATGGTATTTGTCCCTCACCGCCTGGCTTATTTCACTTAGCATAATGCTCTCCAGTTCCATCCATGCTGTCACAAAGGGTAGGAGCTCCTTCTTTCTTTCTGCTGCGTAGTATTCCATTGTATAGATGTACCATGGTTTTGTGATCCATTCATTTACTGATGGGCACTTGGGTTGCTTCCAGCACTTGGCTATTGTAAATTGTGCTGCTATGAACATTGGGGTGCATAGGTTCTTTTGGATTGGTGTTTCAGGGTTCTTAGGCTATAATGCTAGCAGTGGAATTGCTGGCTCAAAAGGCAGTTCCATTTTTAGTTTTCTGAGGAAATTCCATACTGTTTTCCACAGTGGTTGCACCAGTCTTCAATCCAACCAACAATGCACTAGCATTCCCTTTTCTACACATCCTCACCAACATTTGTTGTTTGTTGCTTTTTTTATGATGGCCATTCTGACCAATGTGAGGCGGTATCTTATTGTGGTTTTAATTTGCATCTCTCTGATGGCTAGTGATGCTGAGCATCTTTTCATGTCTCCGGGCCCTCTGTATGTCCTCCTTAGAGAAGTGTCTGTTCAAGTCCTTTGCCCATTTTTTAACTGAGGAATCACCTATATCTTTATGACGAAACTTTACTGGGTCACAGATTTCAAGGAAGACTGTATACATAACCAACTTAAAGCAACAACTAAATAAGTTCATCTGGAAAGTTTTATACTTGGCCTAAATAAAAAAATAACCATGATAACCAATAAATAACCAATAAAAAATAACTCATTCATGATTTCAATGATGATCTCATAAAAATGTAAATTGTGGGACCAGAACTGCAATCAACAATCCTGACTTTTAAGTACTGTGGTTTTCCATCCTTATGGCAGAAATACAATAATATATCAAGTGTCCCAAATTACAAAAAAATAGACACAAATGAAGAAAGATATAACTGGTATCCCCAGAGAGAAGTGCATGTTTTCAAAGAAAACAGCATCAATGGCTACAACAACAAAGTGACATCTATACAGAGAAACATGCAGGTAAAGCAAAACTGGAATAATTCTGGAGATTCATCAAATTACAAGGCAATAACCCTGGCCTTCTTTTTGATGATATTGGTGACAAGCAATGACTTTTCAAGTAAAAAAAAATCTCCCAAGTTGCCAAGGCCATATGACAGAGGTTGTATGATGAAACAGGCCATGAGTATCTATTACACAGTACGCTGAACGGCCATGATAAATGACTCTCTCCGTGGCTAATGTTTAAGCCCCAAGTGAAAACTATGCACATTGCTTCTGTAAATGAGCTCCAAACTACTGGTCTTTATCATGATTATTAAAGAGATACTATTTACACTATATAAAAATAATATAAAGCTTGGGAAAGCTATACAATTTTGGTATCACTAATGTAAAACAAAATAAAAAATATCTTCTATATAGTGTTTCACTAAATTGAGTAATTAACTAAGCATTTCTCTCAATTTAAAAAAATCACTTATTTTTCCAAAATAAAAATAGACAATAGAAAATATATAAAACCAAAAGTACTAGTACTTAATAGACTAAAAAAAGAACAAAAATAAATATATACAGTACAAAGTTTCAGTACTACTGAGAACTAGATATAACAATATAAAATTTTTAGAGGTTAATATAAAAGTGTATGTGTCACTTATGAAATAAAATTCACTATTGTTTTATTAATATTTACATAAAATACTCAATAATTTTTAAATGTTCTAATTTTCCTTCATATAGATTAAAAAAATAAAATAAACGTGTATTTATACACTTGTATATATTTACATAAACACACATACATAGTATTCTCATAAATGATAATTTAGGTGAGTTTTCTACTTAAATTATGAATAACAAATTTTCAAATTTTCATATATGTGCCAGGCATGTGGAAAAGAAAAGTAGAACACACAAGTGTGCGCACTGTGGATGAGCCTATGGTGAGGACGACAATGAGCGTGACGAGAGTGACAATAAGAACAAGACTAACGATATCCTCTTGGGACTTATAATCCTTATTTGAGCAAATCAAATGTGCTGTGCCCTAATATAAATTCCATATTCTGATATATAAGTGTAATTTAAAGATTTGGTAGAGGCTAAAAATAATTTTTATGCCACCAAATCATACAGAATGTAAACAGTGTACTATGGTTAAGTGTGGCCATTGCTAACACAGGTCGTTATTTTCTATAGCAGGCTTATTTATACCTTTAGCCCAAAGTTAACTTTGTCTATTGATCCTGCCTTCCCAGCCCTCCACCTCTACCCCATCACCTACTACACTTAGACAACTATCGATTGAACTCTTGGAGGTTCTGAATGTTGAAAAGCCTAATTGCTACTAATGATGTGAGTAATGGTTGAAAAATCTGCAGAGCATGCTAATTTCCCTCATAAAGTTTTTATAAATACATATTTGGGTTTTAACATACTATTTGTCTTCATCTCATTTTTCCCAACCTGCGTTTGGACCTATTTTCCCCCCATCTTACGTAGCAGCTCCAGTGAAAACAACAGGGTGGCTCTCCAAACAAGCCCCAACTCCAGTGTCACAGGTTCACCGCAGCCACGGCAGCCTTACGAGCCTCTACCAGCACAGGCCCCTCCTGGTAAAATGGCCCGTGGGTCCCTTTGACCAAAAGTATGGGGCAGGGGCTAGAAGAAAAGGAGCCTACTTTGCAGAAGCACAGAGGTTTTTGCCATGAGGAAAGAGTACCCCTTTGCTTACCCCTGGCTTTCTCCAGGCCAATTTCCAAAGGAGGTGACTTCCACCCAAACTGAACTGGAGTACCACTACTGCAAGGCTGTTAACTAAGAATGCATTTTTCGAGTCAAATTATGGACACGCACTATGAGGAAATGATAGCAGATACCTGAAAAGTCTTAAGAAAGATAAAAACATAAAACCATTATTTTCTCAAATACCCTAGGCACTTGAGGGGGCCAGGGTGGCTGCGTACTGTAGATTGACTCTCTAATTAAAGCAGGCAAAACCTTACAACGGTAAGAGGAGCCATTAAAAGTCCCAGGCAGATTTTTTAAAAAAATTTGCTTAAAGACAGACAGCTTGGAAAAAAGCTTGGAGGAGAAGAGGATACTTATATCACAGAGGACCAATTTTCTATCTGAAGAACTAAACTACTCTCAGTCACTACCAACTTGGGATGGGAAGGATTTAGCAATATTGCTATTAAAGGCTCCATTATCCCATCCATCAGTCGTCTCAGCCAGCAAGTCTCCTTGTGGGCAACACTCAGGTATCTTCAAAGTTTTAACAGCATTCTATACTTATGTCTGCAGCTGGCAATTTAAATCTTTTAAGAGCACCACTAAGTCCTGTCCATATCTGAGCTCTGTAATAATAACCCTAACCTCAGCTATTGTTCCATTATCTTAGGGAAGATTTAAAGCAACTTGCTGCTTTATTTATGTTGCACCTGGTACTGTGTGGGGAAGAAATTCCTCTTTTTGCTTCTTCTCTTACTCAACTCGAGAGAGAATTCAGTTCAGTTATGGAGCTAAGGAAATTTTCTGGGCCTCTGCTCATCTAGAGACCTTTTGTGGCACAAGGCGGCTCCCTCAGGCCCGAACATTATTTTGAACAAAGGCCCAGAAACAGGTGCATTCTGTGCTGCTAGAGTTTAGTGAGAATATTTTGAAAATGGATGAATTGAAAAGGGCTACTTGCATTAATTTTCTGCAGCCTCTCTCTGTATGTAAAGTAATTGGCTTGGATATTTTTCTATATGACACATCTGGTTGCACTTTGTGTGGGGCTATTTCTAATAAGCATGGCAATTTCGATTAATATGGTCTAAGGTGTACACAGCTGGAAGATGAGCTTGTGGTTCCTTAAAACTTAAATGATTACAAACCATTCCGGTGGGTGAGATCATGGTATCATCCTTTCCAAACAGTGACCTTTCAAGGTCAGAATATATACAGGAAAAGAAAAAAGATTTCAAAATACTCAAAGCTCAGTTTGTAAAAAACATAATAAAAACCACAGACCAAGCTACACTCGGAATAAGCAGGCAGCCCTTATTAGGGTAACAATGAGAATTGGTATGAAAATTAATATACTAAGTAGAATTTTAGTCACTTTCAGCTCATTTACATAACCAGGAAATGGAGAGTATACAGCAAAATCCCAAATGTTTGAAAATAAAATAAATACAAAGAAAAGGTCAACTTCTGACCCACAATTTCGGAAATTATTCCATTCCTAAAGTAATCAGCCTGTCATCCTAATAATTCCCCGCTCACTCATTACAGGAAATGGTAATACAAGCCAAGCTGTCTGTCCAAAGTTGCTGGCATTTTGCTATACAATAATTTGACCTAGGACCTTCAGTAGTTGAATTTCTAAATCGAGAAGATTTTGTCAAATATTTTTCCTAACATGATTGTTCATATTATGTAGATAATATAGAAACATATGCCAATATATTCATGGCCCCCATTCAAAAAAATAAAGAAAACAAAATGAGTATCAATTCATTTCCACATCTCTAGTGAAAAATGCAAGAGCTAAAAAGTAGGAAATGCTCCTTTAGCCTCAAATAAACTTGGAGGTGTTACATGTGGATAACAAGAAATGTTGCCAACAAGAAATAAATCAAATCAATCTTGGTTCTCAACCTTTTATATTTAAAATATATTCCAACTTCAAAGAGGTGCTCTTTCAAGCCTTCCTGACCGCTGACAACTGATTTGGGCATGGTCTCTGTGCTCAAAAGTCCGTGCATACCCCCGTCACCAACTGAACAGATTCCTTTCCTCTGTACCAGCTCCACTGTAGAGTTCTAAGCCTTCTTTGTTTTCTCGTCTTTATTTGCCAGCACCAAACCCAATGACTACAACATAGGAAGCACTGAAGAAACTTGGTGAATTAAATAATTAAGAATCAATGGTGTGAATATGCTGGTTTGAAATCCACAGTAAAATGATGTCACACTGCTCCTCATGGCAGGAGATGGGAATGAGAACCCCACGGGGGATTCTGCAAGTTGAAACAGTATGTGTGAGCACCATTTCCATATGCAGTTGCTGTTCTCTCCTCCAAGTTACCCTGCACTCATTACTCTTCTCAAATACACACAGTTAAAGATGTTTTCCACATATAACAAGAGAAGCCTACTTGACTCAATTATGCCAAACAACATAAGTAGACTAAAATAATTCTGTTATATTGTTACATGGAAATGACTCAATTTACTTGATCAACTAGAAAAACAAGCTACATACTTTATTAAAAATGCCATTAATAGTAATCCTGTTGCAGAGGACAATTAGAGATTTTCTTAGATATTAAATCTGCTGGATTTGTTCCATAACATCCCAAAGTTGGGTTAGGATTGATTTCAGAAGGAGGTATTATTAGTGGGTGTTGGCCTCATATTGCCAACTGCCTGCTTTAGGCCCAGTCTTCCTCACTTGACCTACAGTGAAACCCACCACACTAGTAATGGTTCTCCCATTGTTTGGTCTTCTCCTTTCATTCACAAAATTCACCTTCCATCAACTCCAATTTGATAACTAAATCCAATGATCAAAAACCTTTATAACTCTCTGGCCTTGTGTAAAGTATATTGAGGGTGTTGAATTTTAAGACCAATGAGAATCTCAAAGATGACATAAACTTTATAGTGGTGCTTCTCAAAGTTGAACATGTTTCAGAAAGAAATGGGAGAGCTTGTTAAGATATAGTTTCCTGGGCCCCACCTGTAGAGGTTCGGATCTAATAGGTCTGAGGCATGGCCAGCAGGTGCATTTCTAACATGCTCCGAGCACTGGGAAGGTGCTGGTCTTGGACCACACTTGGAGAAGTTCTACTTTCATCTGCTCTACTCTATATACTGGGCTTCCTCTTACGTGTTCATTCTAACAAAGGGTTGAATAACACACTCAGTCATCTATTTTAACCGTGTTGACCTATTAATAAGGAAACTGAGGCCTGGAGAGCTGGTCACCTGGCTAGTGGGAGAGTGTTCTATTCTGATTCCATCCTTCTTCATTCCTTCACTCTCATATTAAAAGCTCACACTACATTTCTACCTTTTTCTTCTCTGCAACATCACTAATCGCTCATTTCTGTGTTAGGTGGGTCATTTACCCTCCCCAACCAAAGCAGGATCCTTTTGCTTTTATTCAAGTCTTTCCTAACACCATCCTTCTTGCAGCCTCTACTCTTGCAAATATCTACTATAATTATATTTCCAACACTTTGAACTGAACTCATTCACTTTTTAAAAAATCCTCACCTGATGATATGCTCAATGATTTTATAGAGAGAGAGGGAGGATGAGAGAAAGAAAGAGAAAAAAAGAGACAGGAACATCAACGTAAGAGAGAAACATCAATTGGTTGCCTCCCGTATGTACCCAACTAGGGATGGAACCCACCACCTAGGTATGTGCCCTGACCAGGGAATGAATCCATGATCACTTGGTGTATGGGATGACACTCCAACCAAATGGGTCACCTGGCCAGGGCTCATTAACTTTTTTCACACTGCTCTCTACTCTACTTCAGGAGCTCAAATGCATGGATGGTACACCTGGACTTCATCACCCAGGACTGGGCCACCTCTGAGATCCTCAGCTCCCAAGAACATATTGTCTTGACAATAGCCTTCTAGGTTTCATGACCCCTAGACTGCTGATCATTCTCACATCCTCCTAGGCAATCAGGGTAATCCTTCCATGAGCTGGATTTACCTCCCTACCCAGACTGGGTGACACCCTCACTTGTGTTCTCACCAGGACTCTCTCTACAGTACCTTCTTTGACTTTCTGTCCTAACTGTCTTGCCAACCCCTGTCATACAGTTAATCTATAAAACTGTTTTTTCTATTGCCAGTCCTCTATATTCACCCCTAATTGATTCTCTCTCAAAATTCCAAAGATATTCTTCAAATTCTCATCATCTTGAAGCCCCAAGTCTGCTCCAACTCCTCCCATTCCCAGAAGTGCCATCCTCACTAAGGCTAAACACAAGACAGAAGCATGAGTCTAGGGCAAGACTGAGGAGGATTAGCATGCCCCACTGTGCAATTTGGGCTGTATCTTGTGGGCACTGAGAGGATATTCAAAGTTTTGCTTTAGAAAGATCACTCTGGCAGTTGTGCCGAGGATGAACTAGAATAGGGATAGAGGCAGACAAATGAGAGGGATTCAGTAATATACAAAGGAGCCACAGAAGAATGAAAAAAAAGAATTACTAAATACTGTACTTTCATATATTGGAATAGTAGATATACAACGGACATGTGCTGAGTTAATTTATTCTGGCTCTGATTCTGAGAAAAATATATATAGAAAAATACTTACTGAACTTAAAATCATGCATAATTGAGAACAAGAATATTTTGCTATGTCTTGTTATAAGGCAAATGAAACCTATTGTGCAATGGACAGATGGTGCAATAAGATGTAAAACGAAATTAGCAATGATGAAATCCAGAAGGAAATGAGGGAAAAGGTCAATATGTTAAAGGTCAAAGGAATTTGGCTCCATCTTGTCTCATTTCATAAAAGACTGATGTCACAGCTTAGTGGCTGTTACTGCAGAAAGTTGTGGAAATATCCATTGTACCGATGAACCAAACACTTACCCAAGGTTGTTCAAAACTATAGGTACGTCGCCGATCTTCTACATCTTCATCCTGCTTTGCTTGCTGGAACTCCTGCCGCAGACGCTGTATCCGATCATGGTTGCTAGGAGTTGCTCTGTTGCTAAAAGAGAGAAGGGCAACAATGAACACCCTTCCCAAATACAATCTGTGACTTGCAGTTACTAGGGAAAAAAAGGCATTTTGCTGGGAAATGATGCTATTTAAGAGGATGTGAATTTTAAAAACAATATCAGGGTACTTAAAATATGTTTTCATTTTGATTAAGACTCACTGAAGTTATTTCAGACAGATATTCAAGAGGGTGAGCAGCAATTTCAAACATTCCGTTTTTATGCAATTCTGTAAAAGCCTCATTTCCTTTCTGTAATCTGGCAAGGTGTAGGCAGCAAATTTTTTTGGACAGAACATTGCATTAAAAGTCAGAAATACCAGGGTCCAGTCCTACCTCCTCCACCTTCTCAGACTTAGGCATTTAATACCTCTGACCTGAAGTTTCTTTATATATATATATCAAGTGGACATACAAATCATTTTTGCTCTAAATGTTGTACTGGCAACAATCAAGTGAGATAACACCATACAATATAGTCTCAGAGCACTATTTTCATAACTCCATTATGTGAAGTTCCTACTTATGAGTTATTGGAGGTCGATGCACAAAACGCAGCTCTCACACCATGAATGAAAAGCATTTTAAAATTAACTTCAGGTGCTAGTTTGATGTAATCAGTTCATAATGATGTTGCCTTCTTTTTTCTAGAGCTGAATTTGGTTTATCCTCACAAAAGCTTGTAAGATAGGTTCTGAAGGCAGAATTTCATGTACACACCCCACCCCCCTCAATGTAGAAACTGTCATTCAAAGAAGGTAAGTGACTTTTTAGAAGACTCCCAGCTGCACAGTGGGGAAAGTAAGGTAAGAATGCAGATTTTGGGCTTCTGGCCAAGATGGAGGTGTAGGTAGACACACTGTGCCTCCTCGCACAAACAAAAGAAGGACAACAACAATTTAAAAACAAAAAACAACCAGAACTGACAGAAACCGAACTGTATGGAATTCCAATAACCAAGGACATAAAGAAGAAACATTCATCCAGACTGGTAGGAGGGGCGGAGACAGGCAGCCAGGGTGGAGAGGACTTGCAGCAAGGTGGCAGCTGGCGGACCCAGCAAGGTGGCGGATTGTGGAACGGGGCAGGCCAGGCTGCAGCTGGCAGACCCTGCGGCCCCCCATTCATGCATAGATAAACCGGGAGGAATGGCGGGGGAGCAAAGCAGACCACATAACCCAGGGCTCCAGCACAGGGAAATAAAACCTCAAATCTCTGATTGCAAACACCCATGGGGGTTGAGGCGGCAGTAGAAGAAACTCCCAGCCTCACAGGAGAGTTCACTGGAGAGACCCACAGGGTCCTAGAACATACACGCACACAACCACTCGAGAAGCATCACCAGAAGGGCCCAATTTGATTGTGGGTAGCAGAGGGAGTGACTGGAGCAAGTGCCATTGCTCCCTCTCGGCCCCTCCCCCACATACAGTGTCACAGCTCAGCAACCAGTGTTACCCCACCCTGGTGAACACCTAAGGCTCTACCCCTTTATGTAACAGGTGCACCAAGACAAAAAAAATGGCCCAAATGAAAGAACAGATCAAAGCTCCACAAAAAATACAACTAAGCAATGAAGAGATAGCCAACCTATCAGATGCACAGTTCAAAACACTGGTAATCAGGAAACTCACAGAACTGGTTGAATTTGGTCGCAAATTAGATGAAAAAATGAAGGCTATGCTAAGAGAAACAAAGGAAAATGTACAGGGAACCAATAGTGAGGGGAAGGAAACTGGGACTCAAATCAACGGTGTGGATCACAAGGAAGAAAGAAACTTCCAACCAGAAAAGAATGAAGAAACATGAATTCAAAAAAATGAGGAGAGGCTTAGGAACCTCCAGGACATCTTGAAACGTTCCAACATCTGAATTATAGGGGTGCCAGAAGGAGAAGAGGAAGAACAAAAAATTGAAGACTTATTTGAACAAATAATGAAGGAGAACTTCCCTAATCTGGCAAAGGAAATAGACTTCCAGGAAGCTCAGAGTCCCAAAGAAGCTGGACCCAAGGAGGAACACACCAAAGCACATCATAATTACATTACCCAAGATTAAAGATAAGGAGAGAATCTTAGAAGCAGCAAGAGAAAAGGACACAGTTACCTACAAAGGTCTTCCCATAAGACTGTCAGCTGATTTCTCAAAAGAGACCTTACAGGAAAGAAGGGGCTAGAAAGAAGTATTCCAAGTCATGAAAGGCAAGGACCTCCATCCAAGATTACTGTATCCAGCAAAGCTTTCATTTAGAATGGCAGGGCAGATAAAGTGCTTCTCAGATAAGGTCAAGTTAAAGGAGTTCATCATCACCAAGCCCTTATTATATGAAATGTTAAAGGGATTTATCTAAGAAAAAGAAGATAAAAAATATGAACAGTAAAAATGACAGCAAACTCACAGTTACTAACAACCACACCTAAAACAAAAACAAAAGCAAACTAAGCAAACAACTAGAACAGGAACAGAACCGCAGAGGAAGATCACATGGAGGGTTATCAACAGGGGAGTGGGAGAGGGAGAGAGGGGGAAAAGGGACAGGGAATAAGTAGCGTAAATGGTAGGTGGAAAATAGACAGGGGGAGGGTAAGAATAGTATAGGAAATGTAGAAGCCAAAGAACTTATATGTATGACCCATGGACATGAACTATAGGGGGGGAAATGTGGGAGGGATGGTGTGGGCAGGATGGAGTGGAGTGAAGGGAGGGAAATGGGACAACTGTAATAGCATAATCAATAAATATATTTTTTAAAAAAGAATGCAGATTTTTTGGGGGTCTGGCCCAGCACTCATTCCACTACACCATGTTGTATAACTTAATAAAACATACCCCAAAGCCACTTTTTAATAAAATCATACAAATTTTGAAGATAATACTTTAGAAGAGTAATAGACATGACCAAAATTAAATCAAACTTAAATTTCATGCCACTTTTGGTTTCTACCATTCCCAGAGCACTAAGTTGCATCCTATCAGTAACGCTATTTAAGCACATTAGGCATATACTGTCTCCCCAACAAGACTTCAGACCTCTTGAGGACAAAGACCAAGCCTTATATTTATCATATATGCCCTTGAGCTGCTAGTAGAATAGGAAGCTGTAAACTATTAAAAAGATGAGGTCTCTTAATTGAAAACAAATTGCCCTGGTAACTCAGTGTGTATCTGACATCCTTTGGCTGGACACACCCCTGGATGATAAAATTTAGGAGAGGTAGTGTGGGAAAAAAAAAAAAAAAGTCGGGACTTTGGGTCAAGATGGAGGTGTAGGTAAACACAGCTTGCCTCCTCCCATGGCCATAGAAAAATTACCACTAAACTACAGAACAACTATCACTCAGAACCATCAGAAAATCAAGCTGTCTGAAGTCTGAAAACTAAGGAATCAAAGAAACCACATTCATCTAGGCAGGTAGGAGGAGCGAAGGGGTAGAGATGTGGAAAGGGCAGGTCCCACACCTATGGGTGGTGGATAAAAATCAGGAGGGATATCTCTGGAGCAATACATCCCAGTCCCACATCAGACCTCCCAGCCCAAGGTTTCAGTGCCAGGAAGATAAGTCCCCATAACTTCTGACTGGAAAACCGGTGGTGGTTGGGTAAGTGGAAGAAACTGCAGAAGTTTCAGGCATCTCCTCTTAAAGGGCCCCACACACAGACTTACTCAGACTCACTCTCTCTGGGCTCCAGCACTGGGACAGCAGCTAGAAAGGCACAAGTGGCATATGGGGAAACACTAAAGTGTCTGGCATCAGGAAGAGAGAGCTGGGGGACAGCTTCCTCCTGGACAGAATTGCATGGAGTGGCCACCACTCCTTTTCTCAGTCCTCCACCACCCAGAGCCATAGTGTGGAGTCACCATACTGGCTCATACAGTTTGTCCCACCCTGTTGATTACCTAAGGCTCTGCCCCATCCAAATCACAGGCCCACCCAAGCAATTAGCAGTGGCTTTTCCACATAAATGGGCTGGCTTGGCCCCGGCTTCAGACCTTCCTAAATCCACTCAAACAAGCAACAGCTGAGCCCAGCTCCTGTACTTCTAAGTGGCCCCAGGCCTGGCACTACCAGCAGCCACCTGCAGATCACTTTAGCTTATGCCACGTGGCCTCAGACAGAACACAGGTGGGAGCTGACCTTGGCCTGTACTACCTGGGAAACCCCAGAGCCTATGCACCCAGCTGGCAGTTACAGACCACATCAGAGCACCACCACCCAACCCCCTCCACAAGCTATGGAGGGAGGTAGTTGGTGGCTAGTGGTCACAGCCAGTCCTACCAGCTGACTGGCTTGGGTACATCACTCCCATTGACCGGCTAACAGCAATCAAGACTCAAATACAAGAGAAGTGAGTACTTGGCCCACATGGAGGGCGCACCTCAACTACCCAGCTTACATGATAGGGGAGGCTGTGCCACTGGACCCTATAGGACACCTACTACATTAAGCCATGCTACCAAGACAGGGAGTCAAAGCAGCTCTACCTAATACACAGAAACATACACAGGGTGGCTGCCCAAATGAGGAGATAAAAAAATATGGCCCAAATGAAAGAAGAGAACAAAGCTCCAGAAAAAGAACAAAACAAAATGGAAATAAGCAATATAACAGAGGCAGAGTTCAAAACACTGGTTATAAGGATGCTCAAGATCGACAGCATAAAAATGATCCAATCAGAAATGAAGCATACACTAACTGAAATAAAGAAATATTTACAGGGAATCAACAGTGGAGTGGATGAAGGCGAGAATTAAATCAATGATTTGGAACATAAGGAAGCAAAAAACATCCAACCAGAACAGTAAGAAAAAAGAATTAAAAAAAAACCAGGATAGTGTAAGGAGCCTCTGGGACAACTTCAAGTTTACCAACATTCACATCATAGGGGTGCTAGAAGGAGAAGAGAAAGAGCAAGAAATTGGAAAGTTATTTGAAAAAAAGAATGAAAGAAAACTTCCCTAATTTGGTGAAGGAAATAGACATACAAGTCCAGGAAGCACGGAGAGTCCCAAACAAGATGGATGCAAAGAGGATCACACCAAGACACATAACACTTAAAATGCAAAGATTAAAGATAAAGAGAGAATCTTAAAAGCCACAAGAGAAAAGCAAATAGTACCCACAAAGGAGTTCCCATAACACTGCCAGCAGATTTCTCAAAAGAAACTTTGCAGGCAAGAAGGGGCTGGCAAGAAGTATTCAAAGTGATGAAAAGCAAGGACCTACAACCTAGATTACTCTATCCAGCAAAGCTATCAATTAGCATGGAAGGGCAGATAAAGTGCTTCCCAGACAAAGTAAAGCTAAAGGAGTTCATCATCATCAGCAAGCCATTATTATATGAAATGTTAAAGGGACTTGCTTAAGAAAAAGAAGATCAAAACTATGAACATTAAAATGGCAATAAATACATAACTAACAACAACTGAATCTAAAAAAAAATGAAGCAGAACAGAAACAGAATCATAGATATGGAGATCATTTGGAGGGTTATCAGTTGGGATGGGGGTTTGGGGAAATGGGGGAAAAGGTGAAGGGATTAACAAGTAAAAATTGGTAGGTACAGAATAGGCAGGAGGATGTTAAGAACAGTAGAGGAAATGAGTTGCCAAAGAACTTATATGGGTGCCCCATGGATGTGAACAAAGGGTGGGGAAAATTGCTGGAGGGAGTAGGGGGTGCTGGGTGGAGGAGGCAAAGTGGGAAAAATTGGGACAATTGTAATAGCATAATCAATAAAATACAATAAAAAAGGCAAGTTTGCCATAGCAAAGTATATTTTGAAGAATTCCAAAGGCTTAGAAATCTGAAATTGAAAATGTTCATGTATAGGACCAAAGTATTAACATCTTCCCTGAATACGGGACAGTCTTTCACCATATACGGGTGGGTCCCTATCACCTTTATGTTTCTATCAATTTAATTAGAGCTTCTGGACTGTCTTGTTAATATATTCAATTTGACTATTTTCCCAGTCAATAAAAGCTTCTCTTCCCTACGTTTTTCTTCTGACAAATCTTTGGAACTGATTAGCCTGAGAACAAACATTAAAGGTTAACGGGTCTGTAAAATGTGCTACTCAACACGAGGCTTCTGCTCATATTTAGATACAGCCTCAAAACCTGCCCTCCACACTCTTGAGCCCGGCAGGATACTATTCCTACTGGCTTTTAAAACATTTTTGTTCATACAGATGCATTTTCTGTACTGGCTTCCCAGTGTGACACCTGGGCTATAACTCCTTCTCTGTATTGTATTTGTAACTGTGATGATGCAGCCATGAGGGTCGTTATACTCACAAGACAAAGAGATAGAAAAATGAGCATTCTTTAATCTCAGTGCCATCTTTCCAGCTGCACCCTTTTTGGTCCTGGCATACTTCATAGGTTTTAACAGCAGAATTGCAGGAGGCTTGACTGAAAGAGTTTTTTACAAATCTAACTAGAAATATTTCTCTATTTTGTTCATGTAGCACAGACAGCTTTAATCTCATAATTATTAGGTTCATGAAGTCCAAACCATTGATGAACAGTGACTTCCTCCTATTTGTGATTAATGGGAAGTGTATCTGCCAACAAAAGAAGTTGACCCACTGTCCTTAATTTTAAATTCTGGTGACTTCAATGTTTTTCATAGTATAAGATGAGTTCTGGAAGTTCCTTCCTCCCTTATTTCCAAACCTGAGCAGCTGGTGAGGCTACTGTTGCATATTCTTTTCCTCTATTCCTGTGCTCTAGAGAACACTAACCAACTTGCCTAAGACTAGAAAAGCCACTCTATGGGTTGAAATTGGAAAGCAGGCTGCAATGGTTTTCATGATTGATGATGACTTCCAAAGACTTGACTATCCAGCGTCCTTGGGGAACAACAGTTGGCATTGGAAGGTGACATCCTGGCTTCAGGAGATGGAGCCACTGCAGCAGCTCCGGCCTGTTTGCCAGGCCAGTCTATAATGACCCAATAATTCATATAGAGACTTCTAGTGTTGTTGGTTAGCTCTTCTGCTGTGGGGGCCAAAGGAAGTTTTAAATATTTATTAGCAATGATGGCTACACACCCCAATCAACTTATATTTAGGTTCCTTGACAACTTAAAGTTGATCATGTTTTTTGAGAGGAATGTAACAAATATACCACCTGAGTCAATCCGATGGGTGAGTGAGACAGTACCACTCTTAATGAGAAGTCAGTAAATCATAATTTATCAAAAGTCTACAGAAAGGAGGGGTAACGAGGGGAATTATAAAAGTGCCTTTCATGTAAAAAAATTCATAATGATCATGGGATGAATCCTCTCTGGTCAGAGGCTGACCACACAGTGCACGAGGCTTTAGGACCTTCAGACTGGGCTACTGCAGTGTGTTTCCCGGCAGCCGCTGAACGTCCCGCTCCTGCTGAGTGCACCATGCTGCTGCTGGCAAGCGAGGCTGGAGCCCGTCCTGCACCTCTGCTCCACAGATAACAGTCCAAACATCTCCTCGGGCAGAGCGAAAAACTTTACATAGTGGTCCTCACAGACGCACATTGTATGTGGGAGTCATCCTGAGTGCTTGTTAAGAAATGCTGACTGACTGAGACGGCCCTGGGGATTTTCTGATTCAGCAAGTCCAGTGCAGGGCCTAGGAATCTGCATATATTCAAAAACACTGCAGGTGCTATATGGCGAATACTCTGAAAACAATGCCCACAGGTGTCACAGTTGGGACAATTTCCAATGACTGAAGAGCAACTAACTAAAGAGTGAAGGAGACCCCAGTGCACTGGAAGCACCACGTACATTCTGTGACAAATGGGAGTACTATGCTTGGGCCAGAGAGGAGGCTTGCTCTTGGTTCCAGGAGATTGCTGCCCCAAAGGATACAGGACTGGTGATGCTTTTTACTTTTTTTAAAAGAGAAGTCAGAACTACAGTTTTTCCCCCAAATTTTAAATGTTGGCTTCTTTTATTTTTTTAATCCTAGGTGAGCCAGAAAAAAAAAAATCTGTTGCCAGCTACCTTGCAACCGGTGCTTGACATTCTGTAGCTGCTGCCTACTTTACATTTTGCTTTTCCAGGCTATTTACTTTCACCGCAACAAGACAAGGCCAGTGGTCCCCTGCTCACCGTCCCAAGAAACAAATATTAAAAACAACAACAACTGGGCATTGTGCATATAGCCCTGCCTCTTCTAAAGTGTCGGCGCCCTCCGGTCTGTCAAACCCTGAATATACTGACTGCCCTGCAAGCTTGAGTGCTGACCTACCTTTTCAGACCAGCATAAGCTGAGAGGAGTTTGTGACATGACTAATTCTTTATGGAGTAAAAACTCTTTAACATTTACATTTTAATTATGCAAAGGAAATTGAGAAAACTGGAATAGAGAGCATAGCTTTATGATCCAGAATTTAATAAAAGGGAGAACAACTACTTGTTTTTTTTTTTAAAGAAAGAGGTACCATCTTGGTATACACTCTCCTCCCCATAGAAAAAAAATGCTGGGGGGGGGGCGGGTAGACAGAAGGGAGGGGATGAATCTTGTCAGGCTTTCCATGCTGCTCATGGGGGAGATAGTGATGATTTCTAGCATAAGAGAAGCTACCAAAGAAAAGAGGAAGATAAATTTGCTCCTCTCTTTCTTCCTGTGATACCCTCTCCTTTCCTATCCATCTTTACAGTAAGTTAAAGAAATCAAATTCCACTTCCTAGAAGCCTTTCCTAACTACCCCAGCCCATGTTTATCTGTTCTTTTCAAATCTTCAATAATAATTGTCCTCAGACCTAAATACTCTTTAACAGTGCTCACACGTGTATATGTTTCTCTTTCTTAGGTTTGTGCCTTCATCACAACCACCTAACACGTGTGTATTTTGTACGCCTCATCCCTGCGGCAGGGTCAGTTGTTCAGCAGATATTTGTGATGGACAGACTTTAAAGTAAGTCCCTGACCCTTGCCTCCTGGTAGTCACACCTTGTGCAAACCCCCACCCGAGTGTGGGCAGCTGTGACTTGCTTCTCTGCAGTGAAATGCGACAAAGGTCAAGGAATGTATATGATGCTACTGTCGTGATTATATGTGAACAGTGTCCATCTTGATAGTCCATCTCTCTCCTTTCTGGCTTTGAAGAAAAAAGTGGCCATGAATCCTACAACTGTAAAACAAACAAACAAACAAACAAACCAAAACACAAAGAGAATGCTGCCAGCAAGTCCAGGAGAGGGAACAGTGCTGCCCAGTGGGACCTCCAAATGAGCACACAGGCTGGCACCTGGATGAGACCCTGAGCCAGAGGATGCAGCTAAACCATTGCTGGACTCTAGACCCACCGAAACATATGTAATAAATGTGTGTTGTTTTAGATTGCTAAGTCTGTGTTAATATGTTATGCAGCAATAGAAAATTAACACCCACTGATGCCGAGGTTGGCCATATGACTTGATTTGGCCAATAGGACATCAGTGGATGGGATGTAAATAGGAGCTTAAAATGTTACTGTACAGTGGGTCTGCTCTCTTGTGTTTTATTGCAACAAAAGATAACAAACTCCCTAAACCGCCTCCCTTAAACACACACACACACACACACACACACACAGACCACTATACTACACTACCACCACCATATCACCTTAAACCATTTTAGGGGGGTCATACATACTTGCTAAATGAAATAAAGTGGTCGAGAAGCACACAGACGTATGCCCTGCCCACAGCTGCAACCAAACAAATACTCTCTGTTGGAAAAGCATGTTGTTGAGAAGAGCAGAATAAAAGAGAGGAATCACATTTTTGGAATAAATTTTACCACTGTCATCTATGTAGTTAGTTATGCCAAAGCTTTGGTCTCAGAGAAAACTGTACAAAGTAAATACAGGGTGGGGCAAATAGGTTTACAGTTGTGAGTATGCAAAACACAGAGTATATTAATGTATTATTATTTATTAATCATTGTATTTTTTCCATATAAACAAATGTAAACCTACTTTTGCCCCAGCCTGTACTGTTGCAGATGTCACTGAAAAGTGGTAACTTCTAGAACTTAGGTGATGAAAATAATCAAATATGTCTTCCACTGAACACTAGAAACTACAGCCACAAACGCCCCATGAAAATCAGCCCGATTGCTTAAGGTAACTCCTTTTGTCAACTTTCCCATCACTTCACCCCAAACACACCACTCTGGCTCTCGGATCTCTGAAAATCAGCTGTCATGAGACCAAAGCAGAAATGTTTTTCCAGAATGTGGTGGAAACAGACCTGCCAACCAGGTCATTTGGCAAAACTAAACTCAAGGGCTCACTCCTAGTTTCACTTTCTGGTGGAGACTGGTGACCTGCTAGCATCTGAGTCAACACACAATTCACAAGGGGATACATTCCTGGTTAAAACTGTCAACTAATGGTCTCTGGCACCAATTCAGTGCCAACAGGAATCCCCAATTTGGGGTGCGGCGATAAAGGAAACTGTATTCAGTAAAAAACAACCCAATTGTGATATGGCACGGGTACAAAGACAGCACAGCTGTGATGCAGCCCCTCTGTGGCTAGACAGTTCTGCTCTGGCTGGTCTCCCTTGCACTGTGGTTTTTGCTATGCTCTGGTCTTGCTCTGTTTTGTGCCACTCTGCTCTGGCCCACGCTGGCCTGCTCTGGCCCACGCTGGCCTGCTCTGCTCCACGAGATATCTTCAGTGTTTCAGTTCATCCTGGGAAAGGTAGTCTTCTGTGGAAAGGGAAAGTGTGCTCCCAGAGCCAGAGGGGAGCTGACTTATGTAGACAGAAGTCCCTGCCACTGGGTCCCGGATTGGTCTGTTCCCATGCAAATGAAGACCCTCCAAATCCTCCCAGTTTGATTAGTCCAAAAGGCACTGTCCTGATTGGTCAGAAATGAGCTGCCCTGATTGGTTGATAATGTGATGGCCATATAGCTATGCAGTACCAATTGGATGGAGAAAGACACAGTCCTATTGGTTGAAATAGGATTCCAGGAACTCCTTCATAAAGGCTGGCTCAGATGAGAAACACAGCACAAGCAGGCAGTTCAGTGCAGAGGTGGGCAGACCAGCACAGACTTGTCTGTGAAGTGCAGTTTGCATGAGAGGCCCTTGCAGAAATGGGTGCTAGGCTCGTTTTTGTTTTTGTTTTTTTAAATTTGAGACCAGATAGCCACCAGGAGCCCCTTTTGGTACATATCTTCTTTCTCAGGGTCCAGAAAACAGTTTTGTTTAAAAACTGATTTTACTTAGTTTGCCAAAGGTCCAGGAGTTAACAGATGTCCTTCGAATCCCTAACTTACAAAAGGTTAGGTACACAGTGAAGACTTTTGGTAATCATATTAGTTTACAGCTTCAGCCTTTTCATTTTTACCCTGTAAGTCTCAGCCCTAGTAATTTACTTTTGGGCCTAAGTACAAAATTCTATTCCAAATGTTTGTGAATTTCACACCTGCACTTGGCATCCAATTACTGGGGATGCAAAAGGACATTATTCTGTTTCCCAATTAAAACATACAAAAACAAATTTCCCAATTGTATTTTGAGATCTTGGAAACAATAATTTCTATTACTTGCTTGGGCATTCCACACTCAGGCCAGAGGGACAATACTAGAGCTGTGCTAACTGCCAGCTTCTCTGCTTAAGGAACCCTCTTCTCCGCTTGCCAGTGCATCAGGTTCCGGGACTTCACAGTCAGGACTTCTGAGACCTCGCTGCAGTCTGTATCCCAGCACACTTAGAACAGAGAAGGTAGCAAAGCTTCCAGGACTCCATTTATTCTGACTTTCCAAGGCTTGATGATACCTTTAGGTAATGATGCAACCTTCATAGGAGGTTCCTATGTTTTGGTCACTTACTTCAGGAAATGGCATCTCTATTGACTTCCTTGGTAGTTACTCAAGTGGAAAGGCTAAAAAAATATCCAGCACATTCTGTAAACAGAGCATCCTTCCAGAGTACTATTCCTTTTTGAAACATTTTCATTGGAGAAAAATTAGAGCACCTTTCCTTTCCTTGCCCAATTACTAATTCTTCTTGCATCCCTTTATTTTGCACCAATGGCAAATCTAAAATTCAAGTATTTCATAGATGTCACTTAAAACAGACACCAGGATTAGAGTAGGCAAAAAGTGACATTGGTAAAAACATATGTAGAGCAGACCTGGCATGCAGCTTTAGACCCAGGCAGCTACCTAGTGACCACAAGCGTCTCAGATCATTGAGCAATGTCTCACTGTGATGTCATGCGTGGTTGTGCAGAATTGGAATCCTTTCAAAACAGACAGATTGTCAGCATGATAAAAGTAGGTACAAACAAGTCCTTCAACAGGGATAACTCAAGCTTTCTGGGGAGAATGTCACTGAACTAAAAAGGGATGCCAGCACAGCCACGGGGACTGACGCCAGAGACGCCAGGTAAACAACATTCTTTTCACTTAGATGTTTTCTGTACTGATTAGCAATTCCATAAAATACTACTGATCTTGTAATCGCCCAATAGCTAAAATCTACAGATGTCAGAACTGACTTCATAATTGCTGCAAATTAGTGAGCAAACACAGGTTTCTCATTTAAACCCATTGCACCGTATGTTAAATGGAGCACTTGTAACGTGGTGTTTTCTTTCCTGGCATTCAAATCAGGAGCATTCTTTGTGAAATCCTGTACAGACAGAGAAGCAAAGAGATAGTGCTAGGGTGTGTGTTACAGGTTTTTCTCCCTGAAGGGGTGCATATTCTGGTGGAGAAAACCTTTAAATGGTAATGAATTTGTTGCCTAAATTTTTATAGTGAGCTACATTGGGCCTCCATCTTTGCTTACTTAACACACAAGGGAAGTGGTATCTCCCCTGAGAAACCTTTTGCTTCTCTTAGAAGGACCTGGAGCGCTTCCTCCCAGGGTGCCTGGGTTTGCCTCCTGTTACCCATGCAGGCAGGGAAGCATAAATTGCTAAATTAAAAGAGAAAGAAGGAACAGACTCAAATGCTGTGGAAAAGCAGACTTTGAACTTTCAGATTCGTAAGCATTAGAGCAACCTGGCTTACACTGGGGCTTTCTACCAGGGATTGCTCAGACTGGAAGATTTATGAGCACTAAGGGAAGGGGTGGAAGGGTTAAACCCAGAAATGTATCAATTACCAAAGTACAAATAAAAATAGCTCCTCTGCACAAGCTTCATTAAGTTTTATCAGCAAGTATCTTGGGGTTTTACACTCAAACCACAGGTCATAAATTCACAGTAAAGCCCCCATATGTTCACCAAACACCTGAATTCAATTTCTCTTCTGCTTGTGAAGGAGGAATGTGGTGCTAAATTAATTATGCATGCAAAGTTAGTTTCCAACAAGGGGAGCTTTTTCATCATTCTTAGCACTTTTATATTAGTATGTAGGTATAAACTCTCTTCCAAGTTTGAACAGTGAAAAAAGAAAGTTTGTAAAAGCCTTACAATCTTTGCATTTTTTCTATAGATAACCCCAGATATTTTTGAGCTATAACAAATGGTATTAATATTTACTTTAAGGTTTTTAGACAAATATTCTTGTGGCTATGTACAAATGACCTTCAATTATAGAAAAAGTCTAAAGTGAAACTAAATGCTATATTTATATTTATAAGTGTCTATGTGTACATGTGAAATTAGCGACTTAGGAAATATCATGTCATTTTCAGTTTATTTTCACAGTTTTACTCATCATTTGTACTATGAAAAGAATTATGAGAAATTTATGCAAATCCCAAAGGCATTCACATTCCTCAGCTGACAAAATTCATTTTCAGATTCTGACACCCAAGATTTGTTGTCCATTTCACACCAATTTCAGTGTAATAAATCATCACAAATTAAAAACATACAGCTACGTCTTCTGGGTTAAAAAGGTAGTCACCAAACTGTTAAGGCTGAGTTTGCTTCTGATGTGACGAATCACAGAGAGGGTCACCTCTCTCCATCAGAAAGACTTGGGGCTTGATCTCACCCAGCCCCTCTGTGGTCATTTAGTAACAGGGCTATCATTGTATAAGCAGCAGAATCTCAGGAATGCACCCCTCGCCCATTTTATTGCTATCATCACTCTTCCTTACTAGCCTGTCACTGGTCTCAGGCACGAATGAGAGAAATTTAGCTTTACTTTTTTGAAGGGAATTCCTCCAGCTACAAAGAACACACACTTGCACAGATACACATAATTTTAGGATGCAACAATAAACGCATGCAAAAGGCATTCTGTTGTGAGCCTGAGATAGCTCTTCCTGCCTAGTAAATTTCACAGAAATCATCCAAATCAGTTTCTACCCAAAAGGGTTGTAAATCTACGGCAGTCACACTTCCAGTGAGGCATGGGCTTAAGACAGCACAAAAGTGGTATTATTTAGTGGTATTTATTTAAAAGCTGTCATTACATAACTGATTATTAAAGTTATTTCAGAAATTACATTTTAGTAAAACTTTTTAAACAAATGACCTTTGAATGTTGTGTGAGTGAATGTTAGAGCCTAAAACCCAAGATGGTGGGAAATCCAGGTTGAACTTCCACAGGCCCCTGTGAAGAGCATGGGCAAAGGGCAGGGACAGAAGCAGGGTTCCGAGCCTCCTGAGTCTTCCTGATTTGCGAGCTGGCAACTCTGCATAGCTTTACCCAAATAAATGATGGGAGAGAAAATGTTTTCCAGGTATATCTATGAATTTAAATGCAGTCTTGAAAATAAAATGTTACTGCCTATAAGAAACCACATGTCATTTTTAAAAAAATAATGCATGAAGCATTCATAATTTAGGGTTAGTGCCAAAGTACACTTAGTTTTTTTGTAGATCGTGTGATTTTTTGTAGATCGTGTGATTTTCACAAATTGTCTGATAAATGGCAAGGATATATAAGGCATTCTAACAGGTTAGAGACCTGAGGAAAGTTTATGCATTGTACTATTCATTCAATAAAACCACCAGAAATATAAAGGCTAGCCAGTTGTGACCCTTAGTGGAAGCCTGTGATCCAAATGAAAATACACATTTGGGTGTCTGAATAAAGAGGGAAAGGAATTTAATATTACACATGAAAATCTTGAAGAACTAAAAGAAAAGTGAAAACCAGGAATATATTATAAAAATGTGAAATAAAAAGCAGTGGAAATTAAATTACAAAACCTGATAGGTTTAGATGACAAAGAAAAAAGTTTATGATGTTCTCTTTCAAATTACAGAGGCTTTATTATACTAGAAAGTAATTGTAGAACCATTATTTTAATTCATTAATCATGAACTGATTATAGAATTCAAGGCTAACATTTTCTTTGTTTTTGCATTCTCTGTCTTTAACACCACCAATAATTGCAAAAAAAAAAAATCTATACAAAACTAAACTATGTTTTTTAAAAAATAAAAATTCCAATATAATGCAGTACTTAATGCTCATGTCATAATTGTAAATCATGGCTAACTTCTGTATGGCTGTTCTGAAATGACTTAAAATGAAAAATAATGTATGTTTTAGGAGTGGCTAACCTGAAATGTTTTGAGAACTAGGATAAAACTAGGAACATACATTGATTAGTTAAAAAACAAAACAAAATAGAACACTGGATATGTGGACCCCAAGAAAGAAGATCTACTAAGGCTCCCAATGGCCAACTAGGCTCAAATTTAAAAACAAACAAAAATACCCCAGAGTCCAGCAGCCATTTCTACACAGGAGCCTCTCACACAAACCACACTTCATGGAGAAGTCTGTGCTGAGCTGCCTGCCTCCTGGAGTGTACTCCCTGCCTGTACTGTTTCTGCCATCTGAGCAAGCCCTTAGGAAGGAGTTCCTGGAATCCTATTTCAGCCAATAGGACTGAGGCTTTCCCCATCCAGTCAGAGCTGTGCAGCTATATTACCATCAGTATTTTCACTGACCAATCAGAGTAGCCCCATGTGGACCAATCAAGACAGTGCTTTTTGTACCGAACTGAGAAGATTTGAAGTCCTCATTTGGACAGACCAATCAGGGACCCAGGGACTTCTAAGTCCATTCCCCTCTGGCTTGGAAAGTGCACTTTCCCTTTCATGAAGACTGTGTTTCCCCAGCTGGAGCTGAAACATCAAAGAAGTCTGCCAGAGCAGAGCAGGACAACACTATCCAGCCAGACTACCTGGCCCCTGGCTCCAAGTCTGCCTCACGGCCATGCTGCACTCACTACTTCATAACTGAGCTGTATCACAATTGAGCTGTTTGCACTGAATAAGCTTTCCTTCTTCAACACACCCCAATTTGGGGATTCCTGTTGGTGCTGAATTGATGCCAATGACCACTGGTTGACAAATATACCCAAATGAAAAGTTGATATATGTTACTGATTTTTAAATCCTTTTAAGATCATTAGGATATTTTTCTTCACTGATAATTTTTAACTTTATTTATATTACTAATTAAATTTGTAATTATTAGTTAATAATTTTCTAGATTTCTAGTTACAATTTGGCCATGTCCCAACTTACAAATAACCTATCTGGACAGAGGAAATACATAAGTTAGAAATGTCAGGCCATTTAACTTCTCATTTCATGTTGAGCTGAATTATGGGAAAACACAAAATGTATGACCATACTGGTTTGGAATTTTGATAGAATTGGAAGGAGGCTTGCACCATTCTTTTGTAAATCACATTTTTTCAGAGTAATACTTACTATGTATAATTTATATTTTAAAATGCTAACTAAAAGGTTTAAAATAAAAATCTCCTGCTTCATTAGGCATTGTCCCTTTGACTACCCAATTGCAAGAAAAACACTTTTAAGGCTTTCAGCTGTTTTCTAAGGTTATTTCTTTTTAACTCAACCAGAGATAGTCGAAATGAATCAATCATAATTCCTGCTTGTGATGTACTCTCATTGATGATTCTTGTGTGACTCACTTTCATTCACTTAGCCATTTTTAGTACTCAATACTCAATATTACTAAAAGTGAATTATCAGTTTGATTCATTACACAAAAACAAAATTTAGGGATTTAATAATAATCCACATCTAAGCAAATGCTTCTGGTATTTAACAACATATTTCTGAATAACATATTTATACCACCATCTCCTGATTCATTAATTTTAAACATTATCAGTTGACTTCCTATGAAGTTAGATGAAATGTTAGCTCTCAATTGGGATTGTTAGCTCTGGAATCCCAATTTCTGCTCCCATTTCTCACTTCCCTTATCCCCCAATCTAGTTATAGTGCAACTTTTACATTATTTTTAATCATTTACATTAATTATATAAACATTGTTCACTGCTAATTCAAGTGGAGCACTATGATTGTATTTCCCTTCTTCTATGACATTCTTGGTTTTCCTTTTGCTTAGTTTTGTTAGGGCCTGTCTCTAATTATTTTCTACCCTATATAACCCTTTAAAAAACACTTCATTTTTTTAGAGCAGTTTCACGTTCACAGCGAAAGTGAGAGGAAGGTAAAGATATTTCCCGTATACCCCCTGCCCCCACACATGCACAGCCTCCCCTGCTATCAAAACCCCCAACAGGATGGTGCATTTGTTAGAACTGATGGACCTACACTGACACTGACACAGGCTATCCCCCAAAGTCCACAGTTTACATTAGGGTTCACTCTTGGTGTTGCACACTCTATGCATTTGGACAAATTTCTAATCACATTTATTTATCATTATAGTGTCCTACAGTGTAGTTTCCCTGCCTTAAAAATCCTCTCTGCTCTCTCTGTCCTTCACTCCCTCCGTACCCCCTGTAACCACTGATCCTTTCATGGTCCCCAGAGATTTGCCTTTTCCAAATGTTACATAGTTAAAATCATACTGTATGTAGCCTTTTCAGATAGGTTTCTTTCACTGAATAATCTGCACTTAAGTTTCCTGCATGTCTTTTTTGGGCTTGATAGGTCATTTCTTTTTGGCTCTAATATCCCATTGTCTGGATATATCACAGTTTATCCATTCACCTACTTAAGTACATCTTGGTTGCTTTCAAGTTTTGGCAATTTTGAATAAAGCTACTATGAACATCACCCATGTTCAGGTTTGTGTGTGGACGTAAGTTTTTGACTCTTTTGGGCAAGTATCAAGGAGCACAATTGCTGGATTTGTATGGTAAGAGTATGTTTAGTTTTGTAAGAACTTGCCCAACTCTCTTTAAAGTGGCTGCGCCATTTTGCATCCCCACCAGGAGTGAATGAGTCCCTGCAGCTCTACACCCTTGCCCGTGTTTGGTGCCAGCGCTCTGACTTGTGGCCATTCTAATCTGTGTGTAGTGTCATCTCGGTGTTTTTTTAATTTGCATTTCCCCGACGACATAAGATGTGAAGCTTTTTCCATGCTTATCTGCCATCTGTGTGTTGTTTTTATTTTTGTTTGTTTTTTTGGTGAGATGCCTATTAATGTCTTTGGCCCTTTTTAAAATTGGGCCATTGGTTTTCTTTTTGTTGAGCTTTAAAAGTTCTTTGTTCGTTTTGGATAACAGTATTTTATCCAACATGTCTTTTGCAAATATTTTCTCTGTCTCTATAGCCTTTTAGCACAAATTTCTGCAAGAACAAACCCATTATATCTTATCAATTCCCAGTTTTTGCTTGGAGCTCCCCAACCGCAAGTGCTCCTTTCACCTGCTCCCATGTGCCCTGATTCTCTAGTTCTGCGCACAGTGGAAGCCCTTCATTGTTGTCTTGGGATTTGTTAGAGCACACATGTTAGAGCTTCCTAAAAGGAGTTTATTACAAGTAAAAATATATTGTATCTTTGCATACTTACATATATCTATCCTACCACCACCACTCATTGACAGTACAGTTAGGTATGGAATCACAGGCCAGAAAACATTACCCTTCAATGTTTGAAGGTAGAACTCCATTGTCTTCAGGCTCCAATGTTACTGCTGAGAAACCTAGCATTCTGATTCCCAGCCCTTTATTGTATACTTTTAAGAAGGATAATCATATTTTTGCTGTTATGAAACCACAGTGCTCTTTTCCTTTTACAATTAACTTTCCTGGACAGTAAGTAATTCTTTAATCTAGAATCTTAAGTTCTCCAGTTCTGGAAAAACTTATGTTATTTCTCTAATAACTTCTCCCTCATTATGACTGGTCTCTTTCTAAAAAGCATATTAGTTATATGCTGGACCTCCCAGAATGGACTTTTGATTTTCTTTCCCACTATATTACTCTTTGTATATATCTCGTGTTTTATTACATTTTCAGAATTTCTTCAGTCTTATCCACCAAGCCCTCTATTGTTTCTTAATATGCTATCATCATCATTATTTTCCAAGAGTTCTTTCATATTTTCTTAATAATTCTTTCCAATAGCCTCCTATTCATATTTGGCAATTACAGTTTTTTATTTCATGGTGGGTATTACAGTTTTAAATATTTTCTCTTCTCTTCCTGTATTTTTTGTTTCTTCCAAATTCTTAAGTTTGTTGTTTTTCTTACTGACTTCCACAATTAAGGCTTTTCTAAAATGTTTGGAGGCTCTAAAAGGCAAATTAGTCATTGTGTGTATGGGTGGACGTTACTCTAGAAAGGCTGCTTAGAGAACCACTTTCGCAAGCTGGGGATCACCACACGTGTAAGAATTCCTTCTCCGGAGAAGCACTGGTTTCTTCAGAGGATACCTACCAATCTTTGGCTTGGGGGACATCGGCTTGGTTCCCGAATTTTGGAGTTATTCTGTCATTATATAATAATAAAAAGATATATCCATTTCAAAAAAGAGAAATAATATTTCTATTTGTTATTCTTTTAGAAGAAATATTTTTATTTTGTATGTCAAAACTTGATTTTCTAGTTTGTATTATTATTAATTCTCAATTATTTTCAAGTAGATGAAATATCTTTTCAAGAATAAAACAGGTATATGGATAGTTGCATTATTTTTTTTAAGATGATGAAAGAGATGGATGTAAATATTTACTTGTTGATTATAAAAACAGGATAATACACACCACTCCCCAGCAAACTTTAGAATTATTTATATATTATTTTTGGATTATATATGTTTTATACACATAATTTACTTTTAAAATATATATTTATATAGGTAAATACATATATGTGTATGCATATGTATATATGCATTTTATACATATAAATATATGTGAAATTTTGTCTCAGTGTCTCTCTCTCTCTCTCTACACAGACACACACACACACACACACACACGGTCTGTTTGGAAAAAGTCCAGCCATTGTTAATATAACAATGATTTCTGTGACATCCATGTAACCTGGCAGCCAAGGAGAGTGGACTGGAATGCACATGTGTGAACAATGATGACTTCACTGTACTAGTCAGTGGGGACAGTAGACACCATTGAGTGAGCATGTGTGCTGTGTGGCCGTCACATTCAAAATGACTGAGTGAGTAGAGCAAAAAATCTGCATCAAATTTTGCATTACGCTTGAACATTCCCCCACGGAAATGATTTGGACGACTCAGAGGTCCACAGCTATGGGCAGCTGGTGACCGGCAGCTTCCTCACAACAATGCGCTTGCTCATGCATCAAGTCTCGTGCAGTTTTTTTGTGAAACGTCAAATCATCCAGGTGATTCAGCCCCCCTACAGCCCAGATTTGGCACCATGCAACTTCTGGCTTTCTCAAAACTAAAATCACCTTTGAAAGGGATGAGATTTCCGACTGTTGATGAGATTCAGGAAAATACGACAGGGCAGATGATGGAGACTGGGAGAACTGCGTGAGGTCCCAAGGCGCCTACGTTGAAGGGGATTGAGGCATCATGGTCCTGTGTACAATGTGTGTTGTATCTTGTTATCTTCTTCAATAAATGTTTCTATTTTTCATATTATATGGTTGGATACCTTCTGGAAAGAATTATATATATATCTCCAAACATTTCCTCTGCCCCCAAACACACATTCTGGCATTATACTTCAAATAGTCTTCTTTTCTTTGACATATTATGAAATTCACAGTTTGGATTTAGATGTTTATTATACAAGTTTACTCCCACTGGTCAATGTGGCGATTATGATTAATAATTTTTCATCCTGTTTCAATATTTGTTTCTTCACTATTAATTCTTATGCCAAGTAGTGACCACATCCCATTTGGATCTCTTAAAATTATTCCATTGGTGCTTCTAGTAAAGACTGTGTCAGAACTTTCCCACGGTGCTTTGAGAATACAATTCCAGCACATCCCACCATACAAAGTTGTATCATTTTCTAGAAGGTGAATTTTTGTGGCTAGTGCATGTGAGTTAATATAAGCAAATTGAACTTGGAATAAGACTCAAAAAATCATAGTTTTAGAAGAACAAATGATACTCTGATTACCTAGAAGTCTACCAAAAGCTCCTTTGTTTATTTGTTTCAGTCCTTGTATTTGAAAAGCCTTCTAGAAATCACTGAAGTCTCTTCCATTTTGGAAAGAAGGAATAATGGATATCATTTAATTTTTTAAAAAAGTTTAAAGATTTTCATGACATTTAGTTCTCATTATTGAGTACTAAATAGAAAAAAGGAAGAAAATGAGCTAAATACTCTGCTGATTATAGGATATTGTGCCAAAGCCCTTAATTAATTTTCAAATCCATCAGCTCATTGTGGGTTTGCCTGGTTTGCTTCTAGCTCATCGAGACTTTATTGTATCATATTGCTTAAACATGATTTTAAAACTAAACTGTAGCTGAATGAAATGAGGGAAAAATCTTTACTTCTTTTGTAGGCATGATATTCATAGAAGAGATTCTATTCTCTAGTTTGATTTTTTCTGTCAATCTCAAGGACTTTCAAATTTCTAAAAAAAAAAAAAAATCAGTAATATTGAATTCCAGACACAAATTGTTTAAAATGTGGATTAAAAACCTTTTGAAGTTTACAAGTTGATTGATATGGTAAAATTCTCATGTGTCTGTCTAAAATGTTGTTCAAAGACTTTTAAAAAAAATTTAAAATTTAAAATTTATTTTTAGAGAGAGGGGAAGGGAGGGAGAAAGAGAGGGAACAGAAGCATCGATGTGAGAGGGAAACATTGAACGGTTCCTCCTGCACGACCCCAACAGCGGTCCTGGCCCACACCCCAGGCACGTGTACCCACCCAGAACCGAATCCCACTGCTCAATCCACTGAGCCACGCCAGCCAGGGCTAAAGACTTTAATTTGACACTTTACTAACTTCACTTTTTTGGGGGAAAAAAGTCTTAATTTATCATGATTATAGATTTTAATAAAGATTTGTCTTCTGGCAATAAACACAAAATTCTTGATATTTCTACTAATATCAAAGAACTGGAAAACAAGAAGAGTAGCACCAGCCAAGGTGCTACTGGATCATGAGTAGATGCAGCAGAGGTCACAGGAAATCAGGTGTAGTTTTCAAAACCAGCCTCGATGCCTGAAGGCTCACCAAGGCAGTGTCTGTGCCCACTTATACCTCAGCACAGAGGAGAAAGGAAGGGAGCGAAGCATCTGTTAAAGCTCTGTGTGATCCTTTCCAAACAGACTGTAACACTGCCTTTCCTGTACTTTTACATTCAACCAATGTGCAAGTACTACTGAGCAAGGAAGCTAAGCGAAGACCAAATAGAACCAGTTATGTATGTGGTGGCAACAGAAGCCTAGAACGAATACAGCCATTAGATGTAGACACAGGCTTGGATTTAGGTATCAGGAACATGCTAACACAGACATTTAAATGAAACAACTGAGTTGGGATATTTTTTCTTGAGTTGCAAAAGAAAGATTCAGAAAATATATACTGAAAATTTACTCATGATAGTTGCAAGCGAATTATCTAACATGAAGCTACATTGAGACTCAGAAGTCACAGGCCTCTTCAGATATCTGTTTTGTCTTTTCTTACATTGTACACAGTGACATTGACATTGTTTCATTTCGATATCATAATAGTGTCTCAACCGATTGTGGCTGACATTTTGTTGTGACACTGTGCTGCAAGAGACCTCCCCTGACATTTCATACTGTCACTGCAACACTGTTTCCATAGGTTTCTACTCCATCAGAATGCCGTCTCCAGGGTCTTGGCACATTATCCAGAGAACGTTATGAGTAAAATGCAGAATGTTTAATAAACTTGAGGGTGCTGTTTGTAAACATAAATAGATATGACACAATATAAAATTTGCAAAACAGTGCCCATCAAGTCACTAGTATTTATTACAAAATGGATTCAGTTAAGGTGTCAATTCTCCATCTTTCCAACAAAATAAAACCCTATGATAGGCCCTTTACATGCCAAAAAGTTCAGAGAAGTAATAATCTACCCCTTTGGTGCCAGAATCAGGTTCCTCAAAAAATTTATATGGTCTGTTTTCTGTGTGTGTTGTAAACTGAACTAAAATGTAAGAACTATGTATGGAGTATACAATTATAACTGCATTTCATTAAATTTAAGAAACTGTTGATCATGACACATTTTATATTTCCCTGAGAGAATGAAAATGTTGCCAATTAAACTGACATTGATTATAATAAGTATCTTGATATCAGAGATTTTAAACTGTGAAAAAATATGAAAACTATGGTAGTATGACATTTGATAAAACCAATATTACCAATAATGGGAATAAAAATAATCAATGATAGTTTATTTTCTTTCTCAAAAATCATTGGATAAAAATATAAATCTTAAAGTGATTTTGCAGTTTCAGGTAGAAATTGATGATGAATTTCCTGAGAGGGATCTGTAACAAAATTCTCCCTTTCCTGGTGGTTTCCCTTTTCATTTGCATTCACAAAATTCTCTATGAACTTTCACTATCAATGATGAGATCAAGAACATTGATCCAGAAAGCTTAATTCTCCTAGGTCAAATTTCTCAAAATATCTTTACAATATATTATCTTCAATTTTGGCCCAAAATCATGTGACTTAAAGTCATGACATGAACATTTCTGTTTTTTACAACCCAATTTTGCAAACGTAATTCAATTTGTTATATACTTTTATTTCATAGAGTATATATGTAAAAAAATTACTCCTAAAATATAATGCCAGAGAAGGTATTTCTATAGATGATCTCATATATTTCCATTTATCACACCAACAATTGATCATAATAAGAACACTCATGCGTGAATGTTAAACACCCTTCATTTGAAAATGGTCATTTTGTCACACAATTTCCGTTTTACAAGTATATGTTAAAAATGACCCCTGGAATTTAGTGCTCCTGACAGCATTTCTCCAGAGGGACACATACATTTCCTTTTGTCACGGAGTCAGATTTTTATGTTGTCTTTGCTACCAGGAAACTCTGAGATAAATTTAATGTCTACTTATAATTACTCACTCATACCACTTCCCTAGTATATCTTTTATCTTTCTGTGTCCTTTTAAACTTTGTTTCAATAGCTATTTATAAAAACTGCTTCAAGTAAGTTTTTGGAAATTAGGTGGGTGTGACTCCTACAGGAATAAAGTTTCTATCACTAACCACAGTTCCTAGAGCACCACAATGCCCCCTCCACGGAGTATGGAATACAAACCTAGTTAGTTATTTCTTCTCATTCTTCTAGTAGTAGTAATATTTGGCTTATGTGTATGTAAATAATGTGAAATAAGTATAAGAAAGCCTCAATGCTGAGCACAGAACAGGCACTTCTAAACACTGAACATAATGAATCATGACATCCAGGCAGACACAGAGGAGTTCGTTTTAAGTCCAGACCTGCAGCTCAGGAAACAAGTAAAATGAGATTTCACTTTCGTGAGCCTCAACGCGTACACAAGTGTAACTTAAGCTATGGAAGTGGATCAGATCACCCCGAGAACACAGAGAGGAGAAGAGGGCGGAGCGTATGTGATAAATCCAACCAACGCTCTTCCTAGCAGAGGGCTGTTCCTACTCTTCACAGTGTTGTGTATTAACAGTAGA